>NC_090266.1:318657532-319320389 GCF_040414725.1 Anabrus simplex | reverse complement strand
ATAACTTGTCCTTAATCACAACATTCTTCAGTGTGGTCAACATCTATTCCTAGCTACTCTCATTCGTCTAGCAACACATTACTGGTCTGAAATCACACCTGTTTTCATACAGTACCGGCCAATGCTTTTTCTCGTTTTTTGCTACTATGTGTCAGTAGCTTACAGGTGGCATATGAATGATGCTACATTCCCGCGTCATACTTTAGTGCTGGGTCTTGTGTGAGATGCGAGTAATGAACGTTGGCTGGCTTAAGATCGCGTGTGCAAAGTTATTTTCAAACCCCCAGGTACTCAATTTCCAGGTAAGCTGTTGATTTTGTTTTAGCATTTATATTACACTAGAAAGATACCGTGCTTCGCTACGGTATTATACTGAAATTTATAATTGAATGCTTAACGTTTTATATATAAGCCGCCGAAATTCGCGATCTGACTCGTTTTCTGCGAGATTACGGCAAAGTTGCTCCCATTTCTTAATCTTTCTTTCCAGCAATCGATTTCGTACTTCCCGGGCTAGGTCCAGGTATTTCATCCGGTCAGTTGGGTCCCTTAATCTTTGCCATCTTTTCCTATAAGCATTTTTAACATGGATCAAATCCTTGAGGAGATCCGGCGTGGTGTCTTCTTGGGTGCCTTGGCGGTACTGAACCCGCGCCCGGACTGCATTCGTAGTCATTACGCGGCCAGGGCCCGTTTCCAGCGCGGTCCGCACATTTTGACGACGGTCCAGAACATTATTATTATTATTATTATTATTATTATTATTATTATTATTATTATTATTATTATTATTATTATTATGGACCCCACAGCAAGATGTAAGACCGCTACTTGGCGGTAAATTACATCTGCTACCATTGTCATTGCTGACAATGTGACCAGCACCATTGTCGCGCGTATGCAGTGCGCGGGATTTCTGGCGATACGAATGACATACTTCCGTGCATTATTGAACTTATTATAGAGGTGAACAGTTGCACGGTCAATCTCATTCCTGACGTTTATTTCAAATGTGTTTAAATATTTATTGATATGCCAAGTGATTCTACTCTAATCTAAGAACGTTTCCCAAAGGAAAAGATGGCTCTTGAAAACGAACTCCGGAAAGATTACAAATGATCGGATTATGATCAGAATAAGTACATTGAAAATCCACAGCCTGTTTCCAGTCATTCGACAGGGTCAGGAATGGAATGAATAAAGCCCCATCTAGTGGCCACGATAGGAAATGTGCCGGCTGCCGAAGCCTGTCGCACTCCTCTGGGGCAATGATTAATGAATGTCAAATGGAATGAAATGATATTGGAGAGTGTTGCCGGAATGATGATCGAAAACCGGAGTACCCGAGAAAAACCTGTCCCGCCTCCGCTTTGTCCAGCACAAATCTCACATGGAATGCCCGGGATTTGAACCACGGAACCCAGCGGTGAGAGGCCGGCGCGCTGCCACCTGAGTCACGGAGGCTCCGTATAAGCACATTATGAACAGTAAAATCAATTGGTCTCAACTCCTACTCCACCCCACCGCCGTCAAGTTGATTTACAACCCCCCCCCCCCCAAAAAAAGAAGGCGTGTTTCTTTGTTTTCAAAGGAGATCAAAATACCAATTTTCACGTCTGTAACAACTTTAGTTTTTATTAGATGTAAGTATCCTCATACAATTAATTTAATCAATTTTTCTATTCTTTCACCTCCCCCCTCCCTTCATTGGATTTTCCGAGAATACGTGTTTCTTTACATTTAAAGCACATTCCAAATACCAAATTTCATGTCTGTAACATCTTCAGTTTTTGATATACCAGTATCCGAATTAAAAGAATTCAACCCCATTTTAAATCACTTTTAACCCCCACACAAGTGGTTTTACCGAAAACTAAAAAGATACGTTTCTTGACTTTTAATAGAGATAAAAATACCATATTTAACTTCTGTAACATGTTACTTTTTGTGATATACTGTGAAAATTCTCATTTTAAAATTTCACCCCCTTTTTAGTTCCCCTTAAGTGGAGTTTCCAAAAACAAACCACCTATGTTTCTTCACTTTTACAGGAGATTCCAAATACCAATTTTTACGTCTGTAACATTTTACGTTTCTGAGATGTACTGCAGGTATTGTCTTTCTAAAAATTCACTCTTATTTGTCACACCTCTTTAACCCCCATTAATTGGATTTTTCATAAACAAAAAAATACGTGTTTCTTTATTTTTAAACGATATCCCAAATACCAATTTTTAGGTCTGTAATGTCTTCAGTTTCTGAGATATAAATATCCTCATTAATGGCATTCAACCCCTTATTCACCCTTTTTCACCCCTACTATTGGGATTTTCAGAAAATAAAAAATACGTGTTTCTTTATATTTAAAGGAGGTTCTAAATATCAATTTTTACATCTGTAAACTTTTAAAATTTTGAGATGTAGATACACTCATTTTAAAAATTCATCCTCCCTTTTCACCCCCACTATTTGGATTTTCCAAAAACAAAAAACACGTGTTTCTTTATTTTTAAAGGAGATCCCAAATACCAGTTTTCAGGTATGTAATATCTTCAGTTTCTGAGATATAAGTATCCTCATTAAAGGCATCCAACCCCTTTTGCACCCCTCCTATTGGGATTTTCTGAAAACTTAAAAATACGTGTTTCTTTATTTTTAAAGGAGATCTATATACCAATTTTTACATTTGTAAACTTTTAAAGTTTTGAGATGTAGATACACTCATTTTAAAATTTTACCCCCCTTTCAACTCCCTTAGCGACGGAATATCCAAAAATACTCCCTTAGCGAGCACGTACATTTTAATATAATTGTATCCTCAAAATTTCATTCCTTTATGTCCAGTAGTTTTGGCTCGGTGATGATGTGTCAGTCAGTCAGTCAGTCAGTCAGTCAGTCAGTCAGTCAGTCAGTCAGTCAGTCAGTCAGTCAGTCAGTCAGTCAGTCAGTCAGTCAGTCAGTCAGTCAGTCAGTCAGTCAGTCAGTCAGTCAGTCAGTCAGTCAGTCAGTCAGTCAGTCAGTCAGTCAGTCAGTCAGTCAGTCAGTCAGTCAGTCAGTCAGTCAGTCAGTCAGTCAGTCAGTCAGTCAGTCAGTCAGTCAGTCAGTCAGTCAGTCAGTCAGTCAGTCAGTCAGTCAGTCAGTCAGTCAGTCAGTCAGTCAGTCAGTCAGTCAGTCAGTCAGTCAGTCAGTCAGTCAGTCAGTCAGTCAGTCAGTCAGTCAGTCAGTCAGTCAGTCAGTCAGTCAGTCAGTCAGTCAGTCAGTCAGTCAGTCAGTCAGTCAGTCAGTCAGTCAGTCAGTCAGTCAGTCAGTCAGTCAGTCAGTCAGTCAGTCAGTCAGTCAGTCAGTCAGTCAGTCAGTCAGTCAGTCAGTCAGTCAGTCAGTCAGTCAGTCAGTCAGTCAGTCAGTCAGTCAGTCAGTCAGTCAGTCAGTCAGTCAGTCAGTCAGTCAGTCAGTCAGTCAGTCAGTCAGTCAGTCAGTCTGACTCAAACCTACTGGACATAAAGGAATGAAATTTTGACGACACTTATATTTAAGTGTAGGTGCACTAAGGTGGTTAAAAGGGGGGTTAAATTTTAAAATGAGTGTATCTACATCTCAAAACGTTAAAAGTTTACAGATGTAAAAATTGGTATATAGAATCTCCGTTAAAAATAAAGAAACACGTATTTTTTATTTTCTGAAAATCCCAATAGTAGGGGTGAAAAAGGGTGAATAAGGGGTTGAATGCCTTTAATGAGGATACTTTATCTCAGAAACTGAAGATATTACAGACCTAAAAATTGGTATTTGGGATCTCCTTTAAAAATAAAGAAACACGTATTTTTTTGTTTATGGAAAATCCAATTAATGGGGGTTAAAGAGGTGTGACAAACAAGAGTGAATTTTTAGAAAGAAAATACCTGCAGTACATCGCAGAAACGTAAAATGTTACAGACGTAAAAATTGGTATTTGGAATCTCCTGTAAAAGTGAAGAAACATAGGTGGTTTGTTTTTGGAAACTCCACTTAAGGGGAACTAAAAAGAGGGTGAGATTTTAAAATGAGAATTTCCACAGTATATCACAAAAACTTAACATGTTACAGAAGTGAAATATGGTATTTTTTATCTCTATTAACAATAAAGAAACGTGTATTTTTAGTTTTCGGAAAAAACACGTGGGTGGGGGTTAAAAGTGATTGAAAATGGGGTTGAATTCTTTTAATTCGGATACTGGTATATTAAAAACTGAAGATGTTACAGACTTGAAATTTGGTATTTGGAATCTGCTTTAAATGTAAAGAAGCACGTATTCTCGGAAAATCCAATGAAGGGAGGGGGGAGGTGAAAGAATTGAAAAATTGATTAAATTAATTGTATGAGGATACATCTAATAAAAACTAAAGTTGTTACAGACGTGAAAATTGGTATTTTGATCTCCTTTAAAAACAAAGAAATACGCCTTCTTTTTTGGGGGGGGGTTGTAAATCAACTTGACGGCGGTGGGGTGAAAAGGGATTTGCGACCAGTTGATTTTACTGTTCATAATGTGCTTATAAGGAGCCTCCGTGGCTCAGGTGGCAGCGCGCTGGCCTCTCACCGCTGGGTTCCGTGGTTCAAACCCCGGGTACTCCAAGTAAGATTTGTGCTGGACAAAGCGGAGCCGGGACAGGTTTTTCTCGGGTACTCCGGTTTTCGATGGCATCATTCATTCCAGCAACACTCTCCAAAATCATTTCATTCCATTTGACATTCATTAATCATTGCCCCAGAGGAGTGCGACAGGCTTCGGCAGCCGGCACAATTCCTATCCTGGCCACTAGATGGGGGATTTCATTCCATTCCTGACCCTGTCGAATGACTGGAAACAGGCTGTGGATTTACAATGTACTTATTCCGATCATAATCCGATCATTTTTAATCTTTCTGGGGTTCGTTTTCAAGAGCCATCTTTTCCTTTGGAAAACGTTCTTAGATTAGAGTAGAATCACTTGGCATATCAATAAATATTTTAAACACATTTGAAATAAACGTTAGGAATGAGATTGACCGTGCAATTGTTCACCTCTATAATAAGGTCAATAATGCACGGAAGTATGTCATTCGTATCGCCAGAAATCCCGCGCACTGCATACGCGTGACAATGGTGCTGGTCACATTGTCAGCAATGACAATGGTAGCAGATGTAATTTACCGCCAATTAGCGGTCTTGCATCTTGCTGTGGGGTCAATAATAATAATAATAATAATAATAATAATAATAATAATAATAATAATAATAATAATAATAATAATAATAATGTTCTGGACCGTCGTCAAAATGTGCGGACCGCGCTGGAAACGGGTCCTGGCCGCATAATGACTACGAATGCAGTCCGGGCGCTGGTTCAGTACCGCCAAGGCACCCAAGAAGACACCACGCCGGATCTCCTCAAGGATTTGATCCATGTTAAAAATGCTTATAGGAATAGATGACAAAGATTAAGGGACCCAACTCACCGGGTGGAATAGCTGGACCTAGCCCGGGAAGTACGAAATCGATTGCTGGAAAGAAAGATTAAAAAATGGGAGCAACTTTGCCGCAATCTCCCAGAAAACGAGTCAGATCGCGAATTTCGGCGGCTTATATATAAAACGTTAAGCATTCAATTATAAATTGCAGTATAATACCGTAGCGAAGCACGGGTATCTTTCTATATAAAATAACATGTCTTGACTGACTGAATGACTGACTGACTGACTCATCATCGCCGAGCCAAAACTACTGGACATAAAGAAATGAAATTTTGGGGATACATTATATTAGGGTGTAGGTGCTCACTAAGGGAGGATTTTAGGATATTCCGGCGCTAAGGAGGTGAAAAGGGTAGTGAATTTTAAAAATGAGGATATCTATATTTTAAAAACTTAGAAGTGTACAGACATAAAAATTGGTATTTGCAATCCCCTTAAAAAAAGAAACATGTATTTTTTTTGTTTTCGTAAAATCTCATTAAACGGGTTGAAAAATGGTGGAAAAGGGGTTGAACACCTTTTATGAGGAGTCTTATATCTCAAAAATTGAAGATGTTACAGACTTGAAAGTTAGTATACGAAATCTTCTTTAAAAATAAAGAAACATGCATATTTTTTTTCGGAAAATTTACGTAATGGGTGTGGGGTTGAAAATAAGTAAATAAGGAGTTGAAAATTGTTTATGAGGATACTTTATCTTAAAAACTGAAGCTGTTACAGACGTGAAAGTTGGTATTTTGAATTTTCTTTCAAAATAAACACGTATTTATTGTTTTTGGAAAGTCCACTTAAGGCGGGAGAGGGGTGGAAAGAAGTGAAGAAGAAGAAGTTGAATTATTTTTATGAGTATACATTTATATAAAAAACCGAAGGTGTTCAGACGTATAGACATGAAAATTGGTCTTTGGAATGTCCTTTAAAAATAATGAAACACGTATTTTTTTTGTTTTCGGAAAATTCAGTTTAGAGCTGAAAGGAATTGGAAAAGCGGGTGAACTTTTAAAATGAGTACCGGTATACCTACATTATATGTCAAAAACTTAACATGTTAGAGACAAGAATTGGAAAGTCTTTTAAAAATACAGGAACATGTACCGTTCTTTTTTCGAAGGAGGCACTCAACGGGGGTTGAAAAGAAGTGAAAAACAGTTGAATTATTTTTATGAGGATACTTCTATCTTATAAACTGAAGATGTTACAGACGTGAAAACGGGTGTTTGGAATCTCCTTTAAAAATAAAGGAACATGTATTTTTTTCGACTTGAGAGAAGACTGTTTCTCGCATGCTCATCTTAGCACCAAATGGTTAGCGTGTTGACCTTTGGTCACAGGGATCCCGGGTTCGATTCCCGGCAGGGTCGGGAATTTTAACCTTAATTGGTTAATTTCCCTGGCACGGGGGTTGGGTGTATGTGTCGTCTTCATCATTTCATCATCACGACGCGCAGGTCGCCTACGGGAGTCAAATCAAAAGACCTGCACTTGGCGAGCCGAACTTGTCCTCAGACACTCCCGGCACTAAAAGCCATACGCCATTTCATCCTAGCCCCAAAAGGTAATAAGACAAACATGGTTTACAAGGAATTTCTGGGGTAAATGAAACTCAATTTTTTTCGTGAGTTTTTATACTTTAGGAATTTTCAGATAATGTCTTAGTACATTGCCGAGGAACGATTACTGTGATCAAATTACGAAATCCACGCGAGCAAAGCTGCGGGTAATTGCAAGTTTTTTATAAGGGAAAAAGATAAGGTGGCCGGTACTGTGGGACTCACCCCTGCTCCACCAACGATCGCACTCCCTTACTCAAGTGTCAACGCTTTGCTTGGTATCCTGACTAAATAAATACTTTGATATTAATTGTGTTGCAGTCCTTCCAGTTCCTTTGCTTCTAAATTGGTGCAGTTAATAATTCCGTCCAAGGTAGCTTATCCGAACTTAGCCTATACTAATCATGCTACTCTATACGGCCGTTTTATTTCTATCTTGCCATTTCTGTTTACGCCCGTTGCTCTATCATACTGTTTTTATTCGCCATTCTCTGTCAAGATAAATTTACTTTCGCAGTTTGTAGATTTTCAAAATATTCCTATTCTGTATTCCCTGGAATCTCTGTTGTGTTCAACTTATTTATCCAAAACGCCAATTATTTCCCTTTTCCCTCCCTTTCTTAGATTCTATGAAATACTCCAGAGATTGTCTTTCTTTTTATACAACACTAGCAAGTTATTTTGCAGAGTCCTTCCATTGTTATATTTTGGATTCGGCGATTATTTGCTTGACTCTATTTTTCTTCTGTACAACGTGATCCATCTTGCAACATTTCTTCTTTGATGCGATTTTTGTATGCTTTCTGTTCACGTTGTTATGTTCACCATACTACGTCAGGATGTACACATTTTCTCATCTTTATAAACTGTTACTCCAAAACATTTCTTAGCTCACTAGCCCAGCATTCGTACCAGTTATCTGTTCCTTTTCAGTCTCCTGAAATGTGTCTATTGTTTGAACATTCGCATTGTTATTTTATATGTACTTCTATCTAATTGTCTTATTCTGAACTCCTGCACGTTCCTTACTAAGAAAAACAACTGACGTATAGCGGGATTCAGTCAACCCCGTCTCAAATTTTGGACCAAGATATAAATATTTGGGTGAACCGGGAATCGAATTCGGAGATATCTGTGTAAGAGACAGGGACACCTTGAGGCTGACTTTGATGAACCTTCGTCACTTCATATTCAGGAGGCGACTGATCCTTTAACTTGATGATGTCCCGTTCACGTCCAACGCCAGGATCTCAGAGCTTCTTTCTGCGGCTTTTCCTTGATAGACGCAGTGTTTTAGTATCTGTCTCCTGCCACAGGTCAGAGCAAATTGTAGCTTCCACTCAAGTCTCAGACTCGTTTATGGCGGTGACAGTATGGAGGCTGTTCAGGTATGAGTGGTGGTGAGTCATGGACATTCAGAGGACGACTAGTGCGTCAGGATGGTATGAAAGATGCTACTCATGGGGTCAGTCATGCACTAGCCATACGTGGAGGCGTGCAACAGGGCTGTGTCCTGTCTCCACTATCTACTCTACGCTGTGTTCAGAGAAGCTATTACCGGGCGAGTTGGCCATGCGTGTAGAGGCGCGCGGCTGTGAGCTTGCATCCGGGAGATAGTAGGTTCGAATCCCACTATCGGCAGCCCTGAAAATGGTTTTCCGTGGTTTCCCATTTTCACACCAGGCAAATGCTGGGGCTGTACCTTAATTAAGGCCACGGCCGCTTCCTTCCAACTCCTAGGCCTTTCCTATCCCATCGTCGCCATAAGACCTATCTGTGTCGGTGCGACGTAAAGCCCCTAGCAAAAAAAAAAGAGAAGCTATTGAGGATGTTAACGTAGGAATTGGGATAAACGGCAATGTCAATAATAATATCCGCTTTGCTGATGATGCCGTTACCGGGCGAGTTGGCCGTGTGGTTAGGGACGCGCGGCTGTGAGCTTGAATCCGGGAGATAGTGGGTTCGAATCCCACTGTCGGCAGCCCTGAAGATGGTTTTCCGTGGTTTCCCATTTTCACACCAGGCAAATGCTTGGGCTGTATCTTCAATAAGGCCACGGCCGCTTCCTTCCAACTACTAGGCCTTTCCTGTCCCATCGTTGCCATAAGACCTATCTTTGTCGATGCGACATAAAGCAAATAGCAAAAAAGATGATGCCGTTGTGTTAGCCAGTAAACTTGCTGATCTTCAAATTATTATTATTATTAATAACATCGTAAAAGATCAGTGCAGCATTTGGCTTGTTGATGAATATTGCCAAGACCAAGCTGATTGTGTTTTTGAAAACACCTAATCAGGCCTCCCTGCCCATTAACAGCACAATTGTTCAACAAGTGCTATCCTTCAAATATCTTGGGACTATACTGACTGAGCATTGCGATCTCAATAATGAAATCTTATCCATGATTGGGCAAGCCAAACGTTTGTTCAACAGCATGAGGGCCCTGTTCACCAGTAGAGATCCCAACCTTCAGCTCCGAGTTCGCATGTTTCCCCAGTCCTTCTGTATGGTTTTGAACGCCGGACGCTCAGTTCTTTGCTGGAGAGACAGATTGAAGCTTTCCAAATGTACTTGTACAGAAGAATGTTTTGAATATCCTGGGTAGAAGAGATGTTTAATGAGGAAATCCTCAGCTGACGTCCGGCTCCATGGCTAAATGGTTAGCGTGCTGGCCGTTGGTCACAGGGGTCCCGGGTTCGATTCCCGGCAGGGTCGGGAATTTCAACCTTAATTGGTTAATTTCGCTGGCACAGGGGCTGCGTGTATGTGTTGTATTCTTCATCATTTCATCCTCATCACGACGCGCAGGTCACCTAGGGAGTCACATCAAAAGACCTGCATCTGGCGAGCCGAACTTGTCCTCGGACACTCCCGGCATTAAAAAGCCATACGCCATTTCATTTCCTCAGCTAACATTCGTCAAGGAATGAAACAACAGCTACATCGGGCACATCATGTGAGGTGAACGATATGAACTTCTCCAACTCATCATCGAGGGGAAAATTGAAGGAAAACGATCTGTGAGGAGACGGAGAAATTCCTGGCTTAAAGACATGCGCCGTTGATATGGACGAACTTTCATCGAAATCTTTCGAGCCACTATTTCGAGAGATATCATAATCCGTTGGATCGCCACCCTTCGTAGGGAGATAGCGTCCTAAGAAGGATATAGTTTTTTGTAGTTTCCTTATAACTGCGTAAATTTCGGTGGTACTAATAGAGGATCCAGCCAGCCTCTGGGCTGATGACAGACCTCAAAGCTTCAGTACAGACTCTCCGCTCACAAGTGAACACCATACAGTGTCATATTTGGTCCTTTTATTTTCGAGGTGGAATGTACAGCAAAGCTGGCTCTGCCTGTAATTGGCGAGTAACGGTGCTAGATATTACCACGACTGAGAGAGAAACTGTTCTTTAACCAGTCTATCTTACCGCGCCAGCAAACGCGCACTCAAGTGGCCCTATTCTGAACACAGGCGACCAACCACACAAATCATTTAAGGTGTCCGTGAGTAAATTTTTAATACAAACACTTTCCTTGCAATAACAGTAACACTAGAATAATATGAAAATTTCGTACGGTCTCTTGATAAATCATGTCTTCTTCTTCTTCCTATTTTCTGGGGTCGTCACTAATGTGGATTAAGCCCACCCTATGTGGAGGCTGGTGTGTTTTGGTGGTGGCTGATAGTGCGATATGTTGTGTGTAAATGAAGTTGTATATCAGGACGAACGCAAATACCCAGCCACCGAGCTAGAGGAATTAACCAGACGCGGCTAAAATCCCCAGTCCGGACGGGAATCGAACCCGGAGCCCTATGCACCGCAGGCCACTACGCAGACCATTTAGCCAACGAGCCGGACTATAAAATTATGATATTGTCTTCGTGAAATTTAGCTTTAAGGAAAATTTGTAGTGATGGTGGCTTAGTCTGAAATAAGTGGGAAAATCTTTCTATGCTCTGCATTTTGGAAAATAAAAATAAAAAAGGGAATTCTTTCTCAACTCGAGATAATAATAATAATAATAATAATTATTATTATTATTATTATTATTTCGTGTGGTTATTTCTGGCCGCGCGCAGCCCTTGTAAGGCAGATCCTCCAATGAGGGTGGGCGGCATCTGCCATGTGCAGGTAACTGCATGCTACTGTGGTGGAGGTTAGTGTTATGTGAGGTATGTGAGTTGCAGGGATGTTGGAGACAGCACAAATACGCAGTCCCCGAGCCAAGTGAATTAACCATTTAAGGTTAAAATCTCCGACCCGGCCGGGAATCGAACCCGGAACCCTCTGGACGAAAGGCCAGCACGCTAACCATTCAGCCATGGAGCCGGACAACTTGAGATAGTAACCGGCTAGTGTTAAGATTCCTTTGAATGTCCGTTAATGACCTTAACACTGTAAATAAAACTCCCTCAAAACCATTCATTGCATGAGTGCCCTTTTTTAACTTTTTCACTGAGTTTTCGTTGACTATTCCTATCGTACAGTACGAAAAATCTTTGTATTTTTAGTCCAGTATTACGTGCTAAGTGACCGTGATATCTTTCTGTACAATGTAGAACTCGCGAAGGACTGTGCGTATCCGAAAGCACTTCTGTAATATTCACAACAAGTAGAAGAAAATAATAGAGAAACATTTTGGGAAACGTTTAAACTGTAGGCTCCATGGCATATAAAACAGAGAATTGGAGCGAAATACACCCGACAGTTCTGGGCGTATTTCTTGGTCAAACGAACTGCAAATTGTAGATTCTTCTCATAAAACTCAAGAAAGAAATTACCTTTAGAATAAGACCCTGTCCGGCTCCTTGGCTGAATGGTCAATATACAGGGAGACCCGGGTTCGATTCCCGACCAGGCTTGGGAATTGAACTGTATATGGTTGATGCCCCTAGCTCGGGGACTGGGTGTATATGTTCGTCTTAATATAGGCTACAGTAGGCTGCATCTCTTCATCGGCATACATCCCATCACAATACCAACTACCGAAGAAACTCGTAGTAAATGACTACATCCCTCCAAATAGGGTTGACATCAACAAGGGCATCCGGTTGTAAAACTGGACCAAATCCATACAACCTGCTGACCCCAGGAAATTGAAAAATGGCTAGGAATAACAGCTTAAAATAAATCTCCTCACTATTAACAAGTAAGTTGGTAGAGATGGCTAGAACCATGCGAGTGTTTTGGTCTTGCTGAGTCTTGTCCCAAAACTGAACTAGAAAGGTAAAGTTGAGCGGATCCAAACCCGGCTTCAGCGATTTTTCCCTCTCTCCTAGGAGAGGGACGAACCTCACGTCCTAATACAAGAGCTGTAAGCAGGTCCTAGGATATTGCCAACTAAATCACCTCTGACCTTGTAATAGTTGAGAGGGGAGTTCCTCAGGGCAGTGTTATCGGACCTTTATGTTTTCTTATATATATAAATGATATGAGTAAAGGAGTGGAATCGGAGGTAAGGCTTTTTGCGGATGATGTTATTCTCTATAGAGTGATAAATAAGTTACAAGATTGTGAGCAACTGCAACGTGACCTCGAAAATGTTGTGAGATGGACAGCAGGCAATGGTATGTTGATAAACGGGGCTAAAAGTCAGGTTGTGAGTTTCACAAATAGGAAAAGTCGTCTCAGTTTTAATTACTGCGTTGATGGGGTGAAAGTTCCTTTTGGGGATCATTGTAAGTATCTAGGTGTTCATATAAGGAAAGATCTTCACTGGGGTAATCACATAAATGGGATTGTAAATAAAGGGTACCGATCTCTGCACATGGTTATGAGGGTGTTTAGGGGTTGTAGTAAGGATGTAAAGGAGAGAGCATATAAGTCTCTGGTAAGACCCCAACTAGAGTATGGTTCCAGTGTATGGGACCCTCACCAGGATTACCTGATTCAAGAACTGAAAAAAATCCAAAGAAAAGCAGCTCGATTTGTTCTGGGTGATTTCCGACAAAAGAGTAGCGTTACAAAAATGTTGCAATGTTTGGGTTGGGAAGAATTGAGAGAAAGAAGAAGAGCTGCTCGACTAAGTGGTATGTTCCGAGCTGTCAGCGGAGAGATGGCGTGGAATGACATTAGTAGACGAATAGGTTTGAATGGCGTTTATAAAAGTAGGAAAGATCACAATATGAAGATAAAGTTGGAATTCAAGAGGACAAACTGGGGCAAATATTCATTTATAGGAAGGGGAGTTAGGGATTGGAATAACTTACCAAGGGAGATGTTCAATAAATTTCCAATTTCTTTGAAATCATTTCGGAAAAGGCTAGGAAACCAACAGATAGGGAATCTGCCACCTGGGCGACTGCCCTAAATGCAGATCAGTATTGATTGATTGATTGATTGATTGATTGATTGATTGATTGATTGATTGATTGATTGATTGATTGATTGATTGATTGATTGATTGATTGATTGATTGATTGATTGATTGATTCTCATGAACTGTCACTTACCACGTGTCGCATAGAAATCACAGACAAGCAATTTTGTCGATGTTGTTGTTGATTCGTGTGAGGGAGTCTGTAAGACACGCTCTGCTCACCGCAGTCGGTTCGGGTTTTGGTCTATGTCCTGTGTAAATGCCCCAGTCTTGAATTAGGGTACATATCACGGCATTTTATTGGAATTAAATTTGAATATCCGGCTAAAAGTCGCTGTAGCCCAATATCAAATAATTGAAATTTAATTTCTCAGTTCTGTCAATGCACTCAACTTCGAAAAGGGGTAGTCATTTGTAGTCAGTGTCTTATGATTTATATTCATGATCACTATGATGATGATGATAAGGATTATTATTATTATTATTATTATTATCGCTGTACAATGCATGTTTTTCCCTCTGCATGAAAATATGTGATTATCACTCATTTTCGTATGGCTGATTTAGATATGGTTTTAGTTTCCATCACATAATTATCGTTTCTTCAGAATGTCAATTGTATTCTTTGTTACGGAAACACGTTTCAATTCACGCGCAACAGGGAGAATTCCTTCTCTATGTGTATTTCTGACAATGCACAGTAGTAATGGAAAAGCGGTTTGTGGGACATTAGAACCGCAGTTTGTTGGCAGACATGTTTTAGTCCTTAGATACACTGCTGAACATGAATTCAAACGGAAATCGTAAAAAATGTCGTTCTAAACGTCTCCTTGGGTCAAATTATATGCCTTTCTAAGGTTTTAAAATAATGTTTTTTTCGTAAATAATAAAACCTCTGGTTTGCGAAAAGTGTATGTGATGGAATATTTTAATTTGCAAATCCTTATTCCGTATAGTCTAGATGGTCTAGGGAACATTTTATATGTACATGAGGGCTCACCCTTTTTCTCTAGACCTTCCATATTTCTGTACAGAAATTGTGATAAATAAATAATACTAAGCCGCCTCTGTGGTGTAGTGGTTAGCGTGATTAGCTGCCACCCCCGGAGGCCCGGGTTCGATTCCCGGCTCTGCCACGAAATTTGAAAAGTGGTACGAGGGCTGGAACGGGGTCCATTCAGCCTCGGGAGGTCAACTGAGTAGAGGTGGGTTCGATTCCCACCTCAGCCATCCTGGAAGTGGTTTTCCGTGGTTTCCCACTTCTCCTCCAGGCGAATGCCGGGATGGTACCTAACTTAAGGCCACGGCCGCTTCCTTCCCTCTTCCTTGCCTATCCCTTCCAATCTTCCCATCCCTCCACAAGGCCCCTGTTCAGCATAGCAGGTGAGGCCGCCTGGGCGAGGTACTGGTCATACTCCCCAGTTGTATCCCCCGCCCCAGAGTCTGAAGCTCCAGGACACTGCCCTTGAGGCGGTAGAGGTGGGATCCCTCGCTAAGTCCGAGGGAAAAACCGAACCAGATGATGATGATGATGATGATGAAATAATGTTGTTGTTTGAGTCATCAGTCCATAGACTGGTTTGATGCAGTTCTCCATGCCACCCTATCCTGTGCTAACCTTTTCATTTCTACGTAACTATTGCATCCTACATCTGCTCTAATCTGTTTGTCATATTCATACCTTGGTCTACCCCTACCGTTCTTGCCACCTACACTTCCTTCAAAAACCAACTGAACAAGTCCTGGGTGTCTTAAGATGTGTCCTATCATTCTATCTCTTCTTCTCGTCAAATTTAGCCAAATCGATCTCCTCTCACCAATTCGATTCAGTATCTCTTCATTCGTGATTCGATCTATCCATCTCACCTTCAGCATTCTTCTATAACACCACATTTCAAAAGCTTATATTCTCTTTCTTTCTGAGCTAGTTATCGTCCATGTTTCACTTCCATACAATGCCACGCTCCACACAAAAGTCTTCAAAAACATCTTTCTAATTCCGATATCAATGTTTGAAGTGAGCAAATTTCTTTTCTTAAGAAAGCTCTTCCTTGCTTGTGCTAGTCTGCATTTTATGTCCTCCTTACTTCTGCCATCGTTGGTTATTTTACTACCCAAGTAACAATATTCATCTACTTCCTTTAAGACTTCGTTTCCTAATCTAATATTTCCTATATCACCTGCCTTCGTTCGACTGCACTCCATTACTTTTGTTTTGGACTTATTTATTTTCATCTTGTACTCCTTACCTAAGACTTCATCCATACCATTCAGCAACTTCTCGAGATCTTCTGCAGTCTCAGATAAAATAACAATATCATCGGCAAATCTCAAGGTTTTGATTTCCTCTCCTTGGACTGTGATTCCCTTTCCAAATTTCTCTTTGATTTCCTTTACTGCCTGTTCTATGTAAACATTGAAAAGGAGAGGGGACAAACTGCAGCCTTGCCTCACTCCTTTCTGGATTGCTGCTTCTTTTTCAAAGCCCTCGATTCTTATCACTGCAGACTGATTTTTATACAGGTTGTAGATAATTCTTCGTTCTCGGTATCTGATCCCTATCATCTTCAGAATCATAAATAGCCTGGTCCAATCAACATTATCGAATGCCTTTTCTAGATCTACGAATGCCATGTACGTGGGCTTGTCCTTCTTGATTCGATCCTCTAAGATCAGACGTAAAGTCAGGATTGCTTCACGTGTTCCTACATTTCTTCTGAAGCCAAATTGATCTTCCCCCAACTCAGCTTCAACTTGTTTTTCCATTCTTCTGTAAATAATACGTGTTAAAATTTTGCAGGCATGAGATACTAAACTAATAGTGCGGTAGTTTTCACACCTGTCAGCACCGGCTTTCTTGGGAATAGGTATAACAACATTCTGCCGAAAATCGGATGGGACTTCTCCTGTCTCATTTATCTTGCACACTAAATGAAATAACCTTACCATGCTGGTTTCTCCTAAGGCAGTCAGTAATTCAGAGGGAATGTCATCAATTCCAGGTTCCTTGTTCCTATTTAGGTCACTCACAGCTCTGTCAAACTCTGACCTCAAAATTGGGTCTCCCATTTCATCAGCATCAACAGCCTCTTCATGTTCCAGAACGAAATTATCTACATCGTTACCTTGATACAACTGTTGGATATGCTCCTGCCATCTTTCTGCTTTGTCTTCTTTCCCTAGAAGTGGCTTTCCATCTGAGCTCTTAATATTCATGCACCTAGATTTCCTTTCTCCAAAGGTTTCCTTGATTTTCCTGTATGCAGCATCTACCTTTCCCAGGACCATACAGCCTTCGACATCCTTGCACTTCTCCTTCAGCCATTCTTCCTTAGCTACCTTGCACTTTCTATCCACTTGATTCTTTAATCGCCTGTATTCTTTTCTGCCCTCTTCATTTCTAGCATTCTTGTATTTTCGTCGTTCATCAATCAGGTCTAGTATCTCCTGAGTTATCCACTGATTCTTAGTTGATCTTTTCTTCCTTCCTAACATTTCTTCAGCAGCCCTACTGACTTCATTTTTCATGACTCTCCACTCTTCCTCTACTGTGTTTCTTTCGGCCTTTTCATTTAGTCCTTGTGCAACATGTTCCTTGAAACGATCCATCACACTCTTTCCTTTCAACTTGTCTAGATCCCATCTTTTTGCATTCTTTCCTTTCTTCAATTTCTTCAACTTCAGATGGCATTTCATGACCAACAAGTTGTGGTCAGAGTCCACGTCTGCTCCTGGGAAAGTTTTGCAATCCAACACCTGGTTTCTGAAAATCTGCCTAATCATAATGAAGTCTATTTGATACCTTCCAGTGTCCCCAGGTCTCGTCCACGTATACAGCCGTCGTTTGTGGTGTTTGAACCAAGTATTGGCGAGGACTAAATTATGGTCAGTGCAAAATTCAACCAGCCGACTTCCTCTTTCGTTCCTTTGTCCCAATCCAAATTCTCCTACTGTGCTACCTTCTCTTCCTTGGCCTACCACTGCGTTCCAGTCTCCCATCACAATTAGATTCTCGTCACTTTTGACATATTGTATTAAATCTTCTATCTCCTCATATATTCTTTCAATTTCTTCATCATCCGCTGAACTAGTAGGCATATAGACCTGCACTATTGTGGTGGGCATTGGTTTGGTGTCTATCTTGGCGACAATAATTCTTTCACTATGCTGGTCGTAGTAGCTTATCCGCTGCCCTATTTTCTTATTCATTATTAAACCAACTCCTGCATTTCCCCTGTTTGATTTCGTGTTGATAATTCGGTAGTCGCCTGACCAAAAATCCTGTTCTTCCTGCCAACGTACTTCACTTATACCAACTACATCTAACTTTAGCCTATCCATCTCCCTTTTCAGATTCTCTAACCTACCACAACGATTCAAACTCCTAACATTCCACGCTCCGACTCGCAGAATGTCAGTATCCATCTTCCTGATGATCGCCCCCTCTCGTGTAGTCCCCACCCGGAGATCCGAATGGGGGACTAGTTTACCTCCGGAATATTTTACCCGGGAGGAAGCCATCATCAGTACATCTTTCATACAGAGAGAGCTGCATGTCCTCGGGAGGTGGTTACGGCTGTAGTTTCCCGTTGCTTTCAGCCGTGTAGCAGTATCAACACAGCTAAGCCATGTTGAGTATTATTACAAGGCCGTATCAGTCAATCATCTAGACTGCCGCCCTTGCAACAACCGAAAGGCTGCTACCCCCCTTTCGATGAACCATTCGTTAGTCTGGTCTCTCAACAGATACCCATCCGATATGGTTGCACCTGCGGCTCGGCTATCTGCATCATTGGGACACGCAAGCCTCCCCACCGCGGCAAGGTCACATGGTTCGCAGAGGAGGGATGAAATAATACTAAGTCAAATCACATAATTGCCGGGCTGAGTGGCTCAGACGGTTGAGGCGCTGGCCTTCTGACACCAGCTTGTCAGGTTCAATCTTGGATCAGTCCGGTGGTATTTGAATGTGCTCAGCCTCCGGGGGTGGCAGCTAATCACGCTAACCACTACACCACAGAGGCGGCTTAGTATTATTTATTTATCACAATTTCTGTACAGAAATATGGAAGGTCTAGAGAAAAAGGGTGAGCCCTCATGTACATATAAAATGTTCCCTAGACCTATCTTGGATCAGTCCGGTGGTATTTGAATGTGCTCAGCCTCGTGTCTGTAGATTTAGTGGCACGGAAAGGAACTCCTGCGGGACAAATTCCAGGACCTCAGCGTCTCCGAAAACCGTCAAAAATAGTTGATGGGACATAAAAACAATAACATTATAATAATAACATAAATGTATTCAGAGGGCAGACAAAACGTTATAATTTGTTATACACTGGTGTTGTTATTATTATGTGTCTTTTTTTTTCTGATAGGTACGGGGATCATTGGTAGATTTTCCTCTTCGCAAATTGGGTGAGTAACCAATTATTGTCTGGCTAAATATGACTTTTATTTATTTATTTATTTATTTATTTATTTATTTATTTATTTATTTATTTATTTATTTATTTACTTACTTACGTCTTTCACGCATCATGGCTGTGTAATTTCTATAATTTTGTTTTTATGGATGTTCCTAAATAGTACTCGTGACACGCTTATAACACATTAACAGCTGGATATTAATAACATTCCAAGGTCATATAAGTAAGTGATTAAATCGCATTAAATGACGCAGCTAGTTTCACATTCTCTGCCCAAATGTGCGGGTGACCTTCTACTTGGAACTTACTGACACGTTAATGAACATTCCGAGACTCTGGTGACGTTAAAACCAGACAGATTAAATATTAATACTATTATTTTGAAAGTCATGTTGTTGTGTATATGAGTGCTCTGAATTTTTGCATTGATATTAATGTTCCTTGAAGCATTGCCAAGCGAGCAATGGCTAATAGGACTAAGTAAAATGAAATGGCGTATGGCTTTTAGTGCCGGGAGTGTCGGAGGACATGTTTGGCTCGCCAGGTGCAGGTCTTTTGATTTCACTCCCATAGGCGACCTGCGCGTCGTGATGATGAAGACGACACATACACCCAGCCCTTGAGTCGGCGAAATTATCCCGACCCTACCGGGAATCGAACCCGGAACCCCTCTGATCAAAGGCCAGCACGCTAACCATATAACCATGGAGCCGGACATAGATCTATATGATTCACACACACAGCACAGAGAGCATGCAGGATATTTTTCGGCACTCCACCTTTGCAAGTCTTAGTGTCATCCCGCCTCATTTAAAGAAAGAAAGAAAGAAAGAAAGAAAGAAAGAAAGAAAGAAAGAAAGAAAGAAAGAAAGCAGTTAGTGTGTATTTTACTTGACTATTGCTATCCTGATCATAGCCACGGGAACTTCAATTTTACATGGAGCCCGAACCAAAAGAACGCAACTTTTTCTTTTAAAGAACCCCATGGTTCGAGTCGCAGTCATCTTGGAGAGAAACTAATGACGATGTCACCCGTCTAATCTAGAACGGTTAGCTGTATTTGAACATTTAAATAGTTTTCAGTTGGTTATTATAGTCATGAAATCAACATTATTTTGTTAATTATAATCTTTGTGTGCAAGGCTGTATCCAATATTTTCAAACAATTTTTGTGCAGAAAAGTACATTTTACAACTTAACGGGTTAAATAGAATGAATGGTAAATTCATAGCGGACTACTGGGCATGATACCGCGTGTGTAGTCCTCGAGGCAAAAAGTTCTGTCATTTGTTTAAAAATGAAGGTTACCAGAACACGTTTCCACAGTAATTATTAAAAATATTTACAGGTTTGAAACGTTTTTATTGGCTCAATAATATGAAAATATTTCTATATGGTTACTAATATGTTATTAAAAATAAGAAAAGGTCATCCCAGTGTCAGTTTTTTATTTAATTGTCTGTTCTGGTTTTTATGTTAGGCCTAAATGTGAATTTCATTAATTTACATTTAGAAAACTATGAATTTAAAAACACTGCATAAAAATCCATTTTTAACAGTATTCAGAATTATTGCAAAGTTAGGTACTTATAGCCCAGGTATCTTTCGTTATGTAGGCCACTATTAAAATATTTTTTTGCATTTTGGTAATGTTAGTGAAAAGGGGGGCTACTTCACGTCTTTTGACTCATTTATTTATATCAGCACTTCACTTTCAAAACCTGCCTGTCACGAATTCATTTTCTAAACGTGTAGATAAAGCATTCCGTTTTTACATTTCGCCATAAGTACCTAATTTTGCCTTTGGCATACATTTGTTGTAAGTCGCGTATAATTGGAAATCTTGTGGCTATGGTCACCATATCAACCGTCACGTAAGACTAGAAGTCCCGCTGCTGTGATCGCTATATCAACTGTCACGTAAGACTAGAAGTCCCGCTACTGCGATCGCTATATCAACCGTCACGTAAGACTAGAAGTCCCGCTGCTGTGATCGCTATATCAACTGTCACGTAAGACTAGAAGTCCCGCTGCTGTGATCGCTATTTCAACCGTCACGTGAAACTAGAAGTCCCGCTGCTGTGATCGCTATATCAACCGTCGCGTAAGGCTAGAAGTCCCGCTGCTGTGAATACTGTATCACGTCACATAAAGTACAACTTAGCTTAATAACTAATGTTATTTGCTTTACGTCCCACTAACTACTTCTACCGACACGAGGCTGACGTATTTGAGCACCTTCAAATACCACCGGACTCAGCCAGGATCGAACCTGCCAAGTTGGAGTCAGAAGGCCAGCGCCTCAACTGTCTGAGCCACTCAGACCTGCAACAACTTAGCTTGCTTTGAACGTCACGGACGCCAACAACATGGAGCAAACGCATTACAAGTCCCTCAGAAACCAACGACCTCAGCCAGAGTAGGCTATTTCAGTGTGCGTCGTCTCTCATTATAAATTAATTTCAGTACATGTGTACTAACATTGTATAGAATTAAAATTCCATATCGCTATAAGATATTAACAGTAAGGGTGAGTTTCTTCGACATAACTAAACAATACTAAGCCATCATAGGTATATGGCTATGATCGAACAAGACCGACTGCCAAAGGAATGGTGTAGTGAGATACCAGTCAGCTAGGATTCACATCTAATCATTAGCAGTAATAATAATAATAATAATAATAATAATAATAATAATAATAATAATAATAATAATAATAATAATAATAATAATAATAGTCGGGCTGAGTAGCTGAGACGGTAGAGCGCTGGCCTTCTGACCCCAATTTGGCAAATTCGATCCTGGCCCAGTCCGGTTGTATTTGAAGGTGTCCAAATACTCTAATGTTCATAAAAGCTAGAACACCTTGAAAGACTAGAGACAGGAAATTCATATTCACAGAGCATGTGCATTAATATATTCTGAAGAAATTTTTAGCATTTAAAATATGTCGGCCCACATCGAGAACTCGGTGCAACACCACCGACTGGTAAAATGTGCCTGCGGCTCACGTTATCGCTATAAACCGAAGGTAATGGATCAGTGTGACTTGAGCAGATGTGCAGGATGCCTCGCAGACGTATGCAAGAACCGTACCGTCAGATGAGTGAGTTTGAAAGGGCGCATTATTGGCATGAGAGAATGTGATGCATCCAACAGGGAAATTGCTGTTTATGTGGAACGAAGTGTGTCGGCAGTGCAACGGGTGTGTACAGAATAGTTCACAGAAGGCCATAGAACACGACGAGATGGGTTTGGTCGCACCACACAGAACCCCCCCCCCCTACCTCCGAGAAGATCGACACCTCATCCGAATGGTATTGCAGGACAGATCTGCGTCCTCCTCGGCTCTGGCGCGACAGTGGAACAGGGTAACACATCGTACACTATCAGGAGTGACAGACAGTCCGTCACCGTTTATTACAGTCTGGGTTACCGGAGCGTCGTCCACTTCTCCGTCTACCCTTGACTAATGTGCACAAACATGCTAGACTGCAATGGTGTATGGAACGACATCACTGGGGACAGGAATGGCAGCGGATAGTGTTTTCGGACGAATCCAGGTTCTGTTTGTTTGAAAATGATGGCCGCTTTTTGGTTCGCCGCAGACAGGGGGAGAGGCATCACATTGACTGCATTCGCTCAAGACATACAGCCCCATCTCAAGGCCTTATGGCATGGGGTGTTATTGGGTACAACCACAAATCACAGTTGGTGCGTGTCCTGGGCACTGTGACCAGTTTGACCTACGTGGATGACATCCTGCAACCCGTAGCCATACTCTTTCTGCTCGACACCCCACACGCCATATTTTGCTAGTGGCTTTACGTCGCGCCGACACAGATAGGTCTTATGGCGACGATGGGATAGGAAAGGCTTAGGAGTTGGAAGGAAGCGGCCGTGGCCTTAATTAAGGTACAGCCCCAGCATTTGCCTGGTGTGAAAATGGGAAACCACGGAAAACCATTTTCAGGGCTGCCGATAGTGGGATTCGAGCCTACTATCTCCCGGATGCAAGCTCACAGCCGCGCGCCTCTACGCGCACGGCCAACTCGCCCGGTACGCCATATTTCAGCAGGACAATGCCCGACCATATGGTGCTGCACGAGCACGTGCCTTCTTGTTGTCACAGGAAGTCAGACTCTTGCCCTGGCCCGCCCAATCACCGGACTTGTCGCCAATCGAAAATGAATGGGATATGGTGAAAAGACGGGTGCGGCGCTGTGACCCAATGCCAACCACCAAAGATGAACTGTGGAATCAGGTGAATACAACGTGGAAGGCTATACCCCAGGACACCATTCGTGCCTTATACGCGTCGTTGCCATCACGCATGGAGCAAGCTATCAGTGCCCATGGATGACCCAGTGCCTACTAGGAACAGGACACATGCTTAACATAGGTGACTGAAATGCTAATTGTTTCTGCAGAACATACTAATGAACATGTCCTGTTAATATGAGCTTCCTATCACTAGTCCTTCAGGGTGTTCTGGTTCTTATGAACATTAGTGTACGTCAGCCTCTTGTCGGTAAATTTATTGGCACGTAAAAGAACAACTCCAGGACAAAATTCCGGCACCTGGGCGTCTTCGAAAACCAAAAAAAAATATAGTTAGTGGGACATAAAACAAATAACATTATATAATAATAATAATAATAATAATAATAATAATAATAATAATAATAATAATAATAATAATAATACATATAGCTGTTATTAGCCTTGTGCAGATCCTCGGACGAGCGTCGGCGGTGACTGCCGTGTATAGGGAAAATGTGCGTTATTGCAGTGTCGTGTGTTATGTGAGAGTTGCAGAAATGTTGGGAATATCAAGTACGTCCTATTTCCGAGTCAAGGGAATTAACTCTTCTTGACTAGGACCGAACCCGGGACCCTGTGGTCAGAATCCCGAGATACTGACCACTCAGCCACGGAGCGGTGATTGTAATGGGGCCTGTGGTACATATATGTAGGAAATCTGTAAGTGTTGTGACTGACGGTACCATCAGAAGCATGGTGGAGGATGTTTACCATCTCTGCTTCTTATAAGGTTCACCAGAGTTTAGCTCATATTTAGCAGAAAATACGGTAAGTTACGAGTATCACAATTATAAAGTCAGTCCAATTTTGTCTTATTTCCGTACAAATGCTTGAAAAGAATGCATTTATGGGATCAAATTAGCTTTGTAAGTTACGCCTCACGACAGATGTACGAGGATACCCATTCTGGAGATGCGCGATTTGGAGGCCAGCGCGGCGCAGGCAGTGGATCCGCCGAATGTGGATTCACCGAGATATTTTCCCTCGTTGAGCCCGTGTCTGCAGTAAGTCGTAGTTATATTAGATAGGTTGTACTCGTCCCACCCTCGTTGACTGATCGCAGCAGTTCAGTAACACTTGTGGCGATATTGGATCATGTCGGCTTGAGCTAAGGAACTCCGTGTAATCGTGTGTGACGCGCATCTGCTCCCCCTCATTATGCGTGTCTGATCTGATTCTAATGAAAGCCAAGAGGATAATGTCTATGAGGGAGGGGCGCCTTGTCACTCGAACTTCATCTGGACTGCCGCGCGCCATAATTTGCTAATAGTTCCCTCAGAAATAACAATTTCTGTACTAAGAAATGTAAAATTTGCCCTACCTTTCCCGTCAGAATTAAAAACCTCCAGTGAACAAAATTTTTCTAATACTCATTTTGACAACGGAAAAAATTGATTTAGGTCTTCTGGAAACTGAGATCGAGACGAGAGTCGAACATCAATCCAAGTCAGAACCACTGCGTTTCTAAATAAGAATTTGTAAGCCTAGGCTGTATTTATTGTACTTCGTTACTCGGCTCTTCTTTCACACAAAATAAGTTCCACCGGGCGAGTTAGCCGTGCGCGTAGAGGCGCGCGGCTGTGAGCTTGCATCCGGGAGATCGTGGGTTCGAATCCCACTGTCGGCAGCCCTGAAAATGTTTTCCGTGCTTTCCCATTTTTACACCAGGCAAATGCTGGGGCTGTACCTTAATTAAGGCCACGGCCGCTTCCTTCCAACTCCTAGGCCTTTCCTATCCCATCGTCGCCATAAGACCTATCTGTGTCGGTGCGACGTAAAGCCCCTAGCCAAAAAAAATTCCTGCATATTTGTTCATCATTATAGCCGCCAGCATCTCCACTGTAGAGTTAATTATCATGATTATAAACATAATCATCAAGGACTACCTAACCCAGGCGGTTAAAACTAGAATCGAATCGATTTGCCGTCAGGAAGTCGAGACTTTCGCATCTAAAGAAGCACATGATCTTGGAGAAAGGAGCCACAGGATGATAGGGGAGGGTGGGTGGGGGGGCGGCAAAGGCACTCGAACCTACAACTAATCATTCTATCCCACGTAGTGGGTCTAGGTTATCTTCCACTCCTCCAGGGATTTTCACAGCCGCTGCGGCCTTCTAACCGCAAGTTCGTCATAGTGAGCACTTTGTTAGAAAACGGGGACAATAGGGAAACACGGAAAACCATCTTCAGGGCTGCCAGTGGTGAGGCTCGAACGTTCGAATCCATCATCTCCCGAATACAAGTTTATAGCTGCGCGGCTGTACCACATAGCCAACTCGGTCGGTAGAAAAACGGTTTTTTTTGCTAGTGGCTTTACGTCGCACCGACACAGACAGGTCTTATGGCGACGATGGGATAGGAAAGGGCTAGGAGTTGGAAGGAAGCGGCCGTGGCCTTAATTAAGGTACAGCCCCAGCATTTTCCTGGTGTGAAAGTGGGAAACCACGGAGAACCATCTTCAGAGCTGCCGACAGGGGGATTTATTATTATTATTATTATTATTATTATTATTATTATTATTATTATTATTATTATTATTATTATTATTGAGAGTTGCTTTACGTCGCACCGACACAGATAGGTCTTATGGCGATGATGGGAGAGGAAAGGCCTAGGCATGGAAAGGAAGCGGCCGTGGCCTTAATTAAGTACAGCCTGGTGTGAAAATGGGAAACCACGGAAAACCATCTCAAGGCTGCCGACAGTGGGGCTCGAACCCACTATCTCCCGAATACTGGATACTGGCCGCACTTAAGCGACTGCAGCTATCCAGCTCGGTAGGGGTATTTGAACCCACTATCTCTCACAGCTGCGCGCCCCTGACCGCACGGCCAACTCGCCCGGTAGAAAAAGGTTTAACGTCACTTCATTTATCATAGATATTGAGGGACTCCGGGTTGTGAATAAGGGTTCTTTAATAGGCCAGTCGCTCACTTTTAATCATTACTAGCTGTTGTAGGCCTACCCGTCGTTGTTGGGGCAAAATTACCAGTACTTAGCATGTGCATGAGATTATGAGACACGTAACTGGGCATCCTTCTCCATGTCAGTGGTTTATCGTGGCGTTCTTGGGTTTCTCTGGCTCTTCGCAGTTTCATATTCTTTGGCATTATTGCTGCTCTTGGTTTTGTATCTTTCGTATGGTTTAAAAACGAAGTATTGTATCAGAATAAAATTCGAAAAGTACAGACAGCTCCTACAATGCATTTAATATTTCGCTGGAATGATCTCCACAACAAACTCTCATTCGGCTCTTTCACAAGACCGACGCTAATATTTCACTTATTTTTCACTGTACTTTAAAAAAGTTTCCCCCCCCATGACGTAAGAGCCCCGAAGGGCCAAGGCCAACGAAGCGACCACTGCTCAGTCAAAAGTCCTGCAGGTTACGAGGTGTCGTGTGCGCGGCACTACGAATTCTCTCGGCCGTTATTTTTTGCTTTCTAGACCGGGGCCGCTATCTCAACGTCAGATAGTTCCGCAGTTGTAATCGCGTAGACTGAGTGGACCTCAAACCAGCCCTCAGATCCAGGTAAAAATCCCTGGCCTGGCCGGAAATCGAACCCGAGGCCTCCGGGTAAGAGTACGGCACACTTCCCGCACACAGCGGGGCCGGCAGAAAAAAGTATAGAAGTTATATATTCTAAACAAATTTTGTAATGAGCAATGTTCCTGCAAAACCAACCGTCAAAGAGATGCATTGAGTTTTTTTATTATAGGCCCCCTCTGAGCCCCCCCCCTCCTTTGCTGGACTTTTTGAACAGTTTATAGCTAAGATCATACTCGCCCGTATATTGCATTTAAATACCAAGTTTCATAAAAAATAACTACCGATCAATTTTCCTGTGATGATGTAACTGAACTGAACACGATATACTGTAGGTCAGCTGTGTCCTATCCGGTATAAAAACTATGTATCAGGCTAATCAATCAGCGCTTCAGAAGTCAACTAACACATGACATATTGGGCACTGTGCGTGGTGTTGCTTCAGTAGTAACTTGTTGCACAAACCAAGCTCACGGAAGCCCAGCTGGCAAGAAAAGTGTAATTGCGCTCGTGCAGTTCCTGGTTTATTTCTGGAGGTACGAAAAAAGTTGAAACTAACCTTGAAGTTCAGCAAAACACTTCCATAAATCAATAATTAATACGAAGGGCGTCCACAAGGGAGAGTCGACTGTCAGGCTTACGTCAGTGTAGAAAGAAAAGTTACATAGGTTACTTCAGTATTACGACTGAAATTACACCCTTACTCACCGACCTTGAAGTATTCTCTGGTTACCTCTACGGCAAAGTTCTGCCGACGTGAGAAAGAGAAATTCATTGGGTTAATCATATTAGCGAAGTAGTTAAAATTAAGTTTTGACAGGAGTATTTTTTGATAAATTATTGTAGACAACCTCGTACTTTTCAGCATTTAAGGACACTTTTATTTTCCGTCCCTTGGAGTAGGGAAAATAATAGTAATCCACCAGCTGTAATAATCACATAACCACATTTCAGTTGAGAATCGTAGTGTAAATACGGTATATTAGATAGTATCTTGCCTGTTATATTCGTATGTATCTTTGTGTACGGTAACCCTTTCGATACTTTAGCATTTAATCAAACGGCAGGTTTCATATCTGTTAGAGCATAGCAGGATAAAGTACTAATAATAATAATCTGTTTACGCGTTTAACTTTGTTGGTAATCCTTGAGTAGTTCTTGCGAATTTCAAACTTTAGGCTTATTTGCAATTTTCATTTCTATTGTAATTAGGATACGTCTGAACGAATTTTAAAAATTCTTGTAGTGTATTGTAGTAACTTATTAGAAATTAGAGTGCTTATTCTATTATTTTGAGTAGAACAATGGAATCTCCCATGGCCAGGGACTCAACCCTACCCACCTCATTTGATCCCCTCCCCTCCTGCTCAGCCCTATCAATCCTTACAGCTGCAGAAGCTACTTCCTCCTCCCTTTTCTCCCTCCCGTGACCCTGTTCCACCTGTCTTTTCCTATCGACTACTCCACATTTCCCTTTTCTACTTTTTCCATTCCTCCTACTTCCACACATCTCAGCAAAAGTTCCCTGTTCCTCATCTTCCCTCGGTTGTTCTACCTGCAGTGACTCGTACCGATTTCTCACAGACACATGTCTTGAATTCTGATCCTGAATGGAGCCCTTAGCCTGCAATCTCCTTCCCCTTACAACATTAGACCACCTGTCTTCTACAATTCCCCCCTTTCCTTCCGACCCCTCTTTTACACCTACTGTACCCTCTGCATTGTTTGAGGGAAGCCTACTTTCTTTCCTGTCCTCTGAGAGAATCCTAATTATCTCCCTTAAGCTCTCCAACTCCTCCCTCATACTCCTTAATGCCTGGCCACACCCACAGTTCCTACACTTGCACTCCTTAGCCATTCTTTACTGAATAATGAAAAGAAAATGAAAAAAATAAGATAGCTTATTCTGTGCAAAATAAAAATGAAAGGAAAGAAATATTGTCTAGGATAGTTCACAAAGGTCACACGACACTATGTTAATTAATATAGGTTACTACTACACTACAATACTACTTAATTCTACGATTTTTTAAATTCTACAACACCCTAACAGGATGAAAATTGCTGTTAATTACTGGAAACAAAGAATAATACACAAGAATTACACAATTTTTAACTGCAGTTATGTCTACCCTAATTACTACAACAGAATTTTAGTAAGAGATTTACTACAGATACGGTACTATGCTACACAAATTTCACAGTAATAGAATAAACACACTATTTTCTAATAGTATACCGTATTATAATACGCTACAATAATTTTCAACTACATTCAGACTAAGTTCAGATACTACAATACACTACAATAATTTTAAACTACGTTCAGACGTATTCTAATTACAAGAGGTTATTACCAAGCACAAACAGAAAAGAAAATTGCCATTAAAGTTCCATATTCGCAAAACTACTCAAAATAATAGAATAAGCACTCCAATTTCTAATAAGTTACTATACTACACTACAATAATGTTTAAACTACGTTCAGATGGATCCCATTTACAATAGGTTATTAAAACAAACCAAAACAAACCCCATGGCACTACAGCCCTTGAAGGGCTTTGGCCTACCAAGTGACCGCTGTTCAGGCCTAAGGCCTGCAGATTATGAGGTGTCGTGTGGTCAGCACGACGAATCCTCCCAACCGTTATTCTTGGCTTTGTAGGCCGGGGCCGCTATCTGTCGGTCAGATAGCTCCTCAATTCTAACCACGTAGGCTGAGTGGACCTCGAACTAGCCCTCAGGTCCAGGTAAAAATCCCTGTCCTGGCCGGGAATCGAACCCGGGGCCTCCGGGTAAGAGGCAGGCACGCTACCCAAATAACACGTGGCCACCACAATAGGTTATTACTAAACATAAATAGAAATGAAAATTCCAATTAGGCCTAAATTAGATATTCGCAAGAACTACCGGTACTCAAAGATTACCAGCAAAGTTAAACACGTAGACAGATTAATATTAGTACTACTTTATCCTACATGGTTCATGTTTGTGGGTTACTGTAGTCACGTCCTAGTTCGTGAACCATGGGCAACGGCTGAGTGGCCTAGTAAGTGGTCCTGAGAGTCGGGATACCAGTTGCTATGGAATGGAAGTGGGCATCTCGGACATATTCTGAGTCATAGCCCTCTTTGTGCTCAGGCGGCTAGGACTATACAATTCACCGGTGGTCCATAACCCGTTAGAGGAGAGATCCTCACTTGGACTATGTGCAAGTAGGGTAGCATCCTGCTTCATGAATTAACCGAGCTCAGAACACTTTAAGCAAACCTCAGACCTATGGGAGTAATGGAGTCCCACTCCCATTTGACAGGCGAGGGACTCCTTGGAAACAACTTGGCGAACGAAATGGAATTCGATGGGGAGCTATCAATATTAATGGGGCTTATGGAAGAAAGAAGGTAGAATTGGCTGAGTCGGCAAAGAGGATGCATCTGGATGTGCTAGGAGTAAGTGATATTCGGGTAAGGGGAGATAACGAGGAAGGGATAGGAGATTATAAAGTGTACTTGACGGGTGTTAGAAAGGGAAGGGCAGAATCTGGGGTAGAGCTCTTTATCAGGAATACCATTGCACGCAACATAGTTTCTGTTAGGCACGTAAATGAGCTAATGATGTGGGTAGATTTGTCAGTTGGAGGAATTAGGACTAGAATTGTGTCCGTGTATTCACCATGTGAGGGTGCAGATGAGGATAAAGTTGACAAGTTTTATGAAGCATTGAGTGACATCGTGGTCAGGGTCGACAGCAGGGATAGAATAGTGCTAATGGGCGATTTCAATGCGAGAGTTGGGAATAGAACTGAACGATACGAAAGGGTGATTGGTAAATGTGGGGAAAAAATGGAAGCTAATGGGAATGGGAAGCGTGTGCTGGACTTCTGTGCTAGTATGGGTTTAGCTGTTACGAATACATTCTTCAAGCATAAGGCTATTCACCGCTACACATGGGAGGCTAGGGGTACCAGATCCATAATAGACTATATCTTAACAGATTTTGAATTCAGGAAATCTGTTGGGAATGTACGAGTTTTTCGCGGATTTTTCGATGATACAGACCACTATCTGATCTGTAGTGAACTAAGTATCTCTATGCCTAGGGTAGAGAAAGTGAAATCTGTATGCAAACGAATAAGGGTAGAAAATCTCCAGGACGAGGAAATTAGACAGAAGTACATGGATATGATTAGTGAGAAGTTTCGAACAGTAGACAGTAAGCAGGTTCAGGATATAGAAAGTGAATGGGTGGCATACAGGGATGCTGTACTAGAAACAGCAAGGGAATGCCTAGGAACAACTGTGTGTAAAGATGGAAAAAGGCGAACATCTTGGTGAAATGATGAAGTGAGAGCAGCCGGTAAACGTAAAAAGAAGGCTTATAAGAAATGGCTCCAAACAAGGGCCGATGCAGACAGGGAAAGAAGCAGAGCGAAACAAATAGTTGTCGAATCCAAAAAGAAGTCATGGGAAGATTTTGGTAATAACCTGGAAAGGCTAGGTCAAGCAGCAGGGAAACCTTTCTGGACAGTAATAAACAATCTTAGGAAGGGAGGGAAAAAGGAAATGAACAGTGTTTTGAGTAATTCAGGTGAACTCATAATAGATCCCAGGGAATCACTGGAGAGGTGGAGGGAATATTTTGAACATCTTCTCAATGTAAAAGGAAATCATCCTGGTGGTGTTGGAAACATCCAAGCTCATGGGGAGAAGGAAAATGATGTTGGTGAAATTATGCTTGAGGAAGTGGAAAGGATGGTAAATAAACTCCATTGTCATAAGGCAGCAGGAATAGATTAAATTAGACCTGAAATGGTGAAGTATAGTGGGAAGGCAGGGATGAAATGGCTTCATAGAGTAGTAAAATTAGCGTGGAGTATTGGTAAGGTACCTTCAGATTGGACAAAAGCAGTAATTGCACCTATCTATAAGCAAGGGAACAGGAAGGACTGCAACAACTATAGAGGTATCTCATTGAGTAGTATACCAGGCAAAGTATTCACTGGCATCTTGGAAGGGTGGGTGCGACCAGTTGTTGAGAAGAAGTTGGATGAAAACCAGTGTGGTTTCAGACCACAGCGAGGCTGTCAGGACCAGATTTTCAGTATGCGCCAGGTAATTGAAAAATGCTACGAGAGGAATAGGCAGTTGTGTTTATGTTTCGTAGATCTAGAGAAAGCATATGACAGGGTACCGAGGAAAAAGATGTTCACTATACTGGGTGACTATGGAATTAAAGGTAGATGATTAAAATCAATCAAAGGCATTTATGTTGACAATTGGGCTTCAGTGAGAATTGATGGTAGAATGAGTTCTTGGTTCAGGGTACTTACAGGGGTTAGACAAGGCTGTAATCTTTCACCTTTGGTGTTCGTAGTTTACATGGATCATCTGCTGAAAGGTATGAAATGGCAAGGAGGGATTCAGTGAGGTGGAAATGTAGTAGGCAGTTTGGCCTATGATGACGACTTGGTCTTAATGGACGACTGTGCCGAAAGCCTCCAGTCTAATATCTTGGAACTTGAAAATAGGTGCAATGAGTATGGTATGAAAATTAGCCTCTCGAAGACTAAATTGATGTCAGTAGGTAAGAAATTCATCAGAATTGAATGTCAGATTGGTGATACAAAGCTAGAACAGGTCGATAATTTCAAGTATTTAGGTTGTGTGTTCTCCGAGGATGGTAATATAGTAAGTGAGATTGAATTAGGATCGTCACAGAAGACAGGAAGGAAGATAGGACTCCCTCAAACAATGTACAGGTTACAGTAGGTGTACAAGAGGGAGGGGAAGGAAAGGGAGGAGTTGTAGAAGACAGGTGGTCTAATGTTCTAAGGGGAAGGAGAGTGCAGGCTAAGGGCTCTATTCAGGATCAGAATTCAGGACAGGTGTCTGTGCGAAATCGGTACGAGTCACTCCAGGTAGAACAACAGAGGGAAGATGAGGGACAGGGAACAGTTGCTGGGATGTGTGGAAGTACGAGGAAGGGAAAAGGTAAGAAAGGGAAATGTAGAGTAGAGGATAGGAAAAGACAGGTGAAACAGGGTCATGGGAAGGAAAAAAAGGGAGGAGGAAGTAGCTTCTGCAGCTATCAGGAAAGATTGAGCTGACCAGGAGGGGAGGGGATCAAATGAGGTGGGTAGGGTTGAGGCTCTGGTCATGGGGGATTCCATCGTTAGACACGTGGGGAAAGTGTGTGGAGGAAAGGGAACCAGGGTAGAATGTTATCCAGGAATTAGGTTGAGGCAGATGTTGAGGAAAGTAGAAGAGAGGGAGGAGGGGAAGGAGAAGGTGGTAGTGTTTCACGTTGGTACCAACAACGTAAGGCAAGCTGATATAAGTAGCAACATAGTTGGAGATGTGTGGGATCTGGTAAATGCAGCACGATTGACGTTTAAGAAAGCGGAGATTGTTATTAGTGGAATATTGTGTAGGAGGGATACTGACTGGAGGGTGATTGGGGATTTAAATGAGACTATGGAGTGGGTATGTGGGAAACTGGGAGTGAAATTTCTAGATCCTAATGGGTGGGTAGGAGAAAGGGATCTGCGCTCGGATGGCCTTCATTTAAACCGCAGTGGTACGTATAAGTTAGGAAATTTGTTTGGAAGGGTAATAGGGAGGTACATTCAGGGAAACGCGATGGCCAAGGAAGCGGTGATAAGGGAACAGGGAACTGGAAATCAAGCAGGGATGACATAAAATTGTTAGTGTTGAACTGTAGAAGTATTGTAAAGAAAGGAATAGAATTAAGTAATTTAATAGATATATATTTACCAGATATTGTAATAGGAGTTGAATCGTGGCTGAGAAATGATATAATGGATGCAGAAATTTTCTCACGGCACTGGAGTGTGCATCGGAGAGATAGGATAGGAATGGTGGGAGGGGGAGTGTTCATTCTGGTGAAAGAAGAATTTGTAAGCTACGAAAAAGTTAAAGATGAGACACATGAAATTCTAGGTGTAAGGCTCATTTCTAAAGATAATAGGCAACTTGATATATTTGGAGTGTACAGATCGGGAAAGGGTAGCACTGACGCTTATTCGGAATTATTTGATAGGATAGTCAGCTATGTGGGAAACGACATGGAAAGAAATGTGATTGTAGCGGGAGATCTGAATTTGCCAGATGTCAATTGGGAAGGAAATGCCAACGACAGGAAGCATGACCAACAAATGGCAAATAAGTTAATATGGGAAGGACAGCTGATTCAGAAAGTGATGGAACCAACCAGAGGGAAAAGTATCCTGGATGTCGTGCTGATAAAACCAGATGAGCTCTATAGGGAAACTGAAGTAATAGATGGTATTAGTGATCATGAAGCTGTTTTTGTGGTAGTTAAAAATAAATGTGATAGAAAGGAAGGTCTTAAAAGTAGGACTGTTAGGCAGTACCATATGGCTGATAAAGCAGGCATGAGGCAGTTTCTAAAAAGTAACTATGATCGGTGGAAAACGGTAAATAAAAATGTAAACAGACTCTGGGATGGGTTTAAAGAAATTGTTGAGGAATGTGAAAACAGGTTTGTGCCTTTAAGGGTGGTAAGGAATGGTAAAGACCCACCTTATTATAATAGAGAAATAAAGAGACTAAGAAGGAAGTGCAGACTGGAATGAAATAGAGTTAGAAATGGCTGTGGAAGTAAGGAGAAATTGAAGGAACTTACTAGAAAATTGAATCTAGCAAAGAAGGCAGCTAAGGATAACATGATGGCAAGCATAATTGGCAGTCATACAAATTTTAGTGAAAAACGGAAGGGTATGTATAGGTATTTTAAGGCAGAAACAGGTTCCAAGAAGGACATTCCAGGAATAATTAATGAACAAGGGGAGTGTGTATGCGAGGATCTTTAAAAGGCAGAAGTATTCAGTCAGCAGTATCTAAAGATTGTTGGTTACAAGGATGATGTCGAGATAGAGGAGGAGACTAAGACCAAAGAAGTAATAAAATTTACATATGATAACAATGACATTTACAATAAGATTCAAAAGTTGAAAACTAGAAAAGCGGCTGGAATTGATCAGATTTCTGGGGATATACTAAAGACAATGGGTTGGGATATAGTACCATATCTGAAGTACTTATTTGATTATTGTTTGGTCGGAGGAGCTATACCAGATGAATGGAGAGTTGCTATAGTAGCCCCTGTGTATAAAGGAAAGGGTGATAGACATAAAGCTGAAAGTTACAGGCCAGTAAGTTTGACATGCGTTGTATGTAAGCTTTGGGAAGGCATTCTTTCTGATTATATTAGACATGTTTGTGAAATTAATAACTGGTTCGATATAAGGCAGTTCGGTTTTAGGAAAGGTTATTCCACTGAAGCTCAACTTGTAGGATTCCAGCAAGATATAGCAGATATCTTGGATTCTGGAGGTCAAATGGACTGTATCGCGATTGACCTGTCTAAAGCATTTCATAGGGTGGATCATGGGAGACTACTGGCAAAAATGAGTGCAATTGGACTAGACAAAAGAGTGACTGAATGGGTTGCTATATTTCTAGAAAATAGATCTCAGAGAATTAGAGTAGGCAAAGCTTTATCTAACTCTAATAACTAAGAGGGGAATTCCTCGAGGCAGTATTATCGGACCTTTATGTTTTCTTATATATATAAATGATATGAGTAAAGGAGTGGAATCGGAGGTAAGGCTTTTTGCGGATGATGTTATTCTCTATAGAGTGATAAATAAGTTACAAGATTGTGAGCAACTGCAACGTGACCTCGAAAATGTTGTGAGATGGACAGCAGGCAATGGTATGTTGATAAACGGGGTTAAAAGTCAAGTTGTGAGTTTCACAAATAGGAAAAGTCCTCTCAGTTTTAATTACTGCGTTGATGGGGTGAAAGTTCCTTTTGGGGATCATTGTAAGTATCTGGGTTTTAATATAAGGAAAGATCTTCATTGGGGTAATCACATAACTGGAAATGTAAATAAAGGGTACAGATCTCTGCACATGGTTATGAGGGTGTTTAGGGGTTGTAGTACGGATGTAAAGGAGAGTGCATATAAGTGTCTGGTAAGACTCCAACTAGAGTACGGTTCCAGTGTATGGGACCCTAACCAGGATTACCTGATTCAAGAACTGGAAAAAATCCAAAGAAAAGCAGCTCGATTTGTTCTGGGTGATTTCCGACAAAAGAGTAGCGTTACAAAAATGTTGCAATGTTTGGGTTGGGAAGAATTGAGAGAAAGAAGAAGAGCTGCTCGACTAAGTGGTATGTTCCGAGCTGTCAGCGGAGAGATCGCGTGGAATGACATTAGTAGACGAATAAGTTTGAATGGCGTTTATAAAAGTAGGAAAGATCACAATATGAAGATAAAGTTGGAATTCAAGAAGACAAACTTGTGCAAATATTCATTTATAGGAAGGGGAGTTAGGGATTGGAATAACTTACCAAGGGAGAAGTTCAATAAATTTCCAATTTCTTTGAAATCATTTAGGAAAAGGCTAGGAAAGCAACAGGTAGGGAATCTGCCATCTGGGCGACTGCCTTAAATGCAGATCAGTATTGATTGATTGATTGATTGATTGATTGATTGATTGATTGATTGATTGATTGATTGATTGATTGATTGATTGATTGATTGATTGATTGATTGATTGATCAAGGTGTAGTAAAGCTAATGCAGTGATCTCGCAGTTGCGATCAGCAGTATTCTGTAAGAAGGAAGTCAGCTCCCAGACGAAACTATCTTTACATCGGTCTGTTTTCAGACCAACTTTGCTTTACGGGAGCGAAAGCTGGGTGGACTCAGGATATCTTATTCATAAGTTAGAAGTAACACACATGAAAGTAGCAAGAATGATTGCATCGTCGCCATAAGACCTATCTGTGTTGGTGCGACGTAAAGCAAGTAGCAGAGAGAGAATGATTGCTGGTACAAACAGGTGGGAACAATGGCAGGAGGGTACTCGGAATTAGGAGATAAAGGCTAATTTAGGAATGAACTCGATGGATGAAGCTGTACGCATAAACCGGCTTCGGTGGTGGGGACATGTGAGGCGAATGGAGGAGGATAGGTTACCTAGGGGAATAATGGACTCTGCTGTGATGGGTAAGAGAAGTAGAGGGAGACCAAGACGACGATGGTTAGACTCGGTTTCAAATGATTTAAAGATAAGAGGTATAGAACTAAATGAGGCCACAACATTAGCTGCAAATCGAGGATTGTGGCGACGTTTAGTAAATTCAGAGGCTTGCAGACTGAACGCTGAAAGGCATAACAGTCTATAATGATAATGTATGTATGTATGTATGTATGTATGTATGTATGTATGTATCCTACTATGCTGTAATAAAATGAAACTTGCCGTTTGCACAAAAATACACACGAATATAACAGGCAAGATACTATCTATTATACCGTATCTACACTACAATTCTCAACTGAAATGTGGTTATGTGATTATTACAGATGGTGGATTACTATTATTTTCCCTACTCCGCGGGACGGAGAATAAAAGTGTCCTTAATTGCTGAAAAATATGAGGTGGTTTACAATAATTTCTCAAAAGTATTTCTGTCTAAACTACGCCAGGAACTTGAATTTCAATTATTGGGATGTAGGAACTTGCTTATTAGTTAACCGCTCATAAATACTGAAAGATCGAGGGTGTAAAATATAAATTACGAATACTATAACTGCCTACTCAGAACTACAAATGATCGGAATACAAAAATTTACAACAGTATCGCGTTATTTAAAGAAGTTATTACCTTCGTGATAGGTGGGACCGTTGAACTGCTACTTGAAATACCCTGTGAAATGCCTGCACTAATAGACTATAACCGCCGCCGAAGTTACGACTCTGTTTAACATCCCGTCTTTGTAAGTATTTTATCAACAAACCTACTGATATTTTAATAATAATATTAAAAAGAAAGAGGTATTTCTTCTTTCACGCAGTACTATATTACCGGTTGTAATCTAGCGAACGCCTACGGAACTACTCAGTGTGAAAATTGTAAATCAATAACACTAATCGCAGATTACTACAAACAAACACTAAACACCAATCTCTCTCTGTCTGTCTGTCTGTCTGTCTGTCTGTCTGTCTGTCTGTCTGTCTGTCTGTCTGTCTGTCTGTCTGTCTGTCTGTCTGTCTGTCTGTCTGTCTGTCTGTCTGTCTGTCTGTCTCTCTCTCTCTCTCTCTCTCTCTCTCTCTCTCTCTCTTTCTCTCTCTACTAAATGCATCCAACAATGATATGGAAAGAGGGAGAAAGATAGAGTTGAAATAATAATGCTCACCTTAGAGATGTGATGGACCTAATTTATAGCCAATAATCCACACAACCGAATTACCAAACGTTTATTCAAATATGAACTTACTAAATACGCTGACGTGTGTAGCGGAGCTCAGATTGCTATAATTAATTTCTAAGAAATAATTTCAAATTATACTTCTATTTTGTGTTCTTGCTAGAACTACTATTGTGACAGATTTTGATTTTGATTTTAGGTTGACAGTACTTGGTAAGCAGTTGACGAGTCATATTTGTTATTATTATCATGCTTCATTCAGTCATGAGAGGTTACTTAAACCATTCACAACCATGATTTACATCAATCTTGGTCATGGACGGCGTTGATTTTCACGAGAGTAATCAATGCGGTGTAGGATAGCGAATGCATTATGCATTGTATTTATTTGAGAATATTGACGTTCACGTGCGTGTAATGGAATGTAAAAAAGCTACTTAGGATTTTCTGTGTGTTTTACTTCAGATCCATATTCCTTGTTTTGTTTTAGCTAGTGTAGGTGCTGACTAACTGTGGCGAATTGTACAAATATTTTTTCTTGCTGTAATTTTACGGATGATTTCCGTGGTGATGGAAATATAGTAATTAAGGGACGAGAGCTTGCGTCAATTCAGATAAGCAACGTCGTAGAGTCACACTTATTATCGTAGTCCGCAGCAAACATAATCACAATACTCTTGAACAGCATATTTGCCATTTTAATATTGATTATATGAGAAACTAGACCAAGTTAATATTGATTGTATGAAATTAGACAAAGGTAATCCTTATAATAATTTGTTTTTAATGCAACAGGTCTAGATATGGTAAATTTGGGTCCATGCCAGATCAGTAACAAGTAATATTGGTATTATTGTAAGTAAGGTGCTATAAAACAGCTGTTTAGTTGGGTAGTTATTTAAATTATCTGGAGGTAATGAACCTCGAAATATTAGGGTTCGACACGGTGGTCTGAAATTTAGTTGGCATAATCGGTGAGTTTATCTTTCACGCACTGGCAAATTTATACTTGGAGTCTCACTTCATAGAGTCAGTTGAAGGCATCCAGCCGCCTACTGTTCATTGCAAATTAGAGGAAATTGTAATAAGGTAACATTTATACCATAAAAAGAGAATATACTGAGTTGTCTTTTGTTTATATTGGTGATTTCAGTTGATTTTGAGATGTGGTAATTTTAAATTAATTTATCTCATTTTTTTTCTATTGACATGTCTGGATTTATTTGAGTGAGTAGCCACACAAATTCATTGATGCCAAGCTGTGGTAGGTGTCACTAAGTTAATGTTAACGTCACTTTGATGGTTATAATTTTATATAATTAAGTATACCTTATGAATTAATTTGTCAAAGCCAATGGAACACCAGTTATTATCTGTAAATTAATCTTGAGGTTACTCAAGTATTCGGGATATCGCTTCGTTGAGTTTTACTTGCCATACACGATTGGAATTTAATTATTGATTTAACTTAATTCATTTTATTTTCTCAATTTCTTTTATTTAATAAATGTAATTTTATACCAGAGTCTGGGCCAGTTTGTTGTCATTTGAGTAGATTAGAATAGCCTAGTAGTAATACCTTCCTCTTATTTTATGCACCTACGACAATTTCGAGAACGTCACCACGCCCTGAAGAAGAGAGTCATCTGCGGTGAGTACATTTTTATTTAGGAAGCAGCCGCGGCAGAACCCAGGAAGTTGGACTCATCGCAGACGTCATCATGTGAAGGGTGCAGTACTTACTAGATATTGTAATAGGAAGTGGTGGTGGTGGTGATTATTGTTTTAGAGGAATTACAATTGGACAACCATCCTCTATATATTGTAATAGGAATTGAATCATGGCTGAGAAATGATATAAAGAATGCAGAAATATTCTCACGGGACTGGAGTGTGTATCGTAGTGATAGGATATGAATGGTGGGAGGGGGAGTATTCAATCTGGTGAAAGGAGAATTTGTAAGCTACGAAAAAGATACAGGTGACAAACATGAAATTCAGGGTTTAAGGCTCGTCTCTAAAGATACTAGGCAACTTGATGTCTTTGGAGTGTACAGATCGGGAAAGCACTGACGTTGATTCAGAATTATTTGATAAGATATGTGGGGAAACGATATGGAAAGGTACGAGATTGTAGCGGTTGATCTCAATTTACCATATGTCAGTTGGGAAGGTAATTCGAACGACAGGAAGCATGACTAACAAATGGCAAATAAGTTAATATGGGAAGGACACCTGATTCAGAAAGTGATGGAACTAACTAGAAGGAAGAATATTCTGGATGTGATACTGATAAAACCAGATGAGCTCTATAGAGAAACCGAAGTAATACATGGTATTAGTGATCACGAAGCTGTTTTTGTCGTAGTTAAAAATAAATGTGAAAGAAAGGAAAGTATTAAAATTAGGACTATTAGGCAGTACCATATGGCTGATAAAACAGGCATAAGGGAGTTTAAAAAAAGTAACTATGATCGGTGGAAAACGGTAAATAAAAATGTAAATAGACTCTGAGATAGGTTTAAAGCAATTGTTGAGGAATGTGAAAATAAGATTGTACCTTTAAAAGTGGTAAGAAATGTCAATGGTCCACTATATTATAACAGAGAAGTAAAGAGACTAAGAAGGAGGTGCAGGTTGGAAAGAAATAGAGTTAGAAATGGCTGTGGAAGTAAGGAGAAATTGAAGGAACTTACTAGGAAATTGAATCTGGAAAAGAAGTCAGCTAAGGATAACATGATGGCAAGCATAATTGGCAGCCATACAAATTTTAGTGAAAAATGGAAGAGTATGTATAGGTACTTTAAAGCAGAAACAGGTTCCAAGGAGGACATTCCAGGAATCATTAATGAACAAGGGGAGTGTGTATGCGAGGATCTTCAAAAGGCAGAAGTATTCATTCAGCAGTATGTAAAGATTGTTGGTTACAAGGATAAAGTCCAGATGGAGGAGGTGACTAATACTAAAGAAGTATTAAAATTTACCTATAACAATGACATTTTAAGATACAAAAGTTGAAAAGTAGAAAAGCAGCTGGAATTAATAAGGTTTCGGAGGATATACTAAAGACAATGGGTTGGGATATAGTACCATATCTGAAGTACTTATTTGATTATTGTTTGCATGAAGGAGCTATACCAAATGAATGGAGAGTGTGTAAGAAGGAAAGGGTGATAGACATAAAGCTGAAAAACCACAGGCGAGTCAGTTTGACATGCATTACATGTAAGCTTTGGGAAAGGATTCTTTCTGATTATATTTGACATGTTTGCGAAATTAATAACTGATTTGATAGAAGGCAGTTTGGATTTAAGAAAGGTTATTCCACTGAAGCTCAACTTGTAGAGATTCCTGCAAGATAGAGCAGACATCCTGGATTCAGGATTCAAATGGGTTGTATCGCGATTGACTTATCTAAGGCATTTGATAGGGTGGATCATGGGAGACTACTGGCAAAAATGAGTGTAATTGGACTAGACAAAAGGGTGACTGAATGGGTTGCTATATTTCTTGAAAATAGAACTCAGATAATTAGAGCAGGCGAAGCTTTATCTGTCCCTGTAATAATCAAGAGGGGAATTCCTCAAGGCAGTATTATTGGACCTTTATGTTTTCTTATATATCTGTCAATGATATGTGTAAAGAAGTGGAATCAGAGATAAGGCTTTTTGCATATGATGTTATTCTGTACAGAGTAATAAATTAGTTTCAAGATTGTGAGCAATGCAAAATGACCTCGATAATGTATGAGATGGACGGTAGGCAATGGTATGATGATAAACGGGGTTAAAAGTCAGGCTGTGTGTTTCACAAATAGGAAAGGTCCTCTCAGTTTTAATTACTACGTTGATGGGGTGAACGTTCCTATTGGGAATCATTGTAAGGTCGTAGGTGCTAATATTAGGAAAGATCTGCATTGAGATAATCACATAAATATGATTGAAAATAAAGGGTACAGATCTCTGCACATGGTTATGAGGGTATTCAGGGGTGGTAGAGGGGATTTAAAGGAGAGGGCATATAATTCTCTGGTAAGACCCCAACTAGAGTATGTTTCTAGCGTATGGGACCCTCACCAGGATTATTTGATTCAAGAACTGGAATAAATCCAAAGAAAAGCAGCTCGATTTGTTCTGGGTGGTTTCCGACGAATTATTATTATTTAGCGTATGACATTAAAAATAAACCTACAATCACATATTAAATATACTATACACCATGTAGGTTACAATTTCACCTTCAAGCTCTGCAAATAGTCTATACAAGAAGGATGTGTGTCAAGAAAGTCTTTTGGGTTACCCTGAAAAGCACTCAGGGGGCATTGTTCCACTATATGACGAACTGTTTGCTTAGGGGCACAGCAGCTATATTCCGGGGAGGAAAGTTTGCCCCATTTATAGAGGAAATCAGCGCACTTTCCATGGCCTGTCCTGATACGATTGAGTGTTGTCCAGGTTTTGCTAGGTAGGTCAAATCCTTTTGATATTCTTGTAATACAGGGGAAGTTCTGATACTCAGATGGAGCCATAGAAGTCCATTCTTGAATCCAATCCTGCTTCAGGCTGAATTTGTCAACCAGGATGTTGACAGTCCTTATTGGTGGATTTCTGGACCGAAGTCTGTTGTTCAAGGCGTTGGGTATATCTCCATGAATTGGCAGATTGGAATTCCTCGACAGCTTCTGGTACACACGTAGCAAGGCATTCTCTCTCCTTAGGTGAGGTGGAGGAATATGGCTCAGAAATGGTAACTAGGATGTGGGGGTAGATTTTATGGTTCCCGATACAATGCGCAAAGTATGATTTAGCTGTGTTAGAACCAGTTTTGTGTAACAGCTGTCAGCCGGACTGGAGAGCTATATTCTGCAGTTGAGAAGACAAGGGCAAGGGCTGAAGTTCGTAAGGTCGAAGCAGAAGAACCCCAGGTTGTACCACGCAGTTTGTGGATGATATTGTTCCGTGACTGGAGTTTAGCTTTTGTCATCTTCAGATGTTCCTTGAAGGACAGTGTTCTGGCAAGGGTTACTCCGAGGTATTTTGGGTGTCTGTTGTGAGGAAGTATAATGTACTGGAATTTGACATTAAGTTCACGGTGGGCCAGTTTCTTGTTGAGATGGAAACATGAGACTTCAGTTTTACTCATACTTGGCCTAAGACTCCACTTACGAAAGTACTGATCTAAGGTGGCGAGATCAGCTGTCAGCGTTTCTTCGGTGTTCTCCACAAATTTGCCCTGCGTTGCGAATGCCCAGTTATCCGCATAACCAAATGCTTTCGAGGCTGTTTTCGGTAAGTCTGATATATAAAAGTTAAACATCAGAGGTGCTAGTACCGATCCTTGAGAAAGACCGTTATTAAGGATCCTTTCCTTACTTGTCTTGTTTCCCAAAATTACACGAAACCTCCTGTCTATAAGAATATTTTCGATGGGCTTTGCGATTTTCTTGCAAGGTATTACTCGAAGCAGTTTGTAGATGAGTCCTTGTCTCCATACTGTATCGTATGCTGGAGTAAGGTACACAAACACAACTGAGGTTTTTAGTTGATTTCGAAAACCAACTTCAATGTGTGTGGTCAGAGAGAGAACCTGGTCTGCGCAACTTCGATTTGGGCGAAAGCCCGCTTGTTCAATGAGTAGATGGTCAAGAACTACTGAGCCAATGCTGTTATAAATAAGTCTCTCCATTAATTTGTAAACCACACTCAGAAGTTCAATTGGGCGGTAGCTTTGAGGATTTTTATAAGATTTACCTGCTTTCAGAATTGCGATGATCTTTGTCTGTTTCAGAAGTCGAGGGATGGACCCTGTTTCTAAGATATTGGAGTAGAACTTTGCTAACCAGGTCATTGCATACTTCCCAGCCTGCACTAAAAATTATGAGTGAATGCCATCAAAACCAGGGGCTTTTGCTGATTTGACATATTTTAAAGCCGTAGCAACTTCATCTCGAGTGAATGGACAAGAAAATCTGCTGCCCTCAAGACTATCTGTTTTCAAGACTTTGATTTCCCTTTTGATTGCAGTGGTATGGTCGCTATCTTTCGGAGCATTTGAACTTGACACGATATGAGATGCAACTTTCTTGGGGTTTATAGGAATAGTGTCTCGAGCTACTCGGCTCCTATCTCCTCATTTCCTTAACAAGGACCATGCCTTCCTGCTTGAATGTTTGAAGTCGAAGTTTTCAACTGTTTCTATCCATTTCTGTTGGCGAGCAGTGTCCAGGCTGTGTATTAGTTGATCAGCTGTGTTCTTGTCTCCAGTTGTTTGGAATTCTGGGTACAGTTCTTCATGTTTATCATTCTTAACTTTTTCGCAGGAAGACTAAAGGAACTTACTAGGAAACTGAATCTAGCCAAAAAGTCAGCTAAGAATAACATGATGGCGAACATAATTGGCGGTCATGAATTTTAGGGGAAAATGGAAGGATATGTATGAGTACTTTAAGGCAAGAACAGATTACAGGAAGGGCATTCCAGGGATCATTAATGGATAAGGCGAGTGTATATGTGAAGGCTCGGGGGGAAAACACGTAAGTCACCTTTTTACCGTAATCGAATTAGCATCGGCTTAATTCAGTTTACTACATTTCGAACTTCAGTTATCCAAAGCATATGATGTAAATTTGTGCTTGTTTATCTGGTAACGTTTTGAAATTAAAATTTCGTTTTTGCGAGTTCTGTAGGAAGTTGACTTATCTCTTTTTTTCCCCTGACCCTTCATGTGAGAACTTTCAAATGGCAGAGGTATACAGTCAGCAGTATGCAAATATAGTTGGATATAAGAACAATGGCCAGCTTGAGGAGGTGACTAATACTGGCGAAGTTCTGAAATTTACGTATGATAATAAAGAGATTTACGAAAAGATACAACGATTGAAAGCTAGAAAAGCAACTGGAATTGATAAGATTTTTGGGGATATACCAAAGAGTTGGGATATAGTGCCATATCTGAAATACTTATTTGATTACTGTTTGCATGGAGTAGCTATACCAAATGAATGAATGGGCAATAATAACCCCAGTGAACAAAGGAGAGGGTGATAAACATAAAGTGGATAATTACAGGCCAGTCAGCGTTGCTTGTAAGCTCTGGGAAAGCATTCTTACTTGTTATATTAGATACTGGTTTGATAGAAGGCATTTCGAGTTTAAGAGAAGTTATTCCTGTGAAGCTCAACTTGTAGGATTCCAGTAAGGTATAGCAGATATTTTAGTTTAAGGAGGTCAAATAGAATATGGCTTTATTGACCTATCTTAGCTGACGGGAGACTACTGACGAAAATGAGAGCTATTCGACTAGACAAAATAGTGCTTGAATGGATGGCTAAATTTCTAGAAAAGGAACGCAGAGAATTAGAGCAGCTCAAGCATTACATTATCCTGTAACGATTAAAAGGGGGCTTCCGCAAGGCAGTATTGTTGGACCTTTATATTTCTTGTTATGTATAAATGATATGAGGAAAGATTTGGAATCACAGACAAGGCTTTCTGCGGATGAAGGTATACTATATAGAATAATAAATAAATTACAGAATTGTGAGCAATGACAAAAAGAACTCGACAATGTTGTGAGATGGACAGCAGACAGTGATATGATGGTAAACAGGATGAAATGGCAGGTTGTAAGTTTCACCTGGAGGAGAAATCCTCTCAGTTTTAATTACTGTGTTGATGGGTTGACGGTAGACCTTCCTCATGGTAATCACAATAAATACCTAGGAAGGAAAGATCTTCATTGGGGTAATGACATTAACGAGGTTGCAAACAAAGGTTGCACATCTCTTCACATGGTTTTGAGGGTATTTAAGGGTTATAGTGGGGATGTAAAGGAGAGGGCGTGTAAGCCTCAGGTGAGACCCCAATTAGAGTACGGTGTCAAGGTATGGGATCCACACGAGTATTACTTGATACCGGACTGGAAAACACCTGAAGGAAAGCAACACGATTAGTTCTGGGCGATTTCCGACAAAAGAATAGTGTTAGGAAAATGTTGCAAAATGTGGACTGGGAAGACTTGAGAGTAATTAGAAAAGCTGCTGGACTAAGTGGTATTTTCCGAGCTGTCATTGGCGTGGAATGACAATAGTTGACGAATAAGCTTGAGTTGAGCTTTTAAAGGTAGGGAAGATCGTAATAATTATGAAGATATGGTTGAAATTCAGAGTGACAAACTGGGGCAAATATTCATTTATAAGAAGAGGAATTAGGGGTTGGAATAATTTATCAAGGGAAATGTTCGATAAATTTCCAAGTTCTTTGAAATCCTGTAAACCGGGCGAGTTGGCCGTGCGGTTAGGGGCGCGCAGTTGTGAACTTGCATCCGGGAGATAGTGGGTTCGAACCCCACTGTCGGCAGCTCTGAAGTTGGTTTTCCATGGTTTTCCATTTTCACACCAGGCAAATGCTGGGGCTGTACCTTAATGAAGCCCACGGCCGCTTCCTTTCCACTCCTAGCCCTTTGCCATCCCATCGTCGTCATAGGACCTACTGTATCTGTGTCGGTACGACGTAAAGCAGCTTGTAAAACAAAAAAGAAATCCTGTAAGAAAAGGCTAGGAAAACAATTGAGAGGGAATCTGCTGCTTAGTTGACAGCCCTAAATGCAGATCATTGATTGATTGATTGATTGATTGATTGATTGATTGATTGATTGATTGATTGATTGATTGATTGATTGATTGATTGATTGATTGATTGATTGATTGATTGATTGATTGATTGATTGATTGATTGATTGATTGAAGTGGCGCCGTAAGCAGACCTATGACTCATAGTTGGGAATATGCTGTCCAGACGTGCTAATGGTAATTAGGCTATGTGTCGGAAATGGCTCACGAAATACGTAATGGGAGTAGGATAACAGGGTGACTTGGGGCTGCCCAAACACAGAAGAGCGCGTCAAGGGAGCTCCATGTGCCTCAAAGTGTCGTTTCACGATTGTGGTAACGATTCCACTAGACAGGAAACGTATTCTGGCACTGCGGCAGTGGTCTGCCAAAGTGTACAAAACCACAAGAGGACAGGTATTTCACGATAAGTGTCCGAAGAGGCGGACGGAACACTGCAAGGGCCCTTGCTCCGAACCTTCCCCCTGCCACTGGAACAGTTGTTTTCAGATACACTGTGCACGCACGAATCAAGAAGCTCTGTTTATTTGGCGGGAGGCCTGAAATTTGCATTCCACTGGCCAGTGTCCACAGAGGAGCCCGAAACTCCTGGTGTAGAAAGCACAGTACAGTACATGCGCAACTAGACACTAACTAGTTCAGAAATAGTCTCGACACTGAATCTCGTCGTGTAATCATCTGGTGTAAACAAGAAACCAGATCACTATCTGATAACATCATTTAAAGTGACCGGTATGGAGGCGGTGGTGTCATGGTGTAGGCGGCATTATTATGGGTTCACCTACACCCCTGTATGCCTCCAACAGAGGGACTGTACAGGCGAGGTGTACTGGGATATCATTCTGCAAGACTTCGTCCTCCTTTTCAGGGGTGCAGTGGGTCCCATATTCTTACGGAAGGATGATAAGGCACGGCCAAATCGAGCTGCTATCGTGTAGGAGTGCCGTGAAACCGATGATATCTGGCGAATGGAGTGGCGTGCTTATTTAACCGACCTCATCCTCGACGAGCACGCCTGGGGTGTTCTTGGTGCAAGAATGGGAGGCCATACCCCAACAGCTGCTCGACAACGTGATCCAGAGTATGCCAACCCGTTGTACTGCGTGTGTCGTCATCAAATACAGCAGAGACAATAAGCGACATTTACGGATTTAGCCTTGTTAAAATGGGAGACAATTCGACGGTGGCGCTCCTAGTGACTTGACCTGAAAAGTCGCGCTAAATTCAAATAATAATGGAAATGCATATACGAAAATGGATAAATAAATTACGTCTAGAAAGAAAGTATTATTGAGATATTAACTTCGAAGTTGCTAAAGCAATTCTGGATAAATGAATGAAGAATTATTTAAAAGGTTATTATTTAAAGACTGAAATTAGACATATAAACAAGATGTGAAATGGACTGCTGTGAAATGGGTTGATCTTTCATTTATGCATTACTTTTTTGTTTTAGCACTCCTGCCTGAACGTTTACGGTTAGATTTGTCGTTTTTCTCTTTTATAAAACATTGTATCATCACATTAAGACACTTGTCAATAAAAATATCGGCATATTCTATTTTTTAAGCCAGTTAAAATATGGGTCGAGCAGGTCAGAAGATTATAAAATACTATAAAAATCTCTCTGTCACTGGAAGAGTGTATATGCAAACACAATATTACCTACATTTTCTTGTCAGGAGGGTAGCGAAAGAAAGACCGCGCATTCTTCTCTACTTCATAGTTACTGCAGCCAAACACAGCACATACCTTACCCTTCTTGTTGAGAGGAGATATCAAGGAATGACACACGCTACTATTTAATTATGTCAACTCACTGAAAACGCATAAATAACACCAAAAACTTCACACATAAATACACGTGCTCTTATGACAGAATCCGCTAGACTGACATGATGCAATGAATTAACATTTAAAAGCTTGACAATTTTCCTCTTATCATGAAGCCTACTAACAGAAAGAAAATCTATAAAATCCCGGCTTTAATCTGAGAAGAGGGGTAAAAGAAAGAAAAGTATGAAAATGTTGTCGATAGTGATGCTTTAAGGAATATTTACGTACAATTAGAGTAAAAATGTAACATACCCTGACTGTATAGTCGAGGATTTTTAAAGTCGCTAGCCTGGAAATGATCTGAACAGATGTTATAATTCTTATATAAGCGTAACGTCCCTTCTTGAACACTTTATCCAAATCACTTCTGTGGTATTTCAAAACCCACAGATCACACCTACAACACCACATCTGTATTGAAGGTTAACTGCTGCACTATACAATAAAATATGCGTATTCTATTTTTTAAGCCAGTTAAAATATGGGTCGAGCAGGTCAGAAGATTATAAAGTACTATAAAAATCTCTCTGTCACTGGAAGAGTGTATATGCAAACAATATTACTTACATTTTCTTGTCACGAGAGAAGCGAAAGAAAGACCGCGCATTCTTCTCTACTTCATAGTTACTGCAGCCAAACACAGCACATACCTTTCCCTTCTTGTTGAGAGGAGATATCAAGGAATGACACACGCTACTATTTAATTATGTCAACTCACTGAAAACGCATAAATAACACCAAAAACTTCACACACAAATACACGTGCTCTTATGACAGAATCAGTAGTTCTCAGGTCAATCCGCTAGAGGGAGCGCTAATAGCTGTCCCTCGATATCTCGCTGAGTGTCGCGTATTGTCTCTACTGTATTTGTCGTCATCATTGGAACTAAGGCTCTATAAGATGGTTATGCTTAGCCGTCATTTTGGTTCATACATGTGCAATGGGCCATGTGATCAAACTCTAGTTTCTCCTACGAGCGCTCGCTTCGTCACATTGAACGTATTGCTGAAATCACCGCGTGCATGGACAGAATAGTGCTATATTTGTGTGGATATTTATTACATAATGGTGGGTTGTTCTGCACCTAATTTTAGTAATGTCTCTACTGCGGCATACAGGTTATTTAGATTCCCTTCTGATCTGCATTATGCTTCCACTGCCTCTGCTACGCCTTCTACTTCAACTGCTGACTTAAACCTGCATCCAGCTCCCACTGACATTACTACACCCCTTAATTCAGTCACATTGATCATTCAGTACAGTATTCAGTTCTGCCCCCAAAGTCCGGCAACAGTAGTTCAACATCCAAACACCACAGTTAGAGTATTTGCCAAAACTAACTTCATATGACAGAAATAATTTGTTTAACATTGGTGCTAGTACAGCAAATGCATTATTGTAAACCAAAATCCGTCGTAGGCCTATATGCAAACAGGTTTTAAACTATGAGCTTTCTGACTCAAGCTCAAACATTCGTATTTTTTTAAATTTGGGTACCGGGTGAGCTGGCCGTGCCGTTAGAGTCGCGCGGCTGTGAGCTTGCATCCGGGAGATAGTGGGTTCGAATCCCACTGTCGGCAGCCCTGAAGATGGTTTTCCGCGGTTTCCCATTTTCACACCAGGCAAATACTGGGGCTGTACTTTAGTTAAGGCCACAGACGCTTCCTTCCCATTCCTAGGCGTTCCCCATCCCATCGTCGCCAGAAGATCTATCTGTGTCGGTGCGGCGTTAAGCAAATAGCAAAAACAAAAACAAAATTTGGTGGTCTAAAGAAACCAAATTGTGAAGTTATGAAATTAATTTGTGACTGTGAGGTATTCTGTACGGACTATAAGTATTATATATGAAAAATGGTGCAAATCTTGTAACGGAGAAAATTTTGAATGATTGTACCAGTACATCTTCTCCAACGTGCTGTAATTTGAAAGAAAACATTGTTTGACACTTCTGCAATGTTCAGTCTTATACTGCTGTGGACTTTAACAAGAATGTACGGAAACGAGGTAAAATGTATTGGACTGCTTCGGAAAATAAGAGAAAAATGTAAACGAGGCATGTAATGTTACTGTTTTGTAAATACTGTAATAAAAGGAGACAGTAAAATTGTAAAATATTACTTAAATATAATATTTTTTTTTTTTTAATGTGCTGCCTGAGAAAGTTAACCAATGTTGCAACCCTTTGAAGTTTAATGGGGTGAGTCGTGTTGAGAAATCATACTACTTCTCCTCAAACCACAGGAATCTCCGTAAAAAAAAGTTTTGTTAACTTTGCCAAAGTCAAAAGTTTTCAATATTTTCCACAGATCGTGGGTCACTCTCCTTACAAGTCACTGGTAACTGATTATCAGCGCAATACTTCAGGTAGGGAGAGAAGATTCAGCTACAGTGGGCATCTCGCACATATTCTGAGTCATGACCCTCCTTCTGCTCAGGCGGCTATGATTACACAATTCACCGGTGGTCCATAACCCGTTAGAGGAGAGATCCTCACTTGGACTGTGTGCAAGTAGGGTAGCATCCTGCTTCATGAATTTATTGAGCTCAGAACATTTTAAGCATGCCTCGGACCTATGGGAGTAATGGAGTCCCACTCCCATTTGACAGGCGAGGGACTCCTTGGAAACAACTTGGCGAACGAAATGGAATTCGATGGGGAGCTATCAATATTAATGGGGCTTATGGAAGAAAGAAGTTAGAACTGGCTGAGTCAGCAAAGAGGATGCATTTGGATGTGCTAGGAGTAAGTGATATTCGGGTAAGGGGAGATAACGAGGAAGAGATAGGAGATTATAAAGTGTACTTGACGGGTGTTAGAAAGGGAAGGGCAGAGTCTGGGGTAGGGCTCTTTATCAGGAATACCATTGCACGCAACATAGTTTCTGTTAGGCACGTAAATGAGCGAATGATCTGGGTAGATTTGTCAGTTGGAGGAATTAGGACAAGAATTGTGTCCGGGTATTCACCATGTGAGGGTGCAGATGAGGATGAAGTTGATAAGTTTTATGAAGCATTGAGTGACATCGTGGTCAGGGTCAACAGCAAGGATAGAATAGTGCTAATGGGCGATTTCAATGCGAGAGTTGGAAATAGAACTGAAGGATACGAAAGGGTGATTGGTAAATGTGGGGAAGATATGGAGGCTAATGGGGATGGGAAGCGTTTGCTGGACTTCTGTGCTAGTATGGGTTTAGCTGTTACGAGTACATTCTTCAAGCATAAGGCTATTCACCGCTACACATGGGAGGCTAGGGGTACCAGATCCATAACAGACTATATATTAACAGACTTCGAATTCAGGAAATCTGTTAGTAATGTACGAGTTTTTCGCGGAATTTTCGATGATACAGACCACTATCTGATCTGTAGTGAACTAAGTATCACTAGGCCTAGGGTAGAGAAAGTGAAATCTGTCTGCAAACGAATAAGGGTAGAAAATCTCCAGGACGAGGAAATTAGGCAGAAGTACATGGATATGATTAGTGAGAAGTTTCGAACAGTAGACAGTAAGCAGGTTCAGTATATAGAAAGTGAATGGGTGGCATACAGGGATGCTGTAGTAGAAACAGCAAGGGAATGCCTAGGAACAACTGTGTGTAAAGATGGGAAAAGGCGAACATCTTGGTGGAATGATGAAGTGAGAGCAGCTCGTAAACGTAAAACGAAGGCTTATAAGAAATGGCTCCAAACAAGGGCCGATGCAGACAGGGAAAGAAACAGAGCGAAACAAATAGTTGTTGAATCCAAAAAGAAGTCATGGGAAGATTTTGGTAATAACCCGGAAGGCTAGGTCAAGCAGCAGGGAAACCTTTCTGGACAGTAATAAAGAATCTTAGGAAGGGAGGGAAAAAGGAAATGAACAGTGTTTTGAGTAATTCAGGTGAACTCATAATAGATCCCAGGGAATCACTGGAGAGGTGGAGGGAATGTTTTGAACATCTTCTCAATGTAAAAGGAAATCATCCTGGTGGTGTTGGAAACAGCCAAGCTCATGGGGAGAAGGAAAATGATGTTGGTGAAATTATGCTTAAGGAAGTGGAAAGGATGGTAAATAAACTCCATTGTCATAAGGCAGCAGGAATAGATGAAATTAGACCTGAAATGGTGAAGTATAGTGGGAAGGCAGGGATGAAATGGCTTCATAGAGTAGTAAAATTAGCGTGGAGTGTTGGTAAGGTACCTTCAGATTGGACAAAAGCAGTAATTGCACCTATCTATAAGCAAGGGAATAGGAAGGATTGCAACAGCTATCGAGGTATCTCATTGATTAGTATACCAGGCAAAGTATTCACTGGCATCTTGGAAGGGAGGGTGCGATCAGTCTTTGAGAGGAAGTTGGATGAAAACCAGTGTGGTTTCAGACCACAGAGAGGCTGTCAGAATCAGATTTTCAGTATGCGCCAGGTAATTGATAAATGCTACGAGAGGAATAGGCAGTTGTGTTTATGTTTTGTAGATCTAGAGAAAATATATGACAGGGTACCGAGGGAAAAGATGCTCACTATACTGGGGGACTATGGAATTAAAGGTATATTATTAAAATCAATCAAAGGCATTTATGTTGACAATTGGGCTTCAGTGAGAATTGATGGTAGAATGAGTTCTTGGTTCAGGGCACTTACAGGGGTTAGACAAGGCTGTAATCCTTCACCTTTGCTGTTCGTAGTTTACATGGATCATCTGCTGAAAGGTATAAAATGGCAGGGAGGGTTTCAGTTAGGTGGAAATTTAGTAAGCAGTTTGGCCTATGCTGACGACTTGGTCTTAATGGCAGACTGTGTCGAAAGCCTGCAGTCTAATATCTTGGAACTTGAAAATAGGTGCAATGAGTATGGTATGAAAATTAGCCTCTCGAAGACTAAATTGATGTCAGTAGGTAAGAAATTCAACAGAATTGAATGTCAGATTGGTGATACAAAGCTAGAACAGGTCAGTAATTTCAAGTATTTAGGTTGTGTGCTCCCAGGATGGTAATATAGTGAGATTGAATCAAGGTGTAGTAAAGCTAATGCAGTGAGCTCGCAGTTGCGATCAGCAGTATTCTGTAAGAAGGAAGACAGCTCCCAGACGAAACTATCTTTACATCGGTCTGTTTTCAGACCAACTTTGCTTTACGGGAGCGAAAGCTGGGTGGACTCAGGATATCTTATTCATACATTAGAAGTAATAGCATGAAAGTAGGGAGAGTGATTGTTGGTACAAACAGGTGGGAACAATGGCAGGAGGGTACTCGGAATGAGGAGATAAAGGCTAATTTAGGAATGAAATCGATGGATTAAGCTGTGCACATAAACCGGCTTCGGTGGTGGGGTCATGTGAGGCGAATGGAGGAGGATAGGTTACGTAGGAAAATAATGGACTCTGCTATGGAGGGTAATAGAAGTAGATTGAGACCAAGACGACGATGGTTAGACTCGGTTTCTAACGATTTAAGGATAAGAGGTATAGAACTAAATGAGGCCACAACACTAGTTGCAAATCGAGGATTGTGGCGACGTTTAGTAAATTCTCAGAGGCTTGCAGACTGAACGCTAAAAGGCATAACAGTCTATAATGATAATGTATGTATGTATGTATGTATGTATGTATGTATGTATGTATGTATGTATTTCGACAACGTTGAAAACAGCGCCGAATCAATTTCACGCAAGTATGAAATACCGACTGAGATCATATGATATCAAAATCTTCTATCACAATTTATATATCTTCGACAGTGACCGATTACCACGTCATATTCCGCGATTTTGTTTGTTTTGCTTTACGTCGCACCGACACAGATATGTCTTATGGCGACGATGGGAATGGAATGGGCTACGAATGGGAAGGAATCGGCCGTGGCCTTAATTAAGGTACAGCCCCAGCATTTGCCTGGTGTGAAAATGGGATACCACGGGAAACCATCTTCAGGGCTGTCGACAGGGGGGTTCGAACCCCCTAACTCCCGATTACTGGATACTACCGCACTTAAGCGACTGCTGCTATCGAGCTCGGTGTTCCACGATTTAAGAATGACAATAGCCTATATCAATACAACGGTGTCCCTCATTTCATTTGTCGGTACCGCGGCGCATAGTTTACGAATAACCTATTCTGCTTATCAATAATGTAATAATTAAAAAACGATTCTATTAGTAAGCTATTTTTTCTAATATTTCTCAAGTGCGAGTTTGTTTGTTTGTTTGTTTGTTTGTTTGTTTGTCTGTTTGTTTGTTTGTTTGTTTGTTTGTTTGTTTGTCTGTTTGTCTGTTTGATAAAAGGCAAATTATCAACGACCTTGCTTTTACAATCACCGTCTCGAGTAAAAATTACACAATAATGTACGAAATATACTAATATTTATGTTGAGTAACCGTTTGAGTAATACTGACAATGAGTATTTTTTCCGTATATTAGTTTAGGATTATTTTCTAGCGTGGAGAACAGTAAAAAAGAGGGATATACAAGGCTGGGGCGGTCAACTGCCTTACCAACGTAGTGCAGGAATGAACCCTAATGGCGGGCGAGCATACCTAGTCTTTAGAGAGCCCTAATTGGAACCTGTGTACTTGCTCAAAAAAAAAAGCAGTGGGACAGCAAATTACAATCTCCCTTCCGCTCTATCACATGTGTGTTTTTTTCTCTTCGCGCGTTTTCTGCAATAAACGGCGTAATTGGATGTGTTTCTTGCGTATTCAACATGTCTCTTTGCTAGCAGCACCAGCGTTAGGTGCAGCCCCGTCTCATGTGATATACTTAACTTATGAGCACGAGTACATTCTGTAACCCATCTGCTTGGACGATTTCATAACCTGACTGAGAGCTATGAGAAGAGCACCAGGGTGGTAATCACGACGTTGATCACTATTCCAAAACACAGATCCTCGATCTTCAAGTGCTCCTTCACTGTTGTGACTTGCCATGGATAGAATCTCCCTCCACAGGTGTCGGAAGAAAGCAAATCCCTACCAAACGTGCATTTTCAAAATACCTTCATGAAAAATGGTTGTAGGACGGTAGGAGTCTTCCTCCTCGTCTTTTCCATACCACATAATAATAATAATAATAATAATAATAATAATAATAATAATAATAATAATAATAATAATTATCATAATAATAATAATAATAATAATAATAATAAAACGGCCGATGACCTAGATGTTAGGCCCCTTTAAACAGCAAGCATCATCCGCATCTGTAATAATCCACTCTCGGCAGCCCTGAAGATGATTTTCCGTGGTTTCCCATTTTGATACCAGGAAAATGCTGGGACTCTACCCTAATTGAGGCCAGGGCCACTTCCTTCCCATTCCTAGCCCTTGCCTGTCCCATCGTTACTATAAGACCTATCTGTGTCGGTGCGACGTAAAGCAACTTGTAAGATAATAATAATAATAATAATAATAATAATAATAATAATAATAATAATAATAATAATAATAATAATAATAACTGTTTAACGTCCTTCAATTGTTGTAGATTCACCCACCGCAGTCATATGTCTTGGTCTCTATCACTGCGGTTCCATTTCCAAAATTTTTATAGCGGCTTGTATGTCATTTACACAGATTTTCGGCGACCTGGGATGAGAGAGAGAGAGAGCTAGGACTGGAAAAGAAGCAACCGTGGCGTTAATATTCAAGTATAGCCTCGGCATTTGCCTGTGTTAAAATCATCAAGTTTGCTGACGGTGGAGTGCACGCTTACAGTTACACTACTCGTGCCGCGTTGTCAAGTCGCTCTCTTTTTTCCAGGATTGTTTGGAACTTACTATGTCATTTTGAAGTCTGTTAAGCGCCCTTTAGGTCGCAAATGTGAGGTGATTACCAATAGCAGGTTTTCCCTTTAGTTACTCATTGTTCTCCGAGTGTTGCTGAAAGTCATCGTGTTGAGATACACTCGAGATTTACTATTACAGCGTAGTTTTCAGAATTGCATGACACTGTTACTAACATAAACATGAGACCCGTTCAACTACTAATACATTTTAGTTAAGTGATCTCAAGCTAATGTAACTACCGCATTCGTGTTTAAGTATACCAGTTTTTGAATTAGTAACTATTGTCAATCTTCGATCTATGTTACCGATTTTCCCTTAATTTGTAACTTTTTAATCCGATAACCTAACAAAATACATGTTATTCAATAAATAACACATTCTGATTCACAAGAATGAAAATTGTACTTTTTGGGCTACTTATAACATGGCGTGTACCAGATTGTTGATGTCAGTGGCCTGAACCACGACTGCGGCTATACGGTGCGTAATATTCCAACAATCACCAGCTTGGACCGAGTTCCCGGGCATCCCAGCGTAATGGCCTTCACATAGCCTCTAGTTCACAAACTAGACCTACTCGGTTTGAACTTCATGGTAGTTTTACTTAATGACATAGTTTATCAAGTTTTCTCTATGAAGCGATTGATGTATCTGAACAACTTAATGCGTTTCAAAAGAATTAAAACAGAGGGCAGCATTTGATTTATGAGAAATACCTAGGTATAGTATTATCCACAAATTCTTCAGATTTATAACCTCATTGAAATATGAAACCTACAATACCGGTACCGAATATGTTATTGGGCTATCGTCCGCGTTAAACCGGATTTTGTCCCTCACTTCATAAATAAAATAAGGTAAAGAGTGTTGAGTCTTTCAGCCTAAATCTTCATCACAGAACGTATTTCTGTAATCCACGTGGAAGTCCATTTCCAAGTTTAAAAATGCACAAATATACTTCATAGTGGGGGATATCTCTTTAGTCCATGGAATGTGCCGATAGCGATATTTTTGGACGGAGATATCGGAATAATGATTACCTCACACAATTCTTTTTCTGCGGTCAGCGACCTTACACACACACACACACACACACACACACACACACACACACACACACACACACGCACGCACGCACGCACGCACACACACACACACACACACACACACACACACACACACACACACACACACACACACACACACACACACACACACACACCTGTCTACATCCCCTTTGAAGTAGAAAAGCAAAGCAAAGCAGTCATCTCCGTACAGGCCATGAAGGCCCTTGAAGGGGTGGAAGGTAAATGCTTCCACTATACGTAACCTCGGTGGGGTAGAGTGGTCAGCTGTACGCCCGGGCGCCTTTGCTCCCAGGAATTAACCTGGTTCTCACTTTTAGTTTACACTGAGTGAACCTCAGGGCCATATGCACCTCCGAAATTGGAAAACTCGTTTCTTACCTTTTTCGACTTCTGACGTAGAATCGAACGCACGTCCTCCCGGATGAACTGAGCACGACTTTGCCGCCTCAGCCAGGCAGCCTCTTACAGATTTAAGTAGGGTGTTAAAATATTTGTCCTTATACCTTTTCTTCGAAAAATATACCAGGAAATAATGTCAAAATTATTCATATACAAAGAAGCTGCAGGTTCACAAGCCATTGCATACCTACCTGCAATGTACCAGTTTACTCCATTTCCAGTAACTCAGGTTTAGCTCTCTGTTGACCTTGGTTGTGGTCATTATTGTCTGTAGAAATATCGGGAAAATATCTTGTACGTGAAATACTTTTGAATAAGCTTCTTATTCGTACACCTTCTAATTTGAGGCGTGAAATTAGTTGAAATTTGACGTTCCAACAGTGTGTACTTGTCTTGAGGATGGTTTGACGCTATGGGTCAATAGCTGGGCGTGGAAGGGGGCGCAGCTCTGTGCAAGCTGTTGCCACGACTGTATTGCTGGATCAATAGCTGCAGCAGAACATCCTTCTTCTGGATTTCAGGCTGAATTTATTATAAAATTCGTGTACAATATTCTGCCCTCGCTTTCATTAACCATTAAAAATGGAAAGACCTGGTGTGGAGAAAAAAGCAGCGCCCAGACACATAGTATTGATAGTGAAGTGCACGAATGGCATACTGAGTTAACTTGAAGACTTCAAGAAGGACGGGGCGTCGTCGGTTAGCAGCCCTATGTATAATGTGTGTGTGTGTGTGTGTGTGTGTGTGTGTGTGTGTGTGTGTGTGTGTGCGGGGGGGGGGGTGGTAGGTAGGGTAGGGTAGTAATCTGCACTAGTAAAATATATTGTATCCTAATTGCAGTTATTTTGGCCTAAGTTTGGAAACGGGACGTTGGAAGTTGAAGAAGGGAGCGTAACAGCTAAGTGGCATCATCATTAGCTCCTCACAAAGGTGACTTAGGTTCGAATTCCGGCAATGTATGTGTGATTTTAAAATCACATCCTTTCGGTCCCGTTTCTGCATATACATGGAGGTTCGGTGGCTATGATAATGATATCGACATTCACCTAAAACTACATGCTTGTTTGCTTTCCTCTAGTTGAAATAAGGTTCTACCGGAACATGAGTGAGTTTCGAATCTTACATACAATGCTCTCTTTTGTAAGCGTTTCCACTCCACTGCTTTTAAACTGTGCATTGTTTTATCCTATAATTTTTAATATCAGGTTTCCTGAATTTTCATGCCTTTAACAATTCTCCAACTTAAAATTTTCTCACAGATGGTGATAAACTGAAAATATTCTGAGGCCATGGCTCTTCTTTCACTCGTTGAAACACCGCCCTAATGTACGAACCCAGTTTCCTCGTCACTTGCCGTCAAGCTACGAACCCACAGCTGACTTGTTTGTGGCGACATCGAGGAGGAATCGCTTAATAGAATTTCTCCAAATTCGGTATTTAAGTTCAGGGTTAGCCTATATATTATTTAATTAATATGCAGTGACATAGCAATATTAAGGGGGCCAGAACAGGAAATGTCAAATGTCTCCGTTAATTATTAGCTGTTTTGAAAAATATCATTTTCAATCTTTCATGCTTGATGCTCTTTCACCATATTGATTGTTACATTTTTTAAATTCCAAATATCTCCGGTCATTTTTGTCTGGTATATTTTATTCCATTCGGGCTATGACAACAGAGATATTCGTGAATTTATGGTTTATTCTAATACGATCAGGTCCGAGCATTGCTGACGTGGTAGCATTGTTCATTGGTCATGGTAACGAGTTAACTGAGGATGGTAGTAGTAGTAGTAGTAGTAGTAGTAGTTTTATGAGGTGAAAAACTACGTGGTCATCAGCCCATTTGATCGGGGAGATAAGGATGATGACCATTGAAATAAGAAGGAAAACGTTCAGAAGGATAATAGGAGAAAAGGGAGTCATGAAAGGAAGAGGGAAAATTAAATGCCATAGTCTGCTTTGTCTTAACCCATAAAACTTATCAATAACATTACACTGACTGACTGACTGACTGACTGACTGACTTAGGGGTGCTATGTTTCTCCTGCTGTCACTTCGCTATACGGCATTGCTGAAACAAACCCGCCAACGAGGGTTGCGCTTGTTAAGTTATAGTTATAAGTCGGGAGGCTGGTTAGGTCCTCAGGTAGCGCCATCAATGGTTATGCGATTATACGAATACCGCAAAAACCCATGGTGGTACCAAAATAAGGCGTACTAGGGCATGACGAGGAGTGAGGTAGTTTGCTATAGTTTTCCTCACTGGGGCAAAAAGTGCTGTTGCAGCACGACAGACACTATGAGTAACATCTGTCAACAGTGAATAAAATAATTCTCCTGGGAACATTTTATTCCAGAATGTGTCATGAGACAGATCCAATAAATCTTCTTCTACCGCTTTTCACACACCGTGGTGGGGTCGCGGGTGTGAACTGTGTCAAAAACAATTACGGCCGGATGCCAAACCTATGTGAAGGGATGTATTCACTATTGCGTGCTTCTGTGGTGGTTCGTGGAGTGTGTGTTATGATTTCATGAAGAGGAGAGTGTTGGGGCGAGGAGGAGAAATTAACCATACGCGATTAAAATTCCCAACCCCTCCGCGAATCGAAGACAACGACGCTGACTGTTCAGCTAAGCACCCGGACAGATCCAACAAATAATACTAATAATAATAATAATAATAATAATAATAATAATAATAATAATAATAATAATAATAATAATAGACCCTATGCGTATACATACATATATCTTCATTATAGACTGTTTTGCCTTTCAGCGTTCAGTCTCCAAGCGTCTGTGAATTTACTTAACGCCGCCAAAACCCTCTATTTGTAGCTAGCTCTGTGGCCTCGTTTAGTTGTATACTTCTTATCTTGAAATCATTAGTAACTGAGTCTAACCATCGTCGTCTTCGTCTCCCTCTACTGCTCTTACCTTACATGACCGAGTCCTTTTTTCCTAGGTACCTCTCCTCTTTCATTCGCCTCAGATGTCCCCTGAAGCCGGTTTATGCGTACAGCTCCATCAATTGAGTTAATTCCTAACTTAGGATTTATCTCCTCATTCCGAGTACCCTCCTCCCGTTGTTCCCACCTGCTTGTACCAGCGATCATACTCGCTACCCTCATATCTGTTACTTCTTGCTTATAAATAAGCTATCCTGAGTCCACCCCGACTTCACTCCAGTAAAGCAAAGTTGATCTGAAAACAGACAGATATAAAAATAGCTTCGTCCGGATGCTGACTTCCTTCTTACAGAATACTGTTGATCGCAATTGCGAACTCACTGCATCAACTTTGCTGAATCAATCTCACTTAGAATACCACCATCCTGGGAGAATGCAAATCGTACATACTTGAAATTACCTAACACTTCCAGCTTTGTATTCCCAACCTGACATTCAGTTATCTTAGGTTTCTTACCTATTTCCATCACTTTAGTCTTCGAAAGACCAATTTTCATATCATACTCATTGCACCTATTTTTCAAGTTCCAAAATTGCAGGCTTTCGGCAGAATCTGTCATAAAGACCATGCCGTTCGTATAGGCCAAAGTGCGTATTACATTTCCGCCTAACTCGATTCCCCCCTGCCAATTTTATATCTTTTAGTAGATGATCTGTGTAAGTTATGAACAACAAAGGAGAAAAATTGCAGCCTTGTCTAATCCCTCTAAGTACCTTGATCCACGAACTCATTCTACCATGGCTCGATAGCTGCAGTCGCTTAAGTGCGGCCAGTATCCAGTATTCGGGAGATAGTAGGTTCTAACCCCACTGTCGGCAGCCCTGAATGTTTTTCCGTGGTTTCTTATTTTCACACCAGGCAAATGCTGGGGCTGTACCTTAATTAAGGCCACGGCCGCTTCTTCCCAGTCCTAGCCCTTTCCTGCCCCATCGTCGCCATAAGACATATCTGTGTCGGTGCAACGTAAAGCCAATAGCAGAAATAGCATTCTACCATCAATTATCACTGCAGCCCAATTGTAAACATAAATGCCTTTGATTGCTTTTAATAATCTGCCCTTAATTCCGTAGTCCCCCAGTACGGCGAACACCTTTTCCCTCAGTACTCTGTCGTATGCTCTCTCTAGATCTACGAAACATAAACATAACTGTCTATTCCTCTCGTAGCACTTTTCAGTTACCTGGCACACACTGAAAATCCGATCCTGACAGCCCCTCTGTGGCCTCAGACCACTTTGGTTTCCATCCAACTTACTCTCAACCTCTGATCGCACCATCCAAAATGCCAGTGAACACCTTGCCCGGTATACTGATCAATGAAATACCTCCATAGTTGTTACAGTCCTTCCTGTTTCCTTGCTTATAGATAGGTGCAATTACTGCTTCCGTCCAATTAGAAGATACCTTTCTAACATACCATGCTAATCTTATTAATATATGAAGCAATTTCATCCCTGCCTTCCCACTATATTTCACCATTTCAGGTCTAATTTCATCTATTCCTGCAGCTTTATGACAATTGAATTTATCTACAATCATTTCCACTTCCTCAAGCGTAATTTCAACCTAAGAATAAGCAGGTTTATGTCTCCTCCCCCATGAACTTGGTTGTTTGCAATGTCACCAGAAAGATTTCCTTTTACGTTGAGAAGGTTTTCGAAATATTCCTTCCACATCTCCAATGATTCCCTGGAATCGGTTATTATGAGTTCACCTGATTTACCCAAAACACTGTTCATTTCTTTCCCCCCACCCCCACCCCCTTTCTAAGATTCCTTATTTCTGTCCGGAAAGGTTTCCTGCCGCTTGACCTAACCTTTCCAGGTCATAACCGTAATCTTCCCACTACTTCTTCTTGGATTCAACAGTTATTTGTTTCGCTCTGTGTCTTTCATCTACGCACAATTTCCTGTCTGCTTCAGTCCTTGTTTAAAGCTATTTCTAAAACGCCATCTTTTTTTTTACATTTACAAGCTGCTCTCACTTCATCATTCCACCAAGATGTTCGCTTTTTTCATCTTTACACACCGTTGTTCCTAGGCATTCCCTTGCTGTTTCTACTACAGCATCCCTGTATCTGTTCGTAGGTGCCAGTTCCATACTAGCACAGAAGTCCAATAAACGCTTCCCATTTCTATTACCTTATTTATTTTCCCTTTTCGCATCCTTCTGTTCTATTCCCAACTCTTGCATTGGAATCTTCCCGTAGCACTATCCTCTCTTTTTAAGTCCTGAACCTGCTTACTGTCTATTGCTTGGAATGTTTCATTAACCATATCCATGCACTCCTGTCTAATATCCTCGTCCTGAAGATTTGCTACACCTTTTCGTCTGCAGACAGATTTTATATTTTCTAGGCCTAGAGATACTTAGTTCGCTGTAGATCAGATAGTGGTCTGTATCATCAAAAAACCCCGGAGTACCCGCACATTCGTAACAGATTTCCTGAATTCAAAGTCGAAGTCGATTATGATATAATCTATTATGGATAAGAAGCCCGTACCCTCCCATAAGTAGTGGTCAATAACCTTATGCTTGAGGAATGTATTCGTAGGTGCCAGTCCCATACCAGCACAGAAGTCCATTAAACGCTTCCCATTCCTTTTACCTTCTTTATCTTCCCTGTCCGCATCCTTCAGTTCTATTCCCAACACGCGCATTGAAATCTCCCCTTAGTACTATCCTCTTATTATTGTTGAGCCTGACTATGATGTCACTCTGTGCTTCATATAAAACTTGTTAACTTCATCGTGATCTGCACCCTCACATAGTGAGTAAACTGACACAGAAACTAGGTTACGTGCAGTAGTATTCCTAACGAACAGTCCTACTTCACACTCTTCCCTTCCCTTTTTAACACCATTTGAAGATACTTCATAATCTCTTATCTCTACCTCGTTATCTCCCCTTTTGCGAATATCATTAACCCGTAACACATTCAGGCTCATCCTCTTTGCTGACTGAACCAGTTAATTTTCTTTCTTCCATAAGCCACATTAATATTGACAGCTCCCAGCTTGTCAGTTCGTTCGCCAAATTATTTCCAAAGAATCCCTCGCCTGTCAATGAAGTGGGATTCCGTGACTCCCATAGCTTCGAGGCTTGCTTAAAATGTGCTGAGCTCGGTAAATTCTGTGAAGCAGTATGCTACCCTAATTAAACATAGCCGCAGTGAGGATCTCTCCTCTAATGGGTTAGGGATCACGGTCAACTGTGTAGTCCTAGCCGCCTGAGCAATACGAGGCCCATGACTCAGAATACCTCGTATGTCCGAAATGCCCACTCCGATTCCATAACAGCTGGTATCCCGACTCTCAGGACCACTTACCAGGCCACTCAGCCGTTGCCTATGGTTCCCGAACACGAACTAAGACGCGACTATAGTAACCCACACTACGAACTATTATTATTATTATTATTATTATTATTATTATTATTATTATTATTATTATTATTATTATTATTCACATAACGCCCATTAACAAAAATTAGCTACACTTGTGACCATGAAATACGTGATTTACGCTGAATTGAGCTCACTGCCTCTACTCCACCATGTGAACCAATGTGTGGATTTAGGCCAACAGCAGCTAAATCATTAACTCCACCTGCTTATCCTATTATGGGTTTGATTAGAGTATCTCAAGCTGTGTGTCACAGGCAGTAAGGCACTGGCTTTCTGAGCCTAAAGGGGCCCATTCACAGTCGAGCCGGTTGGCGAGCCCGTCCATGTATAAAATCCACACCCCGAACCCGACTGGCTCGACGGTGACCATACACTGGCGAACCCGTTGGCGGACCAGTCCGCCAGTCTGTATTGCAAATAGTATGTGCATTGCCTAGTTTTTGTTATAGAGAAAGTGGGTTCGAATCCCACTGTCGGCAGCCCTGAAGATGGTTTTCCCTTGGTTTTCCATTTTCACACGAGGCAAATGCTGGGACTGTACCTTAATTAAGGCCACGGCCGCTTCCTTCCAACTCCTAGGCCTTTCCTATCCCATCGTCGCCATAAGACCTATCTGTGTCGGTGCGACGTAAAGCCACTAGCAAACAAGTGTTTTTGTTATGGCCCAACGAAAACATTCCAAAGTGGCTGTAGCCGTTGCAGAATTTGTGCAATGATGTAAAGAAGAAGGAACGTGTGTGAATGAAGGAATGGTTCAGAGATAAACCAGGATTTTCACACGTCAGCCTATTAAGAACTCTGTGCGTACAAGAGCCTGCAGATTATAAGAACTTTCTGCGTATGGATAGCGACAGTTTTTGCGAAAAATTGTTGGAGTTGATTCGGCCAAACATAGAGAAACAGGAGACACACATGAGAGATACCATCTGTGCTGAAGAGAAGCTAATTGTAACATTGCGATTTCTAGCGACAGGGAGAAGCTATGAAGACCTGAAATTTAGCAGTGTAATATCTCCTCAGCTACTTGGAAAAATCATTCCTGAGACGTGTTGGGCAATCTTCGATACGTTGCAGTCGGAATATTTGCACGTAAGTGGGCCTACGCAATTTTGATTGTGATGTATTATAAGATCGTTTTTATAAAACAAACGTAATATTCTTTTGAAAGTGATTAGTTTGGGAAATGTTTTTTCACTACTAATTATGAAATACAGAAAATGCCACTACTGTAGTAATGTATGATACATACTTACAGTATTAACAAGTTAAGTGCAGAGGCGCGAGAGTCATATACTGTATGTCATAGCACAATGGTCTATAGGCTAATAATATTTGTTCGAGAGTATCGGGAGACCATGGATTCTTCTTCAAATTACCATTATTACTATTATTATTGTTGTTGTTATTGTTATTATTATTAGTGTTCGAATGTCGCACTAACACATGGAAGGCATTGCGTGACGGAAGGCTGGGAAAGCTCCAGGACTCGCCCGGTACATTTCAATAAATTCTTCCCGGAACTGCTTATTCTTCTCAAAAGTCATTGTTATTTGAGGTAGGCCTAATTAACTCACACAGAACCCAAATTAAGCTACAGACGAAACCGCAGTGAGCCGGTCAGGTAGTGGCCATACACACACTGACGGGTTGGCGAACCGGTCGGGTTCGCTGGTTTAGCAGTCGAACCGCCAACACGGACCCAACCTCGAGCCCAACCCTCAACAACCCCCCATACACCTTCGAGCCGGTCAGTGCGACCAAGGTCACGAACGGGCTCGCCAACCCGCTCGACTGTGAATGGGCCCCATAAGTTGGTGGGATCCATCCGTCGGTTTTTGAAGGTGTTGAAATATGCCAGCATCGTGTCAGTAGATTTAACAGCACATAAAAGAACTATTGCAAAAGGAAATTTCTGGGGTGTCTTCGAAAACCGTAAAAATAGTTCGTGGACGTAAAACCGATAATAATTTCATATACGTCCCACTAACTACCAAGAACAATGAAATGAATAATATTAATACTATTTACGTCCCATTAACTATTAATAATAGGCCTACTATTTACGTTCCACAACTATCAATAATGTCAATAAAACCAATAATAATATTATTTATGATCCCCTACCTTAACTACTAATAAAACCAATAACATTATTCAATACGTCCCACTGACTATCAATAACAAAGTATTGACTACTATAATTGTTTTCGGAAACGCCGAAGGGCCAGAAATTTGATTCTGCAGGGGTTATTTTCCTTGACAGTGAATCTAACAGTGGCGGCTGGTGATATCTAAATCTGGGTGTTGTACCAGAAATTTCAATGAGAAGGTTACAGAAATAACAAGAAACTCTTTCATCGTTTAGTAATGAACTACATTCCTACTAAAATTGAAATATATCTGGCAGTTGAAACACGGGAAATAAGAAGCTAATTATACAGTATAACTACACTACAGTTATTCTTCCAGAATCAACACTTCGCTGAATAGTGGAGGAGAGCTTGGTAAAGACAGTCGAACGTCAATGCTCCCTGCAAAGTGTGTTGGCTCTCTCACTTCACGGTGACATGTGCTTCTTACGCAATCAATCAATCATCAATCAATCAATACTGATCTGCATTTAGGGCAGTCGCCCAGGTGGCAGATTCCCTATCTGTTGCTTTCCTAGCCTTTTCTGAAATGATTTCAAAGAAATTGGAAATTTATTGAACATCTCCCTTGGTAAGTTATTCCAATCCCAAACTCCCCTTCCTATAAATGAATATTTGCCCCAGTTTGTCCTCTTGAATTCCAACTTTATCTTCATATTGTGATCTTTCCTACTTTTATAGACGCCATTCAAACCTATTCGTCTACTAATGTCATTCCACGCCATCTCTCCGCTGACAGCTCGGAACATACCACTTAGTCGAGCAGCTCTTCTTCTTTCTCTCAATTCTTCCCAACCCAAACATTGCAACATTTTTGTAACGCTACTCTTTTGTCGGAAATCACCCAGAACAAATCGAGCTGCTTTTCTTTGGATTTTTTCCAGTTCTTGAATCAGGTAATCCTGGTGAGGGTCCCATACACTGGAACCATACTCTAGTTGGGGTCTTACCAGAGACTTATATGCACTCTCCTTTACATCCTTACTACAACCCCTAAACACCCTCATAACCATGTGCAGAGATCGGTACCCTTTATTTACAATCCCATTTATGTGATTACCCCAGTGAAGATCTTTCCTTATATTGACACCTAGATACTTACAATGATCCCCAAAAGGAACTTTCACCCCATCAACGCAGTAATTAAAACTGAGAGGACTTTTCCTATTTGTGAAACTCACAACCTGACTTTTAGCCCCGTTTATCAACATACCATTGCCTGCTGTCCATCTCACAATATTTTCGAGGTCACGTTGCAGTTGCTCACAATCTTGTAACTTATTTATCACTCTATAGAGAATAACATCATCCGCAAAAAGCCTTACCTCCGATTCCACTCCTTTACTCATATCATTTATATATATAAAAGAAAACATAAAGGTCCGATAACACTGCCCTGAGGAACTCCCCTCTCAACTATTACAGGGTCAGACAAAGCTTCACCTACTCTAACTCTCTGAGATCTATTTTCTAGAAATATAGCAACCCATTCAGTCACTCTTTTGTCTAGTCCAATCGCACCCATTTTTGCCAGTAGTCTCCCATGATCCACCCTATCAAATGCTTTAGACATGTCAATCGCGATACAGTCTATTTGACCTCCAGAATCCAAGATATCTGCTATATCTTGCTGGAATCCTACAAGTTGAGCTTCAGTGGAACAACCTTTCCTAAAACCGAATTGCCTTCTATCGAACCAGTTATTAATTTCACAAACATGTCTAATATAATCATAAAGAATGCCTTCCCAAAGCTTACATACAATGCATGTCAAACTTACTGGCCTGCAATTTTCAGCTTCATGTCTATCACCCTTTCCTTTATACACAGGAGCTACTATAGCAACTCTCCATTCATCTGGTATAGCTCCTTCGGTCAAACAATAATCAAATAAGTACTTCAGATATGGTACTATATCCCAACCCATTGTCTTTAGTATATCCCCAGAAATCTGATCAATTCCAGCCGCTTTTCTAGTTTTCAACTTTTGTATCTTATTGTAAATGTCATTGTTATCGTATGTAAATTTTATTACTTCTTTGGCCTTAGTCTCTTCCTCTATCTCGACATTATCCTTGTAACCAACAATCTTTACATACTGCTGACTGAATACTTCTGCCTTTTGAAGATCCTCACATACACACTCCCCTTGTTCATTAATTATTCCTGGAATGTCCTTCTTGGAACCTGTTTCTGCCTTAAAATACCTATACATACCCTTCCATTTTTCACTAAAATTTGTATGACTGCCAATTATGCTTGCCATCATGTTATCCTTAGCTGCCTTCTTTGCTAGATTCAATTTTCTAGTAAGTTCCTTCAATTTCTCCTTACTTCCACAGCCATTTCTAACTCTATTTCTTTCCAGTCTGCACCTCCTTCTTAGTCTCTTTATTTCTCTATTATAATAAGGTGGGTCTTTACCATTCCTTACCACCCTTAAAGGTACAAACCTGTTTTCGCATTCCTCAACAATTTCTTTAAACCCATCCCAGAATCTGTTTACATTTTTATTTACCGTTTTCCACCGATCATAGTTACTTTTTAGAAACTGCCCCATACCTGCTTTATCAGCCATATGGTACTGCCTAACAGTCCTACTTTTAAGACCTTCCTTTCTATCACATTTATTTTTAACTATCACAAAAACAGCTTTATGATCACTAATACCATCTATTACTTCAGTTTCCCTATAGAGCTCATCTGGTTTTATCAGCACCACATCCAAAATATTTTTCCCTCTGGTTGGTTCCATTACTTTCTGAATCAGCTGTCCTTTCCATATTAACTTATTTGCCATTTGTTGGTCATGCTTCCTGTCGTTCGCATTTCCTTCCCAATTGACATCTGGCAAATTCAGATCTCCCGCTACAATCACATTTCTTTCCATGTCATTTCCCACATAGCTGACTATCCTATCAAATAATTCCGAATCCGCATCAGTGCTACCCTTTCCCGATCTGTACACTCCAAATATATCAAGTTGCCTATTATCTTTAGAAATGAGCCTTACACCTAGAATTTCATGTGTCTCATCTTTAACTTTTTCGTAGCTTACAAATTCTTCTTTCACCAGAATGAAAACTCCCCCTCCCACCTTTCCTATCCTATCTCTACGATACACACTCCAGTGCCGTGAGAAAATTTCTGCATCCATTATATCATTTCTCAGCCATGATTCAACTCCTATTACAATATCTGGTAAATATATATCTATTAAATTACTTAATTCTATTCCTTTCTTTACAATACTTCTACAGTTCAACACTAACAATTTTATGTCATCCCTACTTGATTTCCAGTTCCCTGTTCCCTTATCACCGCTCCCTAGGCCATCCCGTTTCCCTGAATGTACCTCCCTATTACCCTTCCAAACAAATTTCCTAACTTATACGTACCACTGCGGTTTAAATGAAGGCCATCCGAGCGCAGATCCCTATCTCCTACCCACCCATTAGGATCTAGAAATTTCACTCCCAATTTCCCACATACCCACTCCATAGTCTCATTTAAATCCCCAATCATCCTCCAGTCAGTATCCCTCCTACACAGTATTCCACTAATAACAATCTCCGCTTTCTTAAACTTCACACGTGCTTTATTTACCAGATCCCACACATCTCCAACTATGTTGGTACTTATATCAGCTTGCCTTACGTTGTTGGTACCAACGTGAAACACTACCACCTTCTCCTTCCCCTCCTCCCTCTCTTCTACTTTCCTCAACATCTGCCTCAATCTAATTCCTGGATAACATTCTACCCTGGTTCCTTTTCCTCCACACACTTTCCCCACGTGTCTAACGATGGAATCCCCCATGACCAGAGCCTCAACCCTACCCACCTCATTTGATCCCCTCCCCTCCTGGTCAGCCCTATCTTTCCTGATAGCTGCAGAAGCTACTTCCTCCTCCCTTTTCTCGTTCCCATGACCCTGTTCCACCTGTCTTTTCCTATCCTCTACTCTACATTTCCCTTTCCTACCTTTTCCCTTCCTCCTACTTCCACGCATCTCAGCAACAGTTCCCTGTCCCTCATCTTCCCTCTGTTGTTCTACTTGGAGTGACTCGTACCGATTTCGCACAGACACCTGTCCTGAATTCTGATCCTGAATAGAGCCCTTGGCCTGCAATCTCCTTCCCCTTAGAACATTAGACCACCTGTCTTCTACAACTCCTCCCTTTCCTTCCCCTCCCTCTTGTACACCTACTCTAACCTGTACATTGTTTGAGGGAGTCCTATCTTCCTTCCTGTCTTCTGTGAGAATCCTAATTATCTCCCTCAAACTTTCCAACTCCTCCCTCATACCCCTCAATGCCTCACCACACCCACAATAAGTACACTCGCGCTCCTTAGCCATTCTTTACGGGGGGGGGGGGGGGGGAATTTTAAATTAAAAAATAAAATAACTTATTTGCAAAAAAAAATGAACGGAGGGATATATTTTCTGGGATAGTACACAACAATAAGGTAATTAATATACGACTACACTACAATACTACTTAGTCGTGCTCTATTTTTTATCCTACAACCCCTAACAGGATAAAAGCTGCTGTTAATTACTGAATATCGAAAGTAATACACAAGAAGTACACAATTCCAAACTGCAATTAAGCCTATCCTAATTTCAACAATATTTTATTAAGAGTTTCTACGGATACCTCTACTACACCAGTACTACACAAATATTTTACAATAATAAAATAAGCACACTAAATTCTAATAGGATATTACTCGTATACTACTGTACAGTACACTACAGTAATTTTTAAACTACTTTCAGACGTATCCTAATTACGATACCGGTACCGTACCGTATGTCACTACTAAGCACAACAGAAATGAAATTTGCAAGAACTACTGTACTCAAAGATTACCAACGAAGCTAAATGCTTAGACAAATTATAATTAGTATTACGGTCTAATAGATATACACGAAAGATAACACACGAATATAGCAGGCAAGATACGGCACTATCTAAATGTACTGTATCTATACTACAATGTATCTACACTACACTGCACTGCGTTTGGTTAAATGCTTAAGTATCAAAAGGATTGCCGTACACGAAGAAAAACACGAATATAACTGGCAAGATACTATCTAATATATTATACCTTATCTTCACTATAATTCTACTGAAATGTGGTTATGTGATTATTACAGCTGGTGGATTACTATTATTTTCCCTACTCCACGGGACGGAGAAAAAAAAAAGTGTCCTTAATTAGGCCTACTGAAAAATACGAGGTTGTCTACCATAATTTCTCAAATATTTCTATCAAAACTACTACTACTACTACTCCAGGGACTTGAACTGCAATTACTGGGATATATGAACTTTATTATTATTAGCTAACCGCTCACAAATACTGAAAGATCGAGGGAGCGAAATATAAATTACGGATACTAACTACCTACTCAGAAGTACAAATGAATGGAATACAAGGTCAGCTGATTTTTATTTATATTTACTTGACTACACTACACCCTTTGTTCACGACTGTAGCCAACAATGCAATATTTGAATATGAGGAGCGACAATAATCAATAACAATACGACTGTTAACTATTACCGTGTAATCTCTTTAACTTCTTTTTAAATGGAAGTTTACAGGCGTATCGTGTTTTTTAATGTAGTAAATTATATCCTTCGCGATAGTTTGAACGGATATCTATACGAAATACCTGAGAAGTTGCTGCAGAAGTTACGGTACTATTCCTTACGATAATCTGCCTTTGTAAGTACAACCAACGAACCTACAGATATTTACAAATATTTTTAAAGTTAATATTGTTACCTAAATATTGCCTAAACCTAAATTCGAAACAAGGTGCACCTAGCTAGCCTACTTAACCTAGAAAACGTAATTTACTGAAGACCAACTGAATTACTTGTTACAAAATTTAAATAATTATTACTACTCCCAATTTCTACCAACAAGCACTAAACACCACTATATAAACAGCACTAAATGAATCAGATATACACAAAATTAAGCTATTTCAATAGGTTTTCACTACTTTATCACTACAATAATGCAAGAGCTCTCTCAACAGCCAACCGTTCTCAAGCGCATCCAACAACCTGCCCGCATTTACGTCACGCCAGCCCGGCCGCACTGGGCTAGCCTCAGCGGGCGCTGCTAAAACTACATTACGCCTCGCTGTTCGCTTGGGAGTTGCCGTGGAAAAGCAAACCCTCTGAGTTTGATTTGAAGCCGGCACCGTTTATTGGTCCGCTGCGAAGCAGCGAACGACCAAATATGATTAATTTTAATATATTTTAGAATATGAAAGTGAAAATCCACAGCCTGTTTCCAGTCATTCGACCGCGTCAGGAATGGAATGAATGAAGACCCCATCTAGCGGCGAGGATAAGAATCGTGCCGGCTGCCGAAGCCTGTCACACTCCTCTGGGGCGATGATTAATGAATGACAGATGAAATGAAATGATATTGCAGAGTGTTGCTGGAATGAAATATGACAGGGAAAACCGGAGTACCAGGAGAAAACCTGCCCCGCCTCCGCTTTGTCCAGCACAAATCTCACATAGAGTGAGTGGGATTTGAACCACGGAACCCAGCGGTGAGAGGCCGGCGCGCTGCCGCCTGAGCCACGGTGGCATTTTAGAATATATGTTAGGATTATTAAACTAAAAAGTTAGAAGAAAAGGAGACAAATGAAGTGTAACATTATTTTTTGGAATTGTGCAACACTGCAACAATACCACGCACCGCTCCTGGAATCTACCGTCTCAAGGCTGGTGAATTTAAGCACCTTCAAATACGACCGGGCTGAGCCGTGATCTACCCAGTAACTGGGGAGCTTGTCCGGCCTCGCGGTGTAGGGCGCAATGCATCCGCCTGTCACCCAGCGGCCCCGGGTTCGATTTCCGACCGGGTCGGAGGTTTTAACCTGAATGGTTCATTCCAGTGGCTTTAGGACTCGGTGTTTGTATTGTCCCCAACAACCCTGCAACACATTCACCACTCACAACATTATCCTCTACTACATTAATACGCAGTATCCTATACACGGCAGATGACGTCGACCGTCGTCGGAGGGTCTGCCTTACAAGGGCTGCACTAGGCTAGAAATAGCCACACGAAGGTATATTATTATTATTATTATTATTATTATTATTATTATTATTATTATTATTATTAATTGATTCGTTATGCAGAACTAAGGAGCGCGGTTGAACTTATTTAGTACAATGTTTCTTGCCAACATCTCTTCATTCCTTCACGGAGTTCCTTTCTGAGTTCTTCGGTTCATCTGTATATTTTATTTTTAGGGTGCTCTGCAAATTTATATTTGCTTACTAAGCGTCTACATTTTGTTCTATCTTGAATGGTTTTCTCTATAATACCAATTTCTTCTAGACGGATTTCCACTAACCACTTGCTGCGGTTTTTCAGGAATAGTGCTAAGTTTAGAAGTTTATTTGTCAGCCTTTTGTTATCCATCCTGTGTAGATATCCGTATAACTTCAATTGCCATTTTCTACTTTTATCTGTGGTTTTTCTGTGACTTGATACATTTCCTGTGGTTTCTTTCTCATCCAAATTCATTTTCGTATTTTGGTGCTAGGATTTTTCTGAGCATTTACCTCTCTTGTTTTACAATGTTTTTTATTTGTCACCTGCCGCCTCTTATTAGGGTTTTGGATGCATAGGGTGCCTCTGGTTTGATGAGCTGTGTTGTTGCATAGTAATTTTGCATTTTTATGTAGATATTTTGTTGTATCTGCTTCAGGCGATCTTTTAAGCTGTTTCCAGTTTAGCAGTTCTTTCTTTGTTTGCTTTCTGATTTATTCCAGCTGATTGGAAAAATTCTTCCAGATACTTGAATTTATCTACTTGGAAGGTTTTTACGAATTTGCTGATTAATTGTTTGTTGTCGAATCTTGATTTAGTTCCTTCCATATGCTGCGCCTTTTCAAATGGAATTTAGAGTCCGGTTTGGGATGTTGTTTCATGAAATTCATCTGTGGACGGGATTGATTCTTGTCTGTTGTTGGAGAGGATTACAGGGTCATCTGCAAAAGCTAAGTAATCAAGGTGAATTTTACTTTTAAGAAGTCTGTCAATATTTATCCCTTCAGTTTCGTTTTTCCTTTCACGAATCAATTTTCCCAAAATTAGATTGAATAATAGTGGGGATAATACATATCCTTGTCAGACACTGGTTCTGATTTTCAGCTGTTCAGAATTTCCTCCTGGAAATTTAACTTTTGATATTGTATTGGTCGGAGTTTTGGTGTCGTCCTGATCGCGAACAGTCCAGATTGCGAATAAGTGAGTACCTGAAGGGGATGATTTGGGTTTGACACACATTATTGAGTCCAGATTGCGTCCAGGCATAAAGTAGAGGCGCTTAAACGAGAATATAATGAGCAAGAATATATCATTTTATATATGTCACGCTGCTTATCTAGGTGGATTGTGGCAGCAGTATGCATCACTAGAGGCACCTACAGTCTTCTGAAGTTCTTTAGAAAGCCGCTTTAATTATTACCAGGGAGATTTGAATTTATTCACAAACCAGCTCTGGCAATAAAGAAAGTGGCCGTCAGGCCTTGTCATTCTAAATTAACCTAACATATAATAATCCCGTTACCTATAATAAATGACATATTTACAGGCAGTATTTACAAATCTACATTTACGACTTTCCTCAACAGCTTCAGCACTTCTCCAGATTCAGTGCATATTGCATTGTTTTCAAAAACTGTTTTATTTCGCCGTTTTCCTCGTAGCGTTTTGTGATTTTCGCGATTCCTTCATCTAGCGCCATTCTTCCTGTTAACCCCTTCCATGTGGAGTTTCATTCTCATTGTTTTTAGGTTGGAGTGCTCCGCTTCAGACTTTGAATTCTTGATAAGCTCCCTAACTCTTGGGTGCGGTTTTCCAAGCTGGCTATTAATTTTGTGGTTCCACCCTTCCACTGAGTTGTTCGTTCTGTGTTGACGATGATAGCAGCTCCATACCTGGGGAAAATTTTTAACATGTAATTATTTGCAAAAATACGATTGGTCTTTTTATGGTTGTTGTATGTAGTAGCAAGTTAGTCCAGTCATTATTTATAAAAATGTTTAAATTGGTATAAAAACTCACATCTTTTGGCGCAGTTGGATTATCTAGCCACTGTTCCACGAAGTAGTTGAAGAATTCCGTCAGCTTATCGTTTGATGGAGCTGTCACTTGAATAAAAATCCACCCTTCATCTACGTCTTCTGGCTTCAGAAATGCCAGTGCAGCGCACAAACGAATGTGAGACTTCACTATCTTCCTTATATAAATTTGTCAAGCCAACGTCTTGAACTTGTCGCCACAATCATTTAGTAAAATGAAAATAACACCCATTTATGTTCACTGTAGGAAACACCTCTTTTAGATCTGAAATAGCACTTGCTTCAAAGTCAGTGCTGACCGTACAGGAGCCCAGTTCGGCACTTCTTTTAAAACCATTCGAAACATACGAACATAAGTTTCTTTTTTCTTCCCACGTGTTTCCAAATAAATTGACTATTCCACTAATGCATTATTTTGAATAATAATAATAATAATAATAATAATAATAATAATAATAATAATAATAATAATAATAATAATCAATATTCTAAAAGCTAATGCCTTGTCGGTGCAACCACTCACGTCTTTCATTGGCATTATAATAATACCGGGCGAGTTGGCCGTGCGGTTAGGGCCGCGCGGCTGTGACCTTGCATCCGGGAGATAGTGGGTTCGAATCCCACTGTCGACAGCCCTGAAGATGGTTTTCTGTAGTTTCCCATTTTCACACCAGGCAAATGCGGGGCCTGTACCTTAAAGCCACGGACACTATCTTCCCAATCCTAGCCCTTTGCCATTCTTGCGTCGCCGGAAACTTTCGATGTGTTAGTGCGATGTTAAACCAGTAGCAAAAAAAAAGTTTCACTACTTCTAATGTTAGGGGTGTTGAGTTTGAATTCGGTGTGGGTATTTCGAATGTGAGTTATTTTTTTTCGGACATTCACAGTTTTAAAGTTCCTTGAAATCATTTACTAGGAGTTTACAATTGTCATTATTTGTTTCCGGATGTTTGAAACAGAGACTAGGTGCCTGATAATTTGGTAATTCTTCTCTGAATGTTCGGTAGATGTTCTTTGTGTTGTTTTTCTTAAAACTCTATTATATTTCTGCCGATTTGCTTTGATCATATTCTCGTTTTAATGACCTGATGATTTTTGCAGTTTATTCCTGGATTTTGATGAATTCATGACGATTTTGATCAGTTTGATGGGAATTCCAGTTTTTGAGGCCCTAATTCTAAGTTCTATGGCCTTGTCACAGGTGTCTTTCCACCATCTGTGTTTGGTAGGGTTATGTTGATGTTTTGCGAAGCTTTCAATAGTGTATCCTTGAGTTTTAGCCATTTCGAAAGAAAATCGTCGGGATATTCGGAAGGAAAGGGTCTGAGTCTGATTGTTTTGAGTTTGTAGCTGTTGGGTTGAAAGTTCTCTTTGATAAGAGATTAGGTGATGGTAGGAGTCAATGATCCCTTTCTTTACTTTAATGTTAATAATTTCATTTTGTTTTTTCTTGGAAATGCCCACGTGGTCTGTTTGAAATTCTCCTAAATATTTGTTCGGGGATCTCCGTATTGTTTTCTTGTGTGTAAATGCCCGTAAATGGGTTGACATTTATTTTGAGATCGACATTGTCACAGAAGTCAATTAATCTTCTCCAATTTTATTGGCTGTTTTGTGCGCAGTTGTCTTGAATTCCTTTTCTTTGCCAATTTGGGCATTGACGTTTCCCAGCAGAATTTTGATATTGTGTTTTTGAAATTTTGCCTTGTAGTTTCTTTTATTAGACTCCTCTGTGGTGTACTGGTTAGCGTCATTGGCTGCCACCTCCGGAGGCACGGATTCGATTCCCGGCTCTGCCACGCTATTTGAAAAGTGGTACGAGGGCTGGAACGGGGTCCACTCAGGCTCGGGAGGTCAACTGAGTAGAGGGGGAGGTCGATTCCCACCTCAGGCATCCTCTAAGTGGGTTTCCGTGGTTTCCCACTTCTCCTTCCATCCCTCCATAAGGCCCCTATTCAGCATAGCAGGTGAGGCCGCCTGGGCGAGGTAATGGTCCTCCTCCACAGTTGTATCCCCGGACCCAAAGTCTCACGCTCCAGGACACTGCCCTTGAGGTGGGATCCATCGCTGAATCCGAGGGAAGAACCGACCCTGGAGGGTAAACAGATTAAGAAAGAAAGAAAGAAAGAAAGAAAGAAAGAAAGTTTCTTCTAGTAGTTCCCAGAATGTCTCTACTTTCTGTGGGTCTCTTTGGTTGTTATTCGTTGTAGGCGCATGTGCGTTGATTGGTGTAGGCCTACAAGCCTTTTGTTCCTATTTTTATCGATAGTAGTGAAATTGTTTCAGAACGAGGTGTACAGTTTAATACTGACTGATTTTATATTTCTTCTGACTGCAAATCCGGTGCCGAATTGTAATGGTTTGTTAGCAAGGGCACTACAGCCCTTGAAGGGCCTTGGCCTACCAAGCGACCGCTGCTCAGCCCGAAGGCCTGCAGATTACGAGGTGTCGTGTTGTCAGCACGACGAATCCTCTCGGCCGTTATTCTTGGCTTTCTAGACCGGGGCCGCTATCTCACCGTCAGATAGCTCCTCAATTCTAATCACGTAGGCTGAGTGGACCTCGAACCAGCCCTCAGGTCCAGGTAAAAATCCCTGTCCTGGCCGGGAATCGAACCCGAGGCCTCCGGGTAAGAGGCAGGCACGCTACCCCTACACCACGGGGCCGGCATTAAATACTCTACAGCTTCCTGAATTCATGATGATTTTCATCAGTGTACCTCGTTTCTTAGAGTGCTAAAATTTGGATGTTGAGTTCGTCTATTCAGCTTGCCAGTCTTGAGAAAAGTATTGATGTTTAAAGTGCCAGTAAAATATTTTCACTTTGGGTGAAGGGACTTGGGAAGCTCCGCTACATTTCCGTATGATGTTCTCGGTCCCCCAGAATTCGATGACCGAAATAACTTAGCAAATCTACTGGCACTAGGGTTAGCAATTTTTGCTAGGGGCTTTACGTCGCACCGACACAGATAGGTCTTACGGCGACGAAGTTGAAGAGAATGGGGAGATAATCATTGACCTCAGTGTTACAACTAAAGTATTGAGCCTTATAGGCGGTGCCTCAAGATGTTTTCTGACTGTACCTGTTTTTAGTCCACGAGAGGTATTTTATTTCCCTCAGACCCTCCGGACAAATCCGGCGAGCCCCGCTACCCGCCACCTGGAACGCGCCCGATAGGTTGACAAGTAAACTCCCACGGATTACTTATTTATTTATTTATTTATTTATTTATTTATTTATTTATTTATTTATTTATTTATGTAGGGGAAGCCATTTCTTTTCAGTTTTCAACTCAGTTCATTTATGACTGTTAAGGTCTTTAGTTTCAACTGACTGAAGAACTTAACATTATATATTATTATTTATTCCTCATTAATGTAGGTTCCGAATATCAAAGGTGCATAAGAAGTCAGCCAGAAGCCGTAACACTAGATTGCGATCAAATGGCCAAGGTTGGCAATACGGAGCTAGTTTTGGCAAGCATATGCTGCAGAACACGTGTGGCTGATATATTAGCGTACGCGCTCGAGTTATTAGAAAACTTTTAATATCTCATGCTCCCTTCCAAGCACAACGAACGCGTGAAATGTGATTGTGGATGGTTTGTTGAAGGGTGCATATAATAGGCTGCATATTGCACACTCGTTGACGGAGGGGAAAGTTGACACGGCGTGACCACGTGGGTGGCTCGCGATTGAGAAGCACCTCATTAGAAGCCTGAATGTGGAAAATCGAGGAGCTCATTCCAGTGTACGTTCACGTGTTTACGTAACAACACTTGATGTTATTCTGACTTTTAGTATATTTAAGCACATTGTCTGACTGTGAGATGCCCTTATGTCTTGTGACAAGTTGTGCATCAGAGCTCTTGCAGTACAGTTACTGACATGTGAATGAACATTTTTTGAACGCAGAATTATAGCACACTGCCTTTTCAAACCTCATTTCTAGGAATGTTAATGCACACATTATTATTATTATTATTATTCTTATTATTATTATTATTATTATTATTATTATTATTATTATTATTATTAAACCGAGCTCGATCGCTGCAGTCGCTTAGGTGCAGCCAGTATCCAGTATTCGGGAGATAGTGAGTTCGAACCCCGCTGTCGGCAGCGCTGAATATGGTTTTACGTGATTTCCCATTTTCACACCAGAAAAATGCTGGGTCTGTATCTTAATGAAGGCCACGGCCGCTTCCATCCCACTACTAGCCCTTTCCTGTCCCATCGTCGCCATAAGACCTATATCTGTCGGTGCGACGTAAAGCAACTTATATTTTATTTAGTTATTATTCGCTAATCGGCCAACTAGGGACCACGATAAGTACATTCTAGCGTTTACTCAGTTTTTGCATGATCCAGTACGTTTTCATTAGCTCACTGTGTCGAGCACAGAGTTCATCCGACCACTTTGCACCACTTGTCCACTTCACATCCCGGAAAGTCCCAAAAGTCACAATGCTTTTTCTGAAAAAGTCTCGTTTGTGCGCGTCATCTGCTTGTAGTCCGGCTCCATGGCTAAATGGTTAGCATGCTGGTCTTTGTTCACAGGGGTCCCGGGTTCGATTCCCGGCAGGGTCGGGAATTTTAACCATCATTGGTTAATTTCCCTGGCACGGGGGCTGGGTGTATGTATCGTCTTTATCATCATTTCATCCCCATCACGACACGCAGGTCGCCTACGGGGGTCAGATCAAAAGACCTGCACCTGGCGAACCGAAAGTGTCCTCGGACACTCCCGGCACTAAAAAAAGCCATACGCCATATCATCTGGTTGTTGACCCATTTCTTCGAGAACGTTCTAGACGTTAACATACCAGGAAACTGTTGTTTTTGATTTTGAGTCAAAATTATTAAAAATGCGTTTTGTCCATCGAGAGTCTTCCATCCGACGTAAGTGACTGTAGAAGCGAGCCCTGTGTTTGCGCATTGTGTCCGTGATCTTCTCTAACTTAGAGTAGATTGTTCTTTGTGGGGATTTTCTTATCTACATACTGTTTTTGTAATTTGGGCCCAACTTGGCAGGTTCGATCCTGGCTCAGTCCGGTGGTATTTGGAGGTGCTGAAATACGACAGCTTCGTGTCGGTAGATTTACTGGCACGTAAAAGAACTCCTGCGGGACTAAATTCCGGCACCTCGGCGTCTCCGAAGACCGTAAAAGTAGTTAGTGGGACGTAAAGCAAATAACATTATTATTAATTATTGTAATTTGGGCCAAGAATATTTTGGAGAATATTTTTCTCTTTTTGCTCCAACTTAGTGAGTGCACATTTGTGAAAGAGGATAAGGCATTCTGACGCATAGAGGGACACCGGTTTGACGACAGTGGTATAATGGTGAATTTTGGTATTTATAGAAAAGCACCTTTTGTTATATACAACCTGTGACAATAAAGTTCGGTGAATAGTCCTGTACTATAACATAGATGAACAGTGCACGACAGTGACCTTACTGTCCTTCGAAATAGTCCCCTCCCATAACTATACACTGCTGAGATCGGCGATACATGTCCTGGAAAACTTTGCAAGAAGGCTTCCTTTGGGTTGGTGTTCAGAAGCCTCGTCACGTTTCGTTGGATGTCAGTAATATCGTCAAGTCTCTTTCGTCTCAAAGCGAGTTTGACGCGTGACTTTTCGGCTCTGACCTTTTTCCGACGAGGGGATCCCGGAGAACGCCATTCCATGCTTTGCCGTTTCGTTTCAGGGTCGTACCTGAGACACCAGGTTTCATCCTCAGTGACAATACGGTTCAAGAAATTTGGTGTCGCATCCGCCGTTTCGACAAAATCCTGTGAAGCCTCTAAACGTGCATGCTTCTGATCGTCAGTCAAGTGATGTGACACACGACGAGAACACGTTTTCCTCTTCCCTAACTTCTGGGTAACGATTTGTCCCACGGATTCACGGTTAATCTGCAGTTCATCCGCTATCATGCGCACAGTTAATCGCCGATCGTTCGTAATTACTGTCCTCACCTTCTCAATGTTTTCGTCACTGACGGCGGTCGCCGGTCTTCCGCTACGGGGGTTGTCAGAAACACTTTCCTGGCCTCCTCGAAAATGGGCGAACCACTCGTACACACACTTCAAGGACAGTGCTTGATCTTCATAAACACGTACGAGCATCGCATGTTTTTCTTTCGGTGTCTTGCCAAGCTTAAAACAAAACTGCACATTGATATTTTGGTCGTTCATGTTTCTGTTCGCAGTTCAGAACCAACAAACTAAACACTCACTGTGTTAAACAGGTCTTTACGGCACACACGCAATGCTCAACTGAACAACGTTGGAAGCAGGTGGTCAAAACCTGCTACTACGCAGGTGCAGCGTTGTGTGTCGCCAGTGTTGCCGGATCGACCGTTCTGACTTCATTCACGGAACTTTATTGTCACAGGTTGTATATGTTCCGTGTGGTTTGGAAAGCTATCTCAATTTTCCTTGCTCTGGACGCTAGGACCTCTGTGTCTAGTCCGTTTGATTGCATCCACTCACCAAGGTATTTAATCTTATACACGCGGTTTATTGTTCCATATTTGGCGTTCGGTTGGGTCGTGTTTTCTTTGATGTTTACCATTACTTCCGTCTTTTCAAAGGATATCTGCAAGCCTGTTTGTTCTGCTACCTCTTTCACACCATTAACATTTTCTGTTGCAGTTTCAAAATGTTCTGTCATTATTGCTATATTATCCGCAAAGGCTACGCAGTCAATTTCTAATCTATCCTTCGTCCCAGTCCGTAAAGGTCTGAACAGGTTTCTACCTTGTAGGATCTGACGCCTCTCCTGTATTACTTTATCCAGTACGCAGTTGAACAAGAGTGGTGATAGATAGTCAATCTCCCTGCCTAACATCCATTATAATTTTAAAAGGTGCAGAGTAGCATCCTTGGAATTTTACAAGGGTTGGAGCAAAAGTCATCGCAACTACTTGTTTCTTGAAGATACCAGTCCGGTTGGAAAATGTGACATATACAGACGAAAGGACAAGGTGTTAACTACATGTGTGGACAATGAATAGCACTGAAACATCGTAACACACTAAAGACCCTCAAAGTAGTCCCCTGCTACTGACACCACACGCTGCCAACGATGTGGGAGGGGCTGAATATCATCTGCCTCAGCATTTGCCGCGCCATATGTGAATCGGGTAACCTGTTGGCGCACAGCATTAGCAATGTCCTCTCGTGTTGCAAACCGCCTACCACGTAGTGGTTCCTTAATCTTTCGAATGAGATCAAAGTCACAGGACGAAATGTCGGGAGAGTACGGTGGGTGCTCCAATTCTCTCCATCCCCAACGTCGCAGTAGCTGCCCTACACACACTGCTTTATGTGGTTTTGCATTGTCGTGCAGAATTATTGCACTGTCCACAAGATCCGGACGTTTCCCCCGAACGCCACGTCGTACTTGTCGCACCAGAAAGTCCCTGTAGTACTGTGCGGTCACTGTTCTGCCATGTGGAACAAAGTGGTAAACAATGACACCCTGACGTCATACGCGACGATCACCATCAATTTGACTGGGGAAGGAATCTGACGGACCTTACGCCTCCTTGGTGATCCAGCATGTCGCCACTCCGCAGACTGACGTTTCAGTTCTGGTCCGTATGCCCTCGCCCAAAATTCATCGATGGCGATTATTCGTGACAAGAATTGATTGCCGTCCTGTTGCCAGCGTGCAAGGTGGTCGGAGCATATTGCATAGCGCACCCACCTTTGAACTTCCGTCAGTGCATGCGGTACCCACCGCGATGCGATTTTGCGCAGTTGCAGCTCATTATGCAATATCCTGTGGACGGTGCGTTTCTCGATGCCACTTGCCCCCTCTAACTCCAGTAGCGTCCATCGTCTGTCTTCATCCAGGAGCTGCTGGATGACGGCACGTGCCACGTCGGTACGCACACTGACAGGTCGTCCCGAACATTGCTCATCACTGGTTGACACACGTCCTTGCTGAAGCTTTCCTACCCACCGTGCTACTGTACGGTATGGTAGGGCATTATTCTCAAGGGCTTCCACTAATTCACTGTGACATTCACCCTTGGAGAACGGCTATTTTGATGAAGCGCGGTGCTCAACACGGGTTACTTCCATCTCGCACGACACTCACCAACTGACTGATTTCAGAGCCCTCGCTGCGCTACTACCAACTATCACAAAGTCATCTGTTGTTCTGCATATACACTATGCCTGCAGAACTTCCACACGACACATATACGTTTGTGATCCGTTCGCATATCTACAAGAAAAAAAATAGTTGCCCTGACTTTTGCCCCAATCCTCGTATTTTGGAGATGGTGTTAGTGAGGGTTGCTCGTATTACCGCTAGCAGTTTTTCCTCGACTCCCATTTCTGCGATTATTTGAAGTAATACATTGCGGTCAATGGATTCCAATGCCTTTCTGAAGTCTACAAATGTGCACACTTATGTTCGGCCTCTCAACATATGATATCATTTTAAGATTGTGGGTCTGTTCCGCTGCTGATCGGCCTTTTCGAAAACCTCCTTGGTATTCTCCAAGCGAGCGCTCAACTTGCTGTTCTAGTCGTTCCAGGGCGGATAACGATAGAATCTTACGTGCTACTGGGAGTAAGGAGATACCACGATAGTTATTTACATTTGTGATATTGTCTTTCTTATATAAAGGATGGATTAAAGCTACCTTCCAGTCCTCCCGTAGTTGTTCTTTCTCCCATATGTCAATGTTGGTTTTATGCAAGACGTCTATTGCTTCTTTCGGGGCGTATTTCCATAGTTCTGCTATCATGGAGTCTTCACCAGAGGCCTTGCTGTTTCTAAGTCTGCCTATGTGGCGTTTGATCTCATCAAGATCCGGGGGTGAACATGACAGGTTTTGGCATGTTGGTTTGTTGGTTCTGAAGGGGTTAACTGATTTTTCAAAATCTAGAAGTTTGTCGAAGTATTCGGCAAGGACCTCACAGTTTACTTCATTCGATGTTGCTAAAGTTTCATCTTTCCTTTGAAAGCAGAGGGAGGGAAGCTTGTACCCTTATATATTCTGTTTAAAACCATGTAATATTTTCGGGACTCATTTCTCTGGAAGTCTTGCTCAATCTTGTTCATTCGTTCTTTTTCGTACTTGCGTTTCCTACTCCGTATAATGTTCGCCGTTTGTGCGCGTTGAGATTAGTAGATGTTCCAATCTTCCTCTCTTTTGAATGTGTAGAATATTTTCCAAGTACGCAGACGATCCACCAAGGCTTGTTCGCAACTTTCCTTCCACCAGGTATGTTCATTTCCCTTTTTAACCTCTGCTACATCTTTTGCAGCTTGAACCATCTGCCTTTTTGCACTCTTACAAGTTCAAGTCCACTGGCCGGGTGAGTTCTTTGAATTCGTTCTGTTTTTCTCTGAGTTTCTTTGTGTCGAAACGGGTTAGGGCAGGTTGGTTCTTTTTCTTGTTTAAAGGGATGGGTCTGAAATTCACTACTGAGTCATAATGGTCTGAATCTAGGTTCATCCCCTTTTTGAGTTTGACGTTCGTAATTTCTGGACTGTTGCTTCGAGATATTGCGACATGGTCTAGTTGGAATTCTCCCATTGCTGTGTTTGGTGATCGCCATGTAGTTTGTTTCCTGGAATATGTCGAAAGTGGGTGGACATCATCTGGAGGTTATGATTTTCACTTAATTCAACAAGACGTTTTCCATTCTCGTTGGTCCTCTTGTGAGCCAAGTATCGCCCAATGACGTGTCAGTATTTCTGTTCCCGTCGTAGTTGTGCGTTGAAATCACCCGTTAAGATCTTGACATGGCGTTTTGGAATTTTTGAGATTAGGGTATCGCGGGTGTTCCAAAATCTCTCTGTGTTATCACAATCCTTTTGGTTTTGGTCGTTAGTCGGGGCGTGGACATTGATCAACGTATACGTTTTGTTTGCACAGCTCAGGGATGGTGGGGATAGCCGATCACATATAGGTTCGAAATTTCAGACAGACCTAAGGATTGAGGTGTTGCCCGCAAATGCCGTGCCGAAGATTGGAGTGTTCTTCACTACTCTTTTTAGGGCTTTGCTCTTGAAAAAACGGTACCCATGTGATTCGAAAGTTTCTTCGTCCATGAAGCGGGTTTATTGCAATGCTATTACAGAAATATTTTTTTCATGGAGGGCTTTGGTCAGTTGTTTCACTTTGACAGTTTGTTTGAGAGAATTATATATAATCATAAAAACCTGCAGCGCAACGGCCCATTAGGACCTTGGCCTACCAAAATGACTGTTACCCAGCCAGATGGCCCGCAGATACTGGAGTGTCACGATGTCAGTATGACACCATCTTCAGCCGTATTGTTTGGCTTTCTTGATCGGTTCCGCTGTCTCTCGTGTCAGACAGCTCCTCAGTTGGTCTTACGGGGCCGAGTGAACTCCGTTACAACCGCCAGTCCAGAATGAAAATCATTGAACAGGTCAGGAATCGAACCCGGGCCTCCGAGTAGAGGAAGGCACGCTACCCCAGCACCGGAAGATGGTATTATTATTATTATTATTATTATTATTATTATTATTATTATTATTATTATTATTATTATTATTATTATTATTATTATTATTATTATTCGGCTCGCTGGCTGAATAGTCAGCGTCGCACCATTCGGTTTTGAGGGTCCTGGGTTGATACATACCCTGGTAGGGCAGGAGAGGATATTTTAGCCACGCTGGATGTTTGTGTTAGTCTTACTGCACACCTCATCATTTACATATGGCACAACACACTACGAACCACCACAGAAACTACTCGCGTAGAGATAGCGTCAGGAAGGGCGTCGGCCGCAAAACTAGACCTAGTCAACATCAGATCGCACCCATGGCCCCACCATGGTGTGGTAAAAACGGCGGAAAGAAAGAAAGAAAGAAAATTATTAACAATGACCCCCTGTGGGTGGGGGACGCAGACGAAGAATACACCTACGGCATCCCCTGCCTGTTGTAAGAGGCGACTAAAAGGGGCGACCAAGGGAATATTTGGCTTAGGACCGTGAAACTACTTGTGATTAGTACCACCACGCGGGGAACACCATGGGTCGCTTTTACTTGCGCGTGGTACCACTATGTTAGGTACCAAATAGGTTTGTGATTACTGGCACGCAGGAGCACCGTGCGGTCAGCCCACCACTTAGAGTACACCGTCGGCTTTTACAGTACCTGTGATTAGTACCACTATATGAGCGACACCATGGTTCTGGCTTGCCCACTATATGAGGAACACCACGGGATAGTACGAGTCCCTGTGGTTAGTACACTTATGTGATGAGCACCATAGGTTTGCGTTGCCTGTAAATAGCGACAGAATGTGCGAAACACCATAGGTCTTGGTATTACATGTGCGAATTGCATTACCTGTGAGTAGTACCATAATGTGTGGAATACCGCGAGTCTACGCTACTTTTGATTAGTACCGCGCCATGACAAATACCATGGTTCTACTTTCCTAGCGATAAGTACCATTATGAGGGACCCATGACTTGGATTTTGGACCCCTTCAGACTACAAGCATCATCCATTCAGTATTGTGCTTTAGAAGCAGTCCCTTGGTCAGTAATACTATTGTTTTATGTCAGTTTCTGTGAATGTGAGGCATTGCGGGTCGGGTCCACTGATTGTTTTAAATTCATATCCATCCGTTCATTCTTCGTCCTCGCGTTTTGAATTCTGATCAGTGGAGGATTTTGGACTTTTAATTTGTCATTACATTTCGTCTCATTTCGTACCATTAGGGGGCCAATGACCTACATGCTAGGTCCCTTTAAACAACAAGCAGCATCATCATCATCATCATCATCAGTTATTAGCAATGTGGCACATCAGCTCATCCTGAATGGGGAGCATGATAAATCCTCGCGGAGATGCCTCCCTCGTCTACAGTAATCCACTGAGCGAGTGCTCAGTCTTCCTGTCTGGGTACGCCATTTACCTGTGAGGAAGCCACCAACACCAGCAGACAGCTTTAATCAGGAAAGTCTTCCGGTATGGATGGTATCAGGAATGACCAGAACAAGAACTATGATGTCAAATACTAAACCTTAATATTGAGAATGGGTTTCTGAAACATCTTGCAACTGGCGTTGTTTTTATAGATTTTAGTTTTGCTTACGTTACTGTCAACCATCTACTCCTTGTACAGAAGTTGTTTAAAGTGATAGAAGATATCAAATCCACAAGAATCATTCAACGCCTTCTGCAGAATAAAATCATTCCATTGAAACTTCATGGTAAAGAGAGTCGTTGGATGAACTAAAAATGGACTACCGCAGGGTAGTGTCCTTATAACAATCCTTTTTTTTTTCCTTTTCTTATAACTGTTAAGTTCTTCAGTCTGCTGAAACTATGAGTAAATACATTTATAAACTACCTGAAACGAAAAACCCTCCCGAAGGTATCACCACCTTGATGAAGGCAAAATATATTTTGCCGGGTGTTCATTGGAGGCTTGCGTGGTCAAATGATCCTTAGAGCTATGCCGGCGGGAGCATCTGCTCCTGGTAGGGCCATCCAAGCCGGACAGGTCTAAGGTGATGATCCAGACTAAGAGTGATACCCTGGTCCTCCAGGTTGGGGGTTGAGCGTAGGGTTAACTCCCCTACCTCGTAAAAAAAACAACTGTTACGGATACCTTAAGAATGAATAAAGCAGGACTGGAAAACTTGGTGAGAAAAACGGCTAAAGAGAAGGAAAAAGGATGAGGATGACCTTAGAAAGTTAGAGTTAAACGTTGGAGAAGAAAAGCTGAGGACCGAGATGAATGCAGGCAGGTGATAAAGGAGGCCAAGGACCTACAAGGACTGTAGCGCCGACCAGTAAGTAAGTGAAACGAAAAACATATGCTAACATTATTACACCTGAGAAAGAAACAACCTAAATATTGGAATAGAGACAAAGGAGGACATCATTAAGATAAGTTCCTGATTAAAAATTCCTAAATATTTAAACAGAAATAACCATAAATATCTATTTCTAAATATTTGAGTGTGATTTTACGGAATCTGATGATGTTCTTTTACGAACGAAACATGTCATTGTGTGTATTTTTAATTAAGCTGTTTCTTTCTCAGGTGTAATACTGTTACCATATGTTTCCTGTTTCAGGCAGTTTAAAATTGCATTTCCTCGAAGTTTGTTTTGGCAGACTGAAGAGCCCAACAGTTATAAATTAACTGAGTCGAGACTGAAAAGAGATGGCTTCAGATATTACACACACACAAAACCACTCCTTTTCATTGTCTATCGGTCAGGACACAAAGCACTTTTTGTATGCCGATTATCGTGGTGTTGGAGTTATTTGAGGACCTAGAATCCAGGCTGCACACTGGGCTCAGCGATCTGTCCAATAACTACACTGACAACTTTGTAAAACTAAATCACACACTATTCCATCTTCGCAACAATGCTGCAAACCATAAACTGAATATCTGTTGGGAAAGAAGGCAACTTGATGTCTCCCCAGCCGTCATGTACCGCAATTTTCCTTAACTATAGTCCAACCATTCAATTGTGGTCCATAGTACACTTTTGCGTTAACCAATTCTTCTCAGTAGCTCTCTGTTTGGCAATATGTCTTTCTGCATTGAACATGGAAGCTTAGTAAGTGGTGCCCTCTTTGGAGGAACTAATTTACTACCAAGAAAGAAGCGACAGCTGGAGACAGCTTTCTTTGTGGAAAGCCATTTTGTTGCGAGATGACATCTCTGCAAACTTTGTTGTGCATTGAGAGCACGGTAAGAAAATTTTAGAAAGGAATATTGTGTTTTTAATTACATTTATGTGTGATGTTTTTAAGATATAATTATACCTGATTATTCAAATATGCATAATGTTTGTTAATGTTTAAACGGAAAATGGTAACTTGAAACACAACTGTAGTTCAGTGTTTACATAGCATTGCATTAACCTTCACAAATGTTTTAAAGCGTTTATTAACTTGTTTTATGTTTTGAAGAGTTTAAGAAGTTACAATTTTCAATTTCAGGTCATTTAAATGGAAATAACTTAGATAATGAACAGGAGGCGTTCAGCTGTATACTGACCATAGAGTCTTATCTCCAAGAATCAGAAGATGGTGATCCTACTTCTTTAGTAGAAACTGTAAAGTTTGAAGATGAATACTGGCCTACAAAAGTGATCGGCGAATGGAACTACGGTCCGTTGTATGTGTAAGAAAGATAACTTTTGGACCTGGCCAAATAATGAGGAATGTAGTATAAAATGTAAAATTGATCCCCTAACAAAAGTGACTTGTAAGAGAAATTTGTATTCTGTGAAAAAAAATAATTCTTACTGGGCCTGATAAAGGTATCAAGGTTCCAAAAATGCTGTATTCTTTTACTTATAAAATAAAAGTGATTAAACATGAAAACATTAAATCACTGCAGATAATGACGATAACTATGTTCGAGGGACAAAAGACAACGTTGGACCATAGTTGGGCACTTTGTCATACAACTATTGTCCAAGTATTTTTATTTAATTACTAATATATTTTAAATGTAATGTAAAAGATTGTGTATTGGTTACCTTATCTGTGCTAAGTTAGATTTATGAGTTGTTTTGGTTACATTCCACTGTAGCATTTATGAGTGAAAGAAGTAGTAGTATTTGTTGTAGTTGTTGTTTCGTATGGCTCTTAACAGCCGTATGAAACACTTGTAAGGCATTGCAAGAGACTTGTAAGGCAGGCACTCTGTAGGTCGAAGGCCAGGACACTAACTATTCAGCCATGGAGCCGGACAGTAGTAGTATCGAATGTGTTGAACCTCTCCAATCTTGCTCCTAAAATTCAATTTTGTTGCTATTTACTTTACGTTGCGCTGACACAGATAGGTTTTATGACGACGATGGGCTAGGTCGGGGCTAGGATTAGGAAGTGATTATGGCCTTAATTAAGGTACAAACCCAGTATTTGGCTGGTGTGAAAATAGAGAAACCGTATTCAGGACTGCCGACAGTGAGATTCGAACCCACCATCTACCGATTGCAAGCTAACAGCTGCATGACCCAAACCGCTTAGCCAATTCGCTAGATCCTCAAATTCATTTACATCGATGTCGACGACTTCACTGTGTAGGGAATGCAGATAATCATCCTCCTGTAGATAATTGGTGTGATGTAACAGTATTCATGAAACTCGTCCTTCCTTTTTTGCATGCACTGACCAGACGACCATAATAGGAGGACGGACTGTCCCAGTTTGAGGCACCCTGCCCCTGCAATCCCCGTAGACGTTGAGGACACGGGCGTTTAAATGACCCACTTTGCGATTAGCAAACGTTTAACTGGTTCTACCATAAAATGATCTATCGGTGCTGTTTAGGTCTCGTATCAAAACCTTCCTGTCACTGTACATAAGAAGCAGCACTGTTTCTAGTTCTAGTGTACATGTATGCATATCTGGCGAAAGACTCATTGCGAAAACCATTTTTAAGAAAACACATTGCTATGACATGATATCTCATATCAGAAAGTAGCATGAATAATCAAAACATGCAATGTGGTTGTAGTTTAGTTCACATTTTGATAATGTTCACTAGTGTGGTGTTTCGTAAAGATGATTAAGAAATTGCTAGCGATTTATCAGAACCAGGTAGAACTAGAAATAAAGTGATAGATTGTGTTCTAAGAGAATGGACCTTTCATTTAAATGGACCCTTAAGAGTCTGACATGGATGCTAGACATTCCTCCAAATTACATGATTTTTCATTACTCATTACTGTAGCTCCTTAGAGGAAATAGCTGTTGTAAGATTGCTTGTTTTCATTTACGTGTATTTACTGTTGAACATTTCGTAATCCCTTCGGAAGGAACAACTTGGAAGTTTTTATTATCGTAATCGCAGTCTGAATAGAGTTAAGTCCTGTAACTTGTCTCTTTCCCTCATTAACCGGGTCAACGGTTACAATCTCCGTAGAGCACCTTATGTGCTTGTTTTACAGTCAGGGTGCTTCAGATGCATCTTCCACAGTAGAACGGTAGGTCTACCTGGTCCACTGTTGGAGCTTTCATTGTGATGCATGGAATGGCTACACGTAACAACGTTAAATTCGAGTTGCTGAATTTTGAAGGGACTGCGGACTAACCAGCAGGAACTCGGTTTGCTGAAACGTCGCGTGAGGGATCTGTGCAGTACTGTAGCTCTAGCGCGTAAGCATTATGTTTAATCAAATGCATAGCAATGGAACAGTCATATTTTACGAATGGTGAACTTGTGGATTTGCTGCTTATATTTGGAGACTGATCGCCAACTCTCCTTTGAGGACAAGACAGAGGGATCCGGATGAAGTGAATGTGATGTGAGGAACTGTTGCCGCAGAACCTCATAAAGTACTACAGCTGTGGCCATACGTTGGGAACATAGTCTGCTCTGGCACCCTTTCAAACAGCACAGAACTGAGCGCCTCCAACCAGATAAATTTCTGCGCGTGGATCTCTGAACAAAAGAGTAGCACACTTCTGAGTATAAATTACGTTGTTACTTAAATATCGTAAATACACGTATGCTGTGTAGTGTCTCGTGTTGTTTTGGTAACTGTGAACAAGACAATTACGATGACAACAGTGCTGCCAATGTGACTTTTGAGCAAAATATTACGAAGATTATGTTACCAATTGTTACTGAGTGAAATTAACAAGGTAATAGGAATGATACTCTGCTGCCACGTTGGTACTAAGTGCAGCAACAGCCGTAGTAAGATAGTATGATATTAGTGAGATAATAGTTAAAGACTGTGTTGCTATCTGTACCTTTCAGCAGTTCGAAGATAATTAGTATTCCGCAAATAATTTGGGGATCCTGGGCTTGTAGAGGATTCCGTGAATGGTCCATAAATAAGAAACGTTAGGAGAATCCATGAAAGTTGAAAAAAGAAGGGAGTATATTTTTAATAAATGTTATTTGCTTTACGTCCCACTAACTACTTTTTCGGTCTTCGGAGGGAGTATTTTTTAAACAGCGCGTTATAATAACTTTGAACAAAAAACAATAAATGACATCGCTTTCTGTGAGGTTGTAAAAGATCAGATATACTTTTTCCTGTTTTAACAACAAATCTATCTCAGATAGAAATCGCAAACAAAAGTACAATGAGTAACGAATCAACCTATACCTAATCAAGATTTTGACAATAGAAGCAGTGGACTTAGCCCACCAAAACCGTAAAGTACAAAGTTGAGTTAAGTAATCAATTCTTAACAAGGTGCACAAATACGGCAAAGTCGACCAGTTGAAGACTAGATATTCACAAGAAAGATCAGCTTGGAGACATTGGGAAGGAAAGTGGGAGGAAACAAAAACACAGAAGAAGGGATCGTCGTTAGAAACAAGTATAGTGCTACTACATACCAAAAAGTGACACATGAAACTGGCAATGTATTAACTGTATAGGTGGGCAACATATAGACACAAGTCCCGCATTCTCAGCGTCCAGTCAAAATGTTTCTTCACAGGGATTCCACCAACCAAGAGTGTCCAAGACTCGCAAATGAAATAAGGACCCAAACTATACAGGGTGTTTCCGTAAGAGCGTGCAAAAATTTAATAAGAATATATGAGGAGATAGAAGATTTAATACAATATGTCAAAGGTGACGAGAATCTAATTGTGATGGGAGACTGGAACGCAGTGGTAGGCCAAGGAAGAGAAGGTAGCACAGTAGGAGAATTTGGATTGGGACAAAGGAACGAAAGAGGAAGTCGGCTGGTTGAATTCTGCACTGACCATAATTTAGTCCTCGCCAATACTTGGTTCAAACACCACAAACGACGGCTGTATACGTGGACGAGACCTGGAGACACTGGAAGGTATCAAATAGACTTCATTATGATTAGGCAGAGATTCAGAAACCAGGTGTTGGATTGCAAAACTTTCCCAGGAGCAGATGTGGACTCTGACCACAACTTGTTGGTCATGAAATGCCATCTGAAGTTGAAGAAATTGAAGAAAGGAAAGAATGCAAAAAGATGGGATCTAGAAAAGTTGAAAGAAAAGAGTGTGATGGATCGTTTCAAGGAACATGTTGCACAAGGACTAAATGAAAAGGCCGAAAGAAACACAGTAGAGGAAGAGTGGAGAGTCATGAAAAATGAAGTCAGTAGGGCTGCTGAAGAAATGTTAGGAAGGAAGAAAAGATCAACTAAGAATCAGTGGATAACTCAGGAGATACTAGACCTGATTGTTGAACGACGAAAATACAAGAATGCTAGAAATGAAGAGGGCAGAAAAGAATACAGGCGATTAAAGAATCAAGTGGATAGAAAGTGCAAGGTAGCTAAGGAAGAATGGCTGAAGAAGTGCAAGGATGTCGAAGGCTGTATGGTCCTGGGAAAGGTAGATGCTGCATACAGGAAAATCAAGGAAACCTTTGGAGAAAGGAAATCTAGGTGCATGAATATTAAGAGCTCAGATGGAAAGCCACTTCTAGGGAAAGAAGACAAAGCAGAAAGATGGCAGGAGCATATCCAACAGTTGTATCAAGGTAACGATGTAGATAATTTCGTTCTGGAACATGAAGAGGCTGTTGATGCTGATGAAATGGGAGACCCAATTTTGAGGTCAGAGTTTGACAGAGCTGTGAGTGACCTAAATAGGAACAAGGCACCTGGAATTGATGATATTCCCTCTGAATTACTGACTGCCTTAGGAGAAACCAGCATGGTAAGGTTATTTCATTTAGTGTGCAAGATGTATGAGACAGGAGAAGTCCCATCCGATTTTCGGCAGAATGTTGTTATACCTATTCCCAAGAAAGCCGGTGCTGACAGGTGTGAAAACTACCGCACTATTAGTTTAGTATCTCATGCCTGCAAAATTTTAACACGTATTATTTACAGAAGAATGGAAAAACAAGTTGAAGCTGAGTTGGGGGAAGATCAATTTGGCTTCAGAAGAAATGTAGGAACACGTGAAGCAATCCTGACTTTACGTCTGATCTTAGAGGATCGAATCAAGAAGGACAAGCCCACGTACATAGCATTCGTAGATCTAGAAAAGGCATTCGATAATGTTGATTGGACCAGGCTATTTATGATTCTGAAGATGATAGGGATCAGATACCGAGAACGAAGAATTATCTACAACCTGTATAAAAATCAGTCTGCAGTGATAAGAATCGAGGGCTTTGAAAAAGAAGCAGCAATCCAGAAAGGAGTGAGGCAAGGCTGCAGTTTGTCCCCTCTCCTTTTCAATGTTTACATAGAACAGGCAGTAAAGGAAATCAAAGAGAAATTTGGAAAGGGAATCACAGTCCAAGGAGAGGAAATCAAAACCTTGAGATTTGCCGATGATATTGTTATTTTATCTGAGACTGCAGAAGATCTCGAGAAGTTGCTGAATGGTATGGATGAAGTCTTAGGTAAGGAGTACAAGATGAAAATAAATAAGTCCAAAACAAAAGTAATGGAGTGCAGTCGAACGAAGGCAGGTGATATAGGAAATATTAGATTAGGAAACGAAGTCTTAAAGGAAGTATATGAATATTGTTACTTGGGTAGTAAAATAACCAACGATGGCAGAAGTAAGGAGGACATAAAATGCAGACTAGCACAAGCAAGGAAGAGCTTTCTTAAGAAAAGAAATTTGCTCACTTCAAACATTGATATCGGAATTAGAAAGATGTTTTTGAAGACTTTTGTGTGGAGCGTGGCATTGTATGGAAGTGAAACATGGACGATAACTAGCTCAGAAAGAAAGAGAATAGAAGCTTTTGAAATGTGGTGTTATAGAAGAATGCTGAAGGTGAGATGGATAGATCGAATCACGAATGAAGAGATACTGAATCGAATTGGTGAGAGGAGATCGATTTGGCTAAATTTGACGAGAAGAAGAGATAGAATGATAGGACATATCTTAAGACACCCAGGACTGGTTCAGTTGGTTTTTGAAGGAAGTGTAGGTGGCAAGAACGGTAGGGGTAGACCAAGGTATGAATATGACAAACAGATTAGAGCAGATGTAGGATGCAATAGTTACGTAGAAATGAAAAGGTTAGCACAGGATAGGGTGGCATGGAGAGCTGCATCAAACCAGTCTATGGGCTGATGACTCAAACAACAACAACAACAGTCTCTAGGGGTAGACACATCATTTCCAGTATAAAGAACTTGGGTCCAGTCATTACTAAGCAGTCTGTAAAATGTTAAAATATTGAGTTCCTTTCAAAACCACATCAGTCCAGGACTCGTGTGTTTTTAACGCGGAACGCCCAGTTGCTTCTCAGGGGAAGACGTACAGAAGATTACGTTTAGTATTACAAACTGCAGGATGTTTATATATAACATAATATATGTTGTGGAAATATCAACATATATTAATTCCGTGTGCTATATTTTATTATTATTAACAAATACATCGCAACTGGGAAATATCCCGGTGGCAATGGTCACGTACCGTAGTGCATATAATAATGTAATGTTGTCTGGCTATTTCTAGCCGAGTGCAGCCCTTGTAAGGTAGACCCTCCGACGAGGGTGGGCGGCTTCTGCCATCTGTAGGTAACTGCATGTTAATGTGGTAGAGGATAGTGTTATGTGTGGTGTGCGAGTTGCAGGGTTGTTGGGGACAACACAAACACCCAGCCCCGGGTGACTGGAATTAACCAGTGAAGGTTACAATCCACGACCCGGCCGGGAATCGAACCCGGGACCCTCTGAACCGACTGTCAGTACGCTGACCATTCAGCCAACGAGTCGGACACTTGCAGTAGTGTGACAGTAAGGTGAAGTTAAAATGTAATTACCCACAACAACAACAACAAAAGTACAACAAGCAATTCCATGGAAAGACAATATTACAAGAAATACCACTAGTTTAAGATTCTAAATCCAGCATCATTACATTCAAATTCACACACAACTTAAATACATCCAGTGCTTGACATTACGGCTTATAATATTAAGTAGCTTGAGCTTGTATGTATGTTTAGTCCTCAGCCCGAAGGCTGGTTGGATCCTCAACAGCTCCGCCATCAGCTGTCATAAATGGCCTAGGCATCACTGAAGAGGCGTACTAGGGAAATGAGGAGTGAGGTAGTTTCCCTTTGCTTTCCTCACCGAGCCAGAAGTTGCTATTACATATCAGTCTGCCAAGCCCACTGAAATGCATGCACCAACTGACCCTATGAGCAACGTTTTCACAGCATTCATAGCAGGGACTGGCTGCAGAAGGAATGGCATTACTAGCATCACTCAAGCCTCAGTCACTTTCATCTTGTCAAAGCCAAGGATAAAGCTGAGACAGATCAATGAAAGTAACAATATTGTTCTAGCCCATACCAGAAGACATAGTGCACTGTAAACACTAGGTCTGCCAGCAAAGGCATAGGTTGAGCTTACTACTTGCATAACATTACAAGTTACAATAAAGTTAAAACCTAACTACCCAACAACACCACTACAACAACTAGAGTGCAACAAGCAATTCCATGGAAAGGAAATACGACAAGAAATACTACTAGTGTAACATTCTAAATCCAGCATCATCATATACAATTTCACTCACAATTTAAGTATTTCCAGCGCTTAACACTACGGCTTGCAATACTATAGGTTGAACTTACTACTAGCTTAGCATTACAGTGATGATAAAGTAATGTTAAAACATAATTACTAGGGCTCGGATGTTTAGAAAATGTCATATTTTTTCATTGTCTCTATTTTATTACCTGATTGGATTTTGGTGCAAACCAGGTAATTATCGTCACAATTAAGTGATTTTCATATGTCATATAAATGCATATTTTGGCTATTTTTGTCATAAGGTCATATTTTGAGCTATTTTCGTATAAACGCCATGTTTCGGTCATATTTCGGCGGTTTGGCGACAGCTGTAGCTGTGCAAAATCATCGTCAACTTTCCGAATGAGAACTAATATTCACAAAACTTCTTTTTCCGTATCACATCCCTAGTTAATACAAGTGCAATACTCTGCCTCTTCTATCAAGATTGCGCGGTAATTGTTTTCCAACAGTTTGTCAGAAATATGGCATATATTAAGTCGAACTTTGGAATTATATCGAGTGCGATTGCTCGTTTAGAAGCTGCTAGCTTAGAAATTCATGCCAGTGTTGAAATTGTGTGAAGTGTTGAACATTCAGCACAACGATCACATGGAATATTTGGCGTCAGTGTAAAACGGAAACTTCAAAACATGCTTAATCGAAGTGACGGTTTTCGCTGTGTGCAAGATAAATGATGTCCTTAGAGGAGAAGGTACCAGTACCTTTCAAGATGAGTGCATACTCGACAGCAGTGATGTAATATTATTTAAATATGCACCAATAACGTCTTGTGACGTAGAAAGGAGCTTCTCTTCTTACAAGAATGTGTTAAGTGATAATCGGATGTCTTTCGTGGCTGATGCTTTGAAGATGAATCTTGTCATACACTTCAATACCATCCGCGGAGAAGAATGAAAACGTTACGTGAGATTGCTCTATTTGCCCTGCCGCCATACTGTAACGTATCTAAAGACATCTACTTAATTCGTTTCTTGGTGCTCAATTTAAACTTTAACGCATTTGAATAATATTATTGCAACCTGGCTTAAAACTTCCAAAATATTTTTTTAAATGGATTGATTTCTAGTTTTCTCGTATTTCAAACCCCCAATGAAGGTTGCAAACATGTATTGACTTTTAAAATGTTGATCTGATAATCTTAGGGAACTTAGTACTTTATAGGTATGTATTCACAAAAGTTTGATGAGTGAATCGAGGGCAATAGACTGTAACTGCTAAACATGTATATTCAGAAAATTAATATGAAAGTAAGAATAAAGAATTGCCGTTCCGATTTATAACTTATATTAAAATGGCCATATTTAGATTAATCTTTTTCGGGTCATATTTTGTAATTTTTGCGTCATATTTCATCACTATTGAGGTCATATTTCATCACTATTGAGGTCATATTTCGTCACTTTTGAGGTCATATTTGCATGCTTATTTGGGCTATTTTTAGGTCTTCAACATCAGAACCCTAATAATTACACAACAACAACAACAAAAACAACAAGAGTACAACAAGCAATTCAATGGAAAGAAAATATAACAAGAAATATTACTAATTTAGCATTCTAATGGATTAATGACGGATTTATTTAGTCTTGGAAAGTCACTCAAGATACCACCAGTGACTACAGAAAAAAAAGCATATACTTCACGGTACCCATTCATGAAAACAAGATGCAGGACATAGGGAAGATCATTCAGGACATCACACATCAACATGTTGATTTCTATAACAACGTATTGCGGTGGCCGATACACTCTCAAGCCATGGAGACAGAGACAGTACAGTAAACTGAGTGTGTTTTGTATGGATATGTATTTTATGTGTAGGAAAAGTAGGTAGTTCTTCACTTATTGTTAACTAAAAATGTGTGTACACTTAAACATTCCCATTAAACATGTTGCACAATGGTTTTAATACTCTGAAAGCTTTTTAAAGTAGGTTGTGAGAATTATATGAACTGTTTTGAATCCAAAGAAAAATAACGATTAAATTGACGGAAAACTATAAAATAACATATTTCATGCCGCAATAACCAGCATAAGTCCGCCTCTGTGGTGCAGTGGTTAGTGTGATTAGCTGCCACCCCCGGAGGACCAGGTTCGATTCCCGCCTCTGCCACGAAATTTGAAAAGTGGTACGAGGGCTGGAACGGGGTCCACTCAGCCTCGGGAGGTCAGCTGAGTAGAGATGGGCTCGATTCTCACCTCTGCTATCCTGGAAGTGGTTTTCCGTGGTTTCTCACCTCTTCCAGGCAAATGCCGGGATGGTACCTAACTTAAGGCCACGGCCGCTTCCTTCCCTCTTCCTTGTCTATCCCTTCCAATCTTCCCATCCCCCCACAAGGCTCCTGTTCAGGATAGCAGGTGAGGCCGCCTGGGCGAGGTACTGGTCATTCTCCTCAGTTGTATCTCCCGACCCAGTGTCTCACACTTCAGTACACTGCCCTTGGGGCGGTGGAGGTGGGATCTCTCGCTGAGTCCGAGGGAAGAACCAACCCTGGAGGGTAAACAGATTAAGAAGAAGAAGAATAACCAGGATAAATTTATTGAATACTTCATCATAATACATTACATAATATTGTATTACATTTATAGTGGTGTTGTTTTGGGTATTTGTTTAAACAACATAGGTCCATGAAATTTGAAACATATTTTAAGATGACATGAACAACGTACAGTAAATCGCTTTTGTAATGAAACATATCCATTTATTGACCTCCCATGAAAATTTCACAGAGCTAACTTGAAATTCATTGGCTGTAGAGATTTTCTCTTTTTCTCAAAACTAACTTTCTGTGATTCATGTGGTATTACAAATGACCGATTCAGTTGCAAGTGTGTATAGTGCGGGAAACATGAGATATCACGCTATATCATGCGCAAAGCGAGTCATATCGATAACTGAGGGGTGTCTGTTCAAAAGGTGCTATTTCCACTTTTAAAAAAATAAATCAGTGTTTCGTCCACATGCATTAGGTATAGTAGTCGAATATTATCGATTGCCATGAGCAATCCAGTCCAGTGAGATGTAATTCCTTACAGCTTGCGCCAAACCCGATCATGGGTACGTTTCATGTGCCTTTTATTTTAAGTTTCAGCGCTCTTTCCACAACTTTCTTTCCGCGAACCTACTACGCTGGCGTAGCAGGGGGAGAGGTGATAATCCCACGTGGCGCGTCCCAGGTGGCGGATAGGGGGTCCTAACCGGCTTGCCGGCGGACTTGAGCGAAATAAAACACCTCTCGCGGACCAAACACACAACCCCCTGTGGGCGGGGGACGCAGATGAAGAATACACCCGCGGTAAGCCCTCCCTGTCGTAAGAGGTGACTAAAAGGGGCGACCAAGGGATGATCAAATTAGAACCATGATACTACTTGTAATTAGTACCACCACGTAGGGAACACCATGGGAGGCTTTTACTTGCGCGCAGTACCACTATGTTAGGTACACAATAGGTTTGTGATTAGTGGCGACAGTGTGTGCTCAGGATTCATTTTACAGTACCTGTGATTCGCACCACTATATGAGCGACACCATGGTTCTGCCTTGCCTATGATTAGTGCCCACTGTGTGAGGAACACCACGAAATAGTGCGAGCCCTGTGGTTAGGCCACTTAGGTTTGCGTTGCCTGTAAATAACGACAGAATGTGCGAAACACCATAGGTCTGTGTTACATGTGCACATTACATTACCTGTGAGTAGTGCCGTAATGCATGGAATACCACGAGTCTACGCGAGTACCGCAACATTACAAATACCATGGTTCTACTTTCCTAGCGATAAGTACCATTATGAGGGGCCGATGACCTGGATTCCGGACCCGTTTCGACTACAAGCATCATCGATTCAGTATTGTGCTCGAGAAGCAGTCCCTTGGTCAGTAATACTATTGTTTAACGGTAGTTTATGAGAATGTGGGGCATTGCGGGTCGGATCCACTGATTGTTTTAACTTGATATCCATCCATTCATTTTTCGTCCTCACGTTTTGAATTCTGGTCAGTGGAGGATTGTGGATTTTTAATTGTCCTTACATTTCGTCTCATTTCGTGCCATTAGGGGCCGATGACCTAGATGTTAGGCCCCTTTAAACAACAATCATCATCACCATCAATAACACCTTTCGAACAGACACTCCTCAACTGAACTGTACATAAACTACAGAATCTCTATGTACGTTGTGCTCTCTTCTTCTTCTTCTTCTTCTTCTTCTTCTTCTTCTTCTTATTATTATTATTATTATTATTATTATTATTATTATTATTATTATTATTATTATTATTATTATTAAACATGTTTTATACTAAAAATTACAGTCCTGGGTTTCGTTAATGACCGTATATACCAACCTGACTTAAATGAAAATACAATTCAGTGGACACATTCTACTTTTGTATAAAGTAGGCAATACTGCATATGTCTAGTAAATTTAACATGTCTTGTTTGTAAGATGAAAATAATGGATATGCCAGCACCAGTAAATTGCTTCAGTATGCCCCAAAGCAACTGTATTTGTTGGAATCAAGTTGATGTATTGACTCGCAGCCCTGGAGAAGAAAAGTGGAAGGCAATTAAAATAACTCCGTGGAAATAACTCAGAATTTACAGAATAAAGTGTCCTCATCGAGAGCAGAAAATATTGCTGATTTTCAGCTTACGGATGTAAATGGTGACCGTCTTAAAAGTTTGTGCGATCAATTTTTATATAAAGATTTAGCACAACTCCTGAAAATTTACCAAGCGAGTGGCTGCGCTGTTTGGGTCACGTAGTTGTCAACTTACATTCGGGTGATGGTGGGTTCGAACCCCAATGTCAGCGGCCCTGAAGAAGGTTTTCCGTGGTTTCCTATTTTCACACCAGGAAAATGCTGCGGCTGTACATTAATCAAGGCCATGGCCGCCTCCTTCCCACTCCTAGCCCTTTCCTGTCCCATCGTAGACATAAGATCTATCTGTGTCGGTGCGACGTAAAGCATTTTTTTTTTAAATGATGAAAATTCAAGTGGATTGAGAGATCGTAAAAAGAAAAGAATGCGATTCCTAAAATAATTCAAGCTATGGTTCAAAAGTCCTAATGCTTACAAGTGTATACAAAATATAAATCATTTGCCCACGGCAAGGCGCTTCAGACTCGTGTGAGAAAAAGAAATAGTAGTAGTAGTCTCCTGGACCAAATTATTGTTATTGTTATTATTATTCATGGCCTTTCCCAGTCACTTGGGGCCGGCACAATATGTAGTTTTTACCGAGCTCGATAGCTGCAGCCGCTCAAGTGCGGCCAGTCTAGCCTGAGCAAGCGACAAGCGCAGAAGTGCTGGGAGGAGCGTGCTGGTAGTACGAGAAAGAAGTGCACGAGTGAAGTGAAGAGGGTTGGGAAGATGATTGGTGCTGAACAATACGGGGCAGTTATAGGAAAGAGGAAAGGGGAGAAAGAGGAAAGAAGAAGCGAAAAGTGGAGGAAACATGATGGAACTGGGAATGAAGGTGGAGATGGTGCTGACAACAGTGGTGATTTTAGTATTGCTATGAATCGGGGGTGTGGAATTGAATCCCGGGCCGATTTCCAGTGGAAGCATGGGCTTAAGTGCGGCCAGTATCCAGTATTCGGAAGATAGTGGGTTTCAACCGCACTGTCGGCAGCCCTAAAGATGGTTTTACGTGGTTTCCCATTTTCATACTAAGCAAAATGCTGGAGCTGTACCTTAATTGAGGCCACGGCCGATTTCTTCAGACTCCTAGCCCTTTCCTGTCCCATCGTCGCCATAAGACCTATCTGTATCGGTGCGACGTAAAGCAACTTGTAAAAAAATGTAGTTTAAGCCCAGTTAATCCATATCTAATTTCGTTTTGACTTCTACCTTTATATATATTTCTACACATTGACTTCCATTCCTTAGTAATGATTGCCTCCTTAATCATTTGAAAATTCCCCTCAACACTTTCCGGGGTTTGATATTAAAAATTAACTTGGTCTTTTACGATCTTTGAAACCCATGAAAATCATAGGCCATCACTTTGAAAATTACGTTTTTCACTGAGTGAAAACATGTCTCTGAGCTCCAATGCCATACCTCCCAACTTCTACAAGCTCAAACCCTTGGTATAAATTTGGAAATTCAATAAAACGTCTAGGGATCTTGGTGGTGTCAGGCTGCCAACGCTGGGTGTGACTGAAAAATGAAATGTCGTATGGCTTTTAGTGCCGGGATATCCCAGGACGGGTTCGGCTCGCCAGGTGCAGGTCTTTCTGTTTGACTCCCGTAGGCGACCTGCGCGTCGTGATGAGGATGAAATGATGATGAAGACAACACATACACCCAGCCCCCGTGCCATTGGAATTAACTAATTAAGGTTAAAATCCCCGACCCGGCCGGGAATCGAACCCGGGACCCTCTGAACCGAAGACCAGTACGCTGACCGTTCAGCCAACGAGTCGGACGCTGGGTGTGACTGACTGCTGGTGAAGGAAGTCGCCCTCAGTTTTCCATTCTGTGTTAACGGCAAGGACCCTCCCTCCACACCCTTCGCTCGGCCACACAACAATGCCGTTCGTGTGGACATGCGAAAGGAGATAGAAGTATATAGAGCACCGGGCGCTGCGGGCTTATAGAAATGCTTGTTTGATATTTCTGAGTGACAGCTAGTCTTCTTCGAGGTTACGAAACAATAACAAATTTTCATGAAGAATCGCCCTCTAAAGATTATTCTATATCCTCCCTTGTTCATTGCCAACCCATCGTTTTTAATTACTTCCCTAGGGAGGAAAGTTCACTTATTTCACATCGTCAGTAGCAACCAACAATATTAAGATAAAATCCACTACTTCACTATTAGGTAAGGCAGATTTCTAGATGGCAAATAGGGAACATTTTTATTTCTTTGCCTTAGAACGCGAGAAGGAAACACCGCACTTATTTAATAAAAGAAGAGATAAAGAATGCAGGATGAAGAAGAAATGCGCACCCGGAGCACGCTGTGCGATTCATTATCCACCTTTAAGATAAAAGGTTATTGGGTGCATTTGAAAACACACGTAAGCGAAAGACGATTTGGAAACACTGCCACAACGTGTGACGCGTCGGAACGCGCAGTAACGTGCATGAATACATAATATCACAATAGCCGTAGTAGCCTAGTGAGTAGACTACTGGATTAACAAACCAATTTACATCATGGAGTTTGGGTTTAAATCTTGGTCTAATCGTCTTTTCTTTTTTCACGATTATTCAGTTCACTGGCTAGTTTTCGTCATTTGCAAGCAGTACAGATTTTTGATATTACGTCACATGATGACAATAGCCTGTCACATGACAGTGGTAGCCTGGTTCTCTGTGATATTGGGTCCTTTAATTTGCATGCATTAGTCTACGAACTGCGCAGTGCAGTACCATAACTGGTCCTGTTAAGGTCACATAATGCGGTTTCCTGATGGAATACGCACACGATGAATACCTAGATATACTTTTACTGCTGGGTTCTGTAACCTTTATACCATATTTGCATGAGAAGATGATGATGAGCTCTTGAAGATCCCGGCGCTGCTCAAAATACTCACCTATTCCTCTTCTCTCAGGGGTGCATCGTCCGCGACATCTTGATGGGGTATATAAGGTTCCTACCAAATAAGACAGACTTACTCTATTTAAATGAAATGTATTACCATAGGACGAAGAAAATAAGGAAAATTACACTAAATTATAAAATGTGAAATTATAAGACCTTGAAGCACACACATAAAACAAATCAAATCACACAGAATTAAGAATAATCACAAAACGTGTTTATGAATCACATTACATGTTCGTTCACATCTCACAAAGATTACATTTTGAGTTTTGAACACAGGACGATCGCAGATGGTTTGTTTATTATCAACAACGTAAGACAAGCAGGTATAAGTACCAACATAGCTGGGGATGTGTGGGATCTGGTAAATGCGGCACGGATGAAGTTTAAGGAAGCGGAGATTGTTATCAGTGGAATACTGTGTAGGAGGGATACTGACTGGAAGGTGATTGGGGATTTAAATGAGACTATGGAGTGGGTATGTGGGAAACTGGGAGTGAAATTTCTAGATCGTAATGGGTGGGTAGGAGATAGGAATCTGCGCTCAGATGGCCTTCACTTAAACCGCAGTGGTACATATAAGTTAGGATATTTCTTTGGAAGGGTTATAGGGAGGTACATTCAGGGAAAAAGGGTGCGCTAGGGAGCGGTGTTAAGGGAACAGGGAAATGGAAATCAAGTAGGGATGACATAAAACTGTTAGTGCTCAACTGTAGAAGTATTGTAAAGAAAGGAATAGAATTAAGTAATTTAATAGATATATACTTACCAGATATTGTAATAGCAGTTGAATCATGGCTGAAAAATGATATAATGGATGCAGAAATTTTCTCACGGAATTGGAGGGTGTATCGTAGAGATAGGGTAGGAATGGTAGGAGGGGGAGTATTCATTCTCGTAAAAGAAGAATTTGTAAGCTACGAAAAAGTTAAAGATGACAAGCACGAAATTCTAGGGGTAAGGCTCATTTCTAAAGATAATAGACAACTTGATGTCTTTGGAGTGTACAGACCAGGAAAGGGTAGCGCAGATGCTGATTCAGAATTATTTGGTAAGAATATCAGCTATGTGGGAAACGATAAGGAAAGGAATGTGATCGTAGCGGGTGATCTCAATTTACCAAATGTCAATTGGGAAGGAAATGCGAACGACACGAAGCATGACCAACAAATGGCAAATAACTTAATATGGGAAGGGCACCTGATTCAGAAAGTGATGGAACCAACTAGAGGGAAGAATATTCTGGATGTGGTGCTGGTAAAGCCAGATGAGCTCTATAGAGAAACCGAAGTAATAGATGGTATTAGTGATCACGAGGCTGTTTTTGTGGTAATTAAAAATACATGTGATAGGGAGGAAGGTCTTAAAAGTAGGACTGTTAGGCAGTACCATATGGCTGATAAAACAGGCATGAGGGAGTTTTTAATAAGTAACTATGATCGGTGGAAAACGATAAAAAGAAATGTAAACAGACTCTGGGATGGGTTTAAAGCAATTGTTGAGGAATGTGAAAATAGGCTTGTACCTTTAAAGGTGGTAAGGAATGGTAAAGATCCACTATATTATAACAGGGAAGTAAAGAGACTAAGAAGGAGGTGCAGGTTGGAAAGAAATAGAGTTAGGAAAGGCTGTGGAAGTAAGGAGAAATTGAAGGAACTTACTAGGAAATTGAATCTAGCAAAGAAGTCAGCTAAGGATAACATGATGGCAAGCATAATTGGTGGCCACACTAATTTTAGTGAAAAATGGAAGAGTATATATAGGTACTTTAAGGCAGAAACAGGTTCCAAGAAAGACATTCCAGGAATAATTAATGAACAAGGGGAGTGTGTATGCGAGGATCTTCAAAAGGCAGAAGTATTCAGTCATCAGTATGTAAAGATTGTTGGTTACAAGGATAATGTCCAGATAGAGGAGGTGACTAATACTAAAGAAGTATTAAAATTTACCTATGACGGCAATGACATTTACAGTAAGATACAAAAGTTGAAAACTAGAAAAGCAGCTGGAATTGATAAGGTTTCGGGGGATATACTAAAGACAATGGGTTGGGATATAGTACCATATCTGAAGTACTTGTTTGATTATTGTTTGCATGAAGGAACTTTCCCAAATGAATGGAGAGTTGCTATAGTAGCCCCTGTATATAAAGGAAAGGGTGATAGGCATAAAGCTGAAAATTACAGGCCAGTCAGTTTGACATGCATTGTATGTAAGCTTTGGGAAAGCATTCCTTCTGATTATAGACTGACTGACAGAGCATATGCAACACCAAAAAGGAGTGGTTCGAAAGGGATGAAAGTTGGGGAAAAAACAGAGACGGCACGGACGAATAATTGATGTTTATTTCAAACCGATATGCAGGTTACACAATGCGCACGGCATCGACTCAGTAGGATGTAGGACCACCGCGAGCGGCGATGCACGCAGAAACACGTCGAGGTACAGAGTCAATAAGAGTGCGGATGGTGTCCTGAGGGATGGTTCTCCATTCTCTGTCAACCATTTGCCACAGTTGGTCGTCCGTACGAGGCTGGGGCAGAGTTTGCAAACGGCGTCCAATGAGATCCCTCACGTGTTCGATTGGTGAGAGATCCGGAGAGTACGCTGGCCACGGAAGCATCTGTACACCTCGTAGAGCCTGTTGGGAGATGCGAGCAGTGTGTGGGCGGGCATTATCCTGCTGAAACAGAGCATTGGGCAGCCCCTGAAGGTACGGGAGTGCCACCGGCCGCAGCACATGCTGCACGTAGCGGTGGGCATTTAACGTGCCTTGAATACGCACTAGAGGTGACGTGGAATCATACGCAATAGCGCCCCAAACCATGATGCCGCGTTGTCTAGCGGTAGGGCGCTCCACAGTTACTGCCGGATTTGACCTTTCTCCACGCCGACGCCACACTCGTCTGCGGCGACTATCACTGACAGAACAGAAGCGTGACTCATCGGAGAACACGACGTTCCGCCATTCCCTCATCCAAGTCGCTCTAGCCCGGCACCATGCCAGGCGTGCACGTCTATGCTGTGGAGTCAATGGTAGTCTTCTGAGCGGACGCCGGGAGTGCAGGCCTCCTTCAACCAATCGACGGGAAATTGTTCTGGTCGATATTGGAACAGCCAGGGTGTCTTGCACATGCTGAAGAATGGCGGTTGACGTGGCGTGCGGGGCTGCCACCGCTTGGCGGCGGATGCGCCGATCCTCGCGCGCTGACGTCACTCGGGCTGCGCCTGGACCCCTCGCACGTGCCACATGTCCCTGCGCCAACCATCTTCGCCACAGGCGCTGCACTGTGGACACATCCCTATGGGTATCGGCTGTGATTTGACGAAGCGACCAACCTACCCTTCTCAGCCCGATCACCATACCCCTCGTAAAGTCGTCTGTCTGCTGGAAATGCCTCCGTTGACGGCGGCCTGGCATTCTTAGCTATGCACGTGTCCTGTGGCACACGACAACACGTTCTACAATGACTGTCGGCTGAGAAATCACGGTACGAAGTGGGCCATTCGCCAACGCCGTGTCCCATTTATCGTTCGCTACGTGCGCAGCACAGCGGCGCATTTCACATCATGAGCATACCTCAGTGACGTCAGTCTACCCTGCAATTGGCATAAAGTTCTGACCACTCCTTCTTGGTGTTGCATTTGCTCTGTCAGTCAGTGTATTAGACATGTTTGCAAAATTAATAACTGGTTTGATAGAAGGCAGATTGGGTTTAGGAAAGGTTATTCCACTGAAGCCCAACTTGTAGAATTCCAGCAAGGTATAGCAGATATCCTGGATTCAGGAGGTCAATTGGACTGTATTGCGATTGACTTATCTAAGGCATTTGATAGGGTATATCATTGGAGACTGCTGGCAAAAATGAGTGCAATTGGACTAGAAAAAAGAGTGACTGAATGGGTTGCTCTGTTTCTAGAAAACATAACTCAGAGAATTAGATTAGGTGAAGCTTTATCTGTCCCTGTAGAAATTAAGAGGGAAATTCCTCAAGGCAGTATTATTGGACCTTTATGTTTTCTTATATATATCAATGATATGTGTAAAGAAGTAGAATCAGAGATAAGGTTTTCGCAGATGATGTTATTCTGTACAGAGTAATAAATAAGTTACAAGATTGTGAGCAACTGCAAAATGACCTCGATAATGTTGTGAGATGGACAGTAGGCAATGGTATGATCATAAACGGGGATAAAAGTCAGGTTGTGCGTTTCACAAATAGGAAAAATCCCCTCTTTTTTTAATTACTGCGTTGATGGGGTGAAAGTTCCCTTTGGGGATCATTGTAAATACCTACGTATTAATATAAGGAAAGATCTTCATTGGGGTAATGACATAAATATGATTGTAAATAAAGGGTACAGATCTCTGCACATGGTTATGAGAGTATTTAGGGGTTGTAGTAAGGATGTAAAGGAGAGAGCATATTTGTCTCTGGTGAGACCCCAATTAGAGTATGGTTCCAGTGTATGGGACCCTTACCAGGATTACTTGATTTAGGAACTGGAAAAATCCAAAGAAAAGCAGCTCGATTTGCTCTGGGCGATTTCCGACAAAAGAGTAGCTTTACAAAGATGTTGCAAAGTTTGGGCTGAGAAGACTTGGGAGAAAGGAGACGAGCTGCTCGACTAAATGGTATGTTCCGAGCTGTCAGTGGAGAGATGGCGTGGGAGGATATCAGTAGACAAATAAGTTTGAGTGGCGTCTTTAAAATAGGAAAGATCACAATATGAAGATAAAGTTAAAATTCAAGAGAAAAAATTGGGGCAAATATTCATTCATAGGAAGGGGAGTTAGGGATTGGAATAACTTACCAAGGGAGACGTTCAGTAAATTTCCAATTTCTTTGCAATCATTTAAGAAAAGGCTAGGAAAACAACAGATATTGAATCTGCCACCTGGGCGACTGCCCTAAATGCAGATCAGTAGTGATTGATTGATTGATTGATTGATTGATTGATTGATTGATTGATTGATTGATTGATTGATTGATTGATTGATTGATTGATTGATTGATTGATTGATTGATTGATTGATTGATTGATTGATTGATTGATTGATCATCACGGTTTGGATTCCACGTGATTCCTCACTTCACAAATTATCTATTATGACAACGCTTTTGAATATAGTATCGTTTCAGTTAATTTATTTATTACTACCATGGTTCGGATTTCATATGAATCCTTCCAAAAATATTATTCTAACAATTTTATACTGAATATCATAAAATCTAAAGGTCATTTGCCTTGTTTTAACCTGTAATTAATTAATCTTTTACGATCAACTGAACATTTTTCAAAGTTATTACAGTATATTAATTAATGTAAATTACATTTTAATGTAAATTAAATATCGCTCATTGTTAAATTCAACATATGAAACCTTAAATATCCTGAATATTACTCCTAGAAGAAACCATATGTTCAGTGACGTTACCTGTTGTTAGAGCGCTGTTGATTTGACCATTGCCTACATTTAAATAATAATCAAGCAAATCATTTATTATCAAAAATCTAGCGCAATAAGATCATGGCGGGTGGATTATTTACACTCCAAAAATCAAGGCTGATTCAAAACAACAACACCAACAACAACAATAAAAGCACTACCCTCAAACACATAAACAAATGCACACAAGTAGTAAAAGCACTTAAATGACACATTTTTTCCACGTGCAGACCGGACAATGGTATGTACAAACACCCGCACAAAAAGCTAGCTGTGAACCGAGCTCGATAGCTGCAGTCGCTTAAGTGCGGCCAGTATCCTGTAATCGGGAGATAGTGGGTTCGAGTCCCACTGTCGGCAGCCTTGAAGATGGTTTTCCGTGGTTTCCCATTTTCATACCAGGCAAATGCCGGGGCTGTACCATAATTGAGGCCACGGCCCTTCCTTCCAACTCCTAGGCCTTTCCTACCCCATCGTCGCCATAAGACCTTTGTCAGTGCGACGTAAAGCAAATGGCAAAAAAAAAAAAAGCTAGCTGTAACATGAAACTTCCTGTTTGATTGTCGGCATTATTGCGAGCCTTGTAGTTAGTTGAACACCTACACATAAAGCTACATTTGCAAATTTTTGTCACGCGCTGAGCGGACAATAACATGTATGAACACCTGCACAAAAAGCTACATTTGCAATTTTTTCTAACAGTGCTGATGATTCCTGCGCGCATCTAGCTTGCGAGGTCGAAGACTGCAGTAACATGAAACTTCCTGTTTGATTGTCAGCATAATTCCGAGCCTTGTAGTTGCAACACAGTAACCGCTTTGGTCTCTGACAACGTGAGCGATAAATACGTCTTTATTTTGGATTTTGTAATTCCCAGCTGGGTCGGGGATTTTATTCTTTATTAGGGAATTCTGATAATACTCGAACTCCTGCGGGACTAAATTCCGGTACCAGATTATTTTTACGTATCATGTTGAGTATTCAGTACGAAAGTGAGTTGGATGTTCTAAATTATTATGGTGAGTGTGTGTTGTCCCTGTGAGTGGGGGCGGTAGAATAACTCCCACGGTATCCCCTGCCTGTCATAAGAGGCGACTAATAAAGCCCCATGGTCTCTGAACTTTGGAGCGTGAGTTGGCGACCACGGGGGCCCCTAGCTGAGTCCTGGCATTGCTGCCACTTACTTGTGTCAAGTTCCTCACTTTCATCTATCCCATCCGACCTTCCTTGGTCAACTCTTCTTCTTTTCCGACCCCGACGCTATTAGGTTTACGAGGGCTAAGAAGTCTTTCATTTTCACGCATTTCGTGGCCCTTGTCTTTCTTTGGCCGATAGCTTCATTTTCGAAGTGTTGGATCCGTTCTTTTTTTCTCTTTCATTAGTGCTATACAGAGGATGGTCGCCTAGTTGTACTTCCTCTTAAAACAATCACTACTACCTGTGTGTGTGTTTTTTCGGCACTTAATAGTTGAATTGTCGGGCTGAGTAGCTCACACGTTTAAGGTGCTACCTCCTAACCCCTACTTTAGCGGGTATTGACTAACTCTTGGACACTAGGGAAAACATTGAGGATAGCTGCGCAGCCCTTCTTAGTAGATTTTACTGTCACGTAAAAGAATTGGAAACAATGAACTTTGTATTCCCTGTGTCAGCAAATATTTCCAAGACTAATAAACTTGCTTGTGCAGTCAATTTTTCGCTAAAATGCACACCAGTTTAACAGCATTCTTACTCCGTTTACACTTAGTCTTCAATAGAAAGGAAGGCTCGCCATCGAGTTTTCCCTCTTATTCATTTAAGCTCTATAGTTCTGAGTCGAAGTGAGCTCCAGGTTCGAATCTTAGTCGGGGTGGTGACTTCCCGCAGCTCATCGAATTAAACAATAGCAATTGAACTGTGTTGTTTCGATTAAACGCACAGGCATTTAATGTACAGTTATGCTTGTTAGGTACCCAAGTAGAGGAGCTACGGGTTCGAATCCTAGTCGGGTCGGTTCGGTCCAAGAAAAACTCTAGTGTTCGATTTTCCTGGTTAATATTGAGCTTCAGTCTAAGAGAGTTCCAAGTTCGATATCCGTTCTTATTTTGTTCAAGGAAGTTCCAAACTCGATCTCTGTTTAAAACTATTAATAATGATATTGGATTTACGTCCTACTAAATACGTTGTAGAGTCGCTGAAGTGCCAGAATTTAGTCCTGCAGTCGTTCTTCTCTTCTTCAGACTCGATCTCTGTTTAGGCCAACGCCCAAGTCCCAGACACTAAAAATATGAATAAAGTACATATATTAAGCCTTACACCATCTCCCTAGTCCCATCTGCAGCCGCCATCTTGTTTCAAGTTCAACTCCAAAAGCCCCTAAACCTTCTCTCACCGGGCGAGTTGGCCGTGCGCGTAGAGGCGCGCGGCTGTGGTTCGAATCCCACTATCGGCAGCCCTGAAAGTGGTTTTCCGTGGTTTCCCATTTTCACACCAGGCAAATGCTGGGGCTGTACCTTAATTAAGGCCACGGCTGCTTCCTTCCAACTCCTAGGCCTTTCCTATCCCATCGTCGCCATAAGCCCTATCTGTGTTGGTGCGACGTAAAGCCCCTAGCAGAAAAAACCATCTCTCATCTTGTCTAGTTGGGTTAAGCCTTCGATCGAATCTCAAACTTGAGTCTGTAACACCCTTGAAAAGTTAAACCTGTTGCCCTCTTGCCAATTATGCGGTCGCTCAGCTCCAAGACCTAAGGTTACCTTTCACCGTTATGCCCCTATGAATAAAACATATGCATTGCGGTACGCCTTACACCATCTCTCTAGTCCTATCTGTTGCCGCCATCTTGTTTCAAGTTCATCTTTCATCAGTCTCAGCATCAAAGCCTCAGGATCATGCCTCATCTTGTCTAGTTAGCTTAGGCCTGAAATCGAATCTCAAATTTGATTCTGTAACGCCTTTGTAAGGTTAAGCCTGGCGTCAAATGTGTGCCTGTTAGGTCAACCTAGCTCTCTTGACCATAATCACGTTGGTAGTTGGGTTCAGCTGGCATTCTTGAGTATAAAACTTGGGTCTGTAAAGCTAATGCCCTTAAGCCTAGGGTCGAGCCCATGACCTGTAAGGTTAAGCTTGGAGTCGAATGCGTACCTGTTAGGTTAAGCTTACACTCTTGACTATAATCACGTTAGCAGTTGGGTCTAGCTAGCACTTTCTGGCATCGAATTTGGAACTTAGGCCCTTAAGCCTAGGGTCGAGCCCGGGGTCTGTTAGGTTAAGCCTGAACACGTAGCCATTGTAAGGGCATGTAATGTTAAGAGCACGCTCTCAGTCAAATAAGATTACGAACAGGCTCTTAGCTAGCAGCCCCCACCGCGCTGTGACGTCACTCACCGGATCAGGCCTCGTCCAGAGGCCACCGGATATCGGATGCGGCAGGACCCGTACAAAACCACTACTATCATCACTAATTATTATTCCAGCTCTATCGTTAATGCTATCTAATTAAATTAAAATGAACTCCAAACAAAGGGCAAATTTTACTATGATCTCAAAAATTGCCATTTCGCAAATGTACACTGACTGACAGAGCAAATGCAACACCAAGAAGGAGTGGTCAGAACTTTATGCCAATTGCAGGGTAGACTGACGTCACTGAGGTATGCTCATGATGTGAAATGCGCCGCTGTGCTGCGCACGTAGCGAACGATAAATGGGACACGGTGTTGGCGAATGGCCCACTTCGTACCGTGATATCTCAGCCGACAGTCATTGTAGAACGTGTTGTCGTGTGCCACAGGACACGTGTATAGCTAAGAATGCCAGGCCGCCGTCAACGGAGGCATTTCCAGCAGATAGACGACTTTACGAGGGGTATGGTGATCGGGCTGAAGAGGGCAGGTTGGTCGCTTCGTCAAATCGCAGCCGATACCCATAGGGATGTGTCCACGGTGCAGCGCCTGTGGCGACGATGGTTGGCGCAGGGATATGTGGCACGTGCGAGGGGTCCAGGCGCAGCCCGAGTGACGTCAGCACGCGAGGATCGGCGCATCCGCCGCCAAGCGGTGGCAGCCCCGCACGCCACGTCAACCGCCATTCTTCAGCATGTGCAAGACACCCTGGCTGTTCCAATATCGACCAGAACAATTTCCCGTCGATTGGTTGAAGGAGGCCTGCACTCCCGGCGTCCGCTCAGAAGACTACCATTGACTCCACAGCATAGACGTGCACGCCTGGCATGGTGCCGGGCTAGAGCGACTTGGATGAGGGAATGGCGGAACGTCGTGTTCTCCGATGAGTCACGCTTCTGTTCTGTCAGTGATAGTCACCGCAGACGAGTGTGGCGTCGGCGTGGAGAAAGGTCAAATCCGGCAGTAACTGTGGAGCGCCCTACCGCTAGACAACGCGGCATCATGGTTTGGGGCGCTATTGCGTATGATTCCACGTCACCTCTAGTGCGTATTCAAGGCACGTTAAATGCCCACCGCTACGTGCAGCATGTGCTGCGGCCGGTGGCACTCCCGTACCTTCAGGGGCTGCCCAATGCTCTGTTTCAGCAGGATAATGCCCGCCCACACACTGCTCGCATCTCCCAACAGGCTCTACGAGGTGTACAGATGCTTCCGTGGCCAGCGTATTCTCCGGATCTCTCACCAATCGAACACGTGTGGGATCTCATTGGACGCCGTTTGCAAACTCTGCCCCAGCCTCGTACGGACGACCAACTGTGGCAAATGGTTGACAGAGAATGGAGAACCATCCCTCAGGACACCATCTGCACTCTTATTGACTCTGTACCTCGACGTGTTTCTGCGTGCATCGCCGCTCGCGGTGGTCCTACATCCTACTGAGTCGATGCCGTGCGCATTGTGTAACCTGCATATCGGTTTGAAATAAACATCAATTATTCGTCCGTGCCGTCTCTGTTTTTTCTCCAACTTTCATCCCTTTCGAACCACTCCTTCTTGGTGTTGCATTTGCTCTGTCAGTCAGTGTATATTACATGCAAAACGACAACTAACTTTAAATATGTACAAAAAAACTAGAAATATTAGGAACAGTGAAATAATTTTATTACTTACAATTCAGCATCGTTCATCGCGGCTCGCCTTAGCACCCTGCAGGGTGCTTACTCCTCCATGGTAGCTAATTCATCCAATGTAATCCAAATAAGGGTTCGCGAACACATTTTTTAATTGATCAGTGGATTAACACACCAAAAAGAACAAAGGAGAGCACTTGTCAGATTTTCGACAAACAGAAAGACATTAATACACTCTGTTATCTTATTTATGAAAGTACACTCCGATCCAGTGCACTGGTCTAGTACACCAGTTCCTCTGTGTAATTAGGTCGCCTTCCGAAATATTTCTTTACGAGACACAATGGGGTAAACGAACTTCCTCCTTCGTTTTCACTCTCACCGGATCAGGAATCTGTCTCTCAAAGTATTGTTAGTCGGTCAGGCTTCTGTCATCCTCCCGCACAGCTGGGAAATACTATAAATACGAGTTCCCTTCTCCGGCGTATTAACTCTTGTGAAATATTGAGAAGTTCTCTCTTTGCAAATTAACGAGGCCGTAGCGTCACACAAATGAATACGTTACAGGTTAGCATATCCTTAGCCGAACTAAATATGCTTACTGTTCGCCGAAGTGAGTATTAAATTCACTCGAAACAGTTCACACACAAAGCAAGACAATGCAGGCCCCGTCTTAGTAATTTTATGTGAAGAGACACCAACGGCCGATTTCAAAGTTAAGACACAGATCCAACGCGTGGTCTTTATTTATGAAAGCATCGAAATACGCAGTGTCTTGCAATGAAGATCTCGCTTCACACTCATATATATCATTCCGCAGCTATTATTTACAAAGTTCCTTGTTTCACAGACTCTCTCTCTTGGAGTAAAATTCATCTTTCTGTACACTTGATTAGCTCTAATTACATTAAGAGCGTCAGTAGTGTTAATGTCCTCCGCGTACTTAGTTCCTGTGAGCCTTATAATCACGTCACATGATTGTAGATGTTGTGCACTGAACAATTTTGCGTATTTAATGAATAAGTTTATAGCCAAAAGCAAAGCAAAGTCATCTCCGTACAGGCCATGAAGGCCCTGGGAGTGGTGGAAGGTAAAGGCTTCCACTATTCGTAACCTCTGCACTTGATGGAGTAGAGTGGTTAGCTCTACGCCCGGCCGCCTTTGCCCCCTGGTACTCATTTTTTGGTGTAGGTTGAGTGAACCTCAGGGCCATATACACCTCCGGAAGTGGAAATCTTATTTCTTAAATTTTACGACTTCCTGACGGGGATTCGAACCCACCATCCCCCGAATGCAAGCGCATAGCTACGCGATACTAACCGCACGGCAACTCGCTCAGTCATTTTTGAAAATATGTATTTTTCTATCAGCTGAGGATTTTTTTAAATCGTCATATTTTGTATAGGCTACCCGAGATGTAGAGTAGCCCACTGGTTTTCTGATTCAACATACTGTTGGTTAAGTTATTGCGTCCGTCCACATATGTTTGAAGTCTTGTGCAACGATGTGACATATGAACTGAGAAAATACTGAGCCGTTCTTCCCAATATAAAACAGGTACTTTTGAGTTGTCATGAGCATGACTCATAGTGTAACTGTTCTCTCTTCTAAGCTTAACATTAGAGGAGACGAAAGTTAATACCTGGGGACACATGAATATAAATATAACTATATGTGGCTTGCCCGCAAATTGCCACGCAAATTGAATCAATTATCATTCCATGGCTTCCCATTTCTCTATGTAATGTTTGGGCGCCAGCGTTACAGTTTTAAACAAAACTGTAAAGCAAAATTTATATTTATTAACATAGAGACTTATACTTAAATGACAGGGGTAGGATTTTGAATAATTAACCATTAAGTATCGCTTGAGAAAGAAAATTAACGCAATATTAAATAAAATGAATTTATTATACAAAAATGAGATGAATCGGAAAAGTTCCTTAAAGCTTGGAGGGATTTTAGAATTTACGTTACTGAAATTAACTGTTGCTTGCTTTATCTAACTGAAGCTCACCAATTACAGCTTCCGTTGAGGTCATCAATCTTCCGTGGTTACTCGTTCCCCTCTTCTCGTTGTAGAATTGGCTCCCTGGACACCCTTCCTTCCTTCTGTGATATGGTTTGGGCTATCTGGACTAGCACTCCCTAATTGCCTAGTCTTTAAATTAGACATTGGCCCTGTACTTGTGAAAATTGATCACCGTTGATCGTAGGAGGAGAACATTCAGAGGTATGATTTTTTCCATATTAACAGAAAATCTCAGTCCAACTTAGCTATTCTACTGATACAATACAGACTTGTACCAAATTCCGTAGACTTGAACTAAACGTAGTTCTTCGTCCAGAATAATTACTGAATATATCACAAGCCGTAAGCTTGTTTCGTCTCACCCTGATCCGACAGCATCACAGCAGCTAAGTACTGTGTCGAAGCGACAACTCACTGTACGAAAAAACTATGTCTCGAAGCGACCACTCACTGTCTCAAAAATAATAAAGTAGTTGTGGTTCTGGTAGTGAGCGCTAGATCTTATACCCGGGCTCTCCCACTCTTGGTAACAGCTCAATACCAAATCTCAATACAACGAAGCATCTGATTCGTAGATCGCATTATCATCTCCCTCTCTTCATTCTTCACAGTAGGCGTGGCGATGATGTAGTCTTCCAGCTTGCTAGCCTCGCGCGCGGGTCTCTGTACACTACTATTGCTCATGAGTTAAACCCGTGAGTCATCCAACTTCCCCGCTTCAAGAATAACTTTTCCGTGTACACAAATATGAGATGAAATGACACAAACTTGTGTCTCAACATTGACCATATTTACAGTACATAATGAATTCCTATCCTACATCATATAATAATTTAAATAATAAATGATGTTCTAATATATACAATATGATTCCAAAAGCCTTATTTACATATGATTGAAGTTCAATTAATATGTCATTATGAATAATTGCCGATGGCAGATAATCTTGATATCGCGTGATATCGCGTGAAAGGATTGCACACTAAATTAGTATGGCTGGAGGAGCCTGGACGGTTACAATAGTCATAGGGCAGGCTAGAGTCGAGTTTAATTGTCAAATGTCACCTAAGTTATAATACTAAGATTCATTAAACTAATAAATAGTATAACCTAATAGCCTACCTACTTAATAGCTACTTCATAATTATGTTTTGACTGTCTTTTAACACTGAAAATAAATCCATCTATTATTTAAACCTCCCTGTAAGAAGAGGACAGTGAATGGAAATGGGTATTATTTTCAAATGAGCTGAGCTCGAGAGTCCATTATAGCATTCGATTCTTTCAGTGTACACTGGCTCACTGTATGTCTCGCTGCAGCGGAAGCTCGGCTCGCCACCATTGTCCAGTGAGCCGATAAGGAGCCGTGTGTATCATGTGTCTCACTGAGCCGCGCTCGTTCACGATTCTTTCTATGTGCTATGATTCACTGTCTCGCTGCGGCGGAAGCTCGGCTCTCCGTCAACGTCGAGTGAGTGCGCCACTCAGCACTGTCCGCTGGGAGTAAGCTGAATCGTGTGCCTTGAGCTCGCCGTTCCTGTGAATCGATTCACTCGGACACTTGAATGAATCGATAAACTGCTTCGAATCATGCATTGAGTAGCCAACACTACTCGGCTGCGCTCGTACGTGTGTCTGCCATCTAAGCTAGGCTTCCATCGTGCAGAGCGAGGCTGGACTTGTTATTTGTTACGTCACGAGCGCCACATCAAGCCAGCCCGGCTAACAAGGCTTGGATTGCATTGCAGGCTGTTAGGCTTGGCGTACCGGCCAGTTTGGCTGAGCGTCCGACTACTGGCGTGCTGCGTTCACTAACAGATTTTACCTTTCCCTTCTGAGTTAAGCGAAAGAGATATTCGGTATTGTTTTGTGAATAATGTAGTTGTAATAATTAATACTGACCACGGCCGTAGTCTCATGTTAGCGTTCTAGCTCCTTGACCGCATCCAGGTTCGATTTCCGGTACTGGGAAGTAATTTAGAAAAGCCAGGAGGTCTGAAAGGGCGTTGGCCCAGCGTCGTTAGGACAACTGGGGAGCTACATTGAGTAGCGGCCAGGAAACCAAGAAATACGTCTGAGGGAAGCGTTGAGACCTCCCTTCATCTATGGCCGTCGAGCCGAGCATCAACGTTCTAGGATGCTGAAAATGCAATCCAGATTGATCTGTCTCTAGAGTAGGATCCTAATTACTGTGCTATCTCGTGAACCAGTTACATTAATCTCTTGTAGTCATGGAGGGAGTTCAGTGAATCTCCTTATTTTGTAAGACTTTAATTAGGATCCCCCTACGACAGTAGGCTTCTGTATGGATAAATACACTGACTGACAGAGCAAATGCAACACCAAGAAGGAGTGGTCAGAACTTTATGCCAATTGCAGGGTAGACTGACGTCACTGAGGTATGCTCATGATGTGAAATGCGCCGCTGTGCTGCGCACGTAGTGAACAATAAATGGGACACGGCGTTGGCGAATGGCCCACTTCGTACCGTGATTTCTCAGCCGACAGTCATTGTAGAACGTGTTGTCGTGTGCCACAGGACACGTGTATAGCTAAGAATGCCAGGCCGCCGTCAACGGAGGCATTTCCAGCAGACAGACAACTTTACGAGGGGTATGGTGATCGGGCTGAGAAGGGCAGGTTGGTCGCTTCGTCAAATCGCAGCCGATACCCATAGAGATGTGTCCACGGTGCAGCGCCTGTGGCGAAGATGGTTGGCGCAGGGACATATGGCACGTGCGAGGAGTCCAGGCGCAGCCCGAGTGACGTCAGCACGCGAGGATCGGCGCATCCGCCGCCAAGCGGTGGCAGCCCCGCACGGCACGTCAACCGCCATTCTTCAGCATGTGCAAGACACCCTGGCTGTTCCAATATCGACCAGAACAATTTCCCGTCGATTGGTTGAAGGAGGCCTGCACTCCCGGCGTCCGCTCAGAAGACTACCATTGACTCCACAGCATAGACGTGCACGCCTGGCATGGTGCCGGGCTAGAGCGACTTGGATGAGGGAATGGCGGAACGTCGTGTTCTCCGATGAGTCACGCTTCTGTTCTGTTAGCGATAGTCACCGCAGACGAGTGTGGCGTCGGCGTGGAGAAAGGTCAAATCCGGCAGTAACTGTGGAGCGCCCTACCGCTAGACAACGCGGCATCATGGTTTGGGGCGCTATTGCGTATGATTCCACGTCACCTCTAGTGCGTATTCAAGGCACGTTAAATGCCCACCGCTGCGTGCAGCATGTGCTGCGGCCGGTGGCACTCCCGTACCTTCAGGGGCTGCCCAATGCTCTGTTTTCAGCAGGATAATGCCCGCCCACACACTGCTCGCACCTCCCAACAGGCTCTACGAAGTGTACAGATGCTTCCGTGGCCAGCGTACTCTCCGGATCTGTCACCAATCGAACACGTGTGTGATCTCATTGGACGCCGTTTGCAAACTCTGCCCCAGCCTCGTACGGACGACCAACTGTGGCAAATGGTTGACAGAGAATGGAGAACCATCCCTCAGGACACCATCCGCACTCTTATTGACTCTGTACCTCGACGTGTTTCTGCGTGCATCGCCGCTCGCGGTGGTCCTACATCCTACTGAGTCGATGCCGTGCGCATTGTGTAACCTGCATATCGGTTTGAAATAAACATCAATTATTCGTCCGTGCCGTCTCTGTTTTTCCCCAACTTTCATCCCTTTCGAACCACTCCTTCTTGGTGTTGCATTTGCTCTGTCAGTCAGTGTATCTTGCTGTATGATCATAACTATTACACTGAAAGTGTTATGGACCACATTGTATCACAGAAATGACGCGTCTGCGCACAAATGAGTATCGATTCTATTTCATTAAAATGAAAAAATCTACTGAAGAGATATACTGTATAGGCTACCTGTTGTACACTGGACCCATATGTATCAGTGGCCAATCGTATTAAGTACAAATGAATGGGTCTTCCGATTGTTTCCACCATATTTATGGTCTCTTCAGGCTTGCAGCATCAAAACCAGAGATAATTTTCTCTTCCAAAAAGAGAAAACATACAAGTGATAGTAGTTCCATAGGTTAAAGTGTTTGAACATTGATAGATTGTGTTCTGTTTTGATTTGGGTAGGATAACAATACAATATTTAACTGAAGTACATTTATCTGTTCCAACTTTATGTTGCTATGTAGGAATACCAGGTCGTTGACGTGCTTGGGATCTGTATGGGTTCGCTCTCATTTACAACAAAGTCCGCGTGGCTCAAGCTGCACTTATTGCTGTTATATATTTTTGATCATACTTGAATATCTGGGAAAATAATGGATATGTGTTATCAACCACCCTAAATCATCATTCTCGTCTCCGGGTTCTTTTTGCGCAGTATCCATGTAGAGAAGAACTTCATCCACAGACGGTTCTCACAAGTTATTTTTCCAATGCTGGAAACGACTTACTATTTTCGATGTTTCTGCTAGAGCTCTGAAGTTTCTATTCTTCTTCTCCGCGCTTTTCTGTCAGCCAGAAAAAGGGGACAGTGCCAATACTGCATTGAGACGTCTCGTTACATTTTAAACGTAAATCACTCACTTGATTAAATAGCTACTGGTGGAAAGATGCCTTCGATAACTGTTATTCACATCCTCTAATCTCATCTCGCTAGAGGCACCCAAGCATACCAGTCTCTCATCCCCTTCCATCCACATCACTTCCGGGTGGGACCTTCAAAATGAATACACACTGAAGGGTGCTACAATCTGTCCTAAAGTGGTAGCGAGCAATTAGGTGGACTAGCCATGGCTAGGCCGGAACAGGCTCCCCACCGTTGAATCACCATGATTCAACAGAATTAAATTGCCTGCTATGAACTCATGATAGTTCAGCTCAATTCAAGCACCACACAGGCACTGACACACAGAGTTCAGTTTCGTAAACATAAGCAACACAGAAACACAAGCAACAAAAATAGTTGCAAACACTGTAACAGATGGTACTAAATAAAATGCCTGTGTCCTCGTCCATTATTATATGTAGTATGAAATTAACGAAGAATGAACTATTCATACACCCACTTCAGAGTTCTCAGTCACAAACACAACACCATATTTATACACTCTTAAAATGGACAAAAGAATCAAATATTCACATGGAACACAAACGTTACTGGGTTAGCCACAACGATCCTGTTTGGTGTTCAACGCGTATTGGAATTAACTTATGAACAGGTCGTTTAAGAAGACTACTGTTTGTCCTGATGGTAGCCACTCGTGCAAGTCCATCCTTCCCAAGGGGAACAGTCTTCACCAAAGCGATCTTCCAACAAAGTGGAGGAAGATTGTCCTCCTTCAGAAGAACAATTGTTCCAGCAGCTCGGTTCTCCTTGGGATAGGTCCATTTTTCCTCTGCTGCAGTGAAATCAGGTAATCGGCAGACCACCTCTTCCACACCTGCTGCTACATTGCCTGGATACACTGCCACCGAGACAATCTGTTGATGGGCAGGTCAGTAATGCCAGGTTCATGAATGGTTGTACGGGGGCGACGATTAGGAAGTGAGCAGGTGGTAAATAATTAAGGTCATTAGCGTCGTCCTTGGACCTTAGTCCACTAGATTTTTATGTGTGGGGACACATGAAGGAGAGAGTTTATGCTCCTACGCCCATGAATTTGCAAGGCCTAATAACTCACGTGCATGCTGCTTCGGGAAATGGATGCAGAATGTGTTGACTTGAGTCCAATAAAGTATAATCGAACAAGCAGCTAAATGTTTGTTAATGCAAGATTGTCGCTTTGAACATCTTCTCTTTGCCCATAAGTGTAGGTACTATCTCACCGAAGAAAAACCTGGACTTCAAAAGTAAAGAAAAGGATTGTACGGTACAGTATGTTTCCACTTGTGCAATGTATTGTAATCTACCTACTTTCATACAGCTGATATTACTGTACCCCCTATTATTCTCCATTGAATTTATTTGTGTTATGAAGGGGAAAATGTTCGTTTACATCTGTAATAAGTTAATATTATGTTTCAATGTTGCAATAAAGGTAACATTAGAAGTTCTTTCTTTCTTTCTTTCTTTCTTTCTTTCTTTCTTTCTTTCTTAACCCGTTTACCCTCCAGGGTTAGTTTTTCCTTCGGATTTAACGAGGGATCCCACCACTACCGCCTCAAGAATAGTCCTGGAGCGTAATACTTTGGATCGGGGGATACAACTGGGAAGGAGGACCCGTACAGGAGCGGTCAGAAGTTTAGGACCTCATAAAGAAATCACGAATTGTCATCTAGAACCTAAAATTGTGCCACTAGACCTCTGTAATTTTCTTTCTGAGCTCTCACATCTAATATAATATAATGTCGCCTGATTTCTTTGAGTTAGTCCAAGTACTGTAGAAGTTATGAATTTTTAACTCTTGGAAGGTCACACCAAAAATCTAAAATGTTGGTAATATAATGTACTGTATACTCTAATTGGTTGCAAGTATCACCATCAAGCTTTTTTGTAGACTTAGCAATAGGTGGGGGCCATTTTACTATAAATATAAATATTCCGAAAATATGCTGTTTTTTGCGTATTTTATTTTTTCGAAGCAGTGCCAAGATGGTTGTTTTTTCTATGTCATTGTCACGTATGGCCCAAGGTCTCGAGGCGAGCTATCGGCGTCAGATTTATCTGTCCTGATAGTTCCATTTGCACTCTGCAGATGGCATCCGAGAACACATTTCTGATGCTGATAGTTCACACTGAGACCTATGACGAGAACAAGGACAAGTTGACCATCTTCGCGCTGGTTTAAACAAAAACATAAACTCACAAAAGTCGGTGCCACATTTTTTCGGAATATTTATACTAAAATTACCTCCACCTATTGCTAAGTCTACAAAAGAATATTGGTGGTGATACTTGCAGCATATAGTGCATAATGTTTCCAAAAATGTTGACTTTCTGATGATACCTTCCAACAGTTAAAAATGTATAAGTTCTACAATACTCAATAAAATCAGGCGACGTATATCATATTAGACGCAAGAGTTCAGGGAAAAAATAAGAGGTCCAGTACAACAATGTTAGGTTCTAGATGACATTTCATTCTTTTCTTTATATGGTCCTAAACTTCTGACCGGTACTGTACCTCGCCCAGATGGGCTCACCTTCTATGCTGAACAGGTGCCTTGTGGGCGGGGTGAGGGGGATAGGGATAGACAAGGAAGCGGCCGTGGCCTTAAGTTGGGTACCATCCCGGCATTTGCCTGGAAAACCACTTCGAGGATGGCTGAGGTGGGAATCCGAACCCCCCTCTACTCAGCAGACCTGCCCATGCTGATTGGACCCCGTTGCAGCCCTTGTACCATTTTTCAAATTTCGTGGCAGAGCCGGAAATCGAACCCAAGCCTCCAGGGATGGCAGCTAACCACTACACCACAGAGGCGGCTAATAGGCTAATTACGGTAGTTAACTAGTACAAACGTACATTTCACAAGTACTTGTCATTTGATAATGCCATGTTTAACAGATGCATGTTCAACTGCTGCTGCTGTTGTTGTTGTTGTTGATAAATTCCTTATAACTTACAGCCGGATTGATTGCAGTTAATTTGAACCGGTAGTAATAAGTGATCTTTGGTTAGAACCAAGGAGTACAGAATATATTGTACTCTTTGATCAAGTTTGCGCACTTTTTAACAACGGTGCTGTGGTCTAAAGCGCGATATTTTAAAATAAATAATGTGTTTTCTGAAAAACGGATCATTTAGCGTGCTGTTTAAAGGGCGCGTCGTACGCAGAAATGAGAAAAACTGTGTTGTTCCGGGTAAAACCGTTCATCTGGCAACCCTAATCCCTGAACGCAACATCATAATTTCATGGCGCTATAGTGGGAGTGGAGAAACCATACAGTATTTACATAACTTACGAGGTTAAAACCAGAAACTGTCATAAGTCTTGTGTTAATTCAAAGTAGTTTACTAAAAATACCGTACCATTTTCTTTTAGATGCTCGCTGGATCTCTTCGTTGCATTCTTGTTAGGATCATTCTTGATCATACTCGAGTGGTAATTTAATGAGTTTAAGGACGTAAAGATGATAGAAGTACTAATGATTTTATTGGTTTTTAACGTCCCACTAACTGCTTAAGATTTTCGGAGACGCCGAGGTGCCGGAAGTTTGTCCCGCAGAAGTTCTCTATTATGTGCCAGTAAATCTACCGACACGAGACTGATATATTTGACACCTTCAAATACCACCGAACTGAGCCAGGACCTGCCAAGTTAGGCACGGAAGGCCAGCGCTCTACCGACGGAGCAACTCAGCCCAGCGTTAGAAGTACTATCTAGGTAATCAACAATAAAGCTAGTAAGCACCCGAGAACCGAAAACTACTCTTCGTGTTTGGGCACCACATAATCGCTACTATCTTTCTCTCCAAAAAGGATCTTCAAACATTCCAAACTGAAGAAGAGTCTCGAAATGACAGCTATGTTCATGCCTCTTTTGCAGTCTGGAATGTGAGCACGCACGCGCCTTGCCGCGGGACGGATCAATACATGGCGGGCACCACCTGTAGCTTGCTACTGGTGGTTCCTTCGTCGGGTTTGTTGTTAGGCCTATTTGGAATCCGGTTTCCATCTGTTTTGATTCCCTGCTGTTCAGTTCATTCTTAATTGTCAATTATTTACTGCGATCCCTACGACTGTTTCGTAAGTGTTATTTATTCAACGATTCTTATCGTATCGTGGTGTGACGGGGAAACATCATTGTATCCAGATCTCGCATTTTCTGCGCGGCTGTATACTATTTTCATGTGCAGTCGCCTCCTTTAATTTTGCTTGGTGAGTGAAATTTTGTATTCCAATTGATTACAACTGTTTTTATAAAATCTTGTTACTATAAAATGAATTTAATATCGCACGGAAGAATGCATAATTTGTGATGTGGTTAATCGTTGAAATCTGGGTACACCCATTTGTGTATACTTAGCCCAATACTTGATTTATAAGAAATTTACTCATTGTTGCAGTCATTATTAACCCTAATTTAGTCATAAAATATGCTGAGGTGCCCTGTCGATCTACATGTTCTGCAAAACTCGGATAACATCTCTTAGTCAAATCCCTCCAATCTCTGTATTCGACTACTGGTCTTTGTCTTGATGTAATAGTGGCTTAAATATGGTGTACTGATATACATGATACTCTCAGTTTTGGAATTAGATTGGCTCTAGAAATGCCTGTTTGATTAATGAAATATCGATAGAATTACTATAATTCGTTCACACGTGGAGTTTTCTTGAGAATTAAGAACGCATTTTCATTGGCAGCTGTAGCATTCTTTTGCCGGGTGCAAATTACATCGCTGCTAGCTTCGAGGTGTTGTGAGATACTTGAGATTTTGGCTGCCCGCCTCATAAGACTCTTGAGCGATCCTGTGACCTAAGATATTCCGACTGCTTCACCTTAGCAATCATTTTGATATATCAGATTGAGGTTTTTCAGAACAGAATTAGGCCCTGGATTTTGGTGAATATTTTGTCTTTCTTTCATATGAGGCATTGTTTATCAAAATAAACTATGTACCTAACGAATTAGCTGTATGATTTGGGTTTGCGTTCGGGAGATGATGAGTATGAGCCCCACTGTCGGCAGTAGTGATGGGACATTCGATTCATTCGCGATTACCTGTGTCGCACATGTGGATTTGGCCCTGTTTTACAGCTGAATGCCCTTCAAGATGCCAACCCTATATGGAGGGATGTAATCACTAATGCGTGTTTTTGTGGTGATTGGTAGTGTAGTGTGTTGTCTGAATATGAAGACCACAAACAAATTAATCGGACGCGATTAAAATCCCCGATTCGGCCGGGAGTCAAACTCGGGACCCTCTGAACCGAAGGCCTCAACGCTGACCATTCAGCCAATGAGTCGGACAATTGAAGGTGTAATGATATGTGTTAATAGAAAGTTTTATTGTTCAGTCATGTAGTGTCTTAACACAGTTGAGCAGTTATTTGTATGCCTGAAAGTTGGTTCACTCATCACTATTGGAGGAGTATATATTTCTCCTAAATCACTTCAGACCGGGCGAGTTGGCCGTGCGCGTAGAGGCGCGCGGCTGTGAGCTTGCATCCGGGAGATAGTAGGTTCGAATCCCACTATCGGCAGCCCTGAAGATGGTTTTCCGTGGTTTCCCATTTTCACACCAGGCAAATGCTGGGGCTGTACCTTAATTAAGGCCACGGCCGCTTCCTTCCAACTCCTAGGCCTTTCCTATCCCATCGTCGCCATAAGACCTATCTGTGTCGGTGCGACGTAAAGCCCCTAGCAAAAAAAAAATCACTTCAGAAATATGAATATTATGCAAATTCAGTTGAAAACATGGTGTCATACAATGATAATTGTACTCTTATTCTTGCAAGTGACTACAATCTGGCACTAATGAGATTTTTTTATTTTTATTTTTGCTAGTGGCTTTACGTCGCACCGACACAGATAGGTCTTATCACGACGATGCGATAGGAAATGCCTAGGAGTTGGAAGGAAGCAGCCGTGGCTTTAACTAAGGTACAGCCCCAGCATTTGCCTGGTGTGAAAATGGGAAACCACGGAAAATCATATTCAGGGCTGCCGACAGTGGAATTCGAACCCACTATCTCCCGGATACAAGCTCACAGCCGCGCGTCTCTAACCGCACGGCCAACTCGCCCGGTGCTGTAGAAATGAACATTCCTCTGCCCATGGTTGTCATTTAACTCAGTTTAGATTAATGGTAGACATACGGTACTTTAACCTTTTATAATTCAATAACCTACCTAACGCCCCTGTGGCTGGCTATGACGTCCACGGTATCACTGCCTGTCGTAAGATGCGACTAAAACGGGGACCAGGGGCTATCAACTTGATAGCGTGGCTTGGTGACCACGATTCCGCTAGCTGACTCTGGCATTGCTTTCACTTACTTGTGTGGGTTCCTCACCTTCATGTTTCCTATCTGACCTCCCTTGGTCGACACTGGTTCTTTTGTGACCCCGACAGTATTAAGCTCTCAAAGCCTAGGGAGTCTTTTCATTTTCACACTCTTCGAGGCCCTTCTCTTTCTTTCGCCGATACCTTCGTTATTTTAAGTGTCGAACCTCTTCCATGTTTTCCGTTTGATTAGTGTTAATAGAGGATGGTGGCCCAGTTGTACTTCCTCTTCAAACAGTAATCGCCACCATCCCTCTCAAGAAAGTGACTGAAGTGTAAATCCCGATCAAGACATGTGAGATATTTTGAACCGAAAATCTCGTTCCAGTGGTTCGGATTTCACGTAAAACGGTAGATCCCGTAACTTATGACTTAAGTCGCGTTAAATTTAAAACCTGCTTACTTTCCTTCTTCAGTAATTTTATTCCTGCCATCCCGTTATTATCCTACGGAAAATGATAGATTGTTTTAATATGGCCATCGTTGAAATACGGTATCCAGAAACTGTAGCATGTACCAGAACCTGATCCTAATTCAAGCAGATTATATTACAGTCATGTCTTTATATCTTGAAAATTGCAGCACTCAATTTTCCTGTAGGACGCATTGGTGGACGTGCGTCTATTAATTCTGTCTTTGTGTTTGCCAAGTGGATACACAGTGTTTGTATATCTACCAATTACTTGTAGTTCCGATACCTGATACAGAGTCGGTGATGAGGTGAGATGCAATTACATGTCGTGGTTTTACGCCCCAATGCCCTTCCTGTCGTGAAACTGAGTTGAGGAGCTAATGAAGATGAAATGAATGAAATTGGGTAAGGAGTTAAACGGAATCGGCTGTGTCCTAAGAATAAGAACTGTCCCGGCATTTTCCAGGAAATGAAAATGAGCAAAGGATAGAAAACCATTTTTAGGTTATCCGATGGTGGGCTTCGAACTCACCCGTCCCGAATGCAGAGCGCTTGGCTCCATAGCCATAGCGCATTAACACCCTTGGCCACTTCGCTCGGTGATCCACGGTGTTTGTTGTATGATAAATATGACGCAATAATGCGTCGCGCCAAGATGTAAGCAAATACGGAAAAAAATGAAATTTATTTTCACGTGCAAGGTAAATAATTATTGTTATAGAAATGTTTGCAAGCTGCAAAATTAACTTACTTGAAGTAACTTACAATTATTTCATTAACGATCTTTTACAAATAATAAACAATCTAGTAAATTATTAAACCTGTTGGCATTTGCGTGCCTAGAATAATTCAATAGAATGATTCAACTGAAAGAAACTTGTCATAATATTAAATGAGATACGAAACCACCGCGTCTGTTTAAATATATCAGATAGCACAGAAACATATTATACTATTGTATGGCTGAATGTTACACTATATAAAAGTACGTTAATTAAGTTATGTAGGCCATGTTTAATGCAATACGTTCAGCGACATGACCGTTGCCTACAAGAGGCGACTCTCTCGTAACATTGTGGGGTGTTAGTTTATATTGAGACCACTGATAAGGTTTATCGTATCAGTTGTAGGCTATGCTTTCTGAAAATACACGCGTTGGCTAGGCTTCACTTAAACTTGCACAATACGGCTGTGAGCTTGCATCCGGGAGATAGTGGGTTCGAATCCCACTGTCGACAGCCCTGAAGATGGTTTTCCGTGGTTTCCTATTTTCACACCAGGCACGTAAAGCCACTAGCAAAAAACATGCACAATAATGGAGATGTATTATTACTGGCCGGTTTTTAAGCAAGCAGGCTTATAATGTTACATAACTGTTGATACTGCGCCCGTAGTCACGGGACTCGAGGTGTGCGTGGAATACAGACGAAAATCTTTCTTTCAGTTTTTACAATTTACTTTACGTCGCACCGACACGGATAGGTCTTATGGCGACGATAGGAAAGGGAAAGGCCTAGGAGTAGGAAGGAAGTGGTCGTGGCCTTAATTAAGGTACAGCCCCAGTATTTTCCTGGTGTGAAAGTGGGAAACCACGGGGGAAAAATCTTCCGGACTGCCGACAGTGGGGTTCGAACCCACTATCTCCCGAATGAAAGCTCGCAGATGCGCGACCCGAAATGTATGGCCAACTCTCTCGGTGTGATTTTTATTTCAAACGCGCGCGCGTGTATGTATGTGACAGAGAGAGAGAGAGAGAGAGAGAGAGAGAGAGAGAGAGAGAAAAGAGAAATAATCTGTCACCCACTGTTATTAATTTGGGACTAATGCTGAGCTCTGTGCTCCCGGATTTAAAGAAGATGCTGTATCAGTACTTTCCTGGAACGAGTACGGCATTGAAAATCCATACTACCGAGCTCGATAGCTGCAATCGCTTAAGTGCGGCCAGTATCCAGTAATCGGGAGATAGTGGGTTCGAGTCCCACTGTCGGCAGCCTTGAAGATGGTTTTCCGTAGTTTCCCATTTTCACACCAGGCAAATGCCGGGGCTGTACCATAATTAAGGCCACGGCCGCTTCCTTCCAACGCCTAGGCCTTTCCTATCCCATCGTCGCCATAAGACCTATCTGTGTCAGTGCGACGTAAAGCATATAGCAAAAAAAAAAAAAATCCATATTGAAGATAGCCACTGGGAATATCCCGGTCAAGCACCTGATCGAAATATTGAAGACTGGCCTTTCTTGTCATCTTGAGATACATCCAATGACGCATATGGCTATGAAAGGAGGAAAGAAGAGAACCACTGAAATAAATGAAGACGGGTAGCATTTAAGAGTATGACACTTCCGCCATCGTAATCCATCATCTCGGAGTTCGGAATAGTTCTATACACCCGTGCTTTATATTGGGGTCGGTAGTATTGTTTATAATTTGAGACGTTTACATTTACCAAGCGAGTGGCTGTGCGCGGTTTGCATCACGTAACTGTCAGCTTGCATTCAGCAGATAGTGGGTTCGAACCCCACTGTCAGCAGCTCTTAAGGTGGATTTCCGTGGTTTCCCATTTTCGCACCAGGCAAATGCTGGTGATGTATCTTCATTAAAGCCACGGTCACTTCCTTCCCACTCCTAGTTCTTTCCTATCTGGGGCTGTACCTTAATTAAGGCCACGGCTGCTTCCTTCCCACTCCCAGACCTTCCCTGTCCCATCGTCGCCGTAAGACCTATCTGCGTCGGTGCGACGTAAAGCAACTAGCAAAAAAAAAAAAAAAAAAAAGTTATTTCCTATTTCATCGTCGCCACAAGACCTATCTGTGATGGTGCGATGTAAAGCAAATTGTAATAGTACGAGGGCGAATCAAAAAATAAGTTACACTAGTTCGACGCGAGAGCACGCTGTGTGTCGTGATCCTGGCCAATGCAGAGCAAGCTACAGTAACTGCTGACACGTCCGATAGGAAGGTTGGGGTGGTATCCCGTCGCGTTGTGTGTGCAGAGCGGGCTAGGCTCAATGGCGCGGCAACTGGATGTTCGCTCCAAATTGGAGGTGCGTGCAACGATCAGATTTCTACGGGCTAAACGGCTCACTTGACGGACATTAATCGTGAAATCACTGCTGCATATGGTGAGCGTGCAGTTTCTCAGCCAGGTATTGTAAAGTGGTGTAAGTAATTTGATGCCGGACGCACGGATCTCACGAACGAATATCGTGAAGGCAGAACCGCAACGTCCAGTACCGTTGCAAATGTTGACCGTGTGAATGGGACGGCGCATAACACTGCAGGAAATTGCCAGCATGCTGAACATTTCGTATGGCTGTGTGTTCTCCATTGTTCAAGAGCACCTTGGATTTCATAAACTGTGTAAAAGATGGGTCCCACGTTTGCTCACAGATGTGAGCATTTTTGTAACGGTATTCTGTAGAGGGCAACGAATTTCTGCGGCGAATCATCACAGGGGATGAAACGTGGGTCCATCAATTCACCCCCGAAAGAAGGGGAAATCTATAGAATAAGTGCAAACCACATCACTACCAAGAAAAACAGACCAACGTCCAACCTTCAGCAGGGAAGGTAATGGCGACAGTGTTCTTTGACATGGAGGGTGTGGTGCACGTGGAATTTATGGCGAAAGGCACGACAGTCAACTCGACTTAGTATTGTCAAACGTTGAACCGGTTGCGTAAGCCAGTTAAAGAAGAGTGGCGGGGAAAATTGAGCGCCGATGTGGTTTTGTTGCACGATAACGCAACACCTCACACGGCCCGCCAAACGTCCGAACTCCTGCAGCAATTCAAGTGAGAGGTATGGCAACATCCTCCATAGAGTCCAGACTTGGCGCCATGCGATTATCATGTGTTCAGTAAACTGAAAAAGGATCTCGGTGGACGACGATTCCGAAACGATGAGGAGGTGAAAGCAGCTCTCTCCATGTGGTTACATAGCGCTGGAGGTGATTTCAGGCAATCAGTCACAACTGATCTGCATTTACGGCAGTAGCCCAGGTGGCAGATTCCCTATCTGTTGTTTTCCTAGCCTTTTCTTAAATGATTGCAAACAAATTGAAAATTTGTTGAACATCTCCCTTGGTAAGTTATTTCAATCCCTAACTCTCCTTCCTACAAATAAATATTTGCCCCAATTTGTCCCCTTCAATTCCAACTTCATCTTCATATTGTGATCTTTCCTACTTTTATAAACGCCATTCAAACTTATTCATCTACTACTGTCATTTCACGCCAGCTCTCCACGGACAGCTCGGAACATACCTCTTAGTCGAGCAGCTCGTCCCATTTTTCCCAAGTCTTTCCAGCCCAAACTTTGCAACATTCTTATAACGCTACTCTTTTGTTGTAAATCAACCAGAACAAAATCGAGCTGCTTTTCCTTGCAATTTTTCCAGTTCATAAATCAAGTAATCCTGTTTAGTGTCCCATACACTGAAACCATACTCCAGCTGTCGTCTTACCAGAGACTTATATGCCCTCTCCTTTCATCCTTACTACAACCTCTAAATACCCTCATAACCATGTGCAGAGATCTGTACCCTTTATTTACAATCCCATTTATGTGATTACCCCATTGAAGATTTTCCCTTATATTAACATCTAGGTACTTATAATGATCCCCAAAAGGACTTTCACCCCTCAACGCTGTAATAAAATCTGAAAGGACTTTCTCTATTTCTGAAACTCACAACCTGACTTTTAACCCCGTTTATAAGCATACCATTGCCTACTGTCCATCTTACAATATTATCGAGGTCATTTTGCAGTTGTTCACGATCTTTTAACTTATTTATTACTCTAGACAGAATAACATCATCCGCAAAAAGCCTTATCTCTGATTCCACTTCTTTACTCATATCATTTATCTAAGAAAATATGTATGTATGTTTAGTCCTCAGCCCGAAGGCTGGTTGGATCCTCAACAGCTCCGCCATCAGCTGTCATAGATGGCCTAGGCATCACTGAAGAAGCGTACGAGGGAAATGAGGAGTGAGGTAGTTTCCCGTTGCTTTCCTCACCGAGCCAGTTGCTATTACATATCAGTCTGCCAAGCCCACTGAAATGCATGCACCAACCAACCCTATGAGCAATATTTTCACACCATTCATAGCAGGGACTGGCTGCAGAAGGAATGGCATTACTAGCATCACTCATACCTCAGTCACTTTCATTTTGTCAAAGCCATGGATAAAGCTGAGACAGATCAATGAAAGTAACAAGATTGTTCTAGCCCATACCAGAAGACATAGTGCACTGTAAACACTAGGTCCCGCCAGCAAAGGCATTAAGAAAATATAAAGGTCCAATAATACTGCCTTGTGGAATTCCCCTCTTAATTATTGCAGGGTCAGATAAAGCTTCGCTAACTCTAATTCTCTGAGATCTGATTTCTAGAAATATAGCCACCCATTCAGTCACACTTTTTGTCTAGTCCAGTTGCACTCATTTTTGCCAGTATTAATCAGTTATCTACCCTATCAAATGCCTTAGATAGGTAAATCGCGACACAGCTCATTTGACCTCCTCAATCCAAGATATCTGCTCTATCTGCTGGAATCCTACGAATTGAGCTTCAGTAGATTAACCTTTCCTAAACCCGAACTGCCTTCTATCGAACCAGTTATAAATTCGCAAACGTGTCTAATATAAGCAGAAAAAAATGCTTTCCCAAAGCCTACATGCAATGCATGTCAAACAGACTGGCCTGTATTTTCAGCTTTAAGCCTATCACCCTTCCTTTATACACAGGGGCCACTATAGCAACTCTCCATTCATTTGGTATAGCTCCTTCATGCAAACAATAACCGAATAAGTACTTCAGATATGGTACTATATCCCAACCCGTTGCCTTTAGTATATGCCCAGAAATCTTATCAATTCCAGCCGCTTTTCTAGTTTTCAACTTTTGTATGTTACTGTAAATATCATTGTTATCATAGGTAAATGTTTATACTTCTTTAGTATTACTCACCTCCCTTATCTGGACATTATCCGTGTAAATAACAATCTTTATGTACTGCTGACTGAATACTTCTGCATTTTAAAGATCCTTGCACATACACTCCCCTTTTTTTATCAAGTGACTTCTGGAATGTCCTTCTTGGAACGTGTTTCTGCCTTAAAGTACATATACATACCCTTCCATTTTTTACTGAAATTTGTATGACTGGTAGTTATCCTTCCCATCATGTTATCCTAGCTGGCTTCTTTGCTAGATTCAATTTCCTGGTAAGTTCCTTCAATTTCTCCTTACTTCTAACTTTATTACTTTGCAACCTCCACCTTCTTTTTAGGCTCTTTACGTCTCTGTTATAGTGGCTGTCCGGCTCCATGGCTAAGTGGTTAGCGTGCTGGCCTTTGGTCACAGGAGTCCCGGGTTCGATTCCCGGTAGGTTCGGGAATTTTAACCATAATTGGTTGATTTCGCTGGCACGGGGACTGGGATTATGTGTCGTCTCCATCATCATTTCATCCGCATCATGACGCGCACGTCGCCTACGGGTGTCAGATCAAAAGACCTGCACCTGGCGAACCGAGCATGCCCTCGGACATTCCCGGCACTAAAAGCCGTACGCCATTTCATTTCATATAGTGGGTCTTTACCATTCCTTACTACCTTTAAAGGTACAAACCTGTTTTCACATTCCTCATTAATTGCTTTAAACCCATCCCAGAGTCTGTTTACATTTTTATTTACCGTTTTCCACCGATCATATTTACCTTTTTTAAACTCCCGCATGCCTGTTTTATCAGCCATATGCTATTGCCTAATAGTCCTAATTTTAAGACCTTCCTCCCTATCAAATTTATTTTTAACTATGGCAAAAACGGCTTCGTGATCACTAATGCCATCTATTACTTCGGTTTCTCTATATGGGTCATCTGGTTCTACCAGCACCACGTCCAGAATATTCTTCCCTCTAGTTGGTTCCATCACTTTCTGAATCAGCTGTCCTTCCCATATTCACTTATTTGCCATTTGTTGATCATGCTTCCTGTCGTTCGCATTACCTTCCCTATTGGCATTTGGTAAATGGAGATCACCAGCTACAGTCACGTTGCCTTGCCATATATCAAATAATTCTGAATCAGCGTCAGCGCTACCTTTTCCCGGTTTGTACATTCCAAAGACATCAAGTTGCCTATTATCTTCAGAGTTGAGCCTTACACCTACAACTTCATGTTTTGTCATCTTTAACTTTTTGTAGCTTACACATTTTTTTTCCGCCAGATTGACTACTCACGCTCGAACCATTCCTATCCTATATCTACGATACACACTCCAGTTCCTTGAGAAAATTTCTGCATCCATTATATCATTTCTCAAGCGTGACTGAACTCCTATTACAATGTCTGCGCATCCGGAATCGAAGTGTCGGTTGACCGTTCCGAGAAATGTTTACATTCTCTTTGGGACTATGTGGAAAAGTTACATTATATGTTGTCATAACCGTGTTGCCTATGTGTAGGTGGTTTCATAAATGGCCATAACTTGGAAGTGTAACTTACTTTTTGATTACCCCTCGTATTGTGGGAGAGAAATAGTTCAACCTAATATCACATATTTCTGCTATTGTATGACCCTCCTTTACTTTCCATAATTAACAACTCTAGAATCATGATTCTTTTACCATTATCGTTTTTATCTCGTGAATCGTTTATCCGAAACTTTGTCAGAATATAATATTTCCACCTGTCAGCTATGTCCTCAGGATCCTCAATTTACTAACCAGTCTAGCTCGAAACACTGTTAATTTCCAATTTCCCTCCATTTCTAAGATTCTCCCTTTAACTCTGGAAAAATCCCCTGCAACCTGACCTAGTATTTCTTTTTTTCATTTAAGTTTCTCCTACAATTTATTTTTTTGAGGTTATTACCTGTACTTCATGCCTTTGCTGGCGGGACCTAGTGTTTACAGTGCACTAAGTCTTCTGGTATGGGCTAGAGCAATTTTGTTACTTTCATTGATCTGTCTCTGTCTCATCCTTGGCTTTGACAAAATTAAAGTGGCTGAGGTATGAGCGATGCTAGTAATGCCATTCCTTACGCAGCCAGTCCCTGCTATGAATGGTGTGAAAATATTGCTCATAAGGTTGGTTGGTGCATGCATTTCAGTGGGCTTGGCAGACTGGTATGCAATAGCAACTTCTGGCTCGGTGAGGAAAGCAACGGGAAACTACCTCACTACTCATTTCCCTAGTACGCCTCTTCAGTGATGCCTAGGCCATCTATGACAGCTCATGGCGGAACTGTCGAGGATCCAACCAGCCTTCGGGCTGATGACTAAACAGAACACACACCTGTACTTCTTAGTAACTATTTCTTTTCTCTATGTCTTTTCTATCTTGCTTAAAATGACTTTTGATTTCTCTACAAACTACCCTCAGTGACGATTTCAGGGTTGCCCGAGGGAGAATATTCTTCCCATCGCCTCCATGACGAAAATCCCCCTCCCCCTACGCGGGGGATTTTAACCACAATATTACACAAATTGATACCGAGACCTGAATATGTGCCTACGTTATCGATCATTGTCTTTCGGTTAGCAAGCAGTACGAACTTTTCAGTCTCTTGCGACAATAGATTTCATTTAACACGTATCTGCGATGCTTCTCGCAAGCCATTTCTCTACTAGCAATGCAAGAAATGAAGTTTACTGTAAACAACAATCAAATGAATGATACTGGTTTATTGGGCTTGGATATTTCATATATTTGTCTATAAGTTATGTTTTACTTCATTTGGTGAAATTAATTCGACAATCAAAAATCCGTTGTGACAACAATGAGCTCATTTTAAAATTAATTGCTTATTATGTGTACCTAACGAACTCAACGTTGTTTTTAGATTCTCCATGATTGGCATTCCTGACAATGTTCCTCCATCCGGCGCACAGTTCGTAATTTCAGGAATCTAGCCGGCCAAAAATCGTATCTCGGAAACTAATGGACCGATTTACATAAAACTTAGTATGTAACTGCTATTATTGGAGATAATTAAGTGTGTGGTCAATCAAGTACAAAGAACAAATTACTACGCCAGGAATAGAATTAGTAATCTTTGTAATTTTAATCATTTTTCGTTATAGCTTTAAGAAATGAAATAGATGTTAATAGTAGGACATGCTGTTTAGAATGTTTAAAAACAGATACAGGAATACATGTACTTGCCATGTACTTCATTAGATGCAGTTACATCAGAATCGCTATCGTCACTTTCATTATCTCCTTCGGCGGAACCAGATACAGGAGGCTCAGACAGAAAGTTGAGCACTTCTCGTGAAAGCGGAATCAACTTCCTCCTCCTTGATTTCCCTAAGCTGGTAATATAAGGGTCCGATGATATAAGCAGCCTATGGAAAAGATCAGTATTTGTGTCTTTCTGGAAGGTTTCCTGTTATCTTTAATCCTGATCTCCTGGGCTTCCTCTTAGAGGTGTCCAGTAGGTATAATACAGTGCCATGACCCAAGAGTTTGTGCAAAGTTACAGGCATGTAGTACGATTTGTATTTTTGTAAGTACAATTGTATAGTTTCCTTTTCGTACACGCCAAATGTCACTTTATCAATGGTATACCCACACGAAAGAGTTTCTACGATGGCACGTAGATGGTTTATTGAATTTATATCTACTCCAGCAATATCCGCAGAAGTGGAAGCCTCTCTGAAGAATCTTCTAGCGGTTTCCATCTTTGGTATTGCCAGCACTTTGCTTCGGATATCAACCAATAGACGCGTTTCCTCCCTGAACTTCTGTAGTGAAGTCATCTACAGTATTTATTTATTGCGTGTGTGTTTTAGGCTTTAAATCAGTGTGTTGAATGAGAGTTATGCGATAAGCCTACGTGTGTGATTTATTTCTTTAACATTAATACTGTGATATTTTGTAGTCATCTGCAGTATTGATTTACTGCGTCTGTTTTCTAGCTTTTATTGTCTATATAAATTTATTAAATGCAATTAAATACATCACCTGCCCCTCAAGTCCATAAAATTATTTGTCTATTTTCTCTCGTAATTTGCCTTATATTTCAGTGCTGAGGTTCCTTATGTGCCGTAGTTTACCTCTGATTCTGTACAAACCAAAAGTGGCCCCTGTAAACCCCACGTACCCTTCAGTTCATAAAAGTAATTGTAGCTTAGTTTATTCAGCCGTTCGTCTTGAACTTACATACTGAATTTCACAAATTTATGTGCCGCCGTTTTTCCGTGATGGCGTTGTGCGGAGTCGTTCGATATGGCAACCCTGTTGTCATAAGAGTACTGTTTTCTTAACATGGAATGAGCTATAGTAGACTAAAGGCAGGATCATCCTTACATTGTTGTGATGCACGTCCTTCTGCAAGGCTCATTCTCTGCTCGAACCAACTTTTATTGTACTTCAGTAATTTGTCCCTTTTTCTACTATATTTTGTCCAGCGTGATCGAATTTTAGCACACAAAATACTAACAGATTTTCTTATTGACTTATCCTAGGAACAATCCTCAAAGCCTAAATGTTCAATTACAACATTCGCAATATCATCGTTCCGCTTATATTCCCTGCTGTTCCTCAGCAGCTCGAAAACCGACCTCCGGGTTACAGAGTACATGGCTTCTGAAAAAAATTAATTACTCTTATGGTCGCGCCTGGTCGTAGCAAAAAGTCACAGTTTTCTATTCACTAAAGTGTAGATAACTCATCCAAAAGACTTTCATTGCGGAAATCAAAGGCAATCCATTTTAAAAGTCAGCTCAAATTTGTATAATTAGATAGCGCTTGGACACCGTGTACCCGAATTTTAAGTGCATATTTCGGACAACAATATAGTAATTTTCAGAAAATGCTACATACTATATAAAAATACATACTTTCATCTAATATAATCACATTGCAAGCTAAAGAATATTTAGTTCTGATGTCGTTACTGAGCCCTCACATAATAATAACTGCGCGCTCGCCTCGCCAGAATATAATGCCCTAACGGAGGAGAGCCACTTTAGGCTTTCGGTGAGATTAATCAGACAGCGCGACTTTTCAATGCTTAATTACTGTACCCAAGAGTCTTATAAACACGACTCACAGAAAATGCACACCAAAGACAAGGGTTGAAAATATAATTTTTGGCCGGCTGGATGCTAGAAATTACCCACTGTGCGGCGTGGCGTGAGTCTGTTGGTCTTTGCTTAATTCTCTGTGAAATTATTATGTTTTCATAATGAAGATGTCAAAATCTCAAACGTTATTGCCTTTCTTTCCAAAGAAACAAACATTTTTCAGATGATACATGCAACAAGAGAGTAATACAGCGAAGGCGAAAGGGAAAAAATGTTTCGTTTGTTCTTCGACATTGTTCAAATGAGAATTTGTTGCTACCGGAAGTGTAGCGGCTGTGAATGTATCAGAAAAAATGGGAGCGTGCAGTACGCAGACTACTAATATTTTTATTTTGATCTGAATCGTTGTGACGCATTTTGCAAATTCTGTTAGAATCATTTACAAACTGATCTTGAAGCTTTCGAAGTAAATGGTGGCGTGGTGCCTTGTATTAACTTTCGGAAATCTACGGGCAGTTCGGGGAAATTACAGAAGCATGCGCATTCTTAAAAGCATGCGAGGGCCGATGATCTTCGATGTTAGGCCCCTTTAAACAACAAGCACAAAAAGCATGCAAAAACAGTGGCTCTTGATACCTGCAGGTTACTGGAATTGAATAATCCTGTCCATGTATAGTTAAACAGAGTGGCGAAGAAGCTTTGAATCGTCAAGCTCTCTCAACTTCAATCGAAACTTTGCAACGTAGAGATCGCCCATACAACAAAGTATGAACCGGCAATTGATAGAATAGTTCTAAAAAATAACAGTGACCTTAAAAATTGAGTTGACGCAAATTACACTATCTACATATGTTATTCCCCTTTGGGGGAGGGGTGGGGTAGAGTAACATCCACGGTAAGTACTATACTCTCACAGGTTCTGGAACCGCCTCCTCCAACCGCCCCTGGGAGAGGCCTCAACCACACGGAATGTGCTGACTAAGAGTACATGCTTAACCTGACCTGACTTGAAAAGTAGGGCGGTTGGCTAAGAGCGCGCTCTTAACCTCGCATGACCGTATGCTGGCTACGTATCAAGGCTTAAGCTCTCAGACCTCGGGTTCGACCCCAGGCCTAAGGACGTTAACCGTACAGACCCAAGTTCGAGGCCCAAGAGTACAAGCTTTACACCCAGGCTAACCGCATAAGAGTGGAAGCTTAACCTAACAGACCTCAAGTTCGATATCCGGGCTAACTGCATAAAAGTGCAGGTCTAACGTTACTCTGACCATGCGTTAACCTAACTAACCTAACCTCACGGGCTTATCGAACACGAGTGAAAGCTTAACCTAACAGACCTCAAGTTCAATACCCGGGGTGACTGCATAAAACTGCAGGCCTAACGTTACGCTGATCACGCGTTCGCCTAACCTAACCTCCTAGGCTAACCGAATACAAGTGCAAGCTAAACTTAACAGACTTAAGTTCGATACTGGGATTAACTGCATAAAAGTGCAGGTCTAACGTTAACGCTGACTACGCTTAAACTAACCTGACACACACCCTGGCAAAAAGTGCAGGCTTAACCTTAGGCTGACTAGGCGTTAACCTGACCGGTTGCCCTTCCCTCTACCCAGACGAAAATTGCAGGCTTTATTTTCCGCTGACCACGCGTTAACCTAACAACCTCCCCGGATTTGAAGCTTAACATGAAACAAGATGGCGACTATAAGGCTTAATGCGTATGCTTTATTCATAGGGGGCGTAACATTGGGAAACGACATAAAAGAGCCTGGAACTGAACTTGGAACAAGATGGCGGCTGCACATGGGACTAGAGAGATGGTGTAAGGCTTAATACATGTACTTTATTCATAGGATGCGTAACATTTGGGAAGCATCTTTGGGGGCTTGAAGCTGAAAATAACCTCCAAGGCTAACCGCAAAAGAGTGTAAGCTTAACTTAACAGAATTTTAAGATCGATACCCGAACTAATCGTATAAAAGTGCAGGCTAAACCTTACGCTGACCAGGCATAAACCTATCAGGTTGCCCTTCCCTACTCCAGCTCCGACATAACTTTACACCCTAGCTAATCGCGAAGACTTAACCTCGCGCTGACCAGGCATTAACCTAACCGGAAGCCTTTCCCTACACTAGCTTAGCGGCTACACATTGAACTAATAGGACTAGGGAGATGGTGTAAGACTTAATATGTATGCTTTATTCATAGGGGCGTAATGTTGAAAGGCGACCTCAGGGGCTTCGAGCTGAACTCGGAACTAGGAAGCTGGTGTTAGGCTTAATACATATGCTTTATTCTAAGGGGTGTAACTTTGGGAAGCATCTTTGTCGCTCGAAGCTGAGCGACTGCAGAGACATTCCTCCTCCTCGTAGACTTAGAATTCATCCTCTTCATCCGCCACCTCCTCATAGAGTCAGTAGCGTATGACTACATCTTTCTCCTCCTCATAGACTTCCTCCTCCTCCTCTTCCTCTCCCTCCTTCGTCCTCCTTATAGACTAGTAGCGTATGACTACCTTCTCCTCCTCGTCCACCTGAATGCAAGGTTAACCTAACAGGTACGGATTCGACTCCAAGCTCAACCTCACAGATCCTGGATTCGACCCTAGGCTTAACCTTACCAGGGGGTATGCTTAACCTAACTGCCAACGTGATTATGGATAAGAGTGCTAGCCTTACGTAACAGGCATGGATTTGACGCCAGGCTTAACCTTGCAAGGGTGTTACAGACTCAAATTTGAGATTCGATCCCATGCTTAACCTATTTAGACATGATAACACATGGTTCGGGGTAACTGTATTGTGCTTTAATGGTGAGCTTGGTGGAAGCTGAACTTGAAGCAATACGGTGGCTGCACATTGTACTAATAAGACTGGGGAGATTGCGTAAGGCTTAATACACGTGTCTTATTCATAGAGATATAACTTTAGAAAGCTACTTCAAGGACTTGAAGCTGAGTGGCTGCAGAGTTAAAGACGCTAGCGTGTGAGCTGATGCGTAACGCGCTGTTGGTTTTTAGTGTTTGGAACACTGAATTTTTTATTTTAACATTTCATGCTTATAGATTTTAACTTTAGAGACGTATAGTAGCTTACAATATTGTTGACATCACTTAGAGATTAAAACTTTGTGTGTTCAGAACCGAAAAAATGTTCGCGCTATACTTGGCAGGGAATGGAACCCAGAGCTCTTCCCTTTGGACTGCTGAGTATCATGCTAAGTAAATGACTGCGCTTTGAAAGCATGCGTTAAATTGAAAACCTGGCTTTAGCGCTACAAGAAATTAGAAAAGCACCGGCCGAATTGGGATTCGAATCTGGAGCTCACTTGGACTCAGAACTAAAGAGCTTAAGTGTATAAGAAGAAAAAATCCTCAACCCGATCTGAAAATATGGCGAGCTTTTCTTTCACTGAAGACTAAGTGCGAACTGTTAGTTCAAAGTACGTTAACTGAATACGGAGTGAGAATGCAGCTAAAGTGAGGTTGTGACAGTATGTGCAAAAAAATTGTATCCACGAGCAAGTTGATCAGACTTGTTTTTGCATTTAGCCTAGTATGCACATATCAGAAAAAATTATTGACTGCACGAACAAGTTGATTAAACTTGGAATTATTTGCTGAGGCATGAAATACCAAGTTCATTGTTGTTTTGCATTTAGCCTAGTATGCACATATCAGCAAGAAAATGACTGCACCGGCAAGTTGTTTAGACTTGGAAGTATTTTCTGAGACATGAAATGCCAAGTTCATTGGTTTTTGTATTTAGCCTAGTATGCACATATTAGCAAAAAATTGACTGCACGAGACGCCGACCCGAGTACCAATTGAACCGGTGGCTCCTTTACTTTGACAGCAAACATGCATAAATGTGCATTAAATTCTTCTTTGTTTAATTGAAGCGCCTTAAGTTCGATTCTGAACGTTGAACCGGAGCCATCGGACCAAAGGCAAGCATTTTATCCATTTAGCCACAAAGCCGGACTTCAATCTACTAAATCTTAGGCTACCATCTCGACTGATCAGGTGTTGAGTATTGGCAGTGGCAGAGGCCAGGGCAGTAGCTTGTGAAGCAGCCTTGACAACACAGCAGGCTTCTCCGTTGGCTATTGGCTGCAGCTCAAGACGCTTACGGCTTGACGTTCATTAAACCAACTATCGAAAAGTCTAGTGGTAGCCCACATCTTAATTCCAGCATACGCCACTGACAGTTAGTACTTACAACAAGCACCCACATCCTATTACTTAACCTGTAGTGGACACCACACAGCCTGTTTTCAAAGATCTTAGCAAAACAGAGTTATAGGAAAGATGTCTAAAAAGGAGAAACCAAAACGCAACTGTAAATTTTGGTCGATATGTCCCAAAACATCATGCAGTGGTAATAAAATTGTTCAAATAGCAACCTGCAGTGCAGTGGCCAGTTTTAATGAGGGAGCTAGCAGTAGCCTACAAGTACTTAACGCATTGGGAATCAAAGTTGGGAAGAATACTTTGTGCATGTTTGACAAGGGAAGGGTAGATTCAGAAGATAAAGGTAAGATACTCAACTTTGGAGGCTAAAAGGTCTAGGCAAAGGCTCAGGCTGGAAGAAATATCCAAGAACATCCATACAGAGGGTATAACATATGCCAGTGGAGCCTTCTAAGGTGTACCGTGGGTCGAACCGAGTGTTACAACTTTACAAGCGTTTTCGTGTAAACTTAGTTTTTCAAAGAAGAAACATAATATCACAAGAGACCGAGCTCGATAGCTGCAGTCGCTTAAGTGCGGCCAGTATCCAGTATTCGGGAGACAGCGGGTTCGAACCCCACTGTCGGCAGCCCTGAAGATGGTTTTCCGTGGTTTCCCATTTTCACACCAGACAAATGCTCGGGCTGTTCCTTAATTAAGGCCACTCCTAGCCCTTTCCTGTCCCATCGTCGCCATAAGACCTATCTGAGTCGGTGCGACGTCAAACAACTAGTAAAAAAATAAGAAAAGAATATTTAGTGATAATTAGCAAACTTGTCCATTTATCAATTGGAATTTATTGAGGTACATTATTTAAATAAAGATAAATATATAAGCTGTATGGCAAACAAGACAAATTGTTTTGTAATATGAGGGCAGATTGGAAAGTAACGAACAGTAATTTTTTTCTCCCCTGGTATTGTAGCTGGAATGTTGAAATTTCACGACGATATAGTTTGAAGTTTGCGCTACAGAGGGTGTTTTGTTTTCATGTACAGCTCTAACGAGAGAAGCCTGAACTACAAAACAAGCACGGCGTGCATGTTACTGTCGTCCATGTGTGAAGAGCAGGGAAGTGTACAGTAGTTCGACATGTTTGGAGCAAAGGACATACACCGAGTGAAGTTCACAGGGACATGCGTAGCATGTATGGGGACCACTGCCTGGACCAGGGATGGCGAACCTTTTCCAACTAGTGTGCCATTTTAGGTCTGGATCATTATTTTCAACTGTCTACTGTGCCACTTGTTATTTTCGTTTGTAATGGATACAACTCTCGCCTCCACTCACCATCGCCACCAGCGACTTCCATCCCTAATTCCAAATTATGTTTCATAATATATTGTATTGTAAAATACCAAATACATGTGACGTATGATGACCCAAACAAAGTAAGTAGCACTGTAGTAAGTTTCTTCATGGCCGAAAACTTTTGTGGGAGGCCCATCCACTGTTCAAGTGTTAAGTTCTTCGGCTTCTGGAGAGAGTATTCACCATCAACAGCACACTCAATTTTCATTAATGCGTCAAGTTGTACGAACATTTTCACCCATACATGCTTTCTTAAAATTCAGTCAACTCCATTTCTAAACTATCAGTATCGAACCAGTAAAAAAACCCTCATTTGTGCAATATGAGGTTTTGAAGTAAAGTGCGATAGTTCCTCCAAATCTCGAAATTGGGATAATTTCTTGGCAACTATTTATCTTACAAAGTTCACAACAATAAACAGTTACTCACTAAGAATAATTACGCGATGCTGGCAACCACACACAAGCCGAACTTCACTCATTCACTGATCTGGGTGAGCGAATGGCTCGTCGGCCGCATCTGACATTTATATCACTTCACTTCCGGACCTATCAGTGTTGTAGTGTTACCATAATGCACGTTCGAATGGAAGAAGAATTTAGATTTTCGGTTTTTATTTCTTAAACCTGAAACACTACGACTATACGATGCACGAGATATGTATAGTCTATAGTACAAAACGTACATAACAGTTTTAATATGTGCATGTGGTGTGCCACCGAAATCGTGTTCGCGTGTCACCTAATGACACGCGTGGCATAGGTTCGCCATCCCTGGGCCCTGGATCGTAGCAATCAATGTTCCAGGTGGTGTGCATTCTTCCAAGAGGGCCATGTGGACCTTGGTGATTCGCCACGCTCCGGGCTGCCGGTAACAGCTTCTACTCCGCAGAATGTCCGCGCCATTGAGGCAGCAATTTTGAAAGACCGGCGTGTGCACCTGCGAACCTTATCGCAGACTTTCAACATTTCCTGTGGTGCGGTGTACGACATTGTTCATGACACATTGAATTTCAGGAAAATTTGTGCTCTCTGGGTGTCTAAGAACGTGACAGACAACCAGAAGCGAATAATGACAAGCATGGATCACATAGCGCGTTACGCCGCTTTCTGAAAGGAATCGTCACTGGTGACGAGTCGTGAGCGTACCAGTATGCGCCCGAAACCAAGCAGGCCTCTATGGAGTGGAAACATGCTGGTTCCCCAGTACGAAAAAAATTAAAAGTGACTCAATCTGCTAGGAAAGTGCTTGTGACAGTGTTCTGGGACATGTTCGGTGGACTTTACTGAACACGGGACCACTATGAATGCTGCAGCGTGCATTAAAACTTTCCTTAAGTTGCGTCGTGCCCTTCGTGGCAAACGCCGCAACATTAATGCTGACGGTATCAAACTTCTTCCTGACAATGCCCGCCCCCATGTTGCTGCTCCTGTTCGTGAGAAACTCGCCAAAATTTGGTTGGGAGGGGTTCCAGCATCCACCATACAGTCCGGACCTGGCACTGTCAGACTTTCATCTGTTTGGTCCCATGAAGAAATTCCTGGCCGGTCAACACTTCGCGACAGATGCTGAAGTGAAATCAACAGTCCGCAGATGGCTATACTCCAACCAAACGGACTTCTACGAACAGGGCATATTGAAACTGGTACCACGATGGGATAAACGTGTCGAAAAACTTGTTGACTATGTAGAAAAGTAGGTCAAAGGTATACATTATTGTGATTTGTTTGGCTTTGGTACATATTAAAATTTTGGGGTAAAAGCTATTGTGCGTTTCTATCAGAGCGGGGCTGAGTGGCTCAGACGGTTGAGGCGCTGGCTTTCTGGCCCCAACTTGGCAGGTTCGATCCTGGCTCAGTCCGGTGGTATTTGAAGGTGCTCAAATACGTCAGCCTCGTGTCGGTAGATTTACTGGCACGTAAAAGAACTCCCGCGGGACTAAATTCCGGCACCTCGGCGTCTCCGAAGACCTTAAAATAGTAGTTAGTGGGATGTAAAACAAATAACATTATTATTATTATTATTATTATTATTATTATTATTATTATTATTATTATTATTATTAGTTTCTATCAGATCTGCCCTCATTCTTATTTGTACATAATTGCAGTAACTCATGCAGGTTTAAGGTGACAATGAGATAGGAGAGAGGTAGTTCTGGGAAGGTAGTGGCTTTACCCTTGCTTAAGGTACAGCTCTGAAATTTGATTCTTATTGTTTAAAGGGGCCTAACATCAAAGGTCATCGGCCCGCTCTGGAATTTACCTTCTTACAACAATTGTATAAAACTTTTTTTAATCCTCCTAGTAAATATTGTATACTTTACGTCCAATTAAGACGAAACTTCACACATAAATAAGCATGTTTCGACCCGGCATTGTGTCATCTCAGTAAGACATGTATAATGAATTAAAACCATAGGAAACACAGAAAATGAAACTTTAATTAAAAAGATTTTTAGAAACCATAATGAAAGTTAAAAACAAACTATGAACTGTTGATTGTTAAAACAGTCTTGAGCTGGAGGTCTTTCTGTTTCAATGTTTTTGTTCTCTGGCTTGGTTTAAATGGTATCTGTATTCTGTTGGCTTAGTTGTTGTCCTCAGACTTCAATAATGCATATGTTTATCAGCCCATGTCAGAACACAACAACTAAGCCAACAGTATACAGATACCATTTAAACCAGGCCAGAGGACAAAAACATTGAAAGAGAAAAACCTCCAGCTCAAGACTGTTTTAACAATCAATGTTTCAGTTTTTTAAACTTTCATCCGCTTGCACTACCGCAGTTCAGCTTCTCCAGCGAGCCGGGTTTCCTTGCCGGTGTGAAAGAGAGCTACCGCACTGAAATTTAAGTTGCTTGATTGACGCATGCCCTTGAAATTTCCTTGTCCAGGGAGCGGAGCGGGGTGGGCCTGTAGGCTCTCCCCCGACAGCAATTTACGACGACAGGCCAGCTAGCTTATGTAAGGGATGTTAGTTTTAATACTTGACACTCTAAGTGTTCAGTGCCACACACTAGACACTACAAGAAAAATATCAACGTGTTAACAGTATACCACTTGCACATTGTCTAGCTAATAAAAATAGAGCCAGTTTATGAAATCAATTGTAATATAGAGGAATATATTTTATTTTCGGATTTCAGCACGTATAAAGTTTTTTGAGCAATTCATTGATGGCACGTGTAGAGTTTGTTTTCTGAAGTAAAATAATTTTGTATAGTGGTATATAGTGAAGTTTTGTAGTGTTCCTCTTGGATTACAGGGGAAGTTTTCGTGAGCTCTCTGCCATTCTTCATGAATATAACGTGTGTTATACATTGTAACGAATATTTTCCCTCGTTTGTCGTTGATGGATGTATACTCGGTAAGCGAATGAAACTATAGAACTTCGGCGATGGTGAAATGCCAGTTAAATTTTGCTGATTCAGTTTAGGTTAGGGTTTTTAAGTTAAAAACAAATATTTAGTCCCAGAGTATTTTGGTGAAAACTATGGCTGTATTATCACGAAGGGTCACCAGGTGAAACTGTAAGTATATTATTTAAAATCTGCTGTAGATTAAGTTATGATGGTGTCATCACTGCCGTGATTATCAATTTGGAAATATGTGCGAGTGTGTAGTTGAAAATATTCTTGAAAGACCTTTGTCAAGGAGACATTTCCACGAAAAATACAGCCTTATAAAATGGTAATGTTGACCTTAGAGAGTGTAGTGGGGCTACGATTGCTTATATTTAAAAAACATTTTTGCAGCTGGAGTACGGTAACAAATGTGTTCACCACACGCCACTGACTTTCATCATGCTTGTTAAAAAACTTTTTAACTAACATTTCAACTTGTGTATTTCCTATGTTTTTAATTCGTTACACATGTCTTACTGAGGATGACCCAATGCCAGGTCGAAACATGTCTATTTATGTGTGAAGTTTCGTCTTAATTAGACGTAAAAGTTAAGCACTGACTAGGAGGATTAAAATAGTTTTGTAAAATTTTTGTAAGAAGATCAACCGTCAATATGGATTTAATTTGAGATTCATAGTATGTAACTGGAATTTACCTGGTTTGAAAATGGGAAACCATGGAAAGCCATCTTTGGGGCTGCAGATGTGCGGCTCAAACCCACCATCTCCCTAATGCAGGCATATAGCTACAAGATTCCTAGAGTGAGTTCAACTCATTCTGCCATAATTGTCATGGTATGTTTCTTAATGGAATATTTTTCCCTGCTCCTGTCAAAGAAATAGTATTCTGAATTGTACATAAAGAAACGCCAGAATTTTAACCTTTCTGTGTGACGAGATGAGAGAACATGGTTAATGCTGTGATGAGATTTATCAATCATTCGTGCCATGGGTCATTTTGAAGAGTTTTACAACAGACTAGGATCATATACAATGTATTAATTACAGGTATCCATATTTGAATTTGTCACTTAGCATATCTAAAAGTCTTGTCTGAAATATTTCAACTTGCAAAAGCACTGAAAAGAAGTAACTGTAATTAGCTGATGAGATTCACACACACTAGGGGTCATGATAGCTGACTGTTATCATCACTGGCTTCTCACCAAGTGCCTGCGATTCCAATACTGACCAATATATGTGGGATTTTTGAAATTAAAACTCATATCACTGGTTCAGATTCCACGTAAAACTGGAGGAACAAGATCATGGGATGGAGAAAAGGGAGGAGGAAGTAGCTTCTGCAGCTGTCAGGAAAGATAGGACTGACCAGGAGGGGAGGGGATCAAATGAGGTGGGTAGGGTTGAGGCTCTGGTCATGGGGGATTCTATCGTTAGACATGTCGGGAAAGTGTGTGGAGGAAAGGGTACCAGGGTAGAGTGTTATCTAGGAATTAGGTTAAGACAGATGTTGAAGAAAGTAGAAGAGAAGGAGGAGAGAAAGGAGAAAGTGGTAGTGTTTCACGTTGGTACTAACAACGTAAGACAAGCAGGTATAAGTATCAACATAGTTGGGGATGTGTGGGATCTGGTAAATGCAGCACGGATAAAGTGGAAGGAAGCAGAGATTGTTATCAGTGGAATACTGTGTAGGAGGGATGCTGACTGGAAGGTGATTGGGGATTTAAATGAGACTATGGAGTGGGTATGTGGGAAACTGGGAGTGAAATTTCTAGATCCTAATGGGTGGGTAGGAGATAGGGATCTGCGCTCAGATGGCCTTCACTTAAACCGCAGTGGTACATATAAGTTAGGAAATTTGTTTAGAAGGGTTATAAGGAGCTGCATTCAGGGAAACAGGGTGCACTAGGCAGCGGTGTTAAGGGAACAGGGAACTGGAAATCTAGGGATGACATAAAACTGTTAGTGCTCAACTGTAGAAGTATTGTAAAGAAAGAAATAGAATTAAGTAATTTAATAGATATATACTTACCAGATATTGTAATAGGAGTTGAATCATGGCTGAGAAATGATATAATGGATGCAGAAATTTTCTCACGGAACTGGAGGGTGTATCGTAGAGATAGGATAGGAAAGGTAGGAGGGGGAGTATTCATTCTCGTGAAAGAAGATTTTGTAAGCTACGAAAAAGTTAAAGATGACAAGCACGAAATTCTAGGGGTAAGGCTCATTTCTAAAGATAATAGGCAACTTGATGTCTTTGGAGTGTACAGACCAGGAAAGGGTAGCGCAGATGCTGATTCAGAATTATTTGATAAGATAATCAGCTATGTGGGAAACGATAAGGAAAGGAATGTGATCGTAGCGGGTGATCTCAATTTACCAAATGTCAATTGGGAAGGTAATGCGAACGACAGGAAGCATGACCAACAAGTGGCAAATAAGTTAATATGGGAAGGGCACCTGATTCAGAAAGTGATGGAACCAACTAGAGGGAAGAATATTCTGGATGTGGTGCTGGTAAACTAGATGAGCTCTATAGAGAAACCAAAGTAATAGATGGTATTAGTGATCACGAAGCTGTTTTTGTGGTAATTAAAAATAAATGTGAAAGAAAGGAAGAGATTAAAATTAGGACTGTTAGGCAGTACCATATTGGTGATAAAACAGGCATGAGGGAGTTTTTAATAAGCAACTATGATCGGTGGAAAACGGTAAATAAAAATGTAAACAGACTCTGGGATGGGTTTAAAGCAATTGTTGAGGAATGTGAAAATAGGTGGTAAGGAATGGTAAAGATCCACTATATTATAACAGGGAAGTAAAGAGACTAAGAAGGAGGTGCAGGTTGGAAAGAAATAGAGTTAGAAATGGCTGTGGAAGTAAGGAGAAATTGAAGGAACTTACTAGGAAATTGAATCTAGCAAAGAAGTCATGATAACATGATGGCAAGCATAATTGGCGGCCATACAAATTTCAGTGAAAAATGGAAGAGTATGTATAGGTACTTTAAGGCAGAAACAGGTTCCAAGAAGGACATTCCAGGAATCATTAATGAACAAGGGGAGTGTGTATGCGAGGATCTTCAAAAGGCAGAAGTATTCAGTCAGCAGTATGTAAAGATTGTTGGTTACAAGGATAATGTCCAGGTAGAGGAGGTGAATAATACTAAAGAAGTATTAGAATTTACCGATGACAGCAATGACATTTACAGTAAGATACAAAAGTTGAAAACTAGAAAAGCAGCTGGAATTGATAAGGTTTCGGGAGATATACTAAAGACAATGGGTTGGGATATAGTACCATATCTGAAGTACTTGTTTGATTTTTGTTTGCATGAAGGAACTTTACCAAATGAATGGAGAGTTGCTATAGTAGCCCCTGTATATAAAGGAAAGGGTGATAGGCATAAAGCTGAAAATTACAGGCCAGTCAGTTTGAAATGCATTGTATGTAAGCTTTGGGAAAGCATTCTTTCTGATTATATAAGACATGTTTGCAAAATTAATAATTGGCTTGACAGAAGGCAGTTTGGGTTTAGGAAAGGTTATTCCACTGAAGCCCAACTTGTAGGATTCCAGCAAGATATAGCAGATATACTGGATTCAGGAGGTCAATTGGACTGTATTGTGATTGACTTATCTAAGGCATTTGATAGGGTAGATCATGGGAGAATACTGGCAAAAATGAGTGCAATTGGACTTGACAAAAGAGTGACTGAATGGGTGGCTCTGTTTCTAGAAAATAGAACTCAGAGAATTAGAGTAGGTGAAGCTTTATCTGTCCCTGTAAAAATTAAGAGGGGAATTCCTCAAGGCAGTATTATTGGACCTTTATGTTTTCTTATATATATCAATGATATGTGTAAAGAAGTGGAATCAGAGATAAGGCTTTTCGCAGATGATGTTATTCTGTACAGAGTAATAAATAAGTTACAAGATTGTGAACAACTCCAAAATGACCTCGATAATGTTGGGAGATGGACAGTAGGAGGTCCTATGACTACAATTACATTATAAACTGTCACATAAAACTACAAGCTTAAGTGCGGGCAGTATCCAGTATTCGAGAGGAAGTGGGTTCGAGTCCCACTGTTGGCAGCCCTGAAGATGGTTTTCCGTGGTTTCCTATTTTCACACCAGGCAAATGCTGGGGCTGTACCTTAAATAAGGCCATGGCTGCTTCCTTCCCTTCTAACCCTTTCCTGTCCCATCGTCGCCATAAGACCAATCTGTGTCGGTGCAACGTAAAGCAACTTGAAAAAAGAAAGAAAAAATCTACAAGCTAGCTTTTCACATACACACACTAAATTTGACATTTGCCTTGAAGAGCTGATGGTATGAGATAGGTCCATAACTAGAAATGAAAACTTGCTAGTGTTTAGTCATACATTTACTCATAATTGACAATTTTTGCAGTCTCAGCTGTCCCACTGAGGAAAGAAGCATCCTTTCAGTTAAGCACAATGCTAGCACAATGTCTGTATTTTGAAAAACTCTTGCTCTGTCCTCCTATAAATCTCACTATATGATTTTTTGGGATTGTCATATGACTGAGTACAGATAGTAAACTCTCCTCGTAATGTGGCAGTGCAATGCTTCTACAAACAACTTTACTGGTACCGATGCAAGTATATGGTTCTTATCTCTACAAATCTGTCTCTAAATGGGGAATGGAATTATAAGAAGGATCCTTTTCATAATGTTCTCACACTTTGGCCATGTCTACCTTGAGAATTTCACAGACCTGCATCCATAGCACCTCCTAACTGTGCTCTTATGAAACATTTTCCTGTAAAATAATATATTGAAAATTCTAAATGTCCTTTTCTTGTTTTTAGGTTTTGCCAGAGGCCATGGATAATCAACGTCCAAGACCAGAAGGCTTCTCGGTGGTCTTTGCGCTGATAGAACTCACTGGTGCATTAACCATTATTTTGATGACAGTTTGGTTGGGATATTACCACGGAGGATTTTCTTGGAGATCTAATCCTGCTTTAGAATTTAATTGGCATCCTGTACTGATGACTATTGGAATGATATTCCTCTATGCTGATTGTAAGTATATTTAAATCAAGACCTTTTACCCTTCCATAGCTCATTTATCTTTGATCCTCTCTACCAAATAGTGGTAACTTGCCTGATATACTTATTACTTGTATCTGCACTATTGTGGACATCTTTCTAGGACTCTTTACTTGATGAACATTTCACTAATAATCAAGGTGGGAAAACTTGGATAATTATCTAGAGCAGATTATACTGTAACATGCTTCTGGTTGCTAAACCTAGACTTAATAAATTCAGTATTATATATATTTTTTATGAGATGAATAATAAAGGCTTCATGAGGGACTTATGCATACAGAATATAGATATTAAAATGTAAAAGATCAAAATGCAGAAAAAAGTGTGGTTCTTAAGTTTTGAATAACTACTGGTATGTTGAAATTTTATAGAGTACCATATATTGTTTATTCTAAGTCTAACTAGGTTAAGTTGTGAATTTTTGCTTTCCTTCAGTCTAACTTGAGTTAGCTGTGTGCTTGATCAAATGCTCAACTCTAATACTCGTGATTGAATCGTAGAACAGTCAGTTGTCTTTATTAGCCATTATCCCCTTGCAAGACATGATGATGATGATGATCATCATCATCATCATCATTATTTGGTGCACTACATGTATACTTAACTTTTCTTTTCCTCCTTCCACAGCAATCATGGTATACAGAGCTTTTCCAAACAACAGCAAGCGCAACCTTAAGTTAACTCATGCTATCATTCATGTAATAGCATTTATTCTCAGTGTAATTGGTCTGCAAGCTGTGTTTGATTCTCACAACCTTGCTACACCTCCAACACCAAACCTGTACACTCTACACAGCTGGATTGGCCTAGTTGCAGTTATCCTCTTCTGCTGTCAGGTAAAAGCTGGAACATTGTTCTTATATATTATTATTAACGGATGGGTGATAACATCCCTGTTTAGTAATACCTAAGTTGCATTATGGTACTGATGTTAGCAGTTATTGGCATCATTAGCTGCATGTACTACAGAAAGTTGTTGCATGTATAGCTCTTTCTTATTGGGGGCTTGAGACAGCATGTAATTAATTCTGGCTTAGATTGGGAAAGAATCCATGGCTTATATGACAGGAAACTTTGCTGAAGCTGAACGAGAAACCTGCTCCAGAATGACTAAGATTGAGGTATTATTCTTCTTCCCAGTCCAAGTCATATAAAGGGTCAGTGAGCTAAAATGTTCTCCCCAAAGAACTTTTAAACCCCTAAAGATACCAAAATTATTAGTATTAGTATTATTAGTAAATTATTAGTATTAAAGTATTAGTAATAAGTGGTTCATAACAACGTGCATTAGTTTTTCAGGGTCTCAATAATGGCTGAGGAAATGGTATCAAAATTGATTTAAATATGTGCTAGGGCATTGTCTTACTGGAATATAATGTAAGGAGTGTGCTGAACAAAGGGTATTCTGGGTGCTGGTGAAATTACCCTCAATTCATAGCAGCCAAGATCACCCCACACTATCATGCCTGGCACACGGCCAGTGCTGAAAGATACTGCTCACCACAATGTCATCTAATGTGTGCACAGCCATCATTTTAGTCCAAGTGAGAATTGTCCAAAAAGATACAATGATTTTCCAATCTGCATGCCACTGTTTGTGTTCAGTAGGGCCTACCTTTTAAAATGATATCAAAGTGCATAAATATCAGTGAAGTATGTAATATTCACAAAATGTGTAGTAGTATTAATGCATAAATTTGCAAAAATATTTGTATATTCCTTTTACTATGAATTACGGTTTTCATATAAGACAGTAAAATTGTTTTCAATGCCTCCATATTTTACAATAAAATTATCCTTTTTGCTTTGAATAATTTACATAGTCTACTGTTATCTAATGTTGACAGTAAGTCTAGTTACTTATTTCAAATTAAAGACATAATCAAAAACTTCAAAAATTTAAAAACAGTGTTATGCACCAAGTTTGAAAGGGCTTATCACTCGTGTCGTAGTATCTGTTCATCTAAGTGCCTCTCCAAGAACCTCAAACTCAGACACTACAACTCGGTCGTCAAACCAACTGTTCTGTATGCTTCCGAGTGCCTTGTAATGGCTAGGAAGGGCCCACTCAGAAAGCTGGAGTTAAAAGAGAGGAAGATCCTGAGGAGGATATTAGGACCAATCAGAGAGGAAGGAGGCACTTAAAGAGTCCGCCATAATGATAAACTGTATGAACACCAGGAGGACGTCATCACATCTATAAGGAAAAGGCGCCTGACCTTTTATGGACACTTGGCCCGTCTGGATTCCAAAAGACTCACCAACAGGATATTCACAGTAACAGGAAGAGGCAAGGCTTCTAAGAACAAATGGATCACATCAGTTAAGTCGGATATGGAACAACTAGATATCCCACTGGGACAAACTCATGACTGACTACTGTTCCGTCAAGCCATCCGACACAGAGTTTTCCCAACGTCCCTTACAAGTAAGAAGACTACAGGAACTAAGTGGATGGAGGAGAGAAAGTTGGCTCATAGTCAGCAAATGAAGGAGTATTGGAAGAAGAAGAAAGCAACAACTTTACCGAAGAGTAGATACGAGCCCCGTGGTCCTCAGTAGGCTTAAACGACAAAGAAGAAGAAGTGTTATGCACTGTCAGTCGTGGAGTGTACTGTATATCCAGCCTTCGCCTGTTTCTGTCTGGGGTCGAGTATGAAAGAAGATGAATCTTGGTAGCAATTTTTTACAACTGGATGACTTCCTGACATCAACATCATCAGAGGAGTTAATGAGATGAAATGAATAATGTGATATTTGATAGTAGGAAGGGAGTGGGTGAGACCTAGTGTGGGCATATAGCCTACTCCTTCCTGTCTTATAGCACCAAGATAGATGCTCAAGGCTTATCGACAGACAGATCACCATCAACAGTGTCATATGCCCTCACTCCATATGAACACTGCAGAGAGGTTTGGAATTGAATTCAGGCTTTTGGCATGCAATCTAGTGTTTAGAAGTTGTATACCACCACCTATCCTACCTTGCGAGCCAACATTCTGTTGGTGAAACTTTTTTCAACCAACAGGACTCAGACTGGTTAATCACGGTGTCGAACCATATAGACTTCACACCTTAATCATCATCGCCACCAGGCAGGTTGCACTGTAAAATAGCATAGTGTTACACACAGTCTATAAGTGTAGCTAATTTCCTGTTGTCCTCGTGCCCTGAAAATGAAATAAACAAGCATTACTAAATTGTGTTAGTATTGTTTATATGTCCATAACTGTTACATTCTTCATATAATATGTAAAATGAAACCCAAGTATAACCATATCAGAACCACAATTCGTAGACATTTTCAGTGGTCTATAAGTAAAGGTATGAAATATGTAATTATATAAGAATCCAGAACCTAGTGATCATTAACCCATTCTAGCCAGAAACATTGATGGTCCTGGGTCAAGGGAATCCGACATAAAGGTGTCTGTGTAACTTGTCCTCTCCAAAGCAGACATCATTAAATATTACAAGCACACAATGTCACACCTTTACAGTGCTCCATAATTATACCAACACTGGTATTGATGCTGTAATATCCATCACTGCCTTGCAGATAGAGGCCTGACATCCCATGGTGTCATCACAGTCTGTGATTCACAACTGGATTTTTAACAAGACCAGGTCTTGTCAATCCATTGCTTCCACACTTGCATCACTCCTGTAAAATTATGTTCCACATGAGCAGCACACAGGTGCAGTGGTACGTAGTTTAGTTTGTATATTGTGTAGAAGAATCTAGGTTAAAGAATAAGAATATTTATTCAGTATCGATCATTTTCATGAAATAGGTTTTGTCATTCAGTATTACAGTATTATTTCTGTTATCATCTATATACAGTTAAAAAAGTCAATATTAAAAATGTTCATTTCCAAGAATTCCTTTACATCATAAAATGGATTTTCTACCATCCAGTTATGCAGTTTTCGTTTAAAATGATTGATGAACACATCTTGTGCAGAGAATGGTGATTCATTAAAAATATTATACTGTTTACTTTATGTGAGTTAGCTGTTTTCACAAATCGATGTCTTGGGACATCAATATTACTCTTATTTCGAGTATTGAGTTGGTGGATGTTTTCTCTGATGGTAAGTTCATTCAGATGGTTTTCAACATACAATAATGAAATAAAAATATATAGATTTATAATTGTTAATACTTTAAGCCTGGTAAAAAGGGGATGACAGTGCTCAAAAGAATCAGCTTTACTCATTACATGAACAAGCTTCTTCTGTATTAGCAATACATTATGGACATAAGATGAATGCTCCCACGATAGCAGTCTATATGAAATATGGGACTGGAAGAGTCTGAAATATGCCATTTCTCAAATAGTCTGCTGTTACTAATTCTCTCAATTTCCACGTGAGACCCGTGATATTGTTTTACAGACATGATTGGCATGTACATCCCAGCTTAATTTGGTATCAGTATCAATACCCAGTAGCTTAACTGACTGAATTTCTATATTATTAGACAATCCTAACAGAAGATGTTGAGTTTTATTCACATTGCAGAGTAGTATATTAAATAAAAGCCATTTCACTGCAGTTCTAGTTCATGTTAATTAGTGTTGCATCATCTGCATATGATATAACTGATTGTGGCACAACATTTTGTGGTAAGTCATTAACAGCAACATTAAAGAGAAATGGGCCAAGCACAGATCCTTGTGGAATGCCTGTCGTATCATCTTTCAATGTAGAATGTCTATTTCTAATTGCTACAAACTGGCATCTGTTACTTAAATATATCTTAATTACATCCAAAGTGGGACTATTTATGCCATAATACTGAAGTTTTCCCAACAAAATGTCATGAAAATGAAATGAAATGGCGTATGGCTTTTAGTGCCGGGAGTGTCTGGGGACAAGTTTGGCTCGCCTGATGCAGGTCTTTTGATTTGACACTCGTAGGCGACCTGCACGTCATGATGAGGATGAAATGATGATGAAGACGACACATACACCCAGCCCCCGTGCCGGCGAAATTAACCAATTATGGTTAAAATAACCGACCCTGCCGGGAATCAAACCCGGGACCCCTGTGACCAAAGGCCAGCATGCTAACCATTTAGCCATGGAGCCGGACACAAAATGTCACGATTAGTACGGTCAAATGCTTTACTCAAATCACATAAAACTAGAGAATCCATTTTCCTATTTTCAAAAGCTGTTAAAGTTTGATTGACAATTTCCAGAACAGTAGAGGTAGGACTTTTACCCTCTTGGAATCCATATTGATTACTAGACAACAGGGCATGAGTTTCAAAGTAGTTACTAAGTTTACTGTAAATAACCGATTCAACAATTTTAGATAATATGGGAACAATTGAGACTGCACGGTAATTTTGGGGAAGGTGTCACCAGTTTTGAACACTGGAATAATTTGAGAAATTTTAAGCATATTTGGAAAACCCAATCTTTAAACACTTTATAATATTATTAAATAAAAATTGTTAATAACCATTACCCCACATCGGGCGCCAATTGAAATCTAATCTTAATACCAATTGATAACCATTGAAATATGATTAAAATAATACAATATTAATAAAATAAAGTACTTGATCGCCTCACACTTGGGCATTGTTTGTAATATATGTAAGACACCTGAATAAATAAAACACCTCAATAAAATAATTATAATAAAATAAATTAATAAAATTAATTAATCAAAATATCCGTATCATGGGCGCCATGTTGACCTAAATGGATCCCTAGAATTTTAATAGAGCATGATAATTCTCTCTCCCAGGGCGTGTACATAAAGCTGTGTACTGGTACATCTGCTTCAGACTTTACCTAACCTTCTGAAAATGACTAAATAGGTAGCAAATGCACCTGGGTTCGTCAATAACTCCACTGATTCTAAAATAACTAACTATATTCTGAAAAATATCCATGCATGAGCACCTCATCAACACACCAAAATATACATAAAATACACTCACAAAATAGTGCTGGAAGACTTCATATTTACACAGTTATCTTAAAACAACAACAACAACAACAACAGTGGGAAACCAAATGTGAGGACCAAGCTACCACTTGTAGGCAGCCTGATGAACATTAATTACAAAGCATATATTTGTATAAAATACCCTTCACCATCTCCGTGTATCAACACAACTTGCATATTCTCATTATTGGCACTTGTTATATCACATTGATACAGTACCTTTATAATTCTGTGTTCACTGATTGACTTGGTTTAAAGTCACTTTCACTTTGGCAACACACACTTGTTGTTCCAGAATATAAATTATGGAAAATCTGAGATACAGTATCTCATAGCTTTCACCAATACATAAGACACCAAGCCACTGCAAGTGATAAAATACCAAGTCCCTAAGCACTCTACAGTTTGTAGGCCAGTACCACACTTCACATTCCACAAAAATTTCACATCAACCACATTCCACAAGTTTTAAGGCAAGTCCACCTCCTTTCCACCATAGTTACATCTCCTGAAAAATTTTAAGTAAAGTCCTCTCCACTGTTTTCTCACATGCCTAAATAGACCTCAGCTTCCCCCTATTCTCACATGATACATCTAGGTTGATCCAGGCGATCCGATCATGAGTGGAAGATCCTCTTGCTATAGCAAGACCCCGCCCCGAACCTCTTCCGGGTCCCACCCCATCAGACTCTGGGCTGTTCCATACGACTCACAGAAACTTTCCAAGTTATAAATAGCACTGTTTTTCCATCTGCTTGTACAAAACAAATTATGCATATCACATATGAAGACCTTCCAGCTTAATATATTTAGAATAAATATACAAACATAATAATAATAATGAAGACCGAGCTCGATAGCTGCAGTCGCTTAAGTGCGGCCAGTATCCAGTATTCGGGAGATAGTGGGTTCGAACCCCACTGTCGGCAGCCCTGAAGATGGTTTTCCATGGTTTCCCATTTTCACACCAGGCAAATGCTGGGCTGTACCTTAATTAAGGCCATGGCCGCTTCCTTCTCACTCCTAGTCCTTTCCTGTCTTATCGTCGCCATAAGATCTATCTGTGTCAGTGCGACGTAAAGCCAATAGCCAAAAAAAAATAAAAAATAATGAAGCCAATAATATCTTTTAGTTCTCAATATAGTGCGAGGGTGTGATAAATGTACTATCACAACTTATTGATACTAAACGCTATCATCATCATCATTGTACAGTTCCATTTTCCCGAGTACTGTTAATCAGCCTCTTCAACTTCTTCCTGTCCATATACAACTTGTCATGTATAACATCATCCACTGCCCATCCTCTGGTAACTAGATCAAACTTAATCATGTCCATCCATCAGGTTTTAGGTCTTTCTGCAGGTCTTTTCCCCTCAAGCTGTCTTTCCAAATTTATTCTGGCTGTTCTTGTAGGCTCCATCCTCATCACATGCCCGTACCACTGTAGTCTGAATGTGCCAATTCGGTCTAATAGAAATGTCTTCATTCTGACTTCTTTCCTCACCTCCTCATTTCTTAACTTGTCCATGTTGGTCTTCTGGATGGTGGATCTTAGAAATTTCATCTCTGATGCTTGCAGTCTTAATGAATCTCTTTTTGTGAGGGTGCATGCTTCAATACCATAGGTCAATATTGGTATGAAATAGCTGTTAAACATCATCAGTTTGGCAGGTTTTGGAATAATGTCCTCCCATAAAAGTGCTCTTACTTGTTGGTAGAACTCTGATCAATTTTGCACTCTGTAATTTCCTTTCTGACCAAATTATCACTGGAGATTACACTTCCAAGGTAAGGAAAATTATCCACACACTCAAACAGGTGGTCTCCTAGTTTTACACTTACTGGATGCCTTTCTCTGTTGACTGCCATCACCACTGTCTTGGTCTCGCTGATGTTGAGATTATATTCCTAGAAATGGGATTTCCATACGTTGAGTCTGGTCTGTACTTCCTCTTCTGTTTCACCCCAAATCATGATATTATTAGCAAAGTTCATTAATATTTAGAAATTTCATGATCTGTATTGAAGTGGGAATACAATATTTGAAATTAAGGAACGCTCAAAAAACATCGTTCCGCACCACATTCCGTCCAAGCCCAACAAAAAACGAACAAAATTTGGTTGAAACACGAACTTCGTTTTTTATATATAAGAAAAAATTGTTTTTAAACAATAGACTTTACGAGACTCACCTTGAAGCAGCCAATCTGCTTCCTGGCATTCAATGGAATTTATTTCTAAATCAGGTTAATAATAAAATGTTTGACATAGTCTCACAAACACAGTTTACGTTAGAGAAGAAATTAGCTGCATTAAAAATGAACAGAAATGCATCAAAAACTCAGCCCAAAGAAACCAGTTTGCAAAGAAACTTAATCGAAAATTTCCATCCTCCTGTAGTCAATCTTTCGAACGTAATTTTATCCATGGAAGAAACCGCCATTTTAGCGAAGGGTCCGAAGCATAATTGGCCCAATATGAACAAAATAAACGCAGTCACTAACTGAATTATTGTGTCGGAAGCTACAATCAATAAAATGCCGCTAGAAGATCAAGACGAAATTAGATTTGAAGTGAAAAGAAAACTAGATAAGATGTTCAGTTCTAATAACGTAAATAAAAGAAATCCCCCTATCAATTCTAATGCCAATAATTTTACTTCCGAACATAAACAAATCGCGGAACTCAAAAAGAAAATTAAAAATAACGATCTAATTGTCACAAAAGCTGATAAAGGAAATACTACAGTTATCATGGACAAAACTAATTACATATCTAAAACCAAAGAATTTTTTAACAACAACACGTTTACAATAATCAATAAAGATCCTACACAGAAAATACAGCGACAATTAAAACAAACATTAAAGAATATATCTTTTCTTCTTACAGATCAAGAAAAATCGATACTATTAAATATGAATCCAGGTTTACCCACAGTTAAAGCCCTCCCTAAAATACATAAAATTGACGTTCCTATCCAGCCTATTATTAACTATAAACCCAGCCCTCTATATAAAATTGCGCAATTTGTTCAACGATTTTTAACTAACAATTATCAATTTCTCTCTAAAAAATCCATCAAGAACACTACCGAACTAATTGAAAAAAATGAAGTAATTTAATGTACAACCCAACCATACCCTTCATTCTCTCGACATAGTAAATATGTATTCAAGCATACCCACAACCAAACTTTTCTCCATTATTGAAGATAACTTAAACAAACAGAGCTCTCTCAGCAAATTAGAAATACAAGATTTTATTTCTCTTCTGAAACTGGTCATCAACAATAATTTCTTTAAATTTGATGAAACCATCTATCAACAAAATGGACTGGCCATGGGATCACCCGCATCGGGAATTCTAGCGGACATTTATTTAGATTTTCTGGAATATACAAAAATAAATAGCAATACTTTTCCAAACATCCTCATGTGGGCCAGATACGTTGACGACACATTTGTTATAATGGATGAAGAAATCAAGAATGCGACTAAACAACATTGACCCCCACATCAAATTTACGCTTGAGTCCGAAAATAATAAAGTAATTAATTTTCTGGATTTAACTATTCTCAGAAATCCGTCTGATCTTTCATATAGAATCTTCAGAAAACAGACACAAACTGCCAATACTATTCGTCAAGATTCCATACACCCTCAAACACACAAACGTGCAGCGTATAATAGCATGGTTCATCGTGCATTCACGGTACCTGTGTCTAAAAAAGACCTCAATAGCGAACTCAACACTATAAGAGCAATCACAAAATTCAACGGTTACAGCAGATCAGTTATAGAACAGTTAATAAATTTAGACACCGGCCCAAGACTACTCTCACAAAAGAAAAACCTATAACTAATGTTTGTTCTACTCTTACATTCAACGACGGTAACCATCAAATCACCAATGTTTTTCGAAAACATAACGTAAAAATCTTCTTCAGAACTAATAATAGGACCTCAGAAATTATACATAATTCAACATCAGTCAACACCTCTAACAGATTTTCCAAATCTGGAATCTATAGATTCAAGTGTATCGACTGCAGCGCCTCCTATGTGGGACAAACAGGACGCAACTTCACAACCAGATATTCAGAGCACTTCAACGAACCGAGCTCGATGGCTGCAGTCACTTAAGTGCGGCCAGTATCCAGTATTCGGGAGATAGTAGGTTCGAACCCCACTGTCGGCAGCCCTGAAAATGGTTTTCCGTGGTTTCCCATTTTCACACCAGGCAAATGCTGGGGCTGTACCTTAATTAAGTCCACGGCCGCTTCCTTCCCACTTCTAGCCCTTTCCTGTCCCATTGTCGCCGTAAGACCTATCTGTGTCGGTGCGACGTAAAACAACTAGCAAAAAGTTTTCTGCTATAGGCCAACACATTCACGACTCTAATCATAAGTTTACTGATATAGAACATGATTTTGAGATACTTCAAATAGCATTCAAAGTTATGAACATTGTCAAAAATTGTTTCATTCATTGCGATCAATATTTCAACCCTAACTATAATTTAAATGAAATTTCCGAGAAATCTAATGTTCTTTATGATCTCTTAATTAAATGGTTAAGAAATATTAGACCACCTAAAAAAATTCGATCTTTCAAACCATACGCAGTACATATCCACATCATTTACCCCCACTACCACATCCTTCCGCTCCACCTTAGCTCCGTGACAGTTGCTCCGCCTCTACCCCTCCCATGTCCTCCCTTCCGCCGTGCCCCTTAACCTTATAATCGCATCTATCAGTCCAGCTCCGTCCACCGATCACTCAGGCTGCTCAAGGTGAGTTCGTTTCTAGTATTCTCTCAGTTTTTCTAGAATTTTCTTTTTGATCTTTCCTTCCAATCTTTTGCCTAATTCGACTTTTAATTTCTTCCCCAGGTTCCTTAACCCATATTGAAGTGGGAATTAATTCTTCGGATCTAACCAAGTTCATGTTTACTTTTATTTTTCGGAACCAAACTACAGAACACACAGTGTCAACTTCATATGACATTAAACTCCGCAGCATAATTTAACTGTTTTAGAAAACTAAAGATATATACAAGCTGGACAAACCGCCATGGGTATACAACAACGGAGTCATCATTTTAACGGATTTTAAAATGAAATGCAAATTCATCATGTACCATATTTTATTTTATATTCATCTGTGCAAGTATTATAGTGTGTTTTTAAGGTTGTTTTAAAGTCATATTTCATATTCATCCATGCAGGTGTTATAATGTGTTTAAAGTTGTTTTAAGGTTTTATTGTGTTTGCCCGATTTGACTTTGTGGCTGATGATGGCACATATTTGGTGCCGAAACTAGTACCTCATGTGAACAATGTGTGATTCTTTCACGTTAATAAACATCTTTGTATTGAATAGGAGGAACCCTCTTAATTTCAAATATTGTAATCATTAGCAAAGGCCACTGCATTCAGTTCACCTAACTTTTCCTTGACATTCTTCATTATATTGTCCATGACAGTGAAGAACAGTAATGGGGACAGTGCGCTTCCTTGCTGAACTCCACTCTTGGTCTCAAACCATGATGACTGACCTTCCCTAATTTGTACACAGCTAGTACAGTCTTTGTACAACATATGAATTTTCCTTACCAGTCCTTCAGACACATTTCTTTTTCTCAGGCACTCCCAGACCTTATCTCTTATAACACTATCATAGGCCTTTTCTATATCCAGGAATACAATGACCAGGTTCTTACCTTTCTCCCAGTATTTTTCCATCAGCATGTGAGTGCTAAAAATTAGATCAATTGTTGATCTGTTTCTTCTGAATCCATATTGCTCCTCCTCTAACTGTGATTCAATGATGGTTCTCAATCTTCTTTCTATGATATTCTCTAGAATTTTTATCCCATGAGACAGCAGTGTTATTCCTCTATAGTTGGTGGGTTTCTATCTGCTGCCTTTATTAAAAAGGGAAATTATAACTCCCTTGCTCCAATCTGCTGGTATTTTGTTGTCTGTCCATATGGCATTTAGTACTCTGTGCAGCCATTGTACACCCTGGATGCCTGCTGCCTTTATCGTGTTTGCATTCACTTCCTCTGCACCTGACGATTTTCCTTTAGGCATAAATTTTAAGGCTGTTTCAGTTTCTGTCCTGGTGATGGGAGGTTCCTCATTGAAGGCTTGGATTTCTGGTTATGTATTTTGTTCTTGAACTGATCTATTCAGTAGGTGGTCAAAATGGTTCTTCATGACTTCTCTCATGTCACTTTTTGTCCTAACCAGATTTCCATTTTCATCTTCATGTTCCTTTATTGTATTCATCCCTTTCCTTTATACAGTATATGATAACACTATATAGCAGTTTCTTATTGCCTCTACTGTGAATATATTCCATGCCTTGATCTTTTCTTCTGTAACTGTTCTTGCGTCATCTCTAGTAAGATCCGGTTTATTTTTCTCCTGATCCATTTCTTTCCGCAGGAGATTTCTTTCCCTGATAGCTGCTCTCACTCTTTCATTCCACCAAGGTTCTTCCTTCTCCCTTGTTTTCATACTCGTCTTTCCACAAACTTCAGTAAAAAATGAAATGGCGCATGGCTTTTAGTGCCGGGATGTGTCCGAGGACTTCAGCACACCAGGTGCAGGTCTTTTGATTTGACTCCCATAGGCGACCTGCACGTCATGATGAGGATGAAATGATGCTGAAGACGACACATCCAGCCCCCGTGCCAGGGGAATTAACCAATTATGGTTAAAATTCCCAAACTTGCAGGGAATCAAACCCGGGACCACTGCGACCAAACCCCACAATCCATCATTCCCTTACCGACCCCACCTTTTATCAAAACCTTTTATCCTTGCCCTTCTAACAACCATTATCAAACCATTCCCTCACACCCTACGCCCTAAACACCCCAGTAACATTCACCGACATCACAGATGCCCTATCCCAAACCAGAGACACAGCTCCAGGCCTCGATCACATCCACTACTGACACATCCGCTCTCCACCTGAACTTCTCTTACTACTAGCCACCTTATATACATTCATCCTCATCACCAGTTTTTATCCCACCAGTTGGAAACGATCGACAATGCTCCTCTTCATTAAACCTGGAAAAGACCTGTCAGACCCAGACTCATATCACCCTATTTATCTTAAAACCATCCTCACCAAAATCCTGGACAGGATCCTAACTCGCCATATTCACCCCTACCTTAAGTCCCGCCACCTACTACCACCCTCCCCTCCCAATGTGGTTTCCATCCCAAATTTTCCACTTCACCCCAGCTCCTCCGCCTCACCCAATTTATTGCTGATAATTTCAACTTGGCCTGTCGCAGCCTTCCCATTACTGTTGATTTTAATAAAGCTTTCAATTTCATTTGGCATCTTACCCTAATTTCTAACCTTCATCTCTTCACCCTCCCATACTCTGCGATCCAATTCCTTGCCTCTTACCTACACAACAGAACCGTCTGCATATCCATCCAAGGCCAGCTCTCTCAGACCTTCCCGATGTATCTAGGATCTCCTCAAGGGTCTCCGCTCTCTCCATTGCTCTTCATTCTCTTTTTAGCCGATATCCACCTACTACCCTCCCCAGTATAATTCCTCCAATTTGCCAATGATACAGCAGTCCTTGCTCCTCCATCTATCAGTCCAAGCCATGAACGGAATCCTTCAACCCTACCTGACCTTTTACCTCCTGGTATAAGCATTGGCATCTGCAAATCAACCCTTCCAAAATCCATCTTTCTCTGACCCTGTTGTGAACACCCCTCCGCCACTCGAAAACCTGAACACGTCCACCTCAAAATCCATAAGAACCCCCTTCCCCCCATTCGTCCCTAACCTACATTGAAATACCTAGGCATCACCAGTGACCAACACCTCACTTCCTTAATGTCAAATCCAAAGCCACCAGCATATCCCAGCTGCTTCGCCGACTGGCTGGCACCAGCTGGGGTCTCAACATAAATCTCTTCCTCCTTACCTATAAAACTCTATCAGACCTGCTGTCACTTATGGTCACCCTGCCTGGGCAGCTGCCGCCCATTCCCATCCCATCCTCTACTACCCTCTCCTATCCATAGAACGTCGTCTGGTTCGCATTGCTCTCCATCTCCCACCCCTCAATCATACCAAAGACCTTTATGACATACTCCCCTTTCCCAAACTGGACACCCATGTCTCTCTCCTGTTCCAAAGATTCTTAGAAAAAGCTTCGACCCTCAACAACCCTATCAAATCCCCACCCTTGTCACTACCCTTTAAGACTACTCGGCACACCTTGTAAGAAATACCTTATTCCCGCTCCACTATTACCACACCCTCATCCAACCAACAAACTGGTCACTCCCCCTTAGGAAGGATTGAATTTGGGTAACCTCTCCCTCCACTCCTCACTTCCTTCCTATTCCCTCCTCTCATCACTGGTAGTCTAGCCACAGCCTGATATAAATGCTGCTGAAAGTCAGAACATGACACCATGTAGTCCTTCACCATTCACCATGATATCTCGGCCCTCAGTCAACCATTAAGAACAATAACCTTAGAAATAGATGTCAATTATATTTAAACCTCTGATTAGGACCTTCCCACATAATCTGAATTACGACATAATCTATTAATATACACTTAAGAAAATGGAAATTGCAACACCATGAAGGCATTGGTCGTTTGTGTTGATTTTCAAGATATGGAACGATGCCATGTAGGTGTGTAAACGATCAAAGTTTCAGACCCATTGGATTGTTGCTACAGGTCTCCCCACGTGATTGGTCGCGGAGGAATCAACTCCAGTACACGGACTCTGGTGTAGCGTAGTTGACTTGCAGTCTGTGCAGTGAAGTGTTCCCCATCAAACATGCCTCGACGACAGAGAAGAGCACGCTATCATCAACTGTCGCCGTTTGAGAGGGCTCGGGTAATTGGGCTGTGTGAGGCTGGATTATCACTAAGGACTGTTGCTGCATGTGTTGGCCGACAGGCATCTACGGTACAACGTGTATGGCAGCAGTGGTCAAATGAAGGTACCCACATTCGTAGACCTGGCACAGGCCCAGGGCAACAGACAACTGTGAGAGAGGATCGCCGCATCATTCGGATGGCCCAGATGTAACCCCATGCAACAGCAGCGCAAATTCGAGCAGCTGTGGCACCCCACGTTACACAACAAATAGTTGGTAATCGCCTGTGTGCAGCTGGCTTACGAGCCCGTGTCCCTGCAGAAGGTGCTCCATTGACCCCACAACAGCGACGTGTAAGGCTGGCCTGGTGTCGAGAAAGAACGACATGGGTCGACGAATGGCATAGGGTCGTCTTTAGTGATGAATCGTGCTTCTGTCTTGCCCGCAGTGATTGCCGGAATTGTGTGCGCCGACGTACCGGGGAGGGGGGCCGCCCAGATCTTCTTGTTGAGAGGCACACAGGGCCAACACAAAGCATTATGGTCTGGGGAGCTATTGGCTTTAATCTGAAATCATAATTACTGCTTGTTGAGGGCACTATGACTGCTCGACAGTACGTTGATAGGGTATTAAATCCAGTGGATGTCCCTATGATGGCGAACATTGCTAATGGGATGTTTCAGCAGGACAATGCCCGGGTTCACACTGCACGCATCTCCAGAGAAGCTCTCCACGACATCACAACCTTAGAATGGCCTGCCAGATCCTCAGACCTCAGTCCTATTGAGCATGTGTGGGACATGATGGGTCGACAACTGGCCAACCGTCCTCAGCCACCCACAACTCTGGAACAACTGACCCGTGCAGTGCAGCAAGCATGGGCCACAATTCCTCAGGAAGCGATCCAGGGCCTTATTGACTCCATCCCTCGACGAATTCATCAATGTATTGCAGCTCATGGTGGGCACATCCTGTATTGATTGTTGTCCAAACTTGTGGTCAGAGGGACCTGAAAGTGTAATCATCGAATCACAACCAAACACTCATCCTGCATGTTCAATTGTAGTAATGTAGCACCACTCCTTCTGGGTGTTGCAATTTCCATTTTCTTCAGTGTATCTGAACCATATAACCATTGGTGGCAATAAGGACCCTGCAGACCCTGCGGGGCACGGGGGCCCATGGCTTGTGAAGGGCCCATGACTATTCTTTAATTCAGTAGCTGAAGAGTGATTTTACATATTTATAAAGCTACAGCACACAACACGGTATTATTTGTATTACAGAGGGTTATTCCAAACGTAGGTCATCGTAGTGCAGAGCTTCTCTCGTCAATAGGAGTACGGTAGTTATTTCTGAAAGATTATGGGTTTCCCAACCTGTTCCAATAATAACCATCCCTTGCTGCCACTCACAGCAATCAAGAAGGCTTCAGAAGTAATTAGCCAGTTCTGAGAACCCAGTAGTCAGAGAAGATGCAATAACAAAGACATACTTCTTATCTAAACTTCAAATACTGAAGTTTTGAGCTTGCTTATAACTCTCGGCAGTCAGTATAGCTATGGAGGCCTATGATTTATGGTTTAGTTGTAAATAGTAGTAAATTACTTGGTCCTAGGAACAAGATTATTTCTTAATATTGTGACGGTCAGCGTGTTTTGGTTACTATAATTGGAACATGCATTTCTTTTGCATGTGTGGGCATGCATGTGCGTGTGTGTGTGTGTTCGTACCATACAAGTGTATTATTTTAATTCCTTTGGATTTGAAAACTAAATTGTGTAACTTACTGCTGTTGTTGGTATTATTATTATTATTATTATTATTATTATTATTATTATTATTATTATTATTATTATTATTATTATTATTATCTTCAATACAACTGTCAACAATAGTTGGTAACACGACCAAAACTCTGGTATATATAATAATAATACCGTCGTTGGTGTTCATTGGAATAATATACCACCTTGTACTACGAAATAAACTTGTAATTTTCCTTCTCAGGAAATGATGGGCCCATTTTTAATTATTGCTGGGGGGCCCCGATCCTCTTAGTGCCACTACTGATTGTCATCCTATCCATGAACTATATCTATCTGTAAATACTCAATAACATATGTATAGTAGGTAGTACTAGAACCAAGATTCTTGTAAATATGTATATAGTCACCTTTGTCTGTAGTCATAGATTTAGATATACTTTGTCACTGTAATCATATAAGCCCACTTGGTGGCCATCATCGTTAAGACGTTGAAGTCTAAACGGTCTGACACCGTGGTTAGCCGGTTCGAGCCCGTTGGTCAAAAAGATGTTCACCATCAGAATGTTGTCCAGCAGGGTATGGAAGTGGTGGTATACAATATCTAATCACTAGATTGCATGCCAAAAATCTGGATTAAATTCCAAACTTCTCTGCAGGAGGGCATGACGTTGTTGATGGTGATTCGTCCGTCGGATGGACTGTTCAGCCTTGAGAAGATCGCTTGATGCTATTTGACAGGAGTAGGCTATGTGCTGGCACCGGGTTTCAGCCTCTTCCTACTATCATATATCACACATCATTCATTTCATCTCATTAACTCTTCTGATGAGGTTGACATCAGGACGGCATCCGGTCATAGAAACTCGCCATGACAGATTCATCTCGTCTTATACCTGACCCTGTAGAGAAACGGGACAAGGGTTGGACAGACAGACAAACAAACTGTAATCATATAACAAACTTGATTCCATTCAACGCTATCAGTTTGGACGCTGGCAGGATTAATTTTGGTTATTTCACAGTTCAGTTTAACTGTCAATGATGGGAGATAATGAATCCATTAGGTTACTTTAATAAAATGTATATAAGCAGGTCCATCTGTTGTAAATTTTATCATATTTATTAACACAGAAATATTACTAGGTTCAAGTTCATTTAATCTTGCCCGTGGAAGAACTAATGTAAGACCATTCTGCCATCACCTATCAAATGCAGATGTATCATTTTGTATATTTGAATCTCAAATCTCAAAACAATGATCAACAATAGTTGGTAACGCGACCAAAACTCTTATTTTATTTCACGAACAATGATAAAGGTTGGTCCATTTTAATTGTTTATATATTATCCTTACTAAATGGTCTTGCTGACATGCTGAAAAGTAAAACATTAGATATGTAAAATCTTCACACCCTATGTTGCATTAAAAGTGGACTGTATAAAAAATCATTACCACGAGGCATGGCTTATATTAACTTAAATACTTTACTCTTGATAGTTGAAACCCATTATAAGTTTATAAGTAGCACACATATTTTGATCATATTAATTACAGAGAATTAAGGCTTGTTCTACTTGTGATGTCAAAGATGAAGACAGCATTTTATCTCTCAACAGTCCGTGTACAAGACGCCATACTGACAGGAGGCGGAAGCAACAGAGTTCAATGAAACTAAATCGTAAAGTTTTGCCAACATTGAAGTATACAATGATTAAGAAACATAAAAATCAAGCAATAAACACAAGTAAAATATTTAACACCCTACATTCCTTTATTGTATATATCTGTATATTTAGGGGTACACGCGTATTTATGTGTTTAAAAAAAATTATCAGTTAAGCATTGTGATTGAAGACAGAAAATATTGTTTAGTCAGATAAAATATGTGTAAGCAGGTATATTTATTGTAAACAAGGTAAACACAATGTTGGTTAATTATGCTTATAACATCTTAAGGAAAGTTCATATTATCAACACGTAAGAAAGTAGAGATTAATTAATTTGCTCACTCCATTATTTAAATTCTCTGCAAAACTGTCATTAATGATTAATTTTGTTCATATGACATTATCTTCAATAAAAGTTAAGGTGTGGCTGTTCCAGTCAACATAGTGAATTAAATTTCAATATTCTAAACACAGCTCTAGAAGATAATAAAATCAATTGGTTATTGTTATAGAACAATCAGGAAGGATACATGTGTACTGTACATATAAAAACAACTTATTGATCATTTTTTATGCAATATTTATTTATTTAATTAATTGATTTATTTAATTTATTTAATTAATTAATTAATTAATTAAAAATAAAAGACCATGCATCTTGGTAGGTGTGCTAGTTACCAACTGATGAGCACAAATTGGCCCATTGGGGTGAAAAGCTGGCAACAGGAATGAGTTAACTGGAAAATTTATTATGTCCAATAATGAACCAGTTATATAGGTATGATAAATCTACTCATTCGGGACAAATATTTCAAGTTCCCTATGGAAATGGATTTCTGTAACATGCCATTTAGTTGAGCAGCTCATCTCCTTAATCCCAAGTCTTCCCAGCCTAACGTTTGTAACACTGCTCTTTTGTTTGAAATCATCATGAATAAATCATGCTGCTTTCCTTTGGATCATTTCCAGTTGTGGTACAGGTAGTCCTGGTGAGGGTCACAAACATACTCCAATTGGGGTTATACCAGAGACCTATATGCCCTTTCATTTACTTCTATAAACAACCCCTCATTACCCTCATAACCATGTGAAGAGATGCATACCGTATACTTCCTTTACAAACTCATTAATGTGATTACCCTAATGGAGATCATTCCTTATATTTTTAACGGCGAGTGGCCTCCAGAACGGCGTGGTGTAGGTCTTTCGAATTGACTCGGCATCGGCGACCTGTGCATCTATGAAGATGGGGCCCTACCTATGTGCCATCTGTACAGACATCTGTGTGTGCACACTAGGTTGACTATTTCTTTGTCTGGTGAGCTTAAGTGGCACATTCTCCAAGCCATCAGATCTTTCTTGAAAGCCTGAATGTCAACGGGCCATCATCTGAAATAACAGGTCCTCCTTGCTACTGGCTTTTTGGAGACCTACATGACATACCTTTCTGTTTGCACTATATATCGCCTCAATCTTAATCCGTGCATACTGCTCACTGTCAGTAAACATTAGTTTTTGGTGGTCTACATTCACGCCATACCTTAACAACTTCACATTCTTCTGACTGCATGCACTGCACTAGTGTTTCTGAGTGCGTTGAAGAGCTACATCTTTCCCTTAGATATGCTGGGAACTGCAACGCCCCTCTCTTGTCCATAAGCAAGGTGGTGACTTAGTTCTCACTTCTTTCTTTCCAACCCTCGTTTATATATGGATTTCTGTTTGAAAAAATGGAGTCTATGACAGTTATGTGACATCGTCACTGGCGTCTCCCCAATGCAGCTGCATTTTCAATCCCGGCTAATGCAAGTAGAATTACTGAAATGAACAGTCATGGTTCGATTCCACGCAACTGGCTATGACCACTATATCAACAGTCATGTCAAACTACAAGCTTGCTTTTGTTTGCAAGAAAATAAATTGTTTTAAGGTGGTTGAAAATGACATCACACAGTTTAAAGGCACCTGGATGTGAAAAACTGGCCCATTTTGAAGGTTTATATCTAAGAAATTACTTGTTCAAAACTACCAAATTTGACTTGCCTTTTACAACAACTAGGGTGAAATACATGTTTAATATAAACAATCTGCCTCCCATAGTTCATCAACAGGGAAGCAAATAGCAACAAATCTATCTATCCTGACTGACCAACCGACTATCGCCAAGCCAAAACTACTGGACATAAAGAAATCAAATTTTGAGGATACATTTATATTACAATGTAGGTGCTCACTAAGGGAGGATATTCCATTGCTAATGGGGTGAAAAGGTGGGGGTGAATTTTAAAAATGGGTGTATCTATCTCAAAAACTTAACAATTTAAAGACGTGAAAATTGGTATTTGGAATCCTCTTTAAATATCCTGGTAACGAGGGTGAAAAAAAGGTGAAAAAGGGGTTGAATACCTTATATGAGGATAGTTAAATCTCAAAAAACTGAAGATGTTACAGTCATAAAAACTGGCATTTGGAATCTCCTCGAAAAATAAGGAAACACATTTTTTTTTAACATGAGTGACAAAGGGAGTGAATTTTTAAAATGAGTATATCTACAATATATCTCAAAAATGTAACTTGTTACAAATGTGGAAATTGGTATTTGGAATCTCCTGTAAAAGGAAAGGAGCACCATAATTTATTTTCTGAAAATCCACTGAAGGGGAAGTGTTAAGGGGGATGAATTTTTTTTTTTTGCTAGTTGCTTTACGTCGCACGGACACAGATAGGTCTTATGACGATGATGGGGCAGGAAAGGCCTACGAATGGGAAGGAAGCGGCCGTGGCCTTAATTAAGGTACAGCCCCAGCATTTGCCTGGTGTGAAAATGGGAAACCACGGAAAACCATCTTCAGGGCTGCCGACAGTGGGGTTCGAACCCACTATCTCCCGGATGCGAGCTCACAGCTGCGTGCTCCTAACTGCACGGCCAACTCGCCCGGTGGTGAATTTTTTAAAATGAGCATATCTACAGTATATCTCAAAAACATAGCATATCTTTTAACAATAAAGCAATATGTACTTTTTGTTGCAAAAAAACACTTAAGGGGTTGAAATTTGTATTTGGAATCACCTTTAAAAATAAACACCTATTATTTTGTTTTCGGAAAATCCAATTTAGGGGAGGGGGGATAAATGAATTAAAAATGATTTGAATTCCTTTTTTGAGGATACTACAGTAGAGTCTCGTTAATCCGAACTAATTGGGACCGGAGTCTGTTCGGATTACGAAATTTTCGGATTAACCGGAGAATATTTTCTAATAATAATGTTATTCTTTTTACGTCCCGCTAATTACTTGTACGGTTTCCGGATACGCCGAGGTGCCGGTATTTTCTCCCCCAGTTCTTCTTTACACGAGGCTGACGTATTTGAGCACCTTCAAATAACACCGGAATGAGCCAGGATCGAACTCGCCAAGTTGGGGTCAAAAGGCCAGCGCCTCAACCGTCTGAAGAAACTAGTTTCTACAATACAGTACAGTACACACTGTAATTTGAAATGTCCATTCTTTAGCAGTACATTAATAAAATACTGTATAAAATTACAGGAGGGTAGTTAAGAACCCGTAGAGGAGAAAACGGCTATGAAAATGACATTAGCGAGTGGATGGAAGTTGACTGTCATAAATTAAAAACAGACCAAGAAATTATAGCTATGGTGGAGAAAGAATCTGGAGTTGATGAGGAACAGAGTGACGACGAAGAAGACCACAATGAACAGCTAGTGTCACATTCAGATTCCGCGGCCGCCTTAGAACTTTCCGTACGCTATGTCGAGCAACACTCCGCTGCTACGTCCATTGATGTGATGTTTATGAGACGCTGGTTTAACACTGCATCTTCAAGTAGGTTCCAGTCACTACGGCAAAAGAAACTAACAGACTTTTTAAAGATAAACCACCAGTGATTGATGGTTTATGATGTGTAATTATGTTTACATTAAGATATTCTAATAAATTATGACTATTAAAATGCAACTAAATCTTCATTCTATAATATATTCTTTCATTTCAATAAGTATAACTTAAAAAAATGAATATTACAGTTCAGATTAACCGGACTTTCGGATTAACGGGGTTCGGATTAACGGGACTCTAGTGTATAACGAAAACGAAAGATGTTATGGACAAGAAAATTGGTATTTGGAATCTCCTTTATAAATATAGACACGTATTTTGTGGCAGGAGTGGGACAGGGTGCGGGTGGAATCAACTTAGGGGGGCGTAAAAGGAGTTGAATTCTTTTTATGAGGATACAAACCTGAGGAACTAGGAAATGCCTCTATGGTCCTAGTTACAATGATGGGGAAATCCAGGCATTCACCTCCCCGTGGTAGAGAGGGGGCAACGAATGTATGTAATGACAATGTTATTACATACAAGCAGCTAACGAATGATAGGACCGAGTGTCTTCCGGTATAAGGAGATCCCTCTGCCAAGTGCCTCTCTTCGTAGGGTGGATGAGCGGGTGGAGGTTCCGGGAACCCTATTGCCCATGGGGTGAGAAATTGCCCCTAAAGGGGGATGAACCTACTTGTTTTGGTCAAGGGCATTGGGATGCCGAAGGCAATGGGAAACCACTGCATTATTATCCCTCGTAATGCAACCATGCAATTGTCTCTACTTCAGCAAATGATTACTGATCATGAGTATTGGAACTCAAGATCCGGCAGGGGAAGACAGACTTGCAAGGCTTCCCATGTGTCAGTAAGTGAAATCCTTGCAAAGGACAGAAAAAACAGATGAGAATCGCAACGTGGAATGTCAGAACACTAATGATACCCGGGAAGTTAGAAGAGGTAAAAAGAGTGATGGAAGTTAATAATATTGATATTTTAGGACTTTGTGAAACACGATGGCAAGGAAATGGTGATTTCATTAGTGATGCATTTAGGATCATCTGTAGCGGAGGAACAATACCTGGTCAATATGGTGTGGAACTAATTCTTGGGAAGAACTGGGCAAAGAATATTGAGAACACCTATCATGTAAACGACAGAATACTTACTGATGGTGAGGATCAAAGCAAAACCTAGGGCTATGACCATTATACAATTGTACTTTCCAACATCGAACAGTAATGAAGATGAGGTTGAAGAGCTGTATGAGTGTCTTGATGAGCTACTAAAACTAATTGATGACAAGGAAAATCTGGTGATTATGGGAGATTTCAATGCTGTGGTTGGTTCAAAACCAGACAGAATGGGAATAGGGAAATTTGGACTGGGAAAGAGAAACAGCTGAAGTGAAAGGCTACTAGATTTTTGTGAAAAGTATGATATGGTAATAACTAACACCATGATTGAAGTGCCTGTGATTTCATATTAGTTAAAGCTAGGTATAGAAATCAAATCAAATCGAGCCACAGGTATCCTGGCGCTGAAGTGGACAGTGATCACACACTTGTGATGGCAAAGTGCAATTTCAGACTTAAAAAGATAATCAGAAGGAAGAAAGTCAGATGGGATTTAAACAGATTGCAAAACAAATTAAACAGAAATATGCAGAGGATACAAATGCACTCATGGAATATAATTGTGAGATGGACTGGGAAATGATGAAACAAGGAATCTCTGAGATAGCACATAGAACTTTAGGGAATAGAAGACTAGAGCCAAGAAAGCCATGGATTACTGAAGAGATATTAGACCACATTCAGAAACGAAACCAGTACAAGAAGATAAACACAGCATTAAGCAAAGATCAGTACAGAAAAACAAAGAATCTCATTATGACAAAATGTAGGGAGGCAAAAGAAGTATGGATGAAGGAAATTACGCAGACTATAGAGAGTGATATAATAGGAGGAAGAACAGATAGAGCATATGGCATGATCAAATCACTCCAGTATGAACCCAAAACTAGAAGTTCAGTTATAAAGGATAATAATGGGCAGCTACTTATTGATAGTGAAGATATCGTAGAACGCTGGAAGGAATATCTTGAAGACCTGTACTGGGATGAAGAAGTAATGGCAATTCCAGACTATCTTGAACCTGAACAGATCGTGGAAGAAGTCAATATAGGCCCAATAATCACATGGGAAGAATTTGACCTAGCAAGAAAACAATTAAATGACAAGAAAACAACCAGACTGGACGACATACCAGCAGAACTTCTCAAGGGAATAGGAGAAAGAATGAAACAACAACTGTATAATATCATTGCAAGATGCCATTACAATGGCAAAATTCCTGGAGACTTTACTAAAAGTAGGACAGTTACCTCACCACAGATAGGAAATGCTACTGACTGTTCCAACTATAGAACACTAACACTGCTATCACACGCATCCAAAATACTGCTTAGTGTAATTAAGAACAGGATTAAAAAGAAAATTGAACAATATACATCGCAGGGTCAGTTTGGTTTTACAACAGGGAAGGGAACAAGAGAAGCTCTTCTAGCATTAAGAACTATTCTAGAAAGTAGACTGAGTGTTAACAGGGAAACATACATTGCATTTGTGGATATAGAGAAAGCCTTTGACAAAGTAAACTGGAAACAACTCTTTAGGAACATGAAGAATATAGGACTGGATTGGAGGGACAGAAGACTCATTTTACTCCTGTACAAAAATCAAAGCACAACAATAGAAATCAATGATAATGTTAAGACAGCATCCATTAGAAGGGGAGTGAGACAAGGTTGTGTGCTATCTCTATTTTTGTTCAACATGTTCATTGAGGAGGCCATATCAAAACTTAAGCAAAAAACCAAAGGAATTAAAATTAACCGACAACTAATCCACTGTATAAGGTTTGCCGATGACATTGCATTAATTGCAGATTCAGAGAGGGAAATGAGTAAAATGCTACGAGTTTTAACATCAACACTACAAGAATCAAGATTGAAACTCAACACTTCGAAAACAAAAGTATTAGTTATCAAGAAATCAACTGAGGAAATACCAATATACTTTAAGGAAGGTGATGAAAATATACAAGTCAATTTTGCTACTTGGGAAGCATTATCACTCAGGACAACAGGTGCACCACAGAAATCAGGAGGAGGATTGCTCTAGCTAAACAAGCCTTCAGTAACAAGAAACAGCTTTTGACAAGCAGGAACATTAACATTAAAGTTAGGAAAGAATTTGCCAAAATGTTTGTGTGGAGTGTTTTGTTGTATGGGTACTAAACATGGGTCTTAGCAAAACAGGATATAAAACGCCTGAAAGCAATGGAAATGTGGTTATGGAGGAGGATGTTGAATATTAGTTGGACAGAGAAAAAGTCAAACAATAGGGTCCTTAAGGAGATAGACAAAACAAGAGAATTGATCAACACTATAGAAAAGAGTAAAACTAAATTCCTTGGCCATACACTTCAACATAACACATTTCTCACGACTCTGCTGGAAGGAAAAGTTCTGGGTAAGAAGGGAAGAGGAAGGCCGAGGAAGAAGTATCTGGATTCCGTGATGGACAGGCTGAATTTGTAAACAATATTTTGACCTGAAAAGCTCAGCAGAGGAGAGACAAATGTGGTTGCAGCGACAAGGTCTTGCCTTTAGGATATGAATGAACAAATAAGAAGTGGACTTAAAACAATAGACCCCTAAGGGGGTTTTGACTTGGGGGGAGGGGGTGAGGAATGATGACAAATATATGCATTTATATGAAACCATTTGAATTATGAAGTTAAAATTTCAAATGATATCCTAGGTGTTAAATAACAGAAGGTTTGAAACAAATTTAAGCCTAGGAGAGTTGAATGAGGGTTAAGATCTGAAAACAAATGTGTTCATTCCTTCCTCCGAAATGGTTTAACGTATGAAGACAAAATTCCAAATAGTGGTATATATTTTAAATCCTAGGTGTGAAATAGGAAATATTTTTTAACGTTCCACCCCTAAAGTGTTAAATGAGGTTAGCTCTGAAAGCAAAATTATTCATCCCTCCAAAACCGTTTGACATACAAAGTTGTAATTTTATGGGAAGGGCCTTCTTTTATGTCCTATGTGTAAAATATCGTATACTTAAAAATCTTTCTCCCCTAAGGGATTTAGGTGGTGGTTGACACTCAGAAACACAATATTCGTTCTTCCGAAACCGTTTCAGGCACTTTTTTTTTAAATGAAGGGTGGTCTTCTATGGCCTAGATGTTAATAAATATTTAAAAACATTCACCCCTTACTAAAGTATTCATTCCTCCAAAACTGTTCAACGTACAAAATGGAAATTTCACAGGTTGGTCGCTTTTACATCCTAGAAGTTAAATAAGATAGTGTTTAAAACATTCAAATTCTTCCGTATGGAGTTCAAATGAATGTTTGTTCAGAAAATAAATAATCATTTATTTGACGTACGAACTGAGGGCGTATTTTACAGGCTCAGCTGACAGTGGACTCTCCAAAATGTAAAACTATGAATAATAACTTTCAGTTTAAAACCAGAGCGAAGCACGGGTATCTTGCTAGTTACATATATAAATTCAAATTTCACTAGTACCTACAATAAAGACTTAAAGTGTATCCAAAAATTATTTTACTATATTAAAATGGGGTCTCAAAAAGAATGTATTTTTCCTCAAAAATTTTGAAGCAGTTTGTGCCATACTATGTATATTTTAGAGAAAAATATACTTTTTGTTACTCTTCCTTATAGTTCTTAGGCAATTAAATAAATGTACGAGTGTGATAAGTTCCTGAGAAAAATGTACCTCAAGGTTAAAAAATACCACTTTTGGAAATTTAGCTGGCCCTACATCGAAGAGGTAGTGTTCCTGCCTCTTACCCGGAGGTCCCAGGTTCGATTCCCAAACAGGTCAGGGATTTTTACCTGGATCTGAGGGCCAGTTCAAGGGCCACTCAGCCTACTTGATTACACAATTGAGGAGCTATCTGATAATGAGATAGCGACCCTGTTCTAGAAAGCCAACAAGAACAGCCTAGAGGATTTGTTGTGCCGACCGCGTGATACCTCGTAATCTGCAGGCCTTTTTGGCTGAGCAGCAGTCGCTTGGTAGCCCCGTGGTGCTGTTGCGCTGTGAGGTATGGTTTTTTTTTTTTTTGAAATTCATTGTTAGCCAGCTGTTGACAAGGAGTCATATTTAAATAGCCATTTAAAATACCGGTACACTTTTATTGCAGAAACGTACACATATATTTTTGGATTCAGGAATAGACCTACTCTATTCAAAGAAGTGGAAAACCAAAATATGAATATTTGATAAGTTTTCATGTCCAGGTGCCCTTAATGCCACTGGTTCACAATTATTTACTGTATGCTACATGTGCATGTACACGCATAGTTAGTGAAATGGCCTAATTTCCAGCTTCAGCCCACAGCCATAACCTGAAAGACCTGAAGTATTAACCAGTATAAAAATGAAATACAGTAAACTCTCAAGTATTCGTGTGTGGGTTGTCCGTGCACCTTAAAGAATATTTTAAAATAAAAAATATAATATTTACATTATTTTTCATCCGCTTGTGAGCTAAGTTTTCTGGTTTGAGTTCTTGAGAAAGGTAGCTTCTAAGACAGTAATGCACAATCCTCTACATACCGGTATGTGACAATAGGGTACCATATACATTGTAATCAGTCTGCCTGCACTGTGAAAACAGGAAACAAGCTCAGTTTTCTGTTGTTAATCAGTGTGTAAGTGTCAATGAAAAAAAGTGCAGAGAAGTTTGTAAAAGTGATAGTGGAAAAAGAAAATAAAGTGTTAACGTTAACACAAAAATGAGAATTACTGGTAATTGAAAGGTATGACGAAGGGGAAACTGTTGCAAAACTAAGTGCTGATTATGTGATTGGGGAACAGACTGTTTAGACCATAAAATTTTTTTTTTTTAAAAACAGTCATTGCAGGATTTTGTAAGAGACTGGGATTCCAATTCTGGACAGTTACATGGAAAAGTATGACAAAATCCTCATTCAGGGAGTTGCTCCTTTGTGATGGCTTAGCCAAAAATGAACAGATGGTGTCATTGTTTCCTTTACAGGTGTGATGTTTGCCAAAAAGGCTCAATTTATTTGTGAAGCTGGAGGGTTACAGGAGGCATTTAATGCCTCAGCCGGTTGGCTAACCAGATTCAAACAATGTTACAGAATTCATGAACTTGCTGTGCAAGGAGAATGCCTCAGTTCAACTGTTGCAGCAGCTAATTCCTTCCAGGAAGAGTATCAGAATTTGTTTGAAAAGGGAACTTCACATCAGACCAAATATGCAATGGAAACAAAATTGATTTGTTTGCATTGAAAGTATCTATCAACCAGAACCCTCGTTTTTAAGAACGAGGTTCATGCTCCTGGACATAAGTCTTGTAAAGAGCACATTACAATTTTGTGCACTGGCAATGCTTCTGGAAATCATAAATTGAGACTATTAGTGATAGGAAAAGAAGAAGAAAATCATTTAAAGGTACCGAAGCTAAGGTTCTCCCTGTCCATTATTACAACCAAAAAGGAGCACGGATGGATAGTGACATTTTTAAAAATTGGTTTCCACGTAATGCTGTTCTAGTGCTTGATAATGCCCCTTCACATCCCAATGAGAGCATTCTCATATCTGATGGTGGACTCATCATAACTAAATTTTTACCTCCCAACTTGACTGCCAATGGACTAGTGCTTAACTGAATCACTAAAATGATGCTGCTGGGCTAGTCTGCTGAGAATGCTACTTGATGAAAATGAATTGGTGGCACTCTGGAAAAATTAAAAATTTTAGATGTCATACATCTGATTTCTAATGCCTGCAGGGATGTCAAGCCACATACACTGGTTTAGTCATGGAGGAAAATTCTTCCAGATATAGAAGCAAGTGATTTTCAAGGTTTTACTGATGAAGAAATAACAACAACACAAGAATGTGGCAAGTGGCTTAAATGGGTTTGAAGATGCTGTTGAGGAAAACCTGAATTAATGCCTGAAAATGGATGCATATGAACCCAGCTTCCACTACAGGAGTGATGCTGAAATTGTGACTGCTGCAACGTAGCAGAACAAAGAAAAGGACAGTGTACGTGAAAGTGTGGGTGAAGACAGTGACTTTGTCAGTCATAGCACTGCCTTGCAATATGTTGATACTCTTTCTAGATTGTATGGGCCTGTACAGTGATATTGCTGCAAGAAAAATTCATAGTGCCATGGGAGAAAGTGCCAGCTCCTCTCAGAAGCAGGCCAACATCACAGACTATTTTAAGAAATGAGTAGGTACAATTATGTTAATGTGATCTAACCTAGCAGTACACTGGATAGAGTTTCAAACCAAAAATACATGCTTGATAGGAGGCGGTTTATATGTAGTTACTAGTTACAGTCTTACAAAACATAAAATATAATATTCCCAATTATTTGTGTTTATCAATTATTTGTGCGCCTTCTCTGTCCCACTAACCTGGATAATCAAGAGTCTACTGTACGTCATTTCCTGATGAGATATTAATACATTTCAGTGACATAAAATCTCTGGAGTACAACCATTTGAAATATGAATCTTAGGATTCTGTAAATGACTTCATTTCAGTACTAGTACATACATATGTTATACCATACTTTTTGTGAGAAAAAGTAGGTTAATAAAACTGAAAGTAAAATACAGTAAGAAAGACCCATAAACATCATATGTAGATTCCTCTTATTCCTAATCAAAATCTCATCACATTAGACTATTCACATTGTTTGGTTTCCTTTTTTATATAAAATGCTGATTCTTTCCTAAGAGTTCAAGATACCACCATTTTATAATTTATAACTGTTTTTGTTCTATGTTAAAAAATGAGTATGTCTCGTGAAGAGAAGATAACTGAAAGTTTATTTTGAACCATTTCTTTCAGTGGATGTCTGGATTGGTAACTTTCCTGTTCCCTGGGCTGAAGCCAGGTTTGCGGGCAGTTTATCTTCCAGTTCATGTTTTCTTTGGACTTATGGGTTTCGTTTGTTCACTGGTTGCTGCATTATTAGGACTGCTGGAGAAAGCACATTGGGCTGTGTAAGTATTTACAATATGTATATGTAGTATTGCAGTAGAATGCAGCGATGTAGTTTAATATAATAACACCATTATATATACTTTACACTCAACACAAGTACAATAACACTTAAAATATGTCTGTCTGTTAGGTCATCAGCCCAGAGGCTGGTTGGATCTTCAAATAGCACCACCAAAGGTTATGCGGTTATAAGGAAACCGCAAAAACCAATGGCAGCACCAAAATGAGGCGTACTAGGCAAGACGAGGAGTGAGGTAGTTTGCCATTGCTTTCCTCACTGGGTCAGAAAGTGCTATTGCAGCACGACTGACCCTATGAGCAACACCTTTCATAACACTCAGATGCACTAGTTGTGCTCTGAATGTCATTACTCAGCATCTGTGAAACAGTATCAGTATGGTACAACATAGCTCGCTACATTAACAACTATCTCCACTCATTCTACTAAACCATAATTGATCTGCCAACACAGTATCAATAACACAACTCTGTAAAAACTCACTGCCAATCTGCTACCTTGTGGTATCAAAACAGCTGAACTATGATAACAACATCAACTGATTTACATCTCTGTACAACTCAACTCTACTTCTCTCAACATATATATAATGGCTATGATTCTAGACAATTCTGCTTTCTTACTGCATAGTATTATTACACGATGCCTGGAAGATTCTATGATAACATTGGAATTTCCTTTTCAAGTACCTGTTCTAGAGTTGTCTTTGAACGAGTTTGTCACCATGGCACATAACCTGCAGATATCTACAAATATCTAACATGTCCTCGGTACATGAAGATTCCAGAGCTCATTTACATTAACACACACACACAACTGAGGGTTTTCTTGAGCAACTTGGGAAACACGGATGGTTATTTACAAGTTGTAAATATGATGTAACCTTAACCTAACTTCCCTTGCGTACACATAATTATATGCTGAAGTTTCCTGAATGACCTTGAATACTTCAAGGGTAATTTATAACCAATAAATGTATCTTAACCTATAATACATGAGTTATATACACATGATTAAACTTAAATATATAACCTAGTCTATAATACATGTAAAATTGTTTTCATTTATACACGTAACCTAACGTGCGTCTGTCATCCCTAGTATAACTTAAAACAACTTTTCATTTCTTGTCAACACTTGTAGGGTGTAAGATTAATCTTGGTTCAGTGTCTTCATCCCTCGTGGCTCCTGGGTCCAGTTCTGCCTCTGGTTCGGTAAGCTCAGTTTCCTCCTCATCATGATGAAGTTGCTCGGTGTCTGGAATTGTTGGTGCGACACTGTCATCTGGCTCCATTCCAGCTGAAACAGATTCCCTTGCTACATCTGGCTCACCATGTTCTCATAGAGGTTGTTTCACCTCTCCTAGCTCTGATGCATAGACCTTGATTGGAGAGGTATTCCTCAGCAGGTACACCCCATGAACCAGCTGTTTGTCCACTTCGACAAGTCTGATCCCCTTTGGTGCGTGACCTGCATGGAATCCATCAATCTTGTTACTGACTGGGTGATGACACTGTAGTACCTGTTGGCCTGGTAAGACGACCTGGTCTTTCAGTATCTAGAGCCTTGGCCTGGGCAAGTGTTCTCTTCTCAGCCAACGCACACTTCCTCTGGATGTCCTGATGCTGGTTGTGTTGCCATTCGGTGGGAGAGACTGCTGTGACATCTTGAACAGAAGAGGGGAATTTCTGAATCTCCCAGTCACCAATACAAAGTAGTTCACTTCCATGGAAGAGCTCTGTTTGGGAGTAACAGTGACATGGATGATACGTCATCGTAAGGCGAAGAGTGATTGCGGTACTTGACGGTCCCACTGTGTTTTTTTATTACAATTGGTTTTACGTCCCACTGACACAGTTAGGTCTTATGGCAATGACAGGATAGGAAAGGCGTAGGAGTGAGAAGGAAGCGGCCGTGGCCTTAATTAAGGTACAGCCCCAGCATTTGGCTGGTGTGAAAATGGGAAACCACGGAAAACCGTATTCAGGGCTGCCGACAGTAGGGCTCAAACCCATTGTCTCCTGGATGCAAGCCCACAATTGCGTGCCCCTAACTGCATGGCCATCTCACCCGGTGTTTGTGCTCTTTGTCCACCAGATGAATCCGTAGGATCCGTTTTACTCTTTATTCCATTGTTCCATCGAGTTGGCCCTCAGGCTGTATGTAGGGATCGTCTATTATTCCACACCCTAATTGTTCATCACCTGCTGCCACTTCTTCGACAAGAACTGGCTCCCGTTGTCTGACAGGATGCATGTGGATAGCCATAGAGGCTTAATACCTCATCCTGAAGAAGTCTAGTGGTCCATCCCGTTGTTGCTTCATATATAAGGAAGGCTTCTACTCATCTGGTGAAGAGGTCAGTGACTACCAGAAGTCCTGTCTTAACCCTTGGTGTTCTAGGGTATGAGTTCATCAGGTCCAGGGCATTCTGGTCATCAACCCCAAAGACTGGAGTCTGCCTTCCCGTTGGTCACCTTGGTACAGGCACAAATATAGCACCCCTGGATGTAGATCATGATATCCTTCTACATATTGACCCAAAAGAACCGTTCATGGATGGCTTGGAATGTTTCTTCTCTCCCTGAATGGCCGGCTTCTGTACCGTCATGGAACTTCTCTGGGATGACCGTTGAGTGTGACCTGGAAACAACTACCACAGGCATGTCATAGAGATGTGATTTGTATGTTAAATGATCTCCTTCCACACAGAAGTTCTTATAAAACATCTTGAATTTCTTCAGAATGAGGTGACTATCTGAACTATATGCATCAACCCCACAGGGTTTGTCTTGTTCTTGCCATTTTCTCAGGGTTTCCAAATCAAAGTCTTTTTGGATAACTATATGGACAGGTTCGTTAGTTAGAGTTTCCCTTTCCTTAGGATGTTCCCTCTTGACAATAGCACTTGCTGTTCCTGGTTCCATTCTTAATTAGTAGAGCCAGAACATGACCTACATCAAAATCAAATTCCGCCAGTAGCAAGGCCCATCATATCAGTGTAGATTTAGAGCTCGGAACTCAGTTTAACCACTTCAGTGGTGCATAATTGATGTATAATTTAAATTTTCTTCCCTCTAAGTACCCTCTGAATTTTCCTACATCCCACACCACAGCCAAGTTTTTTTTCTCGGTGGTGCAGTAATGTTATTCTATGGTGGACAGTTTTCCACTGGCATACTTGATGATGTCTCTTCCGCCGCCATTCTTCTCACGGAATAACACTGCTCCTAAACGTAAGTGCTAGTGTGAGTTTGCTGACTCATTTTCCATTGGGGATAAGGATGAGCTAGACTGGGGGTGCTGCATATAGCTGTCTTGATTTCTTGAAATGCAGACTCTTCCTTGTTGGTCCATCGGAATAGTCAGTTGTTACGTAGCAAGTCCGTGAATGGAGCTGCCTTCTCTTCAAGACAAGATTTTCAATGGAGTAATCACATAAATGGGATTGTAAATAAAGGGTACAGATCTCTGCACATGATTATGAGGGTGTTTAAGGGTTGTAGTAAGGATGTAAAGGAGAGGGCATACAAGTCTCTGGTAAGACCCCAACTAGAGTATGGTTCCAGTGTATGGGACCCTCACCAGGATTACTTGATTCAAGAATGGAAAAGAATCCAAAGAAAAGCAGCTCGATTTGTTCTGGGCAATTTCTGACAAAAGAGTAGCGTTACAAAAATGTTGCAAAGTTTCGGCTGTGAAGACTTGGGAGAAAAAATGTACTCATTCGGAACAAATATGTCAAGTTCCCTATGGGAATCAACATCTATATCAACATACCACTTAGTCAAGCAGCTCGTCTCTTTTCTCCCAAGTCTTCCCAGCCCAAACTTTGCAACATTTTTGCAACACTACTTTTTTCACTTTACAATGGCGAAAAATGAGGGTATCCTCCTATTCAATACATCATATATTCCGTCATTAGATGGAGCAAACAAATTCAGACATGTTTCAGCTCGCTTGAGCCATCTTCAGTGAAAAAAATTAGGGGGTTGGAATAATTTACATAATATAAGTTGAAAAAATGCTAAAAAACATAATGAAAGAGTAAACAAAAAAACAAAAGAGAGCTTAGACGGAAAACAAAATTAGCACAAATATACACTATTTACATCAATATGCAGAGCAAAAAACTTACTGAGACAAAATTCAGTGAAGCAGGTGTTAATTTGAAATAATAATTGATACTAAAAACTGCGTTAACCTAAGAAACAAGGGAATGAGAAAACAAATGATGCAGATGGAAACAAATAATAGTAGCTACTGTAATTATCTGAGTTCTGTTTTCTAGAAACATCGCCACCTATTCAGTCACTCTTTTGTCATGTCCAATTGCACTCATTTTTGCCAGTATTCTCCCATGATCTACCCTATCAAATGCCTTAGATAGCTCAATCGCGATACAATCCAATTCCCTTGTTTCTTAGGTTAACGCAGTTTTTAGTATCAATTATTATTTCAAATTAACACCTGCTTCACTGAATTTTGTCTCAGTGAGTTTTTTGCTCTGCATATTGATGTAAATAGTGTATATTTGTGCTAATTTTGTTTTCCGTCTAAGCTCTCTTTTGTTTACTCTTTCGTTATGTTTTTTAGCATTTTTTCAACTTATATTATGTAAATTATTCCAACCCCCTAATTTTTTTCACTGAAGATGGCTCAAGCGAGCCGAAACATGTCTGAATTTGTTTGCTCCATCTAATGACGGAATATATGATGTATTGAATAGGAGGATACCCTCATTTTTCGCCATTGTAAAGTGAAAACCGTCAATACGGAATGATTCTAATATCTTGTAACTACTTTTTTGTCGGAAATTACCCAGAACAAATCAAGCTGCTTTTCTTTGGATTTTTTCCAGTTCTTTAATCAGGTAATCCTGTTAAGGGTCCCATACACTGGAACCATACTCTAGTTGGGGTCTTACCAGAGATTTATATGCCCTCTCCTTTATATTCTTACTACAACCCCTAAACACCCTCATAACCATGTGCAGAGATCTGTATCCTTTATTTACAATGCCATTTATGTGATTACCCCAATGAAGATCTTTCCTTATATTAACACCTAGATACTTACAATGATCCCCAAAAGGGACTTTCACCCCATCAACGCAGTAATTAAAACTGAGAGGACTTTTCCTGTTTGTGAAACAAACTGACTTTTAACCCCGTTTATCAACATACCATTGCCTGCTGTCCATCTCACAACATTAACGAAGCCACGTTGCAGTTGCTCACAATCTTGTGACTTATTTATTACTCTATACAGAATAACATCATCTGCAAAAGCCTTACCACTGATTCCACTTGTTTACTCATATCATTTATATATATAAGGAAACATAAAGGTCCAATAATACTGCCTTGAGGAATTCCCCTCTTAATTATTACAGGGACAGATAAAGCTTTTTTCCTACTGTAATTATCTGAGTTCTGTTTTCTAGAAACATAGCCACCTATTCAGTCACTCTTTTGTCATGTCCAATTGCACTCATTTTTGCCAGTATTCTCCCATGATCTACCCTATCAAATGCCTTAGATAGCTCAATCGCGATACAATCCAATTGACCTCCTGAATCCAGGATATCTGCTATATCTTGTTGGAATCCTGCAAGTTGAGCTTCAGTGGATTAACCTTTCCTAAACCCAAACTGCCTTCTATCAAACCAGTTATTAATTTTGCAAACATGTCTAATATAATCAGAAAGAATGCTTTCCCAAAGCTTACATGCAATGGATGTCAAACTGACTGGCCTGTAATTTTCAGCCTTATGTCTATCACCCTTTCCTTTATATACAGGGGATAAACCTAGTGCTGTCACATGGGGTTAACAATACAGCATTATTAGCAAGTTTACTTGACCCCTGTTCAAGGATCGTAACATTTTTCAAGTAAGTACCGGCAATTGTACTGTACATGTTACACCATTTTCCGAGGTACTCTCGTGCAAAATGCCATATTTCTAATACTGGCAATATTTATTTACTTCAGGCATAGCAATGCTGCTTGTGAAAAATTGAGAGTGTTCCAGACGCGCACTCACAAACCCAACTTACGGCTAGTACGGCCTGTAGCAATGAGGTGGAACAGCAACTTCTAATATTAGTACACAGTTTGTTTAAAGTGTTCCATAGTGCATAACACATAGTTGGACTAGAACTGCTTGCAAACAGTATCTAAAAGTTGTGAAGTGCTGTTCATTGTGCAATTATCAGTATCACTATTATCTATGTAATAGTAAATTTGAAATAATATAAAAACCAAACTGGTATTTAGAGATTATTTTTAAAATGATTTGTGTGAACTTCATAGCAAAATCTGCCTAATGTAAAATCAAAATATAAATCAATTCATTACAATTAATCTCATGAAACATATAGTAATTAGAGAATGAAAGTAATACAAATAATAACAAAATAGAAAGCAATTCCAATATTAACGATTATTCCACTATACATTTTTCTCAAAACTCTAAAATATACATTTGGCAGGTTTTGCAGTGGAGCCCTCAATTGTTCTCCAGTTATGCCAACAGATGCTTCAGAATATCAATGGTACTGCTGGCTTCCACATCTACACTGATAGTTTCTATACCAGTTGTGATCTGGTAGAGGAACTACTGAAATGAGGGTTTCACATAACAGGAACAGTGAATACAAACAGGAAAGAATTGCCAACTCAAATGAAATCAACGGCTTTGGAGAAGATGAAGAAGCATGATGTTGTGGCATTTAGGAAGGAGGATAAAATGGTTGCTCTTTCGTGGAAGGACTAAAGGATTGTGTCAATGTTGAGTACATGGTACAGAATCAGCATGCAGCAATACACACCTAAAAGTAGGAAGGATGTTGATCCTATTCTGAAGCCTGTAATGATTTGTGATTACAATGACTATATGGGAGGAGTGGACATAACTGACCACTATACGTCAGCACATAATTTGGGGAGAAAATCTCACAAATGGTGGCATAAACTTTTCTTCTGGTTGCTGGAAGTCTGTGTGGTGAACAGCTTCTTATTATTCAACATGAAGAGGAAATCACAGCAGCAGACGCCACTGAGGCGAAGGCAATACAGGAGAGAACTGGTACGAGAGTTGGTTGGTGATGTCCGTAACTGAAATGTCAACAAGAGGGGACGACCATCAACCAGTAATGAAGAAGAACGGCTGAATGGGAAGTCTCACTTCATACATTCAAACACCACTATACGTCAGCACATAATTTTGGGAGAAAATCTTACAAATGATGGCATAAACTTTTCTTCTGGTTGCTGGATATCTGTGTGGTGAACAGCTTCTTATTATTCAACATGGAGAGGAAACCACAACAGCAGAAGCCACTGAGGCGAAGGCAATACAGGAAAGAACTGGTACGAGAGTTGGTTGGTGATGTCCGTAACTGAAATGTCAACAAGAGAGAACGACCATCAACCAGTAATGAAGAAGAACGCTTGAATGGGAAGTCTCACTTAATACATTCAAACACCAAGGGAAATTCCAAAGATTGTGCAGTGTGCAGCAACAGGCAGAAAAAGGGTGGTAGACGAGAGTGTATTTTTGCAACACCTGCACCAAGAAAAGTGGACTTCATCCTGGAATTTGCTTTGAGAAGTACCACACGGAGAAGAAATATAAGTAGGAAAGGGACAAACTGTCTGTTTAACTACATGTTTAGTGCTTATGGTGTTTATCTAGATTGATAAATTAATTCATAATGTTGTGAGTCAGACTTATCTTCATTATACCTTCATTGTAAATATACAGCTTTTTTGAAGAAAAAATAAGACTAGTGCAGGACTACACAAGATAAAATGTGCCTGCTAAGGGTTAAAAGAAGTAGATGAACATTGTTACTTGGGTAATGGAATGACTAATGATGGCAGATGTAAGGAGGACATAAAATGCAGATTAGCACAAGCAAGGAAGGCCTTTCTTAAGAAAAGAAATTTGCTCACTTCGAACATTGATATGGACGTTTTTGAAGACTTGTCTGGAGTGTGGCATTGTATGGAAGTGAAAAATGGAAGATAAGTAGCTCAGAAAGAATGAGAATAGAAGCTTTTGAAATGTGGTTTTACAGAAGAATGCTGAAGGTGAGATGAATAGATTGAATTACGAATGAAGAGGTACTAAATCAAATTGGTGAGATGATAACAATTTGGCTAAGTTTTACAAGAAGAAGAGATAGAATGATAGGACACTAGGACACACCTTAAAATACCCAGGACTTGTTCAGTTGGCTTTTGAGGGAAGTGTAGGTGAATATGACAAACAGATTAGAGTACTGTAGATGTAGGTGGAGTGGTTATGTAGAAATGAAAAGGTTAGCACAGGATAGGGTAGGATAGAGTTCTGCATCAAACCAGTCTGTGGACAGATGACCCAAACAACAACAACAACGATGACAACAACTTACTATGATTAAAGATCATGTTGCCCCTCTGCTATACTTTTTTTTTTTAATTATCCGAGTGATCTTCAAGATAATTTAAACTATACTCGTTTACTATCGTTCTAATTATGGGCATGGGCTCCATGATGCATTTCCTTGAGTTTCTGATTGATGAATAATTATATACATCCTTGGAGCTCTCCCATAAAAATGTGTTGCCTGAGGGGTTATCTTTAAATTTGATCACCCACCATTCTAGCAATGTTGGTTTGCCCACTTTCTGATTATTATTCTCTCTAATTCTCAGTGGCATATTCAAACTTCAATCAATTTTCCTAGCCTATCACATACTTGAGTTTTCCCATGCCTGTTCATGTGAAGACCCATTTCAGTTGTAGAAAAGAAAAAGAAAACAGCAGATTTCTAGTATTTGAGGACATCTATCAGATGTTCCTCAGCAGATCATTATTCACTCAAGGCTCGCTCCCACCTAGTGGAATCGAATCGTACCGCTCAGCCAAATTTTCCACTCGACCACTCACATCTAGCGGAACAGAATCGAACAGGATTCTACCGGAAACTACAGGCTTGCAATGGACGGTCTGATAGAACATGTGAGGAGGCGGAAAATTACGAGAGATCGGAGAAGATTCTGAGTGCATGAAATGAGCAAGAGAGCCAAACAGAGAGTATTCAAACTTATTTGAATGTTTATTGCACGATGAAGCTGTCTCGATGGTAGGCCTACTTCAGAGTTACTGTACTGCAATTTCAACAACTATTTCAGATAGTAGAATTTAACAGAAAAATTAAATTTACAGGAGGAAATGCTACCTCAGATGCAGTGGGAGCCCACGATCATTTTTAAAACTACTTTAATGCAGTAGATTGCATCCCATGGCAGGATGAAATCATTAATCGAGGTTGCCTCAACATTATATTTTATTTTTTTACAATTTCCTTTACATCACACCGACACAGATAAGTCTTATGACGACGATGGCATAGGAAAGGGCTGGGACCGTGGCCTTAATTAAGGTGCAGGCCCAGCATTTGCCTGGTTTGAAAATGGAGAAACCATGGAAAACCATCTTCAGGGCTGCCGACAGTGGGTTAACCCACTATCTCCTGAATGAAAACTCACACCTATGCGACCCTAACCGCATGGCCAACTCTCTGTAACATTAATTAAAGACCTTGAAGTGTAGTTATTGTCCACAGCAGAGCAACTTTTTATACAGTAGCCTACTGTTTGTTAGGACCACATATACAACAGTTTGAAACCTACGGAATGCCACTTACGAAATCGTTCACTGCAAATATAATAAACACTTAAAGATACATCCCATGTGAGATGTGATGTCAAGTATTGTACTGATATACTGTATGTGGACTTCAACATAACATGATTTTGTGATGAAATCAACAAAAATTATGAAATAAATTGTGTATAGAAACAAAATTGAATATTCTAATAAGTTTGGTTTTTCATAGCCTTGCTTATTTCCTCCCAGGCATTAGGTATTTTTTTACATTGTTGCAGTAATGCTCGTGGGTCATGTAGGAAAGAAAATTATATTTCTGAACTAAACTGATAAGTTTTTCCGTATCTAATATTAATAAGTTAAATAAACTATCACAAAACAGAACGTTCTCGACCGTACCCAAGAAACAGCTGACTTTCCAGCTGAAGGTGATACACATTTGCCGCCAAATGGTCGTCCGATAGATCTCGACCCGACCATCTACGAAGTTGCACGAATCTTGATAATTCTGTTTGATTCTGCTCTGCCAATTGAAAAATATTCTTGGCAGAGAATCCTGTTCCGTTCGGTTAGATTCGATTCGACTCGTGGGGATCGCCATCTCTATCTCCCATTTAAACACATGTTAAAAAGAAATTCTGTTCTGTTCGATTCAATTCCATTCCACTAGGTGGTAGCGGGCCTTCAGTGTCCACACAAGCTTGTAGTTTTACATGGAATCTGAACCACAGGGATGTGACTTTTCATTTCAAAAATTCTGCATGTACGGGCAGGGATTCAAACCGTGGCTGAAATGGTGAGATGCCTAGGAGTGTGTCACTTGGCTATCAGTGTACCAAAAAATAATTAATAACCATGCAGAGAAAGAAACCATTCCTTGCTAGTTCTCAGTATCTTCTACCATATATTCCTCAAATTATTTGTTACATTTCCTGCAATCTTGTTCACTTCACCCTCAGTTATTACAACACAAATTGTTTTATTTGTGTGTTTCTTCAAGTGTTCACTAGAAGGAACAGTTGAAGCTCCAATCTCCATACTGTCATTCTACATTCTTACTCATCTACATAAACTCTATGACAAATGTTAATGTAAGACTGTTCTTATTTTGCACTAAAATTCACCATGTTTCTTTAACAACAGTTGGATTTAAGTATAATTTCTAAGCTGACTGATTGATTGAGTCAGTGATTGATGGATTGACTGACAAATTAATTGAATGCATGAAGAATTGAACAGAAAAGCTCTTGTATGTCATAACACTGAAATTTCTATCTTGTAGGAAAGATTATAAAGACCTGCCACCTGAAGGACTGCTAGTCAACTTCATTGGTGTCATTCTGATGGTGTTTGGCAGTCTTGTGGTTTATCTTGTGACGGAGCCCCAGTTCAAGCGCCATCCTCGTCCTGAAGATGAAATTCTTTTGACTGGAAACCTGGAGTGAAAGATCTGTTAGAGTAATTTGTGTCTAGTATTAGTCTTGAGAGCTGACTGGTGCTTGTTACTTAAAAAACTTATTTGCAGTACCCCTGACTGAATTCATTTTACCACAACATTTGTTATAACTTTATTTTCTGTAATAAATGTGTTGTATGACTTCATTTTTCTCTTTTCTCTTTTACCTGTCTTTACTGTATAAAGCGTTGAAGAATTTCAGTTTAGGTAAGGCATGTCTGATCTTTTTTGATGGGTCATGTGATTTAATTTATTAAACTGTATTGAAAGGCAGCAGCTGGGAGAACTTGTCTGAATATTGAGCTCGACTGATTTTAATGATTATGTAAATGACTCTTTTTTTTATTTATTCAATTTGTGGTTTGATTTTTGAGAGCATCACTTAAGATAAAAGTGAATTTTAAAATGTTCAGGGAAACCTTTTAATGGCATAACCCATATAATTTAGTCATGAAGTAGTTGTTTACTCAAGAAGTCCAGTTCCCAAGGTATTCAAAACCATTCAATGATTCATCAAGTACTGTTGTCATGAAGTAAATAGTGCATTATGTTTTGTTTCATATGTGTAATAAACCACCTTAAAGTTAGTTTATATAACAAGTAACGTAATGTAAACTCGTGCCCTCGTCCTGAGGTGGTGCAGCTCTTTCCAGGCACACCCCCAATGAAGGTGAGCTGCATGTACTATTTTAACCATATATTAGCCCTCCTGCCATTCTTAAATTTCTGGCAGTACTGGGAATCAAACCCAGGCCCCCGAAGACGGCAGCTAATAGTGCTAACCGTTATGCTATGGAGGCAGACAATATAACAAGTAACATGATAACATCGACTGTTCTCAATATGAGTAGCACTGCAGGTTAAGTAACAGACTTAAATGTAGACTTACCTAGTTACATACACACAAGGAAAGGCAATGGAAAACCACGCCGGTGATTTCCTTTTGAAGCAAACCTATCATGGACTTGCTTAAGGTTAACAAATCTGGAAGTAAATAAATGCAGTTCCTCAGTTGGATCATAGAGGGGGAAGATGACGATACACAGCTGCACATGAGAGGATATTAATATACTGAAAAGAATTAAGGAAAGTTGGAAAACTACAGGTCCTAGAAAGAGAAAGGATTAGAATGACACCATATTTGAGTACAAACCTATTTTTGATGGAATATTTCTAGTATGTTTCAACATCAGACCTGCTGAAAAATTTAGTCGAAGTGTAAGCCCAAAAATTGACAGCAGACAATGATAATGAAGTAGAGAATTTCAACAAGTTATTGAGGCAATGCTTTGAATCTATACATTACAAGGAAATCTCCATAATTCAACAATATTTAATGGTAAAGTCAGAAAAGATAACTCACCAACAGATATAAAGGGTTGTTTTGGTTGAGGCATAAAATTAATGTTGATTTAGCCAAAAAAATAAGTTCATTGCTACTAATACTTGTTTCGAACACCATCCACGGAGACTTTATACCTGGATATCTCCCAGAGGTACATATCACATATCACAACCAAACAGACTACTGTCTGATTAATTCAACGTGGAAATGATCAGTTAAAAACATCAGGACATATCCTAGAACCAATTGTGGCAGTGATTATCAGCTTTCATGCCTTGACCTCAAAATGAAAATGTCTAAATGCAAGAAGGTACTCATTAAGGCAAGGAGGTTGGGAGGAAAAAGAGAAACAGAAATTTCTAGCAATCAAATTCAAGCAAATTTCCAGCATTGTAAAACAGCAAATAAAAGCATTGAACAAAATTATGATTCTTTTATGAAAAAAAAAGTAACAATGGTTTTATGGCTGAAACCATTCAAGTCATTGAAGAGAGAAGAATGCTGAAAATGGGAAGAACAAGAAGGTGGACATTCTTTACATGATATTGCAGAAGTTCTTGGTAGGTATGTACCCACAGTGCATCGAAGTTGGCAAAAATGGTCATGCGAAGGCACTGTCTCAAGAAGACCAGGCTCTGGCCACAAACGGTCCATTACGGAAAGGGGAGACAATCATATTCACCGCATGGCTGTGTTGGATCGTAGTGCAGTCGCAGAGTGACAAGCAAGCTGTAACAAATCGATTACTTGTTGGACAGCTCCAAGCCAGACGTTGTGTTGTGTTCATGACATTAACTCCGAATCACTGCCATCTGTGATTTCGGTGGTGTCAGGCTAGAGCTCATTGGAGGGTAGAGTGGAGATCTGTTGTGTTCTCAGATGAGAGCCGTTTCTATCTTGGCCGTATATTGGTGAGGAGGAGGCCAGGTGAGCGCTTGGAACCAAGCTGTCTGCGGCATCAACACACTGGACCTACACCGGAAGTTATAGTCTGGGAAGCAATTTCCTTTGACAGCAGAACTATCCCATCATCATCCCAAGAACCTTGACAGCAAATTTGTATGTCAGACTGGTGATTAAATCAGTTGTGCTGCCATTCATTCGCGGTATTCAAGGGAGTGTTTTCCAACAGGATAATACTTGTCCTAATACGACTGGTGTCACCCAAACTGTTCTACAGAGTGTCAACCAGTTGCCTTGGTCTGCGAGATCAACAGACCTTTCGCCCATTAAGCACGCATGGAAAATTATGTGATGTCCAATCCAGTGTCGCCCACTACCAGCATTAACGGTTGCTGATATGACTGACCAAGTGGAACTGGAACTGGCATGGAACTCCATCCCAGAAAATGATTTTTTTTTTGCTAGTTGCTTTACGTCGCACCGACTCAGATAGGTCTTATGGCGACGATGTGACAGGGAAGGGCTAGGAAGTGGAAGGAAGTGGCCGTGGCCTTAATTAAGGTACAGCCCCAGCATTTGCCTGGTGTGAAAATGGGAAACCACGGAAAACCATCTTCAGGGCTGCCGGCAGTGGGATTCGAACCTACTATCTCCCAGAAAATGACACAATGCATGTATGTTTGTGTACTTGCATTCAAAATCATGGTGACTACAGCCGTTATTAATGTACCACCATGTCACTTGTTTTCTTTTTTTGCATCTACTCGAACCTGTGACTGCTGGCCCCACAGTGTAGGGGTAGCGAGCCAGCCTCTTATCCAGAGGCTTTAGGTTTGATTCCCAGCCAGCATGGAGATTTTTACCTGGATCTGAGGGCTTGTTCGAGGTCCACTCAGCCTACGTGATTACAATTGAGGAGCTATCTGATGACGAGATGGCTGCCCTGGTCTAGGAATCCACGATTAACAGCCGAGAGGATTAGTCTTGCTGACCAAACAACACCTCATAATCTGCAGGCCTTTGGGCTGAGCAGCGGTCACTTGGTAGGCCATGGCTCTTCGGGGCTGTTGTGCCATGGGGTTTGGTTTGAACCTGTAACTTGGGAACTTTAATCAAATATGTTACCTAGACAATTCCTTAACCTAAATTGCATTCCTTAAAACTTGTGTCTTCTTGGTTTTGGCATTTCATTTTCTGCCACAGTATGAAGCAGCATATGGTACAGTTGAGTTTGGCTGGAGAATTGGTCCACTTTGATCACCATTCCTTTTCTTAAGTAGGGTACGATACAATGGACACAATGCTGTGCCAATTACAGAACTGTAATTCCCAAAGTTGCAACTTTTTCCAAACACTTCATGAGATCAAACATAGTGGTGATCAGTTTATCATTACCTCAGACATGTGAGTTAAGTTTGTCCAGTTGTATCATTAAGTCTACTAGAAAGGCAAAATCGCTCATCCATTCAGTGTCTTTAAATTCCACTATAGGTTTACCCTTTTCCTCAACGAATGTTTTTATTTAGTCTTTGAGATCAAACACTCCCTTCAACATTTGCCATACCTCAGCCATCTTATGTCTGTCTGTCTGTCTGTCTGTCTGTCTGTCTGTCTGTCTGTCTGTCTGTCTGTCTGTCTGTCTGTCTGTCTGTCTGTCTGTCTGTCTGTCTGTCTGTCTGTCTGTCTGTCTGTCTGTCTGTCTGTCTGTTAGGTCATCAGCCCAGAGTCTAGTTGGATCCTCAAATAGCGCCACTAAAGTATATGCGGTTATAGGAAAATTGCAAAAACAAATGGCAGCACCAAAATGAGGCATGAGGTAGTTTGCCATTGCTTTCCTCACTGGGCCAGAAAGTGCTAATGTGGCACAACTGGCCGTAGGAGCAATACCTTCCATATCACTCAGATGCACTAGGCATGTTCCAAATGTAATTTCTCAGCATCAACAATATCCTAGCAGCTTCAATATTGTCACAGCCATGGGTGAGACTGGGACTTTGGTGGAAGTTACACTTTGCTCTGGCCTGTGCCAAGAGATGGATGCAAAAGTACTGCATCCATCAAGAAATGGCAACAGGCATCATTTCAGCATTATAAACAATATCATCCTATATTGTATTGAGACAGTTTAAGAAATGCTCTATGCTGCAGACTTGTGAATTAATAAATTTCACTACTTTTACAACAATATTCAGAGCACTATCTAAATTTATAGCCTTACTGCAAAGGTTTACTAGATGATATTGCATTACAAAAAAAGAAGACCAAATACCTCGAAACCATCCCAGGCAACTGCTCCTTTCAAATTGATGGAGAGACCTTAACGAAGACCGTAAGCTTCAGGAATCTAGGATCTCACCCACTGACTTATGGTGAGATAGGTGATGAAGTGCAAAGTAGGATATAGGCAGCATGGATGAGATGGAGGGAAGGTGTATTCTATGACAGAAGGATGCCACTCGGGGCCGATGACCTTCGATGTTAGGCCCCTTTAAACAACAAGCATCATCATCATCAGAAGGATGCCACTACATCTGAAGTCTAAAATATACCACATGATAGTACGTCCTGTTGCTTTATATGGTGTTAAATGTTGACCACCTGACTAAGCTTCGGAGCGCCAATTACGCACCGTGGAAATGCATATGCTCCGTTGGTCGATGGGCATCACTCTCCTGCATGATGTCAAATACGACACCGTCCGCCAGCAAATAGACATTGCACCCATCACTGAGAAGGCACGAGAAAAAAGTCTCCAATGGTATGGTCATGTCCTCTAAAAGTTGCCAATTTCACCCACTCCTTCTAAATTAATGGGCAACGTCCAAGGCAGCACTGGCATGACGCAGTAAATGCCAATATGAAGACTCTGAACTTAAGACCACGTGATGCCCAGGATTGTGCAAAATGGAGAGCCAAGATTAAATCAACGGACCCTGCACCAGTGGGAAAGCGAGAAAGGGAAGAAGAAGGAGGAGAAGAAGAAGAAAATTGCACTACAAAAATATTTCCTACATTAGCTGTTTCAACTAACCCTTTTCTTTTTTCTGCAAATACAGAAGCTCCCCCAGTTGTTGTTGTATCAGGTAGATTTGTATATTTTAAGGCAAACCTGTTTCAAGGTTAAACAATTGGCTTTTGTTGTGCCTTTAATAGGGACAAGAACAGATGTATTACATTCTGTAAGATAACATACATACATATGTCATGTCACTGAGAAGCCACAGATCATACAGATATAATATTCTGGAATACCGGTATGTAAATCTTTTATCAACCCACCTTATGAGAATTGCTAACCGGGCAGGATCACTAGCATCACAACTCTGAACTCTCAAACTCTCAGTGTATTGAACTTGAAATTTGTGGCTTGGTATTTCAAAGTGTTCTCTTTATTGGTCGCTATTTTGTCAGTATGATAAGCTATAATTTGTTTTAAGCTAATTAGAAACTGCTTCTTCTTGTCAGGACATATCATATGAGCAACACTATCAAGGCATTCTTTAACAAACTTGCCATCTGAAAATATCTTAGATTTTATTTGCAATATTTTCTGCTACTGCAAAGCCTGCTTTGATCAAAGATTTGGACTACTTTTTCTTTTTGATATTGGCCCTCAGATTTATCATATGAAGATGCATGTTTGGTGTTGTAATGATGTTTTATGTTATGTTCCTTATATATTGAAATGGTTTGATTTCTGTTGCCATATGACTTTGTTGTCTACTTCAGTAAAGAGGAAGATACGATTTGTGAACTTCATTTGAAGTGACGTTCCTTTATCTAAAACAGTCACCGCTTATAAAAAAAACAACTTCACAGACTGGATGATTCTTGACAAACTTCTCACTAATTCTAAAAACTGCAAACTGAAAGTTATTTTCAATTTCCCCAAATTTTAACAACCTAAAAATCATAAACACTTGGCAAACACTCCGCTTTGTAAGATACAAATATTACCACACAATCAGTAATTTAATTTAATGTAATTTATAGCTTGCTACAGGATTTTTGTCCCAATTAAAGCAGCATTCCTTGTGATACAAAGTGAAAATACAAATAATCATTACTTAACATTCATCATCATCATCATCATCATCATCATCATCATTTCCCTTTATCCAGCTGTAGCCGGGTAGGGGCAAATATGGTTCCTCTCCACTTTCTTCGGTCTTTCCACCACTCCTCTTCCAACACTGTGTCCCAGTCCAGGTTTCTTTCTATAATGCTGCGTTGGATGGTATCCTTCCATCTCGATCGTGGTCGTCCACGGCCTCTCCTTCCTTGAATTTGCATTTCCATCGCCTTTTTTGGCATTCTTTCGTCGCTCATTCGCTTTATGTGCCCAAACCATCTTAGTCGGCTCTTCTCTATTCTATCATTCATTTTTTCCACTCCAATTTCTTCCAGGATTTTCTCATTCCTTATCTTGTCTCTTCTACTCTTCTGTATCATACTCCTCAAGAATTTCATTTCGGCTGCCTGTATTCGACTCTCATCCTTCTTTGTCATTGTCCAAGTTTCTGCTCCGTAAGTTGTTATGGGTACGTAATACATCTTGTACATAGTATCCTTTCCTTCCATTGGCACATCTTTGTCCCATAACATATTTCTTACACTATGATAGAAACAACTTCCCAGCTTGAATCCTTTTACTAATCTCAGCATCCAGTCGAGCATTCTCCATTAATTCACTCCCCAGGTATTTAAACGTTTCCACTACTTCCAGGTGCTTGTCTGCAAGTCTAATCTGACCTTTCCCTTCTTTCTCCCCTCTAGTCATAACAAGAGTTTTACTCTTTTCTACACTTATTTTCAATCCACATTCTTCAATCTTCCCATTCACCACATTCAACTGTTCTTGAACCTTCCTGTCATCTTCTCCCCAAATCACAATATCATCTGCAAATAACATCACGTTCAGTTCTCTTCCTCCATATGCTGCTTTTGCCATTCTCATGATGTCATCCATTACTATTGTAAACAGGATTGGTGATAGAACACTTCCCTGTCTCAGCCCACTAGTTATTTTGAACCAACTTGTCCTGCCAACTTGTGTTTGCACGCAACTACAACATTCCTTATACAATGCCATGATCATTTTTATTAATCCCTGTTCAATTCCTTTTTGCACCAGATTGTCCCAAACTTTCGTCCTAGGGACACTGTCATATGCCTTTTCAATATCAATGAATGTCATCACCATATCATTCCCGTACTCCCAATGCTTTTCCATTAGTTGTCTCATAATGAAAATGGGCTCTATTGTTCCCTGTCTCAGCCCACTAGTTATTTTGAACCAACTTGTCCTGCCAACTTGTGCTTGCACGCAACTACAACATTCCTTATACAATGCCATGATCATTTTTATTAATCCCTGTTCAATTCCTTTTTGCACCAGACTGTCCCAAACTTTCGTCCTAGGGACACTGTCATATGCCTTTTCAATATCAATGAATGTCATCACCATATCATTCCACTTCTGAAACCAAACTGATTTTCCTGTATCTGCTTCTCAACCCTCAACCTTATTCTACTTTCCAGTATCCTTTCCATTATCTTAGCAACATGGGATATTAGAGTAATTCCCCTGTAGTTCTTCAAAACTTTCTTATCACCTTTCTTGAAAATTGGGATGATTATTCCTTTTTGCCAATCCTCAGGGACCTCCTTATTCTCCCAGACATTCCTGAGAATCTGATATGTCCACTGCAGGCCTACAGCTCCAGCTGCCTTTATCATCTCCACTGAAATTTCATCTATTCCAGCAGTTTTTCCATTTTTCATCTTTCTTACTGCCATTTCAATTTCATTCATTGTAATTTCTTTATCCATTTCTTCGTCAACTAATTGCCTTTCCTGGTCGTCCATTGAATGACTGTCATCCGTTCTTATGTTCAGCAGCTTCTGAAAATACTCTCTCCATCTATTTCTTATTTCTTCTGGCTTTGTTAAAATTATGCCACCTTCATCCTTCACAAATCTGGTGTTTACTTGATCTCTCTTTTTGTTTCTTAAGATACCATACAGTAATTTCTTGCTGCCCTGCATATCATCTCTCAATGTCTGTGTGAATAAGGCCCAGCTTTTCCTCTTTTCTTCCTCCACTACTTTCTTGGCCAAATTCTTTGCCTCCACATATTTTCTTCTACTTTCTTCAGTCTTAGATGTTTTCCATGCTCTCCATGCCATTTTCTTTTCCTTCACTTTAATCTTTACCCTATCATTCCACCAGTGTGTTTCTTTGTCTTTCACATTTCCTGATGTTCTACCACACACCTTTTCTGCACATCCAACCAGTGCTTCCTTAAATCTTTTCCATTCCTCTTCAACATTCCCCACCTCTGTCCTGGGTACCAAGGGTATTATTTCCCTTTGAAATTCTTCTTGTATGCTTTTCTCCTTCAACTTCCATACTTTAATTCTTTTCTCTCTTCTTAATTGGGGTTTTTCACTCTTTCCAACTTTCAATTTTCCTATCACAACTCTATGATCTCCACCAAAGGCTTCTTCAGGCATGGCTGTTACATCTACAAGGTTCTTCCGGTGTTCTTTCTCTATGATTATATAATCAATCATGGTCTTTGTGCGTCTGTCTCCCCAGCCATACCTTGTAATCTTCTGACTGTTCTTCTTCCTAAACCAGGTGTTTCCAACAATCATTTGATTCCTCATGCAAAAATCCACCAACAACTCACCTTCTGGATTTACATTTCCATATCCAAAGGGCCCTACAACATCTTCCTTTCCTTGTCTTTCCATTCCAACTTGTGCATTTAGATCTCCCATCAATAGCACTTCCTTATTTTCTATCTGTCTCTCCACTTCCTCTAAGAAGTCCTCTAGATGTTCATCTATGCAACCAGTTTGTGGGACATACAACTGAAATAGATCTTTCACGCCATTTTCAAACTGGAGTCTCATCATCATCATCCTGTCACTGACGTACTTTGTATATTCCAGATATTCTTGGATTTCTCTTCTAAGTATGATGGCCACTCCATTTTTTGCTTCAGGTCCTCCGCTGTAATACAGCCTGTATCCTTCTCTCAGAGGGATCTCCCCTGTACCCCTCTTCTTGGTCTCGCACAGTCCAAGTATGGCTATATCTTTTTCTATCATGAAGTCAACCAGTTCTTCTGTCTTTCCCATCAGTGTCAGTACATTAACTGTTGCAATTTTGATGTAGTTTGGTGCTGGTTGCCCATTTTTCACAGTTCCCCCAGCACCTGAAGAGCTGCGCGTCGCTTTTAGCAGGGGACGCCCTAACCTTTTCCGAGGCACCATATTTGCTTTGTCCATATAGGCTATTGTTACGATGGGCTCGCCACCCCCAAAGGCATTTTATACCTACTGCCAGGTTCAAAATTAGGCCGCCCCTAACATGGAGACAGATGCCTTTCGTAGCCGCTCCTCTGGAGTACAGACGCTACGGGTATGCCCCTTCCGCCATCCACACCGTACCGAAGTCCACCTTCTCCGCCGTAGATGCCGTTGAGGTCTTCACTCGTAACCCTGAGCTGGGACCCATACCAGATGTTACACACCGGGTCAGTGTGTTCTGGGACTCACATAGGCAGGGGCGCCACTCCCTGTGTAGGGCTGCCTCCGAAGAGGGTCCCTACCTGCTACCTACATTACCTAACCTAATTTAATTAAATCTAATCAAATCTAATTAATCTAATCCTGTCTGTCCTGTTATTGTAGGCTTGTGCTTACAAGTATTTGTTCCAATTTAGTTTAATATACTTTTTATTTTTACTATTTGCTTTACGTCGCACCAACACAGATAGGTCTTATGGTGACAATGGGATAGGAAAGGGCTAGGAATGGGAAGGAAGTGGCCATGGCCTTAATTAAGGTACAGCCCCAGCATTTGCTTGGCGTGAAATCAGGAAACCACGGAAAACCATTTTCAGGGCTACCAACAGTGGAGTTCGAACCCACTATCTCCTGAATGCAAGCTCACAGATGCACGCCCCTAACAGCACAGACAACTTGCTCGTTAGTTTAATATACTAAGCAATACAGTGTTTTATCACAATTATCACAATTGTTATTTGTTAATGCTAGCTGTGAATTCTTTTAAAAATACTGTTGTGTTTGTACTGAAATCAAGAGCATTATTTTTTTGAGATGCACTGTTACAGATACTGCGTAGTCTGTAAAGTGGTGAATTTTGATGGCCCGATGTATGCATACAGCAAAGCTATGCATGATTATTGGGTATCATAAATAACTGTCTTCATATTAGGCAAACAAAAACTGAATGAGTGGCTGTCCAGTTTGGGTCACGAAGCTTTCAGATTGTATTCAGGAGATAGTGGATTCAAATCCCACTGTCGGCAGCTTTGAAGGTGGTTTTCCATGGTTTCTCATTTTCAGGCCAGGCAAATGCCAGGCTGTACCTTAATTGATGCCATCTTTGCTTCCTTCTCACTCCTAGCCTTTGCATATCCCATTGTCGCTGTAAGACCTATCTGTGTCAGTGCGATGTAAAAGCAAATTGAAAACTCGCAAAACAGATGGAAATTCTTTCTTTTCTTTATACAGTACAATTAATTTAGGTTTGCCATAACACTATCCTCCACCACAATAAAACGCAGTTACCTACACATCGCAGATGCTGCCCACCCTCATCGGAGGGTCTACCTTGCAAGGGCTGCTCCCGACTAGAAATAGCCACACTAAATTATTAATTTAAGTTTGCAAATACATGAGTTGGAAACAGTTTATTAGAGTTTTTGGAAAAATATCTTGCTCTTGTAGGTTCATCTTGTGTGAAACAGAATTACTTTAAATTATTATATAACTTACAAATATTATTACAGGCCACATGATGCTCAGGGTCCATAGCTTTGAGATACCTGGTCCAGGTGTTTGCATAATAGCTGTATAGTTGGCTGATTCTGATTATTGTCTAGAGCAGGGTACCCTAGCCATAGGAACTGACTGAGAAGAGAAGTGGGTTAAAATTACACTCCTAGCTATCCTGAAGTAGTTTTACTACCTCAACTTCAATAAAATACCAGGGTAACACTTAGCATACTTGTCCCAATACTACTGCATTCAATATAAATAAAACTACAAACTGGCTCACATGAATCTTACAATAATTAACTGATGTTGCATTCTGAACATCCCTTCAATTACTGAGAACTTAAAGAGATGCCAGAATTAGAGTCCTGCTTGAATGAGTTAGTGAGCACAGAGTACAAGAAGATAAGGTGTGCATAGCCTAACTGTTTAAGCTACCTGCACCAATTATTGAACTTATCTTTATCCATGCACAACTTCCACCAGCTCATTCACACTGTGTCTGTCTGGAACCATGCTGTGTGAGAAAGCAAGTGTAGTAACAAGTAAGATTAAAAACAATGTGTATACAAGTGCAAAAATGGGAGGGATTAAAAAACAATCTCTGGAATAACTTTCTGTTGTTTGTGGACTAAAACAGTAAGTCCCCTGGGTACATAGTATTTTGCACAAATTGTTCAACATTGTTATGTTTCAGTCAGCAACGACTCATTTAAAGAAGCAAAATCGCAAAAATATCCCACACTGACACAGTTCCCTCAGGTATGTTGGCATTCATAAAAAAAATAGTATTATGTCAAAGTATGCTAAAAATATGAGACCTTTTAATACTGTTACTTGTAAAGTTTTCAAAGAACTGTGCCAAGTATTATAGATCTAGGTGCATATCATGTAATGACAAGTAGACTTGTGAAGAAACAGGCTGATATAATTACAAACAACATAATGCCTTCTATTATTAACAAAGTTAGTAATACGGCATGTGCTGTAACAGTAGGTTTGCGGAGTGATTCACAGAATCAGATACTCTATTTGAGCTTACTGCACATCACATAAACATGGATTGATCTCTTGTGAATAATGTCTTATTTACATCTAAATTCCCTGATGTTAAGAAGACTGGAGTGAGTATTATGAAGGAAATGGAAAAGAAGATGGCTGATGGGAGCATTTCACTAGAAATATTACATAATCATGTTTTTGTCAGTGACCAGGTGGACAATATAATAAAAGCTTGGAAAAATCATGAACGACTTCCTTGAGCTGTTCATGTTCAATTAAAACAACTTCTTGTTAAATGATGCCCCAAACATTGCAGCAACAATAAATAATGCAAAATGCATTGTACATTATGTGAAGAAAAGTGGCTTCTGCCCATCTTTGAATTCATCTCCAAAACAGCAGGTCAGTATATTGCAGAACAGCTTGTACACCAGGCTAGAGTCCTTACACACGCAGCATAACAAAGCCATTGCTTTACTGACGGAAAATAGTGCTACTCACAGATTATGGGGATATGATAATGAGTTTACAGGAAGAATTAGAGATTTCCTGAAACCATTTAAGAGGCTACATATAAATTAGAAGGTGAAAGAGAACCTACAATCCACTTAGCACTACCTTGTTTTTACAAGCTTCAACAAATTTGTAACACCAATGATAATGTCTTTAATTACTGAAGTTACAAGTACGGTACGGTTTGTTGATGATGATGATGATGATGATGATGAGATAGGTTTCAGCCTAATGGGTATCTACAGTATGCAGAGATACGTATTCTTAAATAGGAGGTATGCTGGATTGAAAATCAAGCCCTGACTTTTCTATGGGAGAAGGTTGTAATTACTTAAAAATATAAAATTTCTACCATACTTGTGGCCCTCTTTCCATGTTCTCAGTATGTTTGACAGAAATGAAAAACAGGAAATTCTGAGTTGTGTGCAATAAAAGTATGCAATTGATAAATTTAATTTTTTGTTCTGTACCGGCTAAAAATTAACTATCAAATTTATTCCTTTATTTAACATGTTCTATACTGTATGACTTATTTTTAATCTGTGTTTAAATTATAAAGTACTAGCAAGAAACCCATGCTTTGCTATGGCTTTAAAAGGAAATTCGGATCTTAACCCCCATTTATCACTCTGAGGGGTTAAATTTTTTCAAACCTTCTGTTATTTAACACCTTGGATATCATTTGATATTTTAACTTCGTAATTCAAACAGTTTCATATAAACGTATATTTTTGTCATCATTCCTCATCCCCCAATTAAAACCCTTTAGGGATGTATTGTTTTAAGTCCACTTCTTATTTGTATCCTCATGAAAAGAATTCAACTCCTTTTACAACCAACCTTAAGTTGGAGAGTTCACTGTCAGCTGAGTCTGTAAAATACGTCCTCCGTTCATACGTCAAACAGTTTTTGGGGAATGATTGTTTATTTTATAATCAATCACTCACTTGAACCTCGTCCGGAAGAATTTGAATGTTTTAAACCATAAATGATTTAACATCTAGGACGTAAAAGCGACCAACCTGTAAAATTTTGATTTTGTACGTCGAACAGTAATGGAGGAATGAATACTTTTTTTTGCTAGTTGCTTTACGTGGCACCAACACAGATAGGTCTTATGGCAACGATAGGAGAGGAAACGCCCAGGAATGGGAAGGAAGCAGCCATGGCTTCATTAAGGTACAGCCCCAGCATTTGCCTGGTATGAAAATGGGAAACCACAGGAAACCATCTTCAGGGCTGCCGACAGTGGGGTTCAAACCCACTATCTCCCAGATGCGAGCTCACAGCTGCGCACTCCTAACCGCATGGCCAACTCGCCCAGTAATATTTTTTTAAGTGGTGAATATTTTGAAATATTTATTAACATCTAGGATACAAAAGACCTCCCTTCATAAAAGAAAGGTATGTTCGTGCCTGAAACGGTTTTGGAAGAATGCATATTGTGTTTTTGAGAGTCAACTACCATCTAAACCTCTTAGGGGAGAAATGTTTTGAAGTGTATTGTATTTTACACCTAAGACAAAAAAAGAAGCCCCTTCTCGTAAAATTACAACTTTGTATGCTAAACAGTTTTGGAGGGATGAATTATTTAGTTTATGGAGCTAACCTCATTCGACACTTTAGCAGTGGAATGTTTAAAAAAAAATCCTATTTCATACCTAGGATTTAAAATATATACTGCTATTTGGAATTTTGTCTTCGTATGTTAAACCATTTTGGATGAAGGAATTAATGTATTTGTTTTCGGATCTTAACCCCCATTTATCACTCTGAGGGGTTAAATTTTTTCAAACCTTCTGTTATTTAACACCTTGGATATCATTTGATACGGTATTTTAACTTTGTAATTCAAACAGTTTCATATAAACGTATATTTTTGTCATCATTCCTCATCCCCCAATCAAAACCCTTTAGGGATGTATTGTTTTAAGTCCACTTCTTATTTGTATCCTCATGAAAAGAATTCAACTCCTTTTACAACCAACCTTAAGTTGATTTCCTCCTCCCTCCCTCCCCCCCAACAAAAAATGCGTGTTTATTTTTAAAGGAGATTCCTAATACCAATCTTCACAACTGTAACATCCTACAAAGAATTAAACCCATTTTCCAATTCATTTACCCACCCTTAAATGGATGTTCCAAAAATAAAGAATGCGTGTTTCTTTAATTTAAAGAAGTTTCCAAATACAAATTTCAATGTCAGTTTTTGAGATATAAGTCATCATCATCATCGGTTTGCCCTTCCAGCGAGCCGGGTAGGGTGTTTGAAAACGAGCGTCTTCCAAAGTTGCCTATTCAAAAACATTTCGTTGTCCAAGACAGATTCCCAATTCCATCCTCTTCTCTCCACGTCTTCCCTCAGTATCTTCTTCTTGGTCTTCCAGCTGGTCTTCTACCTGTTATTCTCTTTTCCAAATAAGCACATGGTAACCTTGTGCTATTCATTCGTTTAACATGCCCAAACCATTTAAGTCTAGATGACCTAAGTCTTTCCTCCATCGATTCATTTAGACCTAGGTTAGATCGGATCTCATCATTTTTCACATGATCAAGTCGGGTCTTTTGGAGGGCAGTTCTAAGAAATTTCATTTCACAGGCTTGAATCCTACTATAATCCTTTGATGTTAGTGTGCAGGTTTCCAGAGAATATGTAAGGATAGGAATGAAATATGACTTGTACAGGGTCATTTTTGTTCTTTGTGGGACTTTCTGATCCCATAGTAGGTGTCTAACGATGCTGTAAAAGTTAGATCCTTTGCTTACTCTGTTTGTTATTTCTCTTTCAGCTCTGTTATTACTAGCGATTACGCTTCCTAAATAACTGAATTGGTGTACTACTTCAGCTTGGTGGTCCTGTATTTTTATGTTACATTCTGTATAATGTCTGCTGATTTTTAATGCTACTGTTTTTGATGGGTTCAATTTCATTCCATAATCATCAAACTTCTTACACCATGCATTCAGATTATTTTGCACTCCCTCCTCTGTTTCATCCCATATTGCCACATCGTCTGCAAACACCAGAGCCTGAAGATCTTTATTACCTTTGCCTTTTAGTTCCTTTAAAATGGTATCCATAACTGCTATGAATAGAAGTGGTGACAAGGCACTTCCCTGTTGTACTCCTTTGGTTGTATTGAACCATTCAGAGTGACCATCTCCAATTCTGACACAGCTTTTACAATTACTATATAGCATTTGGATCTTCCTAATAAGGTACTCCGGTACACCAAGTTTTTTAAGACTTTTCCAAATAGTTGATCTAGGAACATTATCATACGCCTTTTCAAGGTCCATAAACACAATAATTAGGTCTTTTCCTCTTTCCCAGTGTTTCTCTGCCAACATCCTCAAAGCAAATATCAGATCTGTTGTGCTTCTTCCAGTCCTAAAACCATGTTGTTCCTCTTCTAAGATAGGCTCTAGTATATCCCTTACTCTGGCTTCAATGATCTTCTCCATAATTTTAAGGCCGTGTGATAGGAGGGTAATGCCTCTGTAATTTTCACTTTTCCTTCTACTCCCTTTCTTAAAGATAGGAACTATCACCCCTTTTGTCCAATCTTCAGGTATTTCATTATCCTTCCATATTGTTCTGAGAACTCAATACAGCCACTGTATTCCTGGTGGACCAGCAGAGATATAAGTATCCTCATAAAAATAATTCAACCCCTTTTCAGTCCTTTTCACACCCCTTTAAGCGGACTTTACTAAAAAAAAAATGTGTTTCTTTATTTTTAAAGGAGATTTCAAATACCAGTTTTCATGTCTGTAATATCTTCAGATTTTGAGATACCAGTACCCTAATAAAAATAATTCAACTCCTCTTTCAATCCTTTATAACCCCCCTCCCCTCAAGTGATCAAGTGATTTTTCCAAGAATAAAAAAGTATGTGTTACTATATATTTAAAAGAGATTAAAGTACCAATTTTGACATCTGGAACATGTTACATTTTTGAGATATACTCATTTTAAAAGTTCACCCCCTTTGTCAGTCCTGTTCACCCCCACCCCTCTTTAAGTAGGTTTTCAAGAACAAAACAAAATATGTTTCTTTATTTTTAAAGGAGATTCCAAATAAAACTTTTCATGACTGTAACACTTTCAATTCTTGAGATATAAGTATCCTCAAAAAGGTATTCAACCCATTTCTCGCCTTTTTCACCCCCCTTATGAGGATTTTTCTGAAAACAAAATAATATGTGTTTCCTTATATTTAAAGGAGATTCAAATACCAATTTTCACGTCTGTAACATCTTCAGTATTTGATGTATAAGTATCCCCATAAAAAGAATTCAACTACGGTAAGTTCACTTCTCTTCACCCACCCCATCCCCATAAATGGATTTTCCTCAAACAAAAAAATTACATGTTTCTTTATTTTTAAAGGAGATTCCAATTTTCATGTCTGTAACATCTTCACTTTTTGAGATACAAGTATCCACGTAAAAGGATTCAACCCCTTTTTCATTCCGTTTTACCCCCCACCCGCCAGTGAAGTGTTTTTCCGAAAACAAACAAATACGTGTTATCTTATCTTTAAAAGAGATTAAAATACCAATTTTCATGTTTGTAACGTGTTAAGGCTTTGATATATAATGTATACATGCTCATTTTAAAAATTTATCCCCTTTAACACTTTCCCTTAAGTGGATTTTCAGAAAACAAATTATGCATGTTCCTTTTCTTTTACAGGAGATTCCAAATACCAATGTTCACGCCTGTAACACGTTATGTTTATGATATATACTCATTTTAAAAATTCACCCCCTTTGTCATTCCTGTTCACCAACCCTTAAGTAGATTTTCCAAAAACAAAAATAATATGTGTTTCTTTATTTTTAAAGGAGATTCCAAATACGAATTTTCATGTTTGTAACACATCTTCAGTTTTTGAGATATAAGTACCTATCCACATAAAAAGGATTCAACTCATTTTTCAGTCCTTTGTACACCGCAACCCCCCACACTGAAGTTTTTTCCTCCGAAAACAAACAAATACGTGTTACTTTTATTTTTAAAAGAGCTTTAAAATACAATTTCTTACATCTGTAACGTGTTAATTTTTTTATATATAGGCTACTGTATATACGCTCATTTTAAACATTTACGTCCTTTTAACACTTCCCCTTAAGTGGATTTCCAGAAAACAAACTATGCATGTTCCTTTGCTTTTACAAGAGATTCCAAATACCAATTTTCACGTCTTTAACATGTTACTTTTTTGAGATATACTAATTTCAAGAATTAACCCCCTTTGCCACTCCTGTTCACCACCCCTTAGGCCTATATGCTGCTCTTTGCCGGCTTTGGTCAGCCGGGTCAGCTGTCATGAAGACTAGTTTCTATTAACTGCAATAGATCCTGCATCGTGTGTGCCCACAAGGCTGCCATCCTCGTTGAAAATTACAAAACCGCGTGATTTGAAATTGTCGTGGTATTCGCCCATAACCTTACTTTTTGTCTCAATTTAGCAAGACTCTACAAGGGATGCTAGAACTTATGCACCCCAGACTTTGCTTCCCCTCACCCTCCTTCCCCGGTTACTAACCGGACCTCACCAGTCCAGACCAACTTTGCAGCCTTGTAAAACACGCTGTGACATCGTCCAAGTCGTGCCATCTTGTATGTCTAGCCTCTCTGACATCGTCCTAGCTGCACCACATTCGATCTTCAACCTATGTTTCGCGAAGACTTAGCAGAAGTGTAATAAAGTTGGCTAGAGCCTATACATAGCGCTGGTGAAAGTTACTCACGATTTTTAAAAATTACATTTCAGTTGTAGTCCACTTCTGTGGTGAAGTAGTTAGCATGATTAGCCGCCACCCACGGAGGCCCGGGTTCGATTCCCAGCTCTGCCACGAAATTTGAAAAGTGGCACGAGGGCTGGAACGGGGTCCACTCAGCCTTGGGAGGTCAACTGAATAGAGGTGGGTTCGATTCCCACCTCAGCCATCCTCGAAGTGGTTTTCTGTGGTTTCCCACTTCTCCTCCAGGAAAATGCCAGGATGGTACCTAACTTAAGGATGCGGCCACTTCCTTACCTCTTCTTTGCCTGTCCCTTCCAATCTTTCCATGCCTTCACAAGGCCTCTGTACAGCATAGAAGGTGAGGCTGTCTGGGCGAGGTACTGGTCATCCTCCCAGTTGTATCCCCCGACCCAAAGTCTCACGCTCCAGGACATTGCCCTTGAGACTGTAGAGGTGGGATCCTTCGCTGAGTTGAGGGAAAATCCTACCCTGGAGGGTAAACAGATAAAGAAAGAAAGAAAGAACGAAAGAAAGAAAGAAAAAAGAAAATATTTTAGTTGTAAATCTCCATTTTCACAGGAAATAAAACAGAGTTCAAAATACCTATTTTTAATTTTCATCCACTCTGTAACAAGAATCCAGCGGCGTTCTAACTCCTCGTTCAGTAATTAAATTATCATTTATATTTTAGCAATATAAATTATTGAAAGTTCACGACTACTACTGTACAGCATTCCAACAAATCAACTTTCCACAATACGTAAATTAATAGGCCTATAAATGCTACAATGAAATGCGATCGTAGTCCAATCACAAAAAAAGAGATACAGGGAACAAACGAACTTACCTCCTTACAGCAAGCTTGGCAGAAGACTACCGTTCCATCCGTAGTGAAATTGAGATCCCCTGTGATCAACAGCTTCAGCCAGTAGGACGACGATTTTTCTTTGCAATTACAATGTTTTTACGTCACTCCAACACAGATAGGTCTTGTAGTGACGATGGGATGAGAAAGGCCTAGGAGTGGAAAGGAAGCCACCGTAGCCTTAATTAAGGCACAACTCCAGCAGTTGACTGGTGTGAAAATAGGAAACCACGGAAAACCATCTTCAGGGCTGCTGACAATGGTGGCTCGAACCGACTATTTCCCAGATGCAAGCTCACAGCTGCGTGCTCCTTAGAGCACAGCCAACTAGCCCGGTGATTTTTCTTTGGACATTGCCACGGACACACTTCTTCTTCACAATAATTCACAACACATTCTGAAGATAAAGTCTATGCATACAACAGTTCACATCGAGAAGGAGGCATAAGGGATATTTGTTGCGCAACGTAGTTCGACGTTGATTGGTTCTCGCATATGTCTTAGAAGGTCGGAGGGGTTGAAGGCTTCGAGGTCAAATTGTTCCTTGTTTCTCCTGATGGAAATTTCTCAAGAATTTTCCAAGAATTCCCATTTTTGTTCGTGGGGTAAACGGATCTTGAGAAATGAGAAGATAATACTGTCGAGCACATCAGTTACAATATAATGCACTAAAGAAAATCGGATTCTTTAAAACAGATTCAAAAGGCGTCAACTAGGCAATTATATTCCAAATAGGCACAAACCCCTGATATAGACATTTATAGGCAAAAAACGAAATCTAGCTTAAAGGACTCTAAAACGGATTTATATTTCAAAAGTCTACATTTCCGAACACAGGAATAAAATAGGCAAATTCCCTTCTCTAGTTATGACCTACCATATACACTGCCAGAAAACGAAATCCCAACACTAAGAAGGCATTAGTTTAGAGGAATTCAATGTACATGTTTATTTGATTAAATTTTCTAGATCACTGGTCCAAGTATGCGTGAGAAGACACAATTTTGAATGCATGCATGCAAACATGCAAGCATAGTGTCGTACAGGTGCTGTATGTAACTTTGTGAGGTGGAATTCCGTGCCTGTTGCACATGGTCAGTCAAATCAGCAATGGTCAATGCTGGTATTGGATGACTCTGGATTTGTCATCTCATTATGTCCCAGAAGTGCTCAGTAGGCGAAAGGTCTGGTGGTCTCACAGGCCAAGGCAACTGTTCGATACTCTGAAGAGCACATTGGGTGACAGCAGCAGGATGAGGACGAGCATTATTGTGTTGGAAAACACCCCTTTGAATACTGCGAATGAATGACAGCACAACTGGTTCAATCACCAGTCTGACGTACAAAACCGCTATCAAAGTTCTTGTGAAAACCACGAAGGTGTTCCTGATGTCAAAGAAAATCGTTCCCCAGACCATAACTCCTGGTGTAGATCCAGTGTGTGGACACCGTAGATAGCATGGTTCCAAGCGCTCACCTGGCCTCCCCCTTACCAATCTATGGCCATTACTGGCACTAAGATAGAAACAGCTCTCATCTGAGAACACAACAGATCTCCACTCCACCCTTCAATGAGCTCTAGCCTGACACCAATGACACCACAAATGGCAGTGTTTCGGAGTTAATGGCATGAACACTACAGAACGTCTGGCTGACAGCTGTCGCCCAAGTAATCCATTTGTTACACTTTGCTGTGTCACTATGGTGCCAACTGAAGCTCTAATGGCTGCTTCTGATACGGTACAATCCACCACCGCCATGTAGTGAATACAGCGGTCTTTCCTCTCCGTAGTGGTCCTTGTGCGGCCGACCTCGGTCTTCTCGAGACAGTGCCTTCCCTAGACCATTGTTGCCACCACTGATGCAATGTAGATACATCCCTGCTAAGTATTTCTTCAGTATCGCGGAAAGATCATCCATCTGCTGGTAGCCCTATAAACACAGCCTCGTCCAAAGTCGGTAAGCTGTTGATACTGCCCTGTTCGTCTCCTTAAGGGCATGTTTGACTCACACTTACTAGGGGCGGTGCGTGGTATTGTTGCAGGGTTGCACAACTCCCAATAATTTTACACTTCATTTGTCGTCTTTTCTTATGATGTTTTAGTTTAATAAACCTAACATATATTGGAAAACATATTTAAATCAACCATCTTTGGTCGTTCGTTGTACTAATGCTTCGTAATGGACCAACAAACGCTGCTGGCTTCGAATCAAACTCAGGGGTTTGCTTTCCTACGGCAACTCCCTGGCGGACAGCGTGGTGCAATGTACCTCAGCAGGGACGAGCTAAACTTGCATAGCATGAGGTAGCACGCTCGCCAGTATCCATCCTAGGGAGTTGCACGAGACTAGCAACTCCCTATCGAGAAACAGTTCCAAATGTCTCCGTTAGATTGCGTCACTCTGTGGAGATTACTTCATTTCTACTTTCTGTCCTCTCGCAAAGGTAATTCATTTCCATTATTTTTTTTAATTTACGAATTTAATTTATGTTGAACCGACGCAGATAGGTTTTACGGTGACGATGGGATAGGAAAGTGCTAGGAGTTGGAAGGAAGTGGCCGTGGCTTTAATTAAGCACAGCCACAGCATTTGCCTGGTGTGAAAATGGGAAACGGCGGAAAACCATCTTCAGGGCTTCCGACAGTGGTGTTCGAACTCGCTATACCCCGAATGCAAGTTCACAGCTACGCAATCCTAACCGCATGGCCAACTTGCTGGGTAATTTCTATTCCACGCCATACCAGACCACCCACAATATTACCAACATCTTGCTTCAATGAAAAACAGGAGGGCAAATTTTCAATTCAAATGAGACAAAAGTAACTGTGCCAGGCTGAGTAGCTCAGACGGTTGAGGCACTGGCATCGTGACCCCAATGTGGCAGGTTCGATCCTGGCTCAGTCCGGTGGTATTTGGAGGTGCTCAAATACGTCAGCCTCGTGACAGTAGATTTACTGCCACATAAAATAACTCCTGCGAGATTAAATTCCGGCACCTCGGCAACTCCGCAAACCGTAAAAATGGGACGTAAAGCCAACAACATTGTTATTAAGAGTAACTGTAGTTACAGTGTATAATTAGCCTCTTATTTTCTGGCTTGTAATTGCCAGATGTGTTTCAGTTTTAGTAGGAATGTAGTTCATTACTTAACGATAGTGGAGTTGCTTGTTATTTCTGTAAGCTATAAAAATGTGACACTGAAAATGTTGGTGCAACGCCCAGCTTCAGGTACCACCAGCCGCCATTGACACTTACCTCACAAAATCAACACTGGACAGTGACTAAGGCTTACAAAGTGTACAGCGCGTATATAAAGCAAACTTGCTTTGCAAGGTAATAGTGGCACTACTAACGCTGAACACTACAGAACGTCCGGCTCAGAGCTCTGGAAACACGCCTTCCAATTTTTTTTTTAATCTGCCAGTGTAACTTATAAGTGATATACGGGTACCTTGCCCACGATACATAATCAGAAAACTGTGTGCATTGCAAAGGATATACTAGTCTATTTATTATGAACACAATTGAGTGAGTGAAATATTCGTTATGTAAATGTGTTTTATTCTTCAAATTGATGAAAAATAACCATAAATACCTTATTTGTATTTAGGAAAAAAATAACTGTGCGACGAGGAAACAAACTAATAATTAACTTATTGAAGAGCAAGTGCGCCAACGTAAATTTGCGAGTGTTATGTATAATTTGTGCAATTTTTCCAGATGATTTCCTTCTGATGGAAAAATGTGTATATATATGTGATCTCAAGAAACCTAAATGACATACATCTACTGGTGATGTCTTGAGGAATCATATTTGTATTTTATGTTTTAATAACATGTTCTCCAAAAGCCGTAAGTAGTTAGTGGAACGTAAAATCAATAACATTACTATTAATAATATGTGTATATCACAGGTACCATGTTTACGAATGTTATAAGGACATATAGTGCATAGTCCATGAAATTGGCTTGTTGTGAAAGAACAGAGTAATTATGGGAAAATTTTCAGTAATAATGTTTTTGGCTCTACGTCCCACTAATCACGTTTACTAGACTAGACGGTAGGGGTCACGCGCAGGTTCGCTTTGGCTGGTGACGTCATCTGATCCCCACTGCCGGGCTTGCAGTGAACACGACCCATTGTAATTGTGCGTTTCTATTAATGATTTGCTTGTTTTTATTTAACCACTTGCTAAGTATTTTTCAGTTTTGTCAAATATAATTGCCAGTTGTTATGTGTAGGTAATTATGTTGTCCTTTATTTCAGTATTTTTCAGAACATTACAAGTAATACAATAACACTGTGCTTAACAAGAACTATTCCAGTAGCTTTCTCACTAATAAATTATCTTCCGCCTCGCAAATAAAGTATTTACGGTTCGGTTTTCGTATTTTCTATCCACCCAGTGATTTTAGAACGATTTTATACGTAGTTTTATTTCTAAAACTAGTTACGAAAATTAAATAAACATGACCAATCGCGCGAGATGCTTTTTACCGTTGTTTTGGTGGATTGTTGGTGTTAAGTAGTATTAGAAACATCTAATATTATATTTATGTATAAGTTATTATTTATAAATGTGTATTGGCCGGTGGAATGTTGGTAAAAATCGCCTGAAGAAACGTCAACTTCTTCCACCATATTAGGGGTCACAATTTTTTGGTGGGGAAAGAGGTTTCCACAGGCTTAGGCCATATAGAAATGTGGTGCGGAGAAAACCCTCAGTCAGAAAATGCGATCAAATGTTCAATATTTAAAAACACCTAATGAATACTCCTAATTATTATTATGGTAGTAAAACTGTATACATATTTACATTATATAGGTTCCACACAAAATATTTACACCAGATTTTTACTTGGTTGTTTTACATTACTTCAAAATCAGTCTATCAAGCAACTCTTAATTTTTTCACACTTATTCGTTTTTCATTAGGTGTTCGTTTGCACCTCTTGCAAGAATTCATGTGCCTATGTTTGTCTATGTTTTTCATCCTTATGAATGTTCTGGTTCTAACGAAACATAAAACAACGAAATCTTCAAGATCAGGATGTTTTTCTTTTTTCCTTTAAAAACCTAAAATCTCCGGACATTTCTTAATGTAGTTTCTATGGAAGGCACTAAATTCATTTTCCATTTTCTTCTTCTTAATCTGTTTACCCTCCAGGGTTGATTTTTCCCTCGGACTCAGCGAGGGATACAACTGGGGAGAATGACCAGTACCCCGCCCAGGCGGCCTCACCTGCTATGCTAAACAGGGGCCTTGTGGAGGGGATGGGAAGATTGAAAGGGATAGACGAGGAAGAGGGAAGGAATTGGCCGCGGCCTTAAGTTAGGTACCATCCCGGCATTTGCCTGGAGGAGAAACGGGAAACCAAGGAAAAACCACTTCCAGGATGACTCAGGTGGGAATAGAACACACCTCTACTCATTTGACATACGGAGGCTGAGTGGACCCCGTTCCACCCCTCGTACCATTTTTCAAATTTCGTGGCAGAGCCGGTAATCGAACCCGGGCCTCGGGGGGTGGCAGCTAATCACACTAACCACTACACCACAGAGACGGACTGATGTTTACTTTTGTTATTTAATTCCTTCCTCAAGATTGCATTATTAACATTTTCTGCTTCAATTGGCGCCTGCGATTGTAAAATTTGCCATATCTCCTTACGATGATTTCGCTTTTGTGCTCTTATTTCACGATCTTTACTGAACTGACTCGCTAAATCATTACTACTCAGTGGCAAATTTAAATGTCAGGTCGTAAATCACGTCAAATTTTATTCACTGTTCTTTGGAAAACGATGCAATTTAATGTCTAAGTCCTTCTGATGTCTATCGTGGTTAGAGCAACCAGCGGCAGCACAACACACCATGGCACAGCACAGCACAGAAAAATTAAACTCTTACACTGTTGAGAAGGTATACACCATCACTAGACTAATATTGTTCTGGTTCGTTTTGCGAACATGGGGAACGCGTGACGTCAGGAGGCGTGGCTTGCTACTGCGCACCCAACTGATGACCCCTACCGTCTAGTCTAGTAACCGTGCCACTAATTACTTCTATGGTTTTTGGAGACGCCGAGGTGCCAGAATATAGTCCACAGGAGTTCTTTTATGTGCCAGTAAATCTACCGACAAGAGGTTGACTTATTCGAGCACCTTCAAATACCACTAGATTGAGCCAGGGTCAAACCCGCGAAGTTGGGGTCTCAACCCTGAGCCACTTAGCCCGGCAGGGAAATTTTTTAAGCACGTTAATGATGTAACAACAAGAAGGTAACACTAAGCAAATATTGCTTATTAGCAAGTAAGTGGATCTGAAGACTAAACTTGAGAATTGGAAAGTTTTAACGTAATTATGCTATTTTAGTAGTATACGCGATGTATGTTCTGGATCATTAGTCAGCATTTATCCTGCTGAGTCAGCACCCGAAGTCATTGACCCCTAGTAGAATACCTCTGCGCGTTCTGAGCCCGAGGTAATTGATCCCCAGTAGTAGGGCTATGCCGATTCGTGGATTTTTCATAAGAGAGCAAGCCTAACCTCACTTTTACGGCCAGTTGCTCTTCCCGAAGCAGATTTTGCTTATGAGACCAAGATTAACTTCACAGTCGCCATTTTGGAGGGGCCTAACCTCAGTCCTACGGGATGATGCCCTTCCCGACGTGGACAGTCGCCATCTTGGAGGGGCCTAACCTCAGTTTTACGGCCAGATGCACTTCCAGACGTCAACAGACGCCACCTTGGATGGGCCTAACCTCACTTTAACGGCTAGATACCCTTCCCGACGCTATACTGTGTAGTAGGGCAATGGGTATTCTCGTGACGCCATTTTGAGTAGTTAGCTCATCTTGAGTAGTAGGGCTATGGTGATTAGCGCGACGCTGTCTTAAGTAGTAGGGCAATGGGGATTCGCATAAGAGAGCACACCTAACCACATGGAGGAGCCTTACTACACATGGCCTAGTTTTACGGTTAGATGCCCTTCCCGACGCAATTTTGTGGTGTTTTTGTTGTTGTTGTTGTTGATGTTGTTGTAGGGCAATTGGGAATTCTCGCGATGCCATCCTGAGTAGTAGGGAAATGGGAATTCGCATAAGAAAGCACACCCCACTACATGGAGGAGCCTAACCACACATGGCACAGTTTTACGGTCAGATGACCTTCCCGTCGCAATTTTGATCCTCGCACCAGAGGAGACACATATGACCTAACCTAGTTTTATGGCCCGATGCCCTTCCCGACGTTATCTTGGAGCGACCTAACCACACAGGGTCAGATGACCTTCCCGCCACAATTTTGATCCTCCCACTAGAGGGGGCAAGAGGCCAGCTCAGGTGCACCTGTGTTATCGAGTGGTCTGCTTATGGCTTTATGTCTCCACCCGACAGAGAAGTAACGTGAAGTCACAGTCATATACTTGCGAACGAGAGCAAGCCTAACCATACACACAGACGCCATTTTGAAGGGGCCTATCCTTTAGACACTATTTTGGTGGGTCTGGCCCAGTTTTACTCTCCTTATGGCTTTACATCTCCATCCGACGGAAAAATAACGAGACGTTACAGCGTGAGTGACTTAGAAGCGGTTAGTTCATGGCTTTATGTCTCCATCCGACAGTAACGAACGAGTCTAAGCATGCATAACTATGACGACGTGATCTTATGCTTAAGGCTTTACGCCTCCATCCGACAGATTATCTCCGACGGGACGTGCCATACTAAGATTATTCTGTTTTTAACATGCAGCGATGACGTCGACATGGTTATTCATGTTTAGACTTGTTAGAAGTAAACTCAAGCCTTTATAGATGGTATGAGTGAGAATTTTTCTTTAGTCTCTGAGATACTGTGATAGAGAGTAGAGCGCTTCATTTACTCATGATAAGAACATTTTTTTTGCTAGTTGCTAAACGTCGCACCGACACAGATAGGTCTTATGGCGACGATGGGACAGGAAAAGGCTAGGAGTGGGAAGGAAGCGGCCGTGGTCTTAATTAAGGTACAGCCCCAGCATTTGCCTGGTGTGAAAATGAGAAACCACGGAAAACAATTTTCAGGGCTGCCGACAGTGGGGTTCGAACCTACTATCTCCCGAATCCTGGACAACAACATTAATAGTTGATGTACAAGGTTTCAAAGTAAACGACAACAAATTTGTGTTTAAAGAGGTAGCTGTGTTGTGGGCGCCAAAACTCGTCAATTTAGTATTTAGCTCACCTTTCCCTTACTGCTTGCAAACAGATGAAGACAAAAAGCAGACACAATGGATTGAAAAAATATAGGTCTGCAGTGGGAAGAAAAGGAATACCTTATCGCTTTCTATCTTTGATTATGAACGCTCATTTGTCACGAGCAGATCTTGTTTTTTAAAGGGTTGTAAAAAGAAAGAATGGTTGCGTGAGTATTGAACCCTTTGGTCCATATTGAGGGATACCTACCTTTCTTACCTATCAGCAAAGTTCATGAGATCTGTCTCTTGGGTCGTATCGGGTTCTTCGTCACTTGCTGAGGTAAAGGTAGGGTTCAGTAATTCTAATCTATCTACTGGAATGAAAGGTCTATTTAAAAGATTCCTATTTATTCAGGAAAATTCTGAAGCAATCTGATATGTCAACGGTATCATAGAAGTCAATTGTGTCCACTGGACACCACAATCATTTTTACATAAAGGTCAGAACACTGGTGTGAGACTTTAACGTAACTGCCTGATGGGCATTCTTACTAGAAACCATTGTCTCAATTATTAATTATTTAAGAAAGGAAAGTCTGGAAATCCTTAAATTCGGCTTCCATGTGAGACCACATGTACCATCATAGTGATTCGTTATGGTCCAGCCCTCGTAACACGAACTCTTGACTCTGGGTATAATTAAGGCAGTCCAATCGGTGTGTGCCACACAGTGGTTCTACGGCATGGACCCTTAATTGAATCGATGTGACCTGCGTCTATGTCATAGACCGACATCTAAACTTCTAAGTTACTTTAAAGTCATTGTGGATGATGACCGCCAGGAAAATGATGCTACAGTGGCATATGGCCCTAATCTAAGTCACTGAGGTTGATGACCCCCTGACCATCCAAGTATCTAGGCTGAAGGCTAAACACAATTGAGTTACATCGGTTGATGACCAAAGTTTCCACTTTACTATCCCCAGCACATTCACTGCTCAATCAATCAAAGTTCAATAATTTCAACAATAGCAATGCTCACAAACTTTGTGGCAGTAAAATCCATTTCCTTCGGATATGTCCCCTTAAACGTTACTTTATATTTTAATATTCCCCCAGAAAAACAAACTAAAATTTCCAGAATGCATCTCCAAGTTATTCGCTTGATTAAAGTTATTTCAAAATGCGGTTTCACTGAATTTAATAATTAAATACATTTAAATGATTTAGCGAAATGTTAAAGAACAGTAAATTTTATCTCCGCGGACTCTGGTTTCTTCACAAATTTCTACGCAGCTGTGATGTGAATTCAATCTTATGATATTTATCTGGCTGGAAAAGAATTGTTACATAATTCATGTCCACTTATATATCTTGTCTCCTGATCTCACACTTTTAAAATCTAATCTAGTCCTAACCGTTATTAACACTTGGATATCCTAATAATCTACGTACAAACCAAACAACTCGCCATATAATTACGATGTCATATATCGTCATACCATTATGAATTTTGCACACCCCTCACAGACAAACCAATCATCACGACCATCGCTCTATATTTTGGACAACCCTGAATTTGGTTACTCTGTTTCTTATACTCAAAGTTCGTGATTTCAAATGTTCATTACGTCCCAAATTAAACAAATTTTACAGTATTTCACAATACTCAGATCATTGCCGGCTATGAATTTCAACTAAATCCAGCATTTTAACGTTTTCCCCGGCCGAGAATACAATCTCAATTCCACGCGTGTCCCGTTATATCCCCGCTGTTTTTCCCCTAACAGCTGAGGCCTCTCACCCCCAAGTTCGCTTGTCAGTGATGTGAAACACCCGGTTCGTTCTACCTGACTGACTTCTCAAAATGCTCCCTTTTAAACTCCGCCGACATAATTAAACAAATACGATATTCTAACCAACAAAATGTACAGATTATGCTTCAAGATGCCCACACTAATTATACGCGTCGCCAATTAATACCGCTATGGATTTCTATGAATTTCTTTCCATTCCCAACATTATAAAATATACCTCGGGCTATCGTGTCGCGGCTTCAATGACAGGACTCTAACCTGATTCGCACATCTCATCTCAACTCATAAAACATTCCTCGGGCTTCCATGTCCCGGCTTCAATGACATCAACAAAACTAACCTCTGTTTCCCAGCTCCACAATTATCATCGACAAAGAACTGGAATAAAATCCTTACTAGAAATCTCGACGTCTAATATCGCACAATGCATTACTCATGAATAACTTCGCATAAATGATATCGTATTTAATAACTTGATTTTTACGAACAAAATGACTGAAACATTCTACTAGATCTTTTATTGTCAGTCAGACACAGTTCAAAATGGGCCTAGAAAAACGTTTCTCTCCGTGACCAAATTCATCACCCTAGATTCTCACCCGACAGCGCGCTTCCACTCGATTGAAAATGAGTGACCATGGATTTCTACATTATTAACTCAAATTGCAGACAGGAAAATTTTACGTCGACTGAACATCTTAATTTGGCATCACAAAATATAGGCAGTACACTCACACGGATGACGATCTACATTGGACGTGATATCACTTCGAAACCCTATTCAATAACTTTTTACAACATTATACGGCACTCGCAAGACTTCAAAAATTTATCCAAGTAGAAAATAAAACAAATGACTCTTTTAGTCGTATTCTCACATTTACAAAACTTAGTAGGGATGACCACTGCGTTGTATATCCCCATTCAAATACACTTTTAGAGATCATGAGACAAGATATAAGAGGTAGTAAGATGGAAAGTCACCTACCTCATGTAGTCACACCATTGTTCGTCATAGGGCTCACCTGCGACCCTGGCATTTTATTTAGCCATTTTTACATTCATGGCTGTACATATCATTATGTTTCTTCAGGTTTCCTGGGATAAAGCATTAAAAAAAGAAAATACCCTTCACTTGTTTGCTGAACGCACACGATGGACTATAACTATTTCCGCACACGAATTACTTAATCACATTAGAATTTATTCAGTACTTTGACCGTCCTACCTGGTACAATTATTTCACTCAAGAAAACTATCTCCTCATGGAGACAAGACCTAGACACAATGGCTAAAATCTGCAGTTGAACTCAGTCTACTTTCGTTGGTTGGATTTCGCAGAGCAGCTCAACAATTTTTCGTCCGCTTTGTATCACAAATGCCGGAGAAGGAGACTTCGTCATGGCGTCCCTTCATATTTATAGCAGTTACCCCCTCTCTTCGGATATCTCCCTTTGCAGCCAAGAAAATTTCTATAAATTTTTCTGACTTAACTAAACTGTAATTTCAAGAGTTTTGAAAGTGACTACATGCTTGCTACATTTCTGACGGTAGTGTTCATGGACATTTAAAATTTATACGGGTTCGATTTGTGAGATGATTGACCTCCTTTGATAGGCACTATATTTTTTTGACTTGGCTTGGTTCACGCCATGTACACGCGCTTTGAAATAGTTCACAAAAATGACTTGAGATTCTTCCGCCGTTGACACGTGTGGCTGACGTCACGTACCCCAGAGCGTGGGACCTAAGGTAATCACCCCCCCCCCCGTCATGTGTCAAATCCATGCTATCAAGAATCCAAGTTTTAAATGATTGTTAATTTATGCATAATGTTCTTAGGGCACAAAGGTCATGGGTTCAGTATCTACCATCAACGTGTGAAATGATCGACATGTTGAATTAGGATGTCCATCATTTTAAACTCTTTACAAGGAGCATAGTGGAGAAACAATTAAACAGTCTTTACGGCATGTGTGCATGCTCCTTTATTTGTTGTGTTGCAGTGCATGCCGGGAGGTGAACAACATATGTAAATTGCAGTGTCGAAATGACGTCAGTGCGAAAGAAACATTTGTAGAGACTTCATGTCTTTTCTATACGATGCTAAGTGTAACGCAGTTGAAAAGGCAATCGTAAAGTTTTATGCATGCAAAAAGAAACTACACACTTGTACTGAAGAATAGTTAAATGCATTACCAAAGGCATTTTTGCTAATGTAGCTGCGAATGCTGTAAAGAAGATCTGGGATAAGGTGCCTCGTGAGAGGACTCAAGATCCTGTTTTGTCAGAGCTTCAAACGTGTAGTTTACATAATGAACAAGTGAGTTTAGCTAGGAGACCTTCAGTGAGACAGTGTCGTACATGTCAACTCATTAAACTGTATGACGGAAATAAAGCTAACGAGTTGACTTCGCTTATAAACACTTATCATGGCTGCGAAAAGAGTAAACAAGTTGTCGCAGAAAAAGGTGAAGAAACATGCTGGGAGAAAGGTGAGGAAGCATGCTGGGCATGGACTCATCAATAAGGTGATTGATCTTCTTCCCTTTGAGCTTCATCTTCCTAGTTAACAGTGCTGTGGCTCTGGAACTCGACTCAACGTCCGCTTGGCACGTGGTGATCCTCGTATTAATATGTTAGATGCTGCCTGCAAAGAGCATGCAAATGCTTATCGTCAAAACAATCCTGAACGAAGACGTGTACCAGTAACTGATAAAAATCTGATTCGTAAAGCTATGCAGGGTGTGTCGTCACCTAGTGCTTCAGTTGCTGAGAAGATAGCAGTACTTGTCGTTGCCAGTGCAATAAAAGGAAAACTGTTACTAAGTAGTGACATTAAACAGCAAAGACAGTAAAATTATATTGGTAAGAAAGGACAAAACAGATTTACTTAAAATAAAATGTATATATCCTAAACATAAATATGAATTGTAAAACATATTGCAGGTGTTGTTTAATTTTTAATATTATTCCTATCCTACAGCATTATCTAGTAGTAATAATGTTGTCTTGCAAGTTTAATCTTGTCTTATGGCGTAGAAGAAAGGAGACATAGAGGTCCGAGAATCAAGAAACATATTATTGAAAGTACAGCCTTTTTATTAATCCATGAATTGAAGTTGTTATTAAAACCAAGGCATTTAACATACATTTCATTTCCACAACGTCGAATAACACGTTCGATTAAATAGTGATCAAGATATTATGTTTTCTGCAGTTCTTCGATGTAGAATCCTCCTTCAATAGGCTGTCCTCTGAGATCACGAAATAAGTATGTAGCTGGATTAGTAAGCTTAACACTCCTGATTTGAAAAAAAATCGGTGCTCCAGTTAGGGGTGTATCCTTTTGCAAACATAGACTTGTGTTTGTTGATGCGAACGAAATCACCTTCTGTAAAGCGATGGCGGCGCGGATCAGCCATTTTTATTACAAGATAAATAGCATCTAGGCATGGTGTATTCCTGGAAAAAAGACATAGCTTTGTCCCGATAGTGCGGTGTGGTGTGTCGTTGTAGGTAGACACGAGTCTAGGTAGCAGATCAATCCAATGATATGAACCTTGTGCTGTAAATTCTCGCCACATCATGGTTTTGAGTGTACGATTAAAGCGTTCTGCAACACTTGCCTTGAGATTGCTGAACGTACAGTAGTGATGAATGCCAAGTAATTTGAGGTAAAAAGAAAAATCCTTGTTGTAAAACTCTTTACCTTGATCGGTTTGAAGAAACCTTGGGTAGCGTTTCTAGTCTTCAACAATATGTTTAAATGCTTCTTTGACTTGAGCTGCTGTCTTAGAACCCACAGGTTGCGCAAAAGCAAACTTAGACCACACATCAATTAAAGTAAGTAAGTAGATACTTATACCCCTTATTGCTAGAGGCATATGGAATCATTTCTACTAACTCTGCTTGCCAGAGATCAACTTTTCCGTGTGTAATAACGCGTCTGCGACAGTAGGTGCGACGTGCTGGTGTATGTAATTCGTGTGCGATGCTTATCTTTACAGTCGAGGTCTTATCTTGACGAGCCATTACTGAATAATGCCCGCATGTCGTAATTCTCTATTTCTAGAATTTCAGATTCGTGACCTGTGTGACCAGCATCTTGCGATTCTCTTAGGAGTTGTAATCATTCAACGAGTAAGTTAGGGTCATTCCAGTATCTTATGTCCACCTACGGCAACAAAGGCTTGCAGATAATATTAAGACAACGTGCAGTTGGTTGATGTGACGGAAACAGCTTAGAAATAAACTCTCGATACTTGTGTCTCTTATTTGCATTTGCAGCTTCTGTTCTCTTGTAATTACGTCGTGTTGCGTCAGTAGTAAAATGTATTGGTTTATATTTTTTAAGATCTTGTAAAATTATATCCTTGTCAGGTATTCGTGAGAAGAAGTTCTAAGAGTCCTTTAGTAGGTTTATAGGTAACACCTTTTACCATAATTCTGTTGCTATTAATCTTAACATTTGTATTTCCTATCCAGAAACAGTCGTCTTCATAGTGAATACCGTAGGTTGTGTCAGTTTGACCTGTAAAGAAATTTTCTATATAAGGAGCAGTATCAATAAAAGTTCTAAACTGATTGCGATACTCAGGTGTGATCATAACCTCAGACAAAGAAGGTAGATCTTGTGTTGATGTAGTAGGTGTTTCAGCAATAACATCTGTAGTTAAAAACTTAACAGGCTTGGATGGTGAAGTATCGTTAAGTTCTTTTTCCTCATCCTCTTCTTCATCCATATCCTGCTTCTCCTCTTCCTCATCCTGCTTCTCTTCTTTTTTATGCTTTTCTTGTTTATGCTTCTCTTTATCATATGATGTTTGCATAGAAACACAACTTGTAGCAGACTGCGGCAATGAAGTAGAATTAAAAATATCTTTCAGTGGTGTACCTAGTTGCGTTTTCAATAATAAATCAGTGTCTGCTTGAATACGTTTAAGCTCTTTAAATTTCCGTCGTATATTGTTCCGAGCACGGATTATATGTTTTGTTACCTTCTTGCTAGAAGTTAACATGAGTTAAGTTTGATCAAGTGGTGAGTGTAATTCTGTGTTAATTCATATAACATGCTCGAAACCCATGCGATATCGTCCATACTGAACATCACTTTCTTTATCAACAAGTAAAAAGCCGTAACGATGTGATAACTAACATGTAGCATACCTACGTTTGAAGTTATTGAATATCATATCAGTGTTAACATGATCATCAGACACATGCCGCATGCTGAGCTCATCTTTCCGAAAAAGCACAATGACATTTGCGTTGTCTCGTATCAACTGCTTAGGCACACGAGAATAGGTTTGACATAAACAGATGCAACCAACATATTTATATCGCCCCATACTAAAGTGTGCACGAATAACGTTTTGCTGTTCTGTTGTGACATCGTCAAATATCATAAGAGAATCGGGAAGCACATCATCCAGTGATGGTACTGGCTCATGTGAATTGAATTTAAAATATTTTAATCCATCTTTAAGCAGATCATGCATTACAATTTGAGGAATAGTATATAGCGGTTGAGTGACTTGGCGAAAACGTACATTACCGCTCATTTATTTCAATACACCCAATAATTGACATTAGTTCTCTGTAGATAAGGTCTAATACCGTGGGTACGGTTGAGGAAGCAAAGGAATGGTACACCAGTTGTACACATGTCATGATTTTTGTTTGTGGTCATCGAGATACAATAGTATCCAACAAACAATGTTGTGTACTTAAACGTTATGTACCTATCAGATATGTTTGTTTACCTATTTGCCGACGGATGCCGCATTTGGTGCACCTGTGTTATTCTCTGTAGGGATGTGATATCCGCAGCGAACGGCAAGCATTGCCACGATACATAACATGTGGTTCCTACATGTCAGTTCCTTCGTGACAGTTGAAGTGTGCACATCGCTAGTACGGATCAGCGAGTGGAGATATCCATAGAAAAACGTGCTCCAATTATAGCACTTAGCCAAATTGCGAAACAGTGTAGTGTATTTAAAGCGGGAGTGCAAACACCCTTCACCGCCAGAGTACAACAGGTAGCAATAAGGACATACCACGACCGGGACGACCTCGAAAAACAACTAAAAGTGATGATAAATATATCAGAATTACCAGTAAGAGAAATAGATCCAAAACAAAGTCCCAAATTCATGCATAATTGGTAGAAATGAACACGGCAACAATATCTGTTGCAACAGTAAAAGGGATACTGCTTGAAGTCGGCTTGAAAGGATGTGTCACAGCAAGAAAACTCCTAAGTCCCATAAATAAGCAGAAGAGACTTGAATGGGCTAGAAAAAATCGTAATTGGACATCGGAAGAGTGGACGAAGGTGTTATTCACCGATGAATCGAAGTTCGAGATTTTTGGAACCAGAAGGAGAATATTTGTTCGCGGATTTGTAGGTGAAAGGGTGGCCCAGCAGTGTGTTCTACCTACAGTTAAACACGGTATGGTTTGGGGATGTTTTGCCGGAGATAGTGTTGGCAACATTGTGAAAATAGAAGGATGTAGGGATCAGAAGCAGTACCATCGCATAGTTCAGTATCATGCAGTACCAAGTGGATTAAAACATCGGTCGGCATATTGTACGAACTACAGTACATTGCATCAAAGAAAAAACAGAAGGTACTGAAAGATATGGTATGGCCGTCCCAAAGCCCCAATTGTAATCCCATTGAAATGGTCCACGACGAAGCGGACAGACGTATCAGGGAAGTTAATATATCCAGCAAGGAACATTTCTGGAATATTGTTAAGGATGTGTGGAATCATATAGATTCACGATACCTACAAAACTGATTGACCGCATGCCTCGAGTTTGTGAGGCAGTCATTAAATCCAAAGAAGGATACTTTGATGAAAGTAAAATATAATGTTTGTGATTGTATTATATATGTGTAAGTTAATATAATTATCTTTTGTGAGAAATAACGGTTGATTTGTGTTATAAATCTGAAATACCAGGGTGTATTGAAATTAATGAGCGGTAGTGTAAATATTCTCGAAGCGAATGCCATTTAAAGTGGTAATGAGTGTGAGTAAAAGACTTGTTTTTCCACATCCCGATGGGCCGGATATAATACATAGAATAGTAAAAGGAAACAGTGTCTTGTTGCTTTATAATCTTCATGGTAACTGAATAATAAAGTAGGCAAAGTATATCAATCGAAAGAACAAGTAACTGTCAGTTTATAATTAGCTCTTCACGAATAAAGTCGTGTACAGAAAGGTGAAACAATTATATCCAAACGATATGAAGAAGAAAACTAAAACTGTTCGATGGAAAGATGTTGTAAAGGTTGCACGAAAAGCTATTCGTGGGGAATACAATCCGCGTTCAGCTATTACTAAGGCACTTCGCATAGCAAGAGCGAGAATTAGTGGTGGGGACGGAGCGGAGCAGTTGTTGTGAAGTCATCACCCGGTAGTACCGAGTAAACTACCGAGTGAATGTAATGTGGCGGCACGTTTAAATACGTTATTGGTATGGCAACGTAAATTCAATGCCCATTTCTCACAACATAACCATTTTGCTGAATACAGCAATGTTGCTTTCTGCTGGAGAAGCCGACCTGCTCATTTCATCCTTGTGATGCCTCTTGATATAATCCCACAAATTTGATACGCCAATTCCTTAAATTTTCTAAAACATGAACACCATCTCAAAATGGGATTAAATATCAAACTAATGCCACAGTTATTATCTACTATGCTTTGCATTATCTACAAAATGCAACAAGCGGAGGAAATATAGACGCAAATTAAGAAACACAGACTGAATACAGGCATAATACTTTTACAAGTGGTGGCCACGACGTTCGGATCACGGAGTATCTTCAAACTTTGTACACATTTAGTAGTCCATTAGGACAAGATAATGTGCAAGTAGTAAGGTGTACTACTAAGGCGTTCTCGAGAAAATCTCAAGAGAAGTTTTCGCGTCGAATATGTACCGGTGCGTTGCGATCATGAGCGCGAAAAGGCGGTGGTCGAGTGGTTAGCGTTCAAGCTCCGTAATCGCTGGCTTGCTGGACCGAGTCCCGCTTGTCGTTTTGTTTTTCAACACTGGTCAAATTATTTCATATACATTACAATTCAAAGGTTATATACTGAAAAAAGGTATATTTTCATGAACTTTTATTGGATTTCCAATGTTATTTGGCTCTTTACTAATGTTTATCATTACAAAAATATCTTTCCTTCTTTCTTAATCCGTTTACCCTCCTGGGCCGGTTTTCCCTCGGACTCAGCGAGGAATTCCACCTCTACCGCCTCAAGGGCGGTGTCCTGGAGCGCGAGAGTTTGCGTCGGGTATACAACTGGGTAGGATGACCAGTATCTCGCCCAGGCGACCTCACCTGCTATCCTGAACAGGAGCCTTGTGGAGAGATGGGAAGATTGGAAGGGATGGGCAAGAAAGAGGGAAGGATGTGGCCGTGGCCTTACATTAGGTTGGGGCCTACATCCCGGCATTTACCCGGAGGAGAAAGAAATGGGAATCTACGGAAAACCACTTCGAGGATGGCTGAGGAGGGAATCGAACCCCCATCTACTCAGTTGACCTCCCGAGGCTGAGTGGACTCCGTTACTGCCCATGTACCACTTTTCAAATTTCGTGGCAGAGCCGGAAATCAAACGCGGGCATCTGGGGGTGGCAGCCAATCACACTAACCACTCCACGACAGAGGTTGACTACATAATAAATCATTTATAATTATCAACAAGTAAACGGCCCAATGCATAAAGTATTCCTGAAAATGTATGCCTGTCGTGATTTGTGAAATCCCTCATACCTGACAGTGAAATCGAGTAAGGTACCCGGAAATGCTTTGCACCTGGACGACCTGACATGCAACATATATGAAAGAATATGACCAGTGTTGGAAAACAGAAAGTGAAAAGCGAGACTCGATCCAGTGATCCAGCGATTACGGAGCTTGAACGCTAACCACTCGACCGTCGCCACCTCGTGCTCGTGACCGCAACGCACCGGTACACATTCGACGCGAAAATTCTCTTGCGATTTTCTTGAAAACGCCTTAATAGTACGCCTTACTATTTGCACATTATCTTGTCCTAACAGACTACTAAAAGTGTACAAAATTTGAAGATGATCCGTGATCTCAACGTCGTGGTCTCCCCTTGTCAAACATGCGTCGTGCGCTACACTGTGCTCTAGTCCTCCGCGAGTACTTGCGGTTGTAAGCGGAGGGGATCGGTGGTGCGCTCTACCGCTACAACCGAATTACTCATCGGTATTACTCGCTCCGTTCCCACCTCTAGCGAGAATTTCTCCAAAGTGCAGAGCAATGTTTTGTAAACGTGCACGAATTATTCCTGTACCAAAACGAGGAGGATTTCTTCCTGCGCTGTTTGCTGGACTAGCAGATTTAGGGTCTTTGCTGGGTGGTGCTGGTGCTGTAGCAAGAACTGTTAAGGCAGTAGAAGAAGCGAAGCAACAGTTGAAAGAGAGTTAACGTCATAACGAGACTAGGGAGGCAATTGCATTACGAGGCAAAGGCAAACACATGAAGCTTGCACCATACAAAAAAGGGCTTGGCATCTATATATCTTCAAAAAACGTCTACTGAATGCACTGCCACATCGAGCTCTAATCCATGAGAATTTTTACGTTTGCTGAACAACTATGAATTCATTGTTTTCGAGGTGTATTTATGCGCGATCAACTACCAGCGTCCCCACGTGAACGTGAGAGTGCCGTAATGAACTTAGACAACAGTCGCGGATCTGGATTTCATTACGCTGCCTACGTAAAACGTAAATCTAACGTATGGTATTTCGATAGCTATGGAGACTTACCTTCTCCATTTGAGTTCATACGTTATTTCGGAAGCAGTGCAGACATTGTTTACAATAATAACCGTGTGCAAAAATTTAATGCACGCATGTGCGGACGATTATATCTTATATCACGCCCAAAGAGTAGACAAAGTGCATCAGTGTGCACGTGATGACTAACGGTGAAAGAACGTTCGCTGTACGCGGATAAGGACCAGAAACAGCCGTCTACTTTAATCCACCGATCGAGCTCGGCTATCAGCTACATAGTCTTGGACTTGTGTCATTTGAAAGCTACAATAAAATCTATAATGTGCGAGATGGCGTAAACAAGTACTATTACGATGAGTATGTGCTAACGCTACCATCAGGCAGTTATTCAGTAGACGATAGTCATGACTACATTGAAAGTATGTTAATTGAACAGTTTAGAGGAGAGAGTTTTAGTAATCATAATTACAAGTTCTCAATTACTGTAAGCAACATCACACACAAATGTGTTATTGAGTCATCATTTAATATTGACTTCAAATCACAAGCTGATTCGATTGAACCATTGCTTGGATTTTCACCAAGGGAGCTCATACCGAACGTACGTTACAAGTCTGATCAACCTATAACACCCTTCGATGATCATCATGTGAACATTACTTGTAACATTATTACAGACTTGCATAGTAATCAACAACCTTCGCTCGTCCCGCACGACTTTATTATTACAGAGGAACGTGGATATACTATTCGTGAGAAACCGTCAGTAGTTCTTTATCATCCTGTGTCTGTACAACACATTAGTAACATCACTAGTAGGCTTGTAAATAAACATAATCAGCTTATTAGTTTAGATCGGCACACGTATGTAGCTTACAAACTTCATCTTAAACCAGTATAAAAACATCTATAAAACACGGTGTACATTCCGAGGACGTACTACATGTTTGCGAAGTCTCATCGAGTTAACAGTTAACCATAAGCATATACTCCAAGACTTAAGTTATATGCTACTACAACAAAATGGAAGAAACGCTAGACATTATGAACACAGTAGAAACCATGAAGGTGTAGTATGAAGTGAGCTTCATTCTTATCAACCTTTGACGTTTGGATTAAATAACAATGATGAAATTTGCTTTATCATTAATCAGCAAGATGTTTACACCCTACCACACGAAAGCTACCTTTATATTGAAAGACGACTAGATAAGTCAGATGGAAATGGACCAAGCACATCTCAACTAAACAACCATGGTCTAGCTTTTCTCTTTTCTGAAGCGCGATATGAAGTAGCCTACATAATGTAGTAATAGATAGATCGAAGAATGCTGGTATTACAAGTGCAATGAAACTCTACCCTCTTTTTGTGATGAAGAAAGTAATCTTTTACGGATGGCAGGATGGTGTCCAAAAGCTACTAACAACTGGATGATTAATCAGGACGGAACTTTTACAGGTATGTTATCATTGAAACATATTATTGGCTTCGCAGAAGACTTTAGACGTATTCTAATCAACGCAAAACAAGAGCTAATTGTGATCCGTGACCGAAGTGATTGCAATTCTCTTAAAGCAGCAGAAACACCAGTAGACTCGAAAATTACACTTCATCGGATATTGTGGAGGATTCGCATGTAACATTATCTGATCGAGAAAAACTTCGATTGCTCAAGTTTGTAGAAAATGACACACCATTACCTATACGTTTTCGAAGATGGGAGCTGCATGAATATCCTGTTTACCACCTACAAACAAGCACAGCTGGGCTGTTAAAACATCACGTTTTACTGAAAAGCCTTTGTATATTATTTTTGGATTTCAAACCCATCGTAAATTCAACCATGAAAAAGATAGCTCACAGTAAATTAAAAAGTATTAGACTATATCTCAACGGAATTGTCTATCCATACGAAAACATCGACATTAATTTTGAGAAAAATAAATTTGAGTTGCTCTACGACATGTTTTGTAAATTCCAATCATCGCATTATCAGAAAGAAGATCGTCCGCTATTTTCGCCTGAAGAACTTAAAAATAAAGCACCGATTATAGTTATAAACTGCTCTTATCACGAAGAATTTATAGAATAATCTCCTGTCGATATTCTTTTAGAATTCGAAACGTCTGAAAACAGTCTTGCTAACACAACAGCCTAGTGTGTTATTTTCCATATGTGATGTTACTTACCCTCCGCAAACGAATATTGTTACAAGACTATATATAAGGATAGCCCTTTATCATGAACATTAAGGATGAGCTGACTGTCGTAGCGGAAGGACGTACGTGCCCCTCGCTCCGCTGTCACTCTCCTTTCACCGAGACCTTCAGAGAACATCGAGAGGATACACTAACTGTCCCAGCCGGTTACCACTTCTCGGTATCTAGGGTTAGATAGGGAATCTGTGGCCCAGGGACCCGCTTAACAACGGATAATCCCGCGTCCACCAGCTCGCATTAGAATGTCCCTACACGAACACACACGGGATCATGCTTGCTTTTCCAGAAAGAGCAATGATACGCTTAGTAAAGAGCAATTTGTCGGCAAGCCTGGAACCATACAGACAACCAGCAACGATCTTCAAGAACTGACGGAGAGTGAGGAGCTGTCGTTATCACGGCACTCTGACCACTCTACGGCCGTCAATTCATCAGTGGAGGGCAAAGCGCAGTTATCACAGCGCCGCCCCCCGCCAATTACTCCCATCGGCAATATATTATTCTTTAGTAATAATGTATTGAATATGTCAGTAGTGTTCAATGCTACAAGCGCGCAAAGCGTCTCGCTACCGGCCCTCGCTCAGGTCAATGACCCGGCCGAGCGAGAGCTGGGGGTGACTCACCGCCTAGCGTGCTCCACGAGCGAGAAAGGACAAGTATTAGAGGAGCTGGGAGCAGACTATACACCTGACTCACAGCAAGTAAACCTAACGTCTGACGTTTACCTGACGGGGTGCACTATGCGGAACTATGCGCACACCACCACCACGACATCTCCGATCACCACCCCGTCAGCACAAGCCATCTCGCACATACCAGTGCAGCCGCTTCCCACTTGGTCGGCCAGCCACAGTGCTGACCCCCGAACTAAGAGCAGGCGAAGCCTGGAAGCTGAGCTGGACTGCGTGACGATGTGTAAGGGCGAACGGGAACCGGGGCTAAGCCCCGACGTGCCGGAACCCGAACACGGGAAGGAACAATCGTATGGCTCCGCTGAGCCCAAGGCCCTACACCGCTGGCTGCTCAGTAGCGCGTGACTGGGGAAGAGCTGTCCATGCGCGTATCGCCATGTTGTGGGCACTCCACAGCTCGCCGAGGAGACTGTAGAATGGAATTCATGCATTAACTTCAATTACGCACAAATAAAAACGCCTGTTGACAGGTTATTTTTATTCCTGCGATACAGGATAACACGGTAAGAAAAGACGTTCATTAGATACATCCAAAATAAAATGTTAAAAAGGTGCCGCTTTAGAAAACAGAACCAGAAGATCCGTACGGAAATGTTTCATTCCAAGCATCACGGAAACTTAGCTATTCCCAGGTCCTCATTCATTAATAATTAACGGCACAGCCTACACCGACTAACGTGAATACACGCAATAAATATACAAGAATCAAGAAGGTAATAACACGGAAATGATACTTATGCATACAAACTGAACACATTTGCATTGTTATTGAACGAATCTCCACAAATCATTTGGATAGCTAGCCTATAAGTAACAGATGTAATAAAACAACATTTAGAAAACTGGATAAGAAGACTTCAAAATACACTACTAATGATAATAAATATATACCTCCGTAGATAAACACATGTCTTAAATTTAGAGAACACTCTCCAAAAACAGAAAACATTGTATACCAGTACATTAAATTAATAATCTAAAAAAAGAATATGTAGCTCACATTAGGCCTACTATAATGATCATGTTTGTAACTGATTTGTTTGCATATTTTTGAATAGATACATGCAATTAAATCCTACACTCAGGAGTTAAGCTTTCATGGAAATACCAAGACTTACTTCTCTGAAGTGAACTGAACATAGTCTATGCGAATAAGTTGGAACAAACTTGTCTCTTTTAATAGCAACAAGCCACTTCAAAAGAAGTTCAGGCTTATTCAATGGAAATCTGTAAGAAATATGTCTAAAAATAATAGTCATGTATTCGAAATCAAAGAAATGTATATATTTCTATCTCCTTTTTTTCTCAACCATTCCTGGTACAATGACAGAACATTCTCCCAATGATTTATTACAATATATTCTTCTGCTTCATAAATAGAACCTCATGTGATATATTTCAGAACAGAGTGGTGGAGCCAGCAATCATTCACATTTCACTACATTATTTTACATTTTGAAAATATTCTTCCTGAAAAAACTCATTACACTAGTGCCACTATACCTCATAATTCTAAATGTATCTAACAATGAAAAGAATACCTAGCTTAGTTTCTCTGAATTAAATATATTTTTACCAGTTTAAGAGAGGAAAAATATATCATTTAGGTTGCAAAATTCCCTCTCATACTATTTTCATCTTAAATACCAATATTAGCCCTACTGATTTTATAAACTCGAACTGAAAGGAGATTTTCTGAGCACAAATTAAAACTGAAAATGTGTTCTAACTTTTCTATTACAGGAACATTATGATTTACATAAGGAAGAAGACAAAGGACCTTGAATATTAAGCATATATGAATATAACAGTTAAATAGGTGGTTTGATTAGTGTTTTCTAGTGCAAAGTAGGAGTCAGCCTAGTCAAACTTCTCTGGAACAGCATACTTAACAACGCTTTTATTACAAAGAAGATGTCAAAACATGGATAATGATATCAATAAATCATTTTTCTGATAATTTTTAATAATCTGAAGCCATAATTTAACCTAAAAATAAATGGGATTACCAAGCTTTATCAGTCATATTTTTTCGGATCCTAGGCCAGAGTTTACTGAAATTTTAATACGGGTACACAGTCTGTAAGAACAAAGTGTGCGTTTTTTCAGAATAGTTGTTTAGTTCTTAAGAACTGTCCCTAATGAAATGAAAAACGCCAAGAAGAACAAGCCTAAACATTGAGAATGCCACGTCCATACATCCCTCAATCCACCACTCTATAGCCCATTCTCGATTATGGTAATTTTATAACATTTCTATTTCTACTCACTTGTGAAAAGAAATACCAGATCCTTTCTGATAACGATTTGTACAATTGAAAGCTGCACAAGAGGTCACCATCGTGAATATTTCTCCACTGCGCACTTACGGCTTCACTTAGGCCTACTCTCCTTTAATATCGCCAATCAATGTAAGCTCGCACTTATCACTAAAAATAGTTGCCAGTACTACAAATTATCACTTTATCACATAACACAACCACAGATCCGCTAATCGATAGGAATCGCCATGAAAAACACACAAGAAACTGTAAACATCACCACGTGTTAACCATGCAATCAAAACTGAAGTTCCCGCAACATGGCGATGCGCGAACATATTCAATTTTCCGCATAGCACCAGCGCGCTCTTTGAGTCTAGATAAGTAATATTAAAGTCTTTGGCTGAGCCAGCGACTGTGGAGCAACACCAACATAAACTGGAGGCTACCTCTCCTCCCAACATGAACCGAAACCTCAAATCCTACCCAGTGGTCAGAATGCCGGACGCCGGGAAAGCGGGTCCCAGTTCCGCTAACCCGAGCGCAGAGGCAACAGCGCACAAGGGAAGGAAAGAGAGGAAGAGACGGACTCGGCGGATGGCGCTAAATAAAGTCCAACCCCCACCCGTGCAAACGAGAAACTCGGACTCGGACTCGGCTCCACTGGTGACTGACCTTTCAGGTACATCCCGGGAGACCGAAGGTGAAAGTTCCGAGGGAGAGGGACTCAGTGAGCGCGGGGTGACCGAACCCGAGATCCCAGCCACCCAGCCGGGAATCCAGGGAGACGGCTTCAGGGAGGAAGAAGGGGAAGGGGAAAGGCAAATTGACCCAGCCCCTTAGCCGCAAGGCCCAGAAAGGCGGGACACGTAAACCCAGTACCCGAGTCGATAGTAGCACCGAAACATCTATCAGCTCAACCCAGCCCCAGCACTTCACACACAAGAGGCAGACTCGTCAGAGCCCACCTCAACCACAACAAATGAAACCAAACACCCATAAGTGGTCAAACCCCCCACCCCCACCCCTCACGGTATACACCACCAACACTATCGCATGAACCGAGAAAATACTATTTCTCCAGGCCGAGAGTTGATGCACACGAAGCGATCCGGCTGCACATGCAAATCTTTGAGAGCTACGAAATTGCTATCGGAGTGCTGAAAGGGCTAAATATTAATTTTGTAAAAGTATTGCCCAACAACACTATGAAGCGGTTCGCAGTGAGGACCCCCTTAACGGAAGCAATGCGGACGAAATCCAGCTCGCATTGAAAGCACAGGATATCCCCGCATTCTCCGTGGTGCGATGTGAACAGGGAATAGGCCAGCCAAGGGCAACCTATTCCTAGTTGCCATGGCGGACACCCCAGAAGCGAACAATCTGCGGAAAATGCGGATGCTCGCGAAAATGCTGGTGTCGGTCGAGCCGTACCGCCCCCCAGCCACTGGCCCCCAATGTGGAGTGTGTCAGAGGCATGGCCATCCAGGGGCGGCGTGTCGATCAGAGCCCAGATGCCGCAGATGCGCCTCCTCCCACTTGTCCCGCGACTGCCCCCACGGCAACGACCCCGCGTACTGTAAGAGCGCCAACTGCGGGGGGAAACACGCGGCTAATTTTAAGGAGTGTCCCAGCCGCAGGGACTTCGAAGCCGCCTATCAATGCAAAGGGCCAAAGGGTGACAAGCGTGGCAACCCTAAAGCCCAAGCAGACCCTTCAGGCTCAAGCGCTTCACGCAAAAAGAATCCAGGTCCTTCAGGCAAAAAGGACCCTTCAGGTCCTGCTGGCCCTTCAGGTACGCAGCGCCAATCAGGCGGAGGCATTTTAAATTTTAAGCCCGTACGGACGGAGGGTAAACACAATCCCGGGCCCTCAGCTCTACCAGCCCCCACCACCGTCCAAGCTAGGACCTCAGACAACAACAAGAAGGCCCAGTCCCATGTAAAGAAACAAAGCCCACGCGAGCTCCCACCGAGCTACCTGAGGGCCAGCCCCAGGCCAGCTCCTCCTCCCCACAAGATACCTGCCGACAGCAAACCGGCATCCGCACTACCCCTCCCAACGCCCGCCCCTACCACTACACCAGCCACTACCATCCCACCCCCTACACTTGAAACACTTACACAGGTGCAACAGCCAGAAGGGAACATGGCAGGAAGGGCGTTCAAGGAAAAGATAGACGAAATTCTGAAAAACGTCTTTCCAAACTTGAACCTAACCGCGATCATAACCTCTGGAATTATGATAGCCAAAATGCTGGCCGCGACCCTATCATTCCCATGGCTAGGGGACTTGGCGAACGCAATCTCCGAACTCCTGACCCTGGATGGCTGAACAACCCAACAAAGATAATAATAATAATAATAATAATAATAATAATAATAATAATAATAATAATAATAATAATAATAATAATAATAACACCTACAACACACAAGGGCTTCGAGTTCTAATATGGAACTGCCAGGGCGCCAGGTCAAGAAAATATGAACTCGAAGCATTCCTAACAGCGAACACCATACATGTAGCACCCCTAACAGAAACGTTCCTCCCACCGGGGAGGAAGTTCATCATAAGAGGCTACGAAATACACAGAAGTGATAAGGCTAACAGAGTTGGAGGAGTGGCAGTCCTGGTAAGGAAGGACATCAAGCACATGGAGGTAGACATGCCAGAGCTGGTCACGCTGGAAGCATGCGGAATAGCCCTACCAGTGCAAGGAACACTTATAAATGTCACAGCGATATACTCCAGAGAGACAAGCCTAAACACTCAGGATATAGAAGCAGTACTAAGGCTAAATCGAAACACAATGCTAGGAGGGGGACTTAAACTCGAAACACGCCAGCTGGGGATGCCAGAAACCAAACCCAGCAGGCACAAGGCTGTATAACCACATGCTATCCCAGGACTATGAGGTAACAGCCCCCAAGCGAGCCCACGTTTCTAGCACCGAACGATCACGTATCCAACATACTAGACATAGCCCTATTGCGACATATTCCTCAAGGACATAGCATCACGGTAGTGAACGACCTGTGATCGAGGCACCAACCAATGATATTTACACTAGATGCGAACCCAGAGGAATATGAGAAAAATCCCAAACGCCGGCTCAACTATAAAGCAGCCAACTGGGGCAAATTCGAACGCAAGCTAGACACACTCCTACAGGTAAGCGAAGGCATGCTATTAGACAGCACAGCCCAGTTGACGAAGCAGTCAAAAGCCTAGTAGAAGCAATTCAAACAGCCACAACTGCGAGCATACCGCTAAGCAAACACAAAGAATCCCCTCTTTTCGAAATTCCAGCTAACATAAAAGAGTTAATACGCAGGCGCAACGGCCACAGACGTAACTGGGCTAGACATCACAGAGACTAAGATCGCGAGATGAAAAACGAACTAAACACGGAAATACAAACTCAATTACTGGAATGCAGGTCGGAAAAGTGGAACAACCACCTCAGACTTTATGACACAAACACCAGGCCAGTGTGGAACGTAGCGAGACACTTCACGCGAGAAACACACAGCATCCCTACCATTAAGGGACCTAACGGCCCGGTATACAAGAACCGTGATAAGGCAGAAATCATAGCGGATTCGATAGAGGCGGTTTTCACTCCGAACGAAATACCATCTGACCCCGCCTTCATCAGGCAAACTGAGACAAAGGTAGCAGAATTCCTTGAAAGCGCATCTAAGCCGGAGGTTAAGAGGACAAATATACACGAAATTAAGTGTGGTAGGTCATCTTAAACCCAAGAAGGCGCCTGGCCCAGACGAGATCCAGAATATTATAATTAAGAAATTAATTCACAAAGCCCTAACACTACTTACCAGCATCTTCAATGCAATGTTCAGACTCCAATATTACCCTGAACAATGGAAAAGGGCTAGGATCCTCGTATTTGGAAAACCAGGCAAAGACAAGTCAGACCCTAACAACTACAGGCCCATCAGCCTTCTGGACGCCCTCAGTAAAGTATTCGAGAAAATACTACTGAAAAGGTTAATAGGGCATATCAAGGAAAAAGGTATAATTCGCAACGAGCAGTTTGGCTTTAGGAACGGACATTCAAATCAAATCAAATCAAATCAAAATCTCTTTATTTGCAAATGAGGTGTCTACCTCGGTGGCAAATGGTACACTAAAATACATTATTGTCAAGCACTAAATTTTAAATTAACAGGAGACGAAGAAAATTTTTCCTAGAATACAACATTATACAATTTACGCTAATAATTTTTTCTATTAAACACACACATCATCCTTAATAAATTTATATTGTTTACAAAATTCTACTTATAATATCTTACAAACATAGTCAACTCATATACAGTACGGTATGTGAAATTACTTCTAATAATACTATACAACTGGTATAAAATTAACATTGAATTTATTTACATATTTATATTTTACCCATTTTGGAACCTAAGTAGCATAACGACCTGCTGCGTCTTAACCAGAGCCCCTTTTGCCACCACTTTTCAGAGTTCCTAAAGGGCCTTCACAGCTACCGTAGCGGTCCCAGGGCCCTCGAAGTCCCCACTGTACTTCACCCCTACAGCCAGTCCCCTACTTGGGCTGTCCAAACTCCTTAGACCAGGGGATGGAATTAATTTAATCACACACATTTATTATTTACAATATCCTGCACTGGTCGAATGCCCTCTAACATTTAATTTATTATCTCTGTTGTTGTTTATTCTCTTCTTGAATATCTGTACAGATTTTGGAAAAGGATCAAACACTACCCCTGGTAAACTGTTCCACTCCTTCACGCCCTTCCCAATGAAAGAAAATTTACCCCAATCGCTTCTGCTAAAATTCCTTCTAATTTTGTACTTGTGGTCAGTTCTACCAATATAATTATTTTCCAACCGAAGCCTCTCACGGATATCTCCCCATGCTTCTTCTCCTGTATAGGCTCTATATAATCCTATAAGTCTACTTTTCTCCCTTCTCTTACTTAAAGTTTCCCACCCAAGTTCCTTTAACATTTCTGATACACTACTCTTTCTCCTGATATCCCCTGTTACAAACCTTGCTGCTTTCCTCTGCACACCATCTAGTTCTTTTATTAGGTATTCTTGGTGAGGATCCCAAACACTGTTTGCATATTCCAATAATGGACGAACCATACTTAAGTAACATTTTTCTTTTAATTCTTTGTTGCATCCTTTAAGTAGCCTCATTATGACATGTAACGATCTGTATGCTTTCCCAACAACGTCATCAACATGACCCTTCCAGTGCAAATTACTTTCAAATCTCACACCTAAGTATTTGCACTTGCCATCTTTTGGGATAACTACCTCATCCAAAGTATATTCAAATTCAGTTTTAAAGCTCCTGTTTGTAAAAGTTGTAACAGTTGATTTGGCTCCATTAATCTTCATATTATTTTCTTCAACCCATTCCTGGATACTGTCAAGGTCCCTTTGTAATTCTGAACAATCCTCAATGTTATTTATTTCCCTATAAACAATTATGTCATCTGCATACAATCTTATTTTCGATGTTATATTGTTCCCTAAATCATTTGCGTATATTAAGAAAAGTAACGGACCGATTATACTACCCTGTGCAATTCCCTTCCAGACTTTCTCTTCCTGTGATATATTATTTCCTACTTTGACTTTCTGAACCCTTGAATTTAGAAATGTTCTTATCCAACGTATAACCCTTACGTCCAATCCTATTCCCTCCAATTTCTTTAATAATATTCCATGTTCCACTCTATCAAAGGCTTTGGAAAGATCTATGGCTATGCAATCTAACTGGCCTCCTGAATCTAACTGATCTGATATGTCCTGCTGAAATCCCACCAGTTGTGCCTCGCAAGAAAATTTCTTTCTAAATCCATACTGGCTCCTCATGAACCAATTTTTATCATCACATATCCCTCTGATGTACTTTGCTATTAAACTCTCCAGTATTTTACAAACTATACTGGTCAGGCTGATTGGTCTGTAGTTCTCTGGTTTCCTTTTATCACCCTTTCCTTTATAAATTGGTATTATTATAGATTCCTTCCATTCCTTTGGTATCACACTATTATTTATGACATAGTCAAAGAGAAATTTTAAATAAGGCACTATATACCACCCCATTGTCTTTAATACCTCCCCAGTAATTTGATCACTTCCTGCTGCTTTTCCTTGCTGAAGCAGTTGGATTTCTCTGAAAATATCTTCATTTGTGAATGAGAAGCTTCTTGTTTCCCTCTGTGTCTCTCCCTCTCTATCTTCTGTTACGGTTTCCAAGTCCTGACAATCTTCTACTGAATCTCGGAATTCCCTACTAAAGAGGTTTGCTTTCTCAGTATCTGTTAAATAGTGTTCACCCCCTTCTCCCACCATTGTAGGAATTTGGATTCCTTTTCCTTTTTGATTCCTAATATATGAATACAGCTTTTTCCATTTCCCTTTGTGGTCATTACCCTCTTGAAGAATGCCATTCATATAATTCTCTTTTGCTTCCTTTTTCACTCTATTCAGTTCCCTCATTAGTTGTTTTCTAGTTTCTCTATTCTCCCTACCTTCTTTGATTTTCCTGTTTACTATTCTACATTTTCTTTTTAATTTTCTTATTTCCCTTGTGTAATAAACAGGGTCTGAGGTCGTTTTACCCTTCTTAACAGGTACAAATCTCTTCTCTCCTTCCCAAATTATTCCTTTAAATTTAGCCCAAAGTGTATCCACATTATTCCCTTCACTTATCCAACAACTGAATTGTGATTTAAGGTAAGTCCCAAATTCATCAACTTTAGTTTTTCTGTATAATTTCTTGTCTTTTGTGACCCTCTTATTAAGCATTTTTGGTACGAGTCCTACATCCATTATTACAGCCTTATGGTCACCTATTCCTTCAATTACCTCAGTTTTATCAACAATTTCCCATGGTTTAACCAAGAATACATCTAGCAAGTTATTGAGACGAGTTGGTTCTTGTACTACTTGTGTAAATCCTCCCTCCCAAATTAACTTATTTGCCAGTTTCTGTTCATGGGCTTCACTTGCAGCTCCATTCCATTCAACTTCAGATCTCCCCCAATTATTACCGTATCATTATTGTTTTTACGAGTATAATCTATTATTTTCTCAAATATTTCCGTATCTCTTTCCTCTCTTCCAGGCCTATATGTTCCTATAATTCCCACCTCCTTCATATTATCACAAACTAATTTTATCCCTAATATTTCATCCCTTTCATCAGTAAACCATTCATGCGAACAATAAGTTTCCTTCACCAGAATAAATACCCCTCCTCCTTTTTTATCTCCTCGGTCTCTACGATAGACTGTATACCCTTCTGGAAATACTTCTGTATTACCCACCCCTTCTCTCAACCACGATTCCACTCCTATCACCACATCCGTCTCATAAGATTCCATCAATGTACCGAATTTTAATTGTTTATTTACTACACTCTGACAGTTTACCAAGAGCAATCTCAGACCTCCTTCCTCCCTAAAACTTGACTGTTGCAATTGGGTAACGTTTGACTCATGAGTTGAGAACTTCCCTGGAACCCAGATCCTTGTACATAGATCCTGATTTAAGGGTCTGGGTTTTCTGGCAAGTTTCCCTGTATGTGCCAGTTTAGTGGTATGGGTTTTCTTAAGTACCGATTAGTTTGCAAATCTCTGTTGATAATTGTAGCAATTTGTCTACAGAGAGTTGCTTTTCCATTACCATTTAGATGTAACCCATGTCTAGTGAACATTTGCCTGTCAAGACCTAAAGTATCTACTACATAGACATTTCTAAAACTCTTACATAATCTCTTGATTTTTATATTTACATCATGTACAGCTTTGTTCACACACGAGTCCTCTAAAAGGTCATACCTGGGTGGCACATTTACTACAATTACTTTTGAGTCAGGTAGTTTGGAAATCTTACCTCTGAGAGTCGTAATTAGTTCCTCACCTTCATTTGCAGCAATGTCATTTGTACCACTCACAATCACCACATAATTGTCCTTCTCTGACACAGGATCACAACTTGAAAGGACGTCTTCGGTTTTGGCACCTGGTTTTATTAGTCCTAAAACCTCAGTCTCTGGATTCTGCAGCTCATCCTTGACGCCTTCTGCCATACCCCGCCCTTGACTGTCTGTGTAGAGATGAATCTTTGGCGATCTTGACTTTCGGTTGGTTTTCTTACCTCCACTGGATTTAAAATTATTTGGAAAACTTGGTGTGTCTTCTTCTTGAACTTGCTACAATAACTGAAATCTATTTTGGCACTGCAAAGAGTTTTTTCCCGGTTTTAAGTTGTACTTAGTTTCTCCCATATGTTTAACATTAGGCCTAAAATGGCCACGCGTCACTTCCGTCCACGGCGATCTTTCTTCTCCAATGTCTTCTTTATCTTCCAGTTTCTTTATTCTGTCCTTTAAGCATTCATTTTCATGTTTCAGAGCGCGTAAGTCCTCTTGTAGCACTCCTAAAATCTTAATTATAGTTTCATAAGTCTCTCTTTCTTGTTGTTCTGCCTCACTATCAGTTTGTTTACACTCGGAACACAGCCACTCACTTTCTTCAATATCAGTCCTATTTACAATATTTGCACAACGAAAATGGTACCATTCATCACACTTACGACACAGAATCCCATTTTTAACTACTCTTCTGCATTTGCCACATTTTTCACTGCATCTTACACCATTATCTACTACGGATATCACAGACTCACACACAGTAGTCGCCATCTTTGACAGAAAAAACCATAACTGCCATAACTGCTCACACGATTCATAGAACAAGCCACCATAAGTCTCAATAAACGAAGAGACACAGGTTCGGTTTTCCTTGATATCTAGAAAGCATTTGACAAAGTCTGGCACGAAGGCCTACTAGCGAAACTAATAGACCACGAATTCCACCCAGGCTATATAAGACTTATAGAATCTTATCTGGGGGGACGAGAGTTCAAAGTAGACGTACAAAACACACTGTCAAGTACGCGTAGGATTAGAGCGGGTGTAGCCCAAGGGCCCAATCCTCTTCGTCCTGTATACAAACGACATGCCTACTACAGAACTCACTACCACACACCTCTACGCTGATGACACCGGTATCACAGTTCAACATCCACAGCTAGCGTGCGCGCGAAAGAGGCTTCAAGTAGCGCTAAGAACTCTCGAGCCATGGCTAACGAAATGGCGCATCAAGGTCAATGTTGACAAGTGCCAAGTCGTGCTGTTCACTAAGAAGAACAGACGCACACGCAGACCAGTCAACATAAAACCGCTAAAGCTTTTCAACCAACATATAGTATGGCATGACAAAGCCAAATACCTAGGAGTAGTCCTAGACAGAAAACTCACCATGCTACACCACATAAAAAAAAAAAAAAAAAAAAAAAAAAAAAAAAAAAAAAAAAAAAAAAAAACACACATACGACTTAGCCAGCTATATCCTATACTGAACAAAAAGTCCAGTATAAACACGGAAGTAGCCATAAATATGTATAAGGCCCGAATTAGACCAATAATCATGTACGCAGCCCCAGCGTGGGGGTTCACTGCAATGACGAACCTGGATAAGCTGGAATTAATACAAAATAAATGCATACGAGCAGCGGCCAGACTCCCTTACGACACGCCAATACGCCAACTACGCGGTATTGCGAAAGTAAGCTCAATAAGGCACCACATACGTAAACAGACACTAAAAATGTACAGAAAGTCATGGAGTAATAAGATCAACCCGTTAGTAAGCGGGATCGGACGCTACGACGTCGATCTTTACACAAAGTATCCCACACCGAAGCACATTCTGTTCAGCCACAGGGTTGGGTGGTCGAGGGGCTGATAGCCAACCCCCTCCCCCAAGCTGACACCTATATACCACATAAGCCCACACACTGCAGACACCTATGTAAATATGTTTCAGCTGTCCTAGATCCAGGGACCAGGCGAGGAAGATTGATAAGAAGTACAACTTAAGAAGACGACGGCAACGCAGCCAGACGGCCAAGGACGTATCAATCCACCCCCGCCCCCCGACAGACATGGGAGCGGAACACCAGCCCGCGCCCTACAAACAGCACTAATATCTGTTTAACGAGTTATTTCACTCCTATTTAGGTAGAACGCTGGACATGAGAGCAGGCAAACAGCCGGCACTCCGATGAGAACCTGTATATACATATGTTATTAATAACCTTAATTTTAGATCTGCAGTGATAAGTGTGTTCCAACAACACCGCATAGAGGGACATTGACAGGCGGAAGAAGATAGCCCCTTGCATGCAAGGCTTGGCTCTAATTCTCCCTCACCAAAAGGAGACTTGGCACCAGGGACTGCTGGCTGCTGGACGATGGGACGAACCTGTGGCCCAAAGCCCAGACGCCAGCAGACCTGAGCCGACCCGGCAGTGACAAGAAGGACTGATTCCCATAATAACAGAAAATGACAAGGAAATGGTTATGATTGCATGACACTTATTCCTAACTAACACAATCTCTGGTCTTTCTCCAGCCCACATCCTTGCATGTGCTATCAAAAGATGTCAGGTTTTACATGTAGGCTCTTTCTTCTTTCTGCCTATGTGATTTTTCCCTGACCCTTCAATACCATACCTCAACACCACCTAACCAATACAAACTCTTGCCGTGGTAGCGAGTCTAACTCGGAAACCGGCAGATACTCCTTGTATCACTTCCCACTCTCCCTGCTATCTCTTTTCTACTCAGAAACGAATAGCATGTCGCAAGCAATGTAGATTGTGTCGATTGCCACGCCGGGGGAGCGGGCTACGGGGGCCCCCCGTTAAAGAAAAAAAAAAATCATGAACATTAGTGTGTGCTTCTGCATCGTACACTGTGGAACAGAAAAAAGAAAAAGACTACACGATTACAATCGTCTTGATAACAAACAAAACTGTGAATGTGCATGTTGTTCGCATGCTAATACGCAACATCTTATTTATCTCATACAAGTAAATGAGGCTATTAAGGTGTTCTATAAACATAGAACCTTATATCAGATGCCAAAACATCTGATTCAATGTTTACCACCAGGATTTTTGTCTACGTACGCTGCTCCTTTCGTGGATGCATTTTGCGATATCCTTCCTCTCCACAGTAAGATGTCAATCGATGTAGCTTTATGCAGATCCTATCAACGTCATTAGAAGCATCGAGGTAAAAATGGTTCGGATGATTGGGATGGACCTATTCCGAAGATTGAAAACTGTACACAGTGTATGGATGAACTTTTCCCCTTCTTTACAGGAACAAAAGCATGAATAACAACAAAGAAAGAACGGCATTTATTTCTTTGTAAAGCATAACATACCGTACATAATATATTTCATAAACAATAAATGATTTGTTTAATTTGAATGTCGCAGGGGGCATTACAATTTTCAAAGCATGCTACATCTTCGCAGTAAACTGTAAAGGAGTACCGTCGAGTGGGAATACTTGGGACTGGAGAGGAACTTGGGGACAATTTTGGGTATATTTATGTCGGTTAAAAGTCCTACCTTGCATATAATGCTAATAGTGTTTTTGTTATTCTCAGCTGAAGTGAATGTTTCAGGCACACTGTGTAACATTATTCAAGCTTTATAAGTTGAGATATGTACATAATAGTTGTGATTCAGTTTAATTATTATTTCTGTTTCCCTTAGTAACTTTCTAACTCTTCGTATACCAAGGAGAGCTAAATTATCATTAAAATCAATTTATTAGTGTCCCACATAACCTAGAAATTATTAAATGTAACAACAATGTATTGACCTGATATCTGATGGTCTATAGTATAGAAGTGAGATTTCATAAACAAATGTATGATGTGGGGTAACTTGGGACACCTTGAATTATTTTCCAGATATTTATCAGCATGCCTAGAAAGAACAAACGAGAGAGTGGGAGCAGGAAATACCATGATTTTACCCATGAGACTTTGGAAACAGCCATAAAATGTGTAAAATTTGGAGGTATGTTATTCAGGGAGGTATCAGAGTTGTTTAATATACCGAAATCTACTCTACAGAGGAAGGTGGCAAACAAAAATTGTATAAGTTATGGTCTCCCTCATGTAATGTCATCAAAAGATGAGAAATCACTGACTGACGGACTTATTGTAGCTAGTAAGTGGGGTTTCCCTTTCACAGCTTTTGGCATTCGCTGCCTGGTGAAAGCCTTTCTGCACCAAATTGGTGTTAAGGAACCACGCTTTAAGAATTTCAAATTCAGGTTTGGTACCAAGACTAAAATGGATAAACTGACATTTTAATATTTCATTTGAGAAAGTTTATGTTTTAAATAGGAATGTAATCATTGCAAAAAAATGAATAAATTTATTTGTTTTAGTATAATAAACCACAAAATAGTAGTGTAACCAAAACATAAGAATTGTAGCAATTTGAAAAAAAAATCTATTATGGTGAACTTAAATTAGATTATATTGATGACTATATAACTAAAATCAAGGAGAAACCACTTCATGGGTGTCCCAAGTTTGATTCATAATGGTTAACATGATGTTTCTGTGCAATTTGTATTACTGTCCCAAGTAACCCCTCCTGGAGGGAAACTAGGAACACTTTGTTTTTAATTAAATTAAAGCATTTTATATAATATTTTTGCAGGGTTTATTGCACAGATGTTGACAACCGTCCCAGACCTGTTTCCTGCAATTAATTCACGTCGTCATAGTTATGCATCTTTAGACTTGTTCGTTACTGTCGGATGGAGACATAAAGCCATGAGCTGATCTCTTTTAAAGTCACACATGCTGTGACGTCTCGTTACTTTTCCGTTGGATGAAGATGTAAAGCCATAAGCAGAGTAAAACTGGGCCAAACCCCACCAAAAGTGTCTAAAAGGATAGGGCCTTCAAAATGGCGTCTGTGTGTGTGGTTAGGCTTGCTCTCATACGCAAGGATATGACTGTGACGTCACGTTACTTGTCTGTCAGATGGCGACATAAAGCCATGAGCAGACTGCTCGATAACACAGGTGCACCTGAGCTGGCCTCTTGCCTCCTCTAGTGGGAGGATCAAAATGGTGACAGGAAGGTCATCTGATCGTAAAATAGTGCCCTGTGTATTTAGGCCCTCCATGACGACGTCGGGAAAGGCATCTGGCCATAAAACTAGGTTAGGTCATATGTGCCTCCTCTGGTGAGAGGATCAAAATGGCGATGGGAAGGTCATCTGACCGTAAAACTGTGTTCGGTGTAGTTAGGCCCCTCCAAAATGGCGTCGGGAAGGACATCTGACCGTAAAACTAGGCCCTGTGTAGTTAGGCTCCTCCATGTAGTTAGGTGTGGTCTCTTATGCAAATCCCCATTGCCTTACTACTGAAGATGGCATCGCGGGAATCCCCATTGCCCTACTACTCAGGATGACGTTGGGGTCATCTAGTCATAAAAGTGAGGTTAGGACCCTCCTGAGGTTAGGCTTGCACTCTTATGGAAAATTCGCGATTTGGCATAGCCCTACTACCAGGGATCAATGACCTCGGGGTCAGAAATTGCATATACTACTAGTGGTCAATGAGCTTGGGTACTGACTCAGCAGAAAAAATGCTGACTAATGATCGAGAACATACACTGCGTATACTATTTACTTTGTTGTTGCAAGATATGCAGGCACTAAGGATTGTTCTTAAGAGTATAGAAGGAAACGCTACCCCAATTTAAGTAATTGTAGTCAATAATATGGCTAGAATTCAGGTGAAGAGATTACAGTGCATTCTCAACATCCAATATTTGCTGGAAGGGTCCCCAACAAGTCTGAATCGTTGCCAGAGTTAGAAATGTTGGAATATAAATCTGGTACAAGGATGACATGTAGGGGCACACTGGTACAGCATATCATGGATAGAGGAGGCAGTTTCTAGGAGAGTATGAAAAGTGTAATATGGAAAAATGAACGCAGATTGAACTATAGCATCAATTTCTCCCCAGGGGAGGGAGGTGTCATACCCGCCTCCAGATTCGAACACAGGACCACCATTCTCTCCAACGATTGAACACACAACTAGGAAAATAGTAGGAAAGCCATCACTGGGTTCTATGATAGAGAACTTGAGAGTCCTCCTCCTCCTCCTCCTCCTCCTCATCATCATCGGTTTGCCCTTCCAGCGAGCCAGGTAGGTTGTTTGAAAACGAGCGTCTTCCAACGTTGCCTATTCAAAAAAGATTGTGTTATCCACGACAGATTCCCAATCCCAACCTCTTCTTTCCATGTCTTCCTCAGTTGGTCCATCCATTTCCTTCTTGGTCTTCCAGCCGGTCTTCTGTTATTCTCTTTTCCAAATAAGCAAATGGTAACCTTGTGCTATTCATTCATTTAACATGGCCAAACCATAAAAGTCTAGATAACCTAAGTGTTTTCTCCATCGATTCATTTAGACCTAGGTTAGATCGCATCTCATCATTTTCCACATGATCAAGTCGTGTCTTTTGGAGGGCAGTTGTAAGAAATTTAATTTCAAAGGCCTGAATCCTACTACAATCCTTTGATGTTAGTGTGCAGGTTTCCAGAGAATATGTAAGGATGGGAATGAAATATGACTTGTAGAGGATCATTTTTGTTCTTTGTGGGACCTTCTCATCCCATAGCAAGTGTCTAACGATACTGTAAAAGTTGGAGCCTTTGGTCACTCTGTTTGTTATTTCTATCTCAGCTCTATTATTACTAGCCATTACGCTTCCTAAATATCTGAATTGGTGTACTACTTCAACTTGGTGGTCCTGTATTTTTATGTTGCATCCTGTATTATGTCTGCTGATTTTCCATGCTACTGTTTTTGGTGGGTTCAATTTCATTCCATAATCCTCAAACTTCCTACACCATGCATTCAGAGTATAATAATAACTTCAAGGGATTTAGGTAATAGAAACTAAGAATTCTAGAATAGAAAATATTGTATGTAACATACATTCCTGTAGAGATTTAAGATTTCAGTACATTATTAAATGTTATGGTCAACATGGTAGGGGTCATGTTGTACATCCTGTAGACTCTATACAGAAATATGTGCAAACAAGAATACAGTTCAGTCTTTTGGAAACCAATGTGACACGTTGGCAAGACAGGATTCTAGCTACTTGAGGCTTGGAGTAAGCAAGAGATATTTCCTTGTTGACTTCACCATACTAGAGCAACCAGACAGCACTCGACTGTACACAGTTCTGTGCATAGCTGTATACAGCTTCATCATATAGTAAAATATTTGGAAGGAAGCAGCAGAATCTCTTCTTTATCCACACACAGTTGGAACCTCCTCACCGAACAGTTTCCAACCACTCGGGAAACCAATCAACCAAACAATGCCTTCTTGATCAGAAAGTTTGTGAACTCTGTACTTAAGCGTTTAAAGCACAGTATTGTGTACAATTAAATATAAGAAAGATGATGATGATGCTTGTTGATTAAAGGGGCCTAACAGCTAGGTCATTTGGCCCCCTAATGGTATGAGATGAGACGAAATGTAATGACAATTTAAAAGTTAAAAATCAACGAATGACCAGATTTTAAAAAAAAACGTGATGATGAAGAATGAATGGGTGGATATGAATTTAAAACAATCAGTGGATCTAACACAAAAACTATCATGAACAATAGTATTACTGACGAAGGGACTGCATCTAAAGCATAATCCTGAATCGAAGATGCTTGTTGTATAAAGGGATCCAAAATCCAAGTGAACAGACCCTTAACGATAGTAAAATAGAACCATGGTATTTGTCATGTTGCGGTACAAATCAAAAGCAGTGTAGACTCACAGTGTTCCACACATTATGGTACTACTCACAAGTATTGTACTTTGCACAGGTAGCATAGACCTATGGTGTTTCTCACATAATGGCGCCACTTATAGGCAACGCAAACCCATGGTGTTCCTCGCCTAGGTGTACTAATCACAGGTGCTGGTATTCCCGTAGTGTTCCTCATATAGTGGGTACTAACCACAGGCAACGCAGAACCACAGCGTCGCTCATATAGTGGTACTAATCACAGGTACTAGAAAACCCATACAGACTCGCCTTCTGTTGCTACTAATCACAAACCTATTGTATACCTAACATAGTGGTACTACTCGCAAGTAAAGGTGACCCGTGGTGTTCCCCGCGTGATGGTACTAATCACAAGTAGTTTCATGGTTCAAATACGATCATCCCTTGGTCGCCTCTTACGACAGGCAGGGGATACCGTGGGTGTATTCTTCGTCTGTGTCCCCCACCCACAGGGGTTAAATATAAGAAAAGCTGACAGTCCAATATGGTACGGTTAGTCACTGTAGCCTTCACTAGCACTGTGCAATGGTGGTGCGCTTAAACTCTAAGAGTGATGACACTCTTCCTTCTACTTGTTCCGACATAAATGTTATAATTTATTGCCAGTGCAGGTGAACAAGTAGATAGCAAGTAGCGTCTTCTGTCCAAGAGCACGACTCATCTCCAGGCATGGTCAGTGCATTATTTTGTGGAAGTGGAAAAATGCAATAGCTTGCCATGTTGTTCAAGTTTGTATGTAAATTAAATCTGATCTGCACTTTAAATGCCCACCCAGCAAAATTCTACATTTCTGCATTCTACTGTGTCAGCCTAGTGTTCTCAGTTTTGCTGGCAGGAAGGTTAACTGTAGTACTGACAACAGTGGTGAGACTTGGTCAAGAGAACAGTATGTTGAACCAACACGAGTCACCCTGATGGGATTAAATCAAAAGACTTGCAATTGGCAGCCTAGGTAACACAGTATGTGATTGTTATTTAAAATGCATATAGACCACCTGAAGTGAATTTTTTTAGGGTTTCAGCAAGAACCATTTTTAAATTAATCCCAGTAATTTCATAACACTGTAGTTCAAACAATGTTTCCTGAGGTAACAAGCAAATGCTGAAGAATAATTGATCAGTGCGAGATCACATTTCGTATGAAGAAAGTATGATTACTTGTACATGTGAAGTTTCTGGGAATTCTCAACACCCAGAAAATATAAGCAAAAATGAATTAAGTTTGTTTTCAGTCTTCCACTTTAAAAAGAAAATAAATGTTTACCAATTGCTGTACATTGCACTGACATAGGTAAGTTTTATGGTGACGATGGGATAGGAAGCGACCATGGCCTTCATTAAGGTACAGCCCCAGCATTTGCCTGGTGTGAAAACGGGAAACTGCAAAAAACCATCTTCAGGGTTGCCAACAGTGGGGTTCAAAGCCACTATCTCCCAAATGCAAGCTGATAGCTATGTGACCCAAACCACGCAGCTACTCTCTTGGCTCTCAAAATTTTATCAAGGTTACAAATTTATCATGTGATACGACATTGAGGAAACGAAGGAAGTTAACTAATCATCTCCTCTTTAAAAAAAGAATTAAAAGAGTTTACCATCTTTAATGCGCGTGTCTGGTCCCTTGACTGAATGTTCAGCATATAAGCCTGCGGTTCAGGGAATCACTTTTCATGCCTAGTAAGGTCTAGGATTTTAATTGCATCTAGTTAATTCTTCCGGCTTGGGACAGGGCATTTGTGTTCATCCTAACACACTCCTTTTACATACAACACACTACTAACTAATACAGAAATATGCAATAGTTAATCCCCCCCCACACAGGGTTGGTGTCAGAAGGGGATCCGGCCCTAAAACTGTCCCAAGTCCACAAATGTGACACACCAGGGTATTGAAAAGGCTGCAGCAGAAGACTACCTTCTCCAATGCAAATGTATTCTTGTTATTCAATAAATGTTTATAATAACACCATTTGTTGTCTTTGGCAAGTCTGATTGTTAGAAACATAAATGGTCTCTTTTTGTTGATGATGATTGTTGTTCAAAGGGGCCTAACATCTAGGTCATCAGTCCAATGATCTTTTTATTGTATCAAGAGATTTAAATCTTTTTTTTTTTAGATAAAGTAGATCATAAAACCTGGACCATTTAACAAATTACATATGAATATGATTATTATTACAACTACTATTAATTTTCAATGTAATTATGATCCAGAATCCATAATAAACTTTCCTTCCTGGTGTGTCTTTTCCACTACAGAGTATACTTTCAAAGACCTTGCTTGAGGTCTTGTGGGAAAAGATTTGAATACTGGCACCAATTGATTCAAATTCAATAGATTTAGCAGCTGCAGTCTCCCAGCTCTACTCAGAGACTGCTTCAGTGTTCTGCAGTGGATCTCCTTATATATACAAGGAGGTTCCATGTGTAACAAAAAGTACAGGAGAAGCCATGAGCAGGACCAAGAGAAGGCAGGTATAGCCCAACTGGGTTCTCCCCAAAGCTTTAATTATTTCCAGCATGCCCAAAGGCTACAAAAGCAAATAAATGACATAGGTGGTAAACAAAAATATTTAAAACATAGCAATTGTAATGAGACAAAAAACTGAAGTTAAAACAAAACAAATCTGTATTCACGAAGGCTTCTTGCAGATTCTCTTATCCTGTGAAGGGCACCATGATGAAGAATCATATTCACAGAGGAGATCTGACTTCCAGAAGCATGGTCAGGAAGAGTCTACTGCTGCTGTGACTGACCGAGGTAGTCCTGGTGAGCACTTGAAATTGAAAGCCTACCCATCCTAATGAGTGGGTTGGAGATGGGGATCTACGCTGAGATGGCTTTCGCTTTAGCCACAATGATACGTACAAATAAATCAGAAGGTTCATTTGAAGAATTATAGGGAGGTACATTCAGGAAAACATGGTAGACTAGGAAGCAGTGATGAGTGTATAGGGAGTTGGAAGTCAAGTAAGGATAACAAAATTGTTAAACTGTATAGGTATTGTAAAGAAAGGAATAGAATTAAGTAATTAGATATATATAGATATAGTAAGTAGATATATATTTACCAAATGCTGTAACAGTTCAACCATGGCTGGGAATTGATATTGTGGGTGCAGCATATTTCTCACAGAATTTGAGTGTTACCATACAGACAGGATAGGAATGGTAGGATGGGGGGGAGTATTCTTTTTTTTTTTTTTTTTTTGCTAGTTGTTTTACGTCGCACCGACACAGATAGGTCTTACGGTGACGATGGGACAGGACAGGGCTAGGAGTGGGAAGGAAGCGGCTGTGGCCTTAATTAAGGTACAGCCCCAGCATTTGCCTGGTATGAAAATGGGAAACCACGGAAAACCATCTTCAGGGCTGCCGACAGTGGGGTTCGAACCTACTATCTCCCGAATACTGGATACTGGCCGCACTTAAGCGACTGCAGCTATCGAGCTCGGTGGGGGAGTATTCATACTGGTTAGAGAATAATTTGTAAGCTATGAAAAAAATTAAGGATGAGAAACATGAAATTCTAGGCGTAAGGCTCATCTCTAAATACCAGGTGGTTCACCCGCCCCCTGTGATCTAGTTTTATGCAACCCATAACATTTACTGTTGTTGTTTGAGTCATCAGTCCATAGACTGGTTTGATGCAGCCCTCCATGCCACCAATTTGATTCAGTATCTCTTCATTCATGATTCGATCTATCCATCTCACCTTCAGCATTCTTCTGTAGCACCACATTTCAAAAGCTTCTATTCTCTTTCTTTCTGAGCTAGTTATCGTCCATGTTTCACTTCCATACAATGCCACGCTCCACATGAAAGTCTTCAAAAACATCTTTCTAATTCCTATATCAATGTTTGAAGTGAGCAATTTTCTTTTCTTACGAAAGCTCTTCCTTGCTTGTGCTAGTCTGCATTTTATGTCCTCCTTACTTCTGCCATCGTTATTTTACTACCCAAGTAATAATATTCATCTACTTCCTTTAAGACTTCATTTCCTAATCTAATATTTCCTGCATCACCTGCCTTCGTTCGACTGCACTCCATTACTTTTGTTTTGGACTTATTTATTTTCATTAAGTACTCCTTACCCAAGACTTCATCCATACCATTCAGCAACTTCGAGATCTTCTGCAGTCTCAGATAAAATAACAATATCATCGGCAAATCTCAAGGTTTTGATTTCCTCTCCTTGGACTGTGATTCCCTTTCCAAATTTCTCTTTGATTTCCTTTACTGTCTGTTCTATGTAAACATTGAAAAGGAGAGGGGACAAACTCCAGCCTTGCCTCACTTTTTTCTGGATTGGACTGCAGATTGATTTTTATACAGATTGTAGATAATTCTTCGTTCTCGATGTCTGATCCCTATCATCTTCAGAATCATAAATAGCTTGGTCCAATCAACATTATCGAATCCCTTTTCTAGATCTACGAATGCCATGTACGTGGGCTTGTCCTTCTTGATTCGATCCTCTAAGATCAGACGTAAAGTCAGGATTGCTTCACGTGTTCCTACATTTCTTCTGAAGCCAAATTGATCTTCTCCCAACTCAGCTTCAACTTCAAAGTTTGACAGAGCTGTGAGTGACCTCAATAGAAACAAGGCACCTGGAATTGATGACATTCCCTCTGAATTACTGACTGCCTTAGGAGAAACCAGCATGGCAAGGTTATTTCATTTAGTGTGCAAGGTGTATGAGACAGGAGAAGTCCCATCCGATTTTCGGAAGAATGTTGTTATACCTATTCCCAAGAAAGCCGGTGCTAACAGGTGTTAAAACTACCGCACCATTAGTTTAGTATCTGATGCCTGCAAAATTTTAACACGTATTATTTACAGAAGAATGGAAAAACAAGTTGAAGCGTCCTGAATGAACCCGTAAAATGAGCACAGATTATGAAGAACACATACCTTATAACAGGAATTGTATAGGCTGAGAGCTGCCTGCTGCATGTTAAGCCTCGCAAGAGCTCACTTGGTAAGAGCACGGTCGGAGATACGACAGTGGACAGTACTCGAGGATACGGAGGTCTGAATCACACGCACGTACATTTTTTAAACTGCCAATTGCCTGGGATGTGGCAAGGTTGCATATTTAATAGTTTCCACAGACTGATTGATTTGTTTATTTAGCTCTGAAAAGAGCCGTTGATATTGTGGCATAGGGTAGAGAGCTGGGTTGGACGAGGATGAAGAGGTGAAGGTTAGTTACATCGTACATGTTCCAAGCTTCGCACGACACAGGTAGGGGATCTTACCATATCCACTGCCATATCAGACCTGGTTTTGAGGGGCATATTCTGAACTGTTGAACAGGTTACTATAAAACTCCATATGCACTAGCTGAAAACTGAATATGGCACAAAACCTCACAGAGCAGCTTAGGTTTATACTTTTTCACCTCTGGCTATTCGCTTTACGTCGCACCGACAAAAATAGGTCTTATGGTGACGATGGGAAGGAAGCGGCCGTGGCCCTAATTAAGGTACAGCATTTGCCTGATGTGAAAATGGGAAACCACGGAAAACCATCTTCAGGGCTACTGACAGTGGGGTTCAAACCCACTATCTCCCGGATGCAACCTCATAGCTGAGCGCTCCTAACTGCACTCGCCTGGTGGTTTATACTCTCTAGTTACAAGGGAAACATGAAGTAAAATGCTAGCCAACCCCCAAAAGTGAAATTTGCTCTTCAATATGTTGCTGATAGAGGTAAGGCAGATGTTGAGGAAAGTAGAAGAGAACGAGGAGGGGAAGGAGAAGGTGAGACAAGCAGGTATAAGTACCAACATAGTTGGGGATGTGTGGGACCTGGTGAATGCAGCACGAGTGAAGTTTAAGGAAGCGGAGATTGTTATCAGTGTAGGAGGGATACTGACTGGAAGGTGATTGGGGATTTAAATGAGACTATGGGGTGGGTATGTGGGAAGCTGGGAGTAAGATTTCTAGATCATAATGGGTGGGTAGGAGATAGGGATCTGCACTCAGAAGGCCTTCACTTAAACCGCAGTGGTAAATATAAGTTAGGAAATTTGTTTAGAAGGGTCATAGGGAGGTACATTCAGGGAAACAGGGTGGCCTAGGGAGCGGTGTTAAGGGAACAGGGAACTGGAAATCAAGTAGGGATGATATAAAAATGTTAGTGCTCAACTGTACAAGTATAGTAAAGAAAGGAATAGAATTAAGTAATTTAATAGATATATATTTACCAGATATTGTAATAGGAGTTGAATGATGGCTGAGAAATGATATAATGGATGCAGAAATTTTCTCACGGAACTGGAGGGTGTATTGTAGAGACAGGATAGGAATGGTAGGAGGGGGAGTATTAATTTCTTCAAAGAAGAATTTGTAAGCTGCGAAAAAGTTCAAGATGAAAATCACGAAATTCTAGGTGTAAGGCTCATTTCTAAAGATAATAGGCAACTTGATGTCTTTGGAGTGTACAGACCAGGAAAGGGTAGCGCAGATGCTAATTCAGAATTATTTGATAAGGTAATCAGCTATGTGGGAAACGATAAGAAAGGAACGTGATTGTAGCAGGTGATCTCAATTTACCAAATGTCAATTAGGAAGGTAATGCGAACAACAGGAAGCATGACCAACAAATAGCAAATAAGTTAATATGGGAAGGGCACCTGATTCAGAATGTGATGGAACCAACTAGAGGGAAGAATATTCTGGATGTGGTGCTGGTAAACCAGATGAGCTCTATAGAGAAACCGAAGTAACAGATGTATTAGTGATCACAAAGCTTTTTTTGTGGTAATTAAAAATAAATGTAAAAGAAAGGAAGATATTGAAATTAGGACTACTAGGCAGTGCCATATGGCTGATAAAACAGGCATGAGGGAGTTTTTAATAAGTAACTATGATCGGTGGAAAACGGTAAATAAAAATGTAAACAGACTCTGGGATGGGTTTAAAGCAATTGTTGAGGAATGTGAAAATAGGTTTGTACCTTTAAAGGTGGTAAGGAATGGTAAAGATCTACTATATTACAACAGAGAAGTAAAGAGACTAAGAAGGAGGTGCAGGTTGGAAAGAAATAGAGTTAGAAATGGCTGTGGAAGTAAGGAGAAATTGAAGGAACTTACTAGGAAATTGAATCTAGCAAAGAAGTCAGCTAAGGATAACATGATGGCAAGCATAATTGGCAGCCATACAAATTTTAGTGAAAAATGGAAGAGTATGTATAGGTACTTTAAAGCAGAAACAGGTTCCAAGGAGGACATTCCAGGAATCATTAATGAACAACGGGTGTGTGTATGCGAGGATCTTCAAAAGGTGGAAGTATTCAGTTAGCAGTATGTAAAGATTGTTGGTTACAAGGATAATGTCCAGATAGAGAGGGTGACTAATACTAAAGAAGTATTAAAATTTACCTATGACAGCAATGATATTTACAGTAAGATACAAACGTTGAAAACTAGAAAAGCAGCTGGAATTGATAAGGTTTCGGAGGATATACTAAAGACAATGGGTTGCGATATAGTACCATATGTGAAGTACTTTATTATTGTTTGCATGAAGGAACTTTACCAAATGAATGGAGAGTTGCTATAGTAGCCCCTGTGTATAAAGGAAAGGGTGATAGACATAAAGCTGAAAATTACAGGCCAGTCAGTTTGACATGCATTGCATGTAAGCTTTGGGAAAGCATTCTTTCTGATTATATAAGACATGTTTGCAAAATTAATAATTGGTTTGACAGAAGGCAGTTTGGGTTTAGGAAAGGTTTTTCCACTGAAGCTGTTGAGTGATGCTGCATCATACATGGTGAAGGCTGGAAAAGTCCTTAAAAGTATTTTACACACGTTTAGTCCATGCACTGTATCGTGTAGCGGAAACAACACGTCTAATTATGAGAATGTGGATACATTAATTTTCTCCACAAAGACTGTAAATAAATGTATAAAATATAAGTAGTGTTGAATATTAATTAAATTGTATACTGAGGAGCGATATTTTAATATTTTTTTTTTTTTGCTATTTTGCTTCACGTCGCACCGACACAGATAGGTCTTATGGCGACGATGGGATAGGAAAGACCTAGGAATGGGAAGGAAACGGCCGTGGCCTTGATTAAGGTACAGCCACAGCATTTTCCTGGTGTGAAAATGGGAAACCATGGAAAATCATTTTCAGGGCTGCCGACAGTGGGGTTTGAACCTACTATCTCCCGATTACTGGATACTGGCCACACTTAAGCGACTGCAGCTATCGAGCTCGGTATTTTAATATTCTAAATCATATACTGACACAGTATTTTCATATTAAAGGTAATCTTGAAAGCTCCTGCTCGTCTTGCTGCAGACAGAGAGCTTGTCATATTTGCCTTTGCCACCACAGTCTAGTCTAACAAGATGGGGTACCTGGGTAAATGCTGCAATCTTTTACTGCAATAATTTCAAAGCAGTTAAGTCAGTAAGAAATAATTAATAAGGATTATAGATTAAATTGTAAACTTAATGATATTAAGTCAGTAAGAAATAATTAATAAGGATTATAGATTAAATTGTGAACTTAATGATATTTTTGAATTTACCATCAACGAACTTAATGCCACTGACTAGACATACATCACTTAATTGAATTATATTTTCCAATTTTATGTTGTAGACAGTTTTCCAGTAGATGATGCTGCTTACGTTAAAGATATACAAGTGGAATTCAGCAAAAAATTGTGCAGCAAGACTTAATATATATAAAATTAAATGTTGACAAATATCCTGCTGCAATAACAAAGTTGGAAGCTACAGGTCTACCCTTGTTGAATTGATTGAAGACATTCAAATGTGTCTGCAATCATTGCAAAAAGAAGTAGCTGGGGCAGCTAGAAATAAGCAGAACAAAGTGATCCGTTCAAATCCTGATTCTGAATTCGTCAAGCTTAAAGACGTTTTGTGTGGTGGAAATGCAAAAGATGAACAATCTGACCTCACATTATCCCAAATGTCTTCATTTAAGCATGTACCTATCACTTCTTGTGACGTAGAAAGATGTGGTTAAAAGAGGATGTGCTGACAATCACGGCAATTTGGAGAACATAGTTGTACAATGTTTCAAAAGAAGCTGAAATTATAACAATGTTGAAATGAATTTTGATAGTGCATGTTTTCCAGTTTATTGTGCATGTTTTGCTGTATGATAGTGCATGAATGCATGCATATTTCGAGATTTGATAGTGCATGGAAATCTGGGCTCTACTCATCATACTCTGGATTTTTAAAACAATAAAGAGAAACTTTTATCTAGCACCTTATTTATTACTTGCTTTTCTAAGAGGTTAAATAAAAATACTTACCAGGGAATTTTTTCATTTGCACAATTGACAATTACTTTAAATAGCACAAAGTTGAAAATGCTGTAATTCCTGAGAACTCAAACAAGGAACTTTCATGAATGGTTTGTAAAGTTAGCAATCCTTAAATTAGACAAAATAATGTCCTTTCTAGCAGACAGTCCTGTTATGTAAGTAGAAACATTTTTTCCTTAAAAAAAAGTATCTTTACAAATTAGATGACTTTACAGATATTTTCAGGAATATGTAACAAAAGAACTGTCGGACGAAATTTTAAATGAAACATTCATAAGAACAATTTGAAGTACTATGCCAAGACACTGACACAAAATAAACACAGTAGCAGTTTTACCACATTTACTAATGCAATTTTTCATTTCTCATAGTATTTACTCATATAATATTAAGTACTTCACATACAAATTTCTGAGCATCTCTTGCAGAATATTTTTGTCCCACACGTAAAGAGAAATGTTAATAATTTTCATTAGGCACCTAAAATCCTGAAAGGTATATAAATGAAACATGTCAAAAGTTAATTCAGAGCACAATACCATCGTGAAAAATATGAATCGAATTAGCCCACAATAGGTGACTGCACGTACTCAACAGTGTGACGGCAGTAGTGCTTAGATCCTGATTTTGTGGTTTGAAACATAACCAGTGTCATTCACAGTCATACGCCTGCTGCCTTCGATCGACTCGTCTGATGTTCTCATCTCCAATGGCTGTTGATTGTTGTCTGGGTCTCTCAACATCCATCACTGCTGGCACCTTGTAACTTACATCCTTTCCAATGGAACCTAGGCCATCATAGCTCAATTGTATAGAGCACCCAACACAAAATGTGAAGGTTGTGGGTTCTGATCCCACATTATTTTTGTTCTGTACTTAGCATCTTTTCAATATGTACTGAACACAACCTAATACATTGAAAGTTCATTCCAAGTACAATACAGTCATGAAAATAAAATTCTCACTAATTTATGTTATAGTGTAAAGAAGGAATGTTAATTTATATCATATAGGGGATACTGGGGAAACAAGTAACACGGTTACCTATGTTGTGGTTTTACGGGGATTATCCCTATTTTGGATTACACCACATGATTATCTAGTGTTGGTTTGAACGGCTGAGCAATGCCAAACCAGCATGCAGTCGCAGACAAAGGAGGAAGTGTGAATTGTTCACTACAAATGGGCACGTGGGACATCTGCCAAAATTCATAACCAGCTACTGAAAGCGTATGTTTATGCCATAATTTTGAAACAAATGTTTTGGCCGAGGTGCCAGCAGTGATGGACGATGCGAGACCCAGACAGCAATCAACAGCCATTGGAGATGAGAACAACAGACGAGTTGAGGTGATTGAAGGGAATAGACGTATGACTAAATGACACCGATTATGTTTCAAACCATAAAATCATCCATGACATCCAGCAGTACTGTTAAATGCCATTCAGATTTGCTAGAACCCTGCTGATCATAAGTCTCAGAAAATGAGAATATACTTGCATCATATCTTGCAGTACAAGAGAGTTGGATTGTGACTGGAGACAAGAGCTGGGTCCAACATTTCACTCCTGAATGCCTTTGTGAAAAAAAAAAAAAAGAATCATCCTCAGCCAGAAAGAAGTTCAAGACAACTCCCTCAGCAGATAGAGTTCTTTCGACTTTCAAACATTGACACAGCTGATATCCAGAGTTCTCATCCTTGCTGACAACATGAAACATTACATTGCAGCAAGCAACTGTCAAGCATCATGTTACAATCCAATAGGGAGCACTAAAAACTACTACCATATAGTCCCAACCTGACACCAGGAGACTTCTGCTTCTTCCCCAGTTTGAAGACTCAAATGGAAAGCATTTTGTACCAAATGAAGACATTAAAGCTGTCATATGCAACTTTGTCCATCAACAGAACATGCAGTTTTATTAACAAGGGTTCTTCACAATTGTGAAGTAAGTAAACAAGTGCCAAAAAGTATTGAAATAATGTCTTCATTTCTCCATATTACGTTTTGTATTTAAAGTAAAAATCCTCCAGACATGAGACAAGGGAAACAGTTTCTGACCACTGCTTGTATTAATAAGGTATAATGTTAGGAGGAACGTTACTTGGTTAATACTGACCAAGAATCCCTCAAGGCAGCATGAACTGCACAAAACATAGCCAGTTAACCCTAAATATATGTTACGAAACCTTTGGATATTTAATATCTCAAGCATTTCAAATGAAATACAGTGTATTCAACATTGACGTCCACTACTTAGGGATGACAAGAATTAAAACTGAAAGATGACATCAGTATTATCTTTCATTGTTAACAATATATACAATATTTCCTTGTAAAAAAATTAAATCTTCATGTAATTTATGCATGCCGAATTAAAGAGATATTTCTTGCCAAGAGAGTTCAAAAATTACAAAAGCAAATGCAGTATTTCAACACAGGATAGAGCAAGATATGCCAGGGTAACAACATAATTCACACATTATTTGTGCAATACAGACATTCACAGAATGTCTTTCTTGAAGTACATGCTGTATGGAATGATCAAACCAAGAGTTCCATGTAATTATAGTAAGAATAACATTAATATTTTCTTTATAGATATCTTCACTGTCATATTTGAAACAAAGTCAGATTCATCCATAGTTTGTTCAAACAATTTTAGAAATACAGCTTGAGTAGTAAAAGTTTGTCAGGAATTAAAGAATATAAAACAAATCTTAAATTTGAACACATCTCATGCTTTTCTGTTCTGCATTTTAATGAGCATTTTAGCAAACTTACAATAACACACACACAAACATACTCTATTCTAAATTCACCCACTTAAGCCCAGTGGTTTACTTTTGTAATACTGAATACTTGTTTAGTTTCAGGAACATAACTTTCAGGTTCAGATGTAATCTGTAAAACCAGTAAGCTAAAATAATATCCTTACATTTTAATTTACACTTATTGCTGATAAATAAATTCTGGACCATCCAATAAATAATTGTAAATATATAATAATACTATTAATAATACTAATAATAATATAAATTATAGTAATAAAATAAGTAGAACATACAAATTATCACCCGTATCTACACTTTATTTATAAATGTATGTACAGCAACCCTTTAGACCCAGTTTTAGTTTGTGGGTATAACAGGATTGTGCATCACTGTTGGAAATCATTTTTAAATACTTATTGACAATCAATAGATCATCTTTAGGCAATTGCAGCAAAAATAGTTGTGGGCTCAAATGGGTTAAGAATACATCTCAGAGATATTTAAAAGATTGGTATTAAATTAACATAAAGAGGACTAGGAGGAACTAGTTCAGGATTCCTCAGTAGTTTAAACTAGACAATACTGGTGTACAAAGCCAGGACCCATGAAGAGACATGTCCACATCTGAAGTCACTGTCTTACTGTTACTCCTCAGATATGTCATGAGACATTATTTAAAGCCATTAAAAATAAAACTTAAGATACAAGTTACAGTTCCATCTTTACCATCATTAGAGCTGGGAAATTTACAAATTTCATATCTACCACCACTGATAATTAATTTCTGAAATGAAGTAATTTGTTATAAAATACCAGTACATTCCTTAAAAAAATTTTTTTTAGAAAGTTTCACAAGGATGCACCTTAAAAGACCCTACATTTTTACCCTATCCCCCTTTAGTTGTCTGCATATTTCTATATATTAGATGGCCTTGGCAATCCCTTTAAATGTTATAATAGCAGCAAGAGTCTCATTAAATGAGCATTTTTTTTTTTTTGTAATGACCAATTTTATTGTTGATTAGATGTGGCAAGACGTCTTTTTTAAACATACTCTTGATAAGAAGATTCATGTAAGAAAGATGTCTCAAAAGTACTTAACTCCAACCTCTACTTTAATGCCAGTAGTCACAGAATGAGGCAAAAACTGAGTCTACTGATGACATTTTTTATCACCTAGTTTCTTCTGATACCAATATCAATGGTATTGAGTAGGTCGGTAGCAAATATCTGTCGTGAGATAGCCTACCTACGAATTAGGAACATAATCATGTGAAGTTGACTAGCATGGTGCATATTTGTCTTGTGGTAGCCTACTTATGGATGCTGAAAATGTTGTGGAATTGCTTATTAATGAAGACAAAATTAAAATCCAGGAAGTGGTTGGGCATCCACATCTTTCAGCCGTGGCGTATGTTGAAACTCGCACCTTTGAGTTTTGACTCGAGTCTATTGAAGAGTAGTGGCATTCAAGATGGCAGTCAAAGCCATTGTCTCGTACATGGCTGAGCCTAGCCTCAAAATAATTAATCATCTAAGAATGTGACCAGAAAACAATGTTTAATAACACTCTGTTCTGAAATATAAGGCTTCAACTAACATACGTTTTAAAAAGAGTGTGGATCATTCAATAATATGTTAATACATTTATGGGCCCCAGTGGAAACGTTTCCATACTTTCTGTCTGGTGTTTTACACACCTTTTAATACACTGTTGTTATTTAATAAGCACCAGTGAAAGAGATTTTCGTACTTGTTCTCTTGTCTTTTGCACGCCTATTAATACTCTCATCATCTTATCTTTACAAATGGTAGACAGCCTACATCTTTCACTGTACCCATACATACATGATGTAAAATGCACACATGTCGGAAAAACATATCAAGTGTTTATATATCCCTGTTGGATAGATTTTATTTGTGTATACAATACTACGTTTTTCGCTTAGCATGTTCTCTTGTCCACTCCGCAAACGTCTTAATGAGGTTTTACTGTAAATCATTTGTCTTCTGGGCCTAAAACCCCGTACATCAAGAGCAATGGAGTCGTAAGGTAGAGAAAGACCCTCTAAAGAAACAATTAAAAAGTGTTGCCAACAATTACCATATAATCCTGAATACGAACTGCACTTTTTAACAAAACAGATATTTTGCTCCTTATATCCGGGTGCCTTTCGTATCGTGGTCTCATAATACATTGTTCCGAAGATGCGGCAACAGTGGTTACATGTCATGCAACTTGGCAACGCTCACTTCCGCACTACCGGAACCACATGGTGCGGCAGTTGATCAATACTTTGTGTTCTGAGTGAATAAGCATCAGTGGTAACAAGTGATGAATTCAAAAAAGCGTTTGCTGTCATTTATTGTGAATGAGAAACTTAAAGTTGTAATGGAAGCTGAAACTATCGGAAATCGTGCCGCTGGCAGAGAATATAATATTGATAAATCATGTATTCACAACTGGAGGAAGAAGGAAATTTTATTAAAAAGTAATGGTGATCGTAGAGCTTTCAAAGGACAGAGTGCACAGTTTCTGAAATTGAAGAACGGCTTTATAAATACGTTACAAAAACGTGAATTAGGTTATGGTGTATCGACTGAAATGTAACTAAAATCATTAGAGATCACAAAGGAACTTAAAAAGGAGGGTTCTACTGCAAGCCGTGGTTGAATAAGGAACTTTTATCAAAAGGAACAGATTGTGTACGTGAAGACACATCTATTTCAAGTCGTCTCCCTGCTGTCTAGGAAGAAATGTTGACGGCCTTTCATCGCCACATTATTTGTTTGCGGAAGCAAAATTCCTAGTTGCTTTCTCTAATTGGAAATGCTAACCAAACGCCCGTTTATTTCGAAATGCCACAATTTTTTTAAAAATTTTTTTTTATTATTATTATTTTTTTTTTTTGCTATTTGCTTTACGTCGCACCGACACACGTCTTATGGCGACGATGGAATAGGAAAGGACTAGGAATTGGAAGAAAGCGGCCGTGGCCTTAATTAAGGTACAGCCCCGGCATTTGCCTGGTGTGAAAATGGGAAACCACGGAAAACCATCTTCAGGGCTGCCGACAGTGGGGCTCCAACCCACTATCTCCCGATTACTGGATACTGGCCGCACTTAAGCGACTGCAGCTATCGAGCTCGGTCGAAATGCTACTAGACAACACGGTTCATGTTAAGGGTACTAAAAGAGTTACTATCAGGACAGGTGATAACGAAAATATATGCTTCATGGTAATGTTATGTACGTTAGCTGACAAAACCAAACTTCCTCTGTACGTGGCTCTGAAAAGAAAAACCCTTCTGAAAGGAAATTTTCTGTCCGGTATTTTCGTTTGAACCCAAGAATCCGGCTGGATGGACAATGTGCTAATTGAGAACTGGGTGAAGTGTTTTGGCAACTTCGCCTGGGAGCTTTATTGTCGATAGAAATTCAGGTGTGTGGGTCTTATTCAGTGGCGGGTGTATTCAGGATTATATGGTAATATTTAACATGAAAAAAATCTACTATCTTTCCTTCTTTTAAGATAGAAATTTATAAGAAAAGATAAAGATATACACTTAAGAAAATGGAAATTGCAACACCATGAAGGCATTGGTCGTCTGTGTTGATTTTCAAGATATGGAACAATGCCATGTAGGTATGTAAACAATCAAAGTTTCAGACCCATTGGATTGTTGCTACAGGTCTCCCCACGCGATTGGTCGCGGAGGAATCAACTCCAGTATACGGACTCTGGTGTAGCGTAGTTGACTTGCAGTCTGTGCAGTTAAGCGTTCCCCGTCAAACATGCCTCGACGACAGAGAAGAGCACGCTATCATCAACTGTCGCCATTTGAGAGGGCTCGGGTAATTGGGCTGTGTGAGGCTGGATTATCGCTAAGGACTGTCGCTGCCCGTGTTGGCCGACAGGCATCTACGGTACAACGTGTATGGCAGCAGTGGTCAAATGAAGGTACCTACACTCGTAGACCTGGCACAGGCCCAGCGCGACAGACAACTGTAAGAGAGGATCGCCGCATCATTCGGATGGCCCGGATGGAACCCCATGCAACAGCAGTGCAAATTCGAGCAGCTGTGGCACCCCATGTTACACAACAAACAGTTGGTAATCGCCGGCATGCAGCTGGCTTACGAGCCCGTGTCCCTGCAGAAGGTGTTCCATTGACCCCACAACAGCGACGTGTAAGGCTGGCCTGGTGTCGAGAAAGATCAACGTGGGTTGACGAATGGCATAGGGTCGTCTTTAGTGATGAATCGCGCTTTTGTCTTGCCCGCAGTGATTGCCGGAATCGTGTGCGCCGACGTACCGGGGAGAGGGGCCATCCAGATCTTATTGTCGCGAGGCACACAGGGCCAACACCAAGCATTATGGTCTGAGGAGCTATTGGCTTTAATGTGAAATCACAATTAGTGCTTGTTGAGGGCACTATATGACTGCTTGACAGTACGTTGATATGATACTAAATCCAGTGGTTGTCCCTATGATGGCGAACATTGCTAATGGGATGTTTCAGCAGGAAAATGCCCGGGTTCACACTGCACGCATCTCCAGAGAAGCTCTCCACATCACAAGCTTAGAATGGCCTGCCAGATCCCTCGACCTCAGTCCTATTGAGGATGTGTGCGACATGATGGGTCGACAACTGGCCAACCGTCCTCAGCCACCCACAACTCTGGAACAATTGACCCGTGCAGTGCAGCAAGCATGGGCCACAATTCCTCAGCAAGCGATCCAGGGCCTTATTGACTCCATGCCTCGACGAATTCATCAATGTATTGCAGCTCGTGGTGGGCACATCCTGTATTGATTGTTGTCCAAACTTGCGGTCAGAGGGACCTGAAAGTGTAATCATCGAATCACAACCGAACACTCATCCTGCATGTTCAATTGCAGTAATGTAGCACCACTCCTTCTGAATGTTGCAATTTCCATTTTCTTCAGTGTATATGAAAATGACTAAATGTACAGGACATATTACATCAAGTAGCCTTTTCCCTAATTTCTCTTCAGCGGTGACTTAGAAATAAAATCTAAAAATGAAGGACTTCAACGCGTGAAAAATGAACAGCTTAACTACACTTTCAAGCCAATAACATGGGGTTAATATTTTCCAGCTGGTGTTTTGTTTAAACTGTACTTAATTCATAGTTCATACCAATGATGATTATAATGTATAACAAAAAACATTTTCATAAATTCTTACCCCATTGCATCGGTTTGATTAAAACCATGCTCTGAACAATTTTTTGGTAGGGGCTTTACGTCGCACCGACACAGATAGGTCTTTTTTTTTTTTTTTTTTTTTTTGGTAGTTGCTTTACGTCGCACCGACACAGATAGGTCTTATGGCGACGATGGGATAGGAAAGGCCTAGGAGTTGGAAGGAAGCGGCCGTGGCCTTAATTAAGGTACAGCCCCAGCATTTGCCTGGTGTGAAAATGGGAAACCACGGAAAACCATCTTCAGGGCTGCCGATAGTGGGATTCGAACCTACTATCTCCCGGATGCAAGCTCACAGCCGCACGCCTCTACGCGTACGGCCAACTCGCCTGGTCTCTGAACAATTGTCAGACCCAACCGTAAATAGATTCTTTCTCTGAGACTACTAGCATTTTGTTAATATCTCTTTAAATCCCCTGACAGCACTGGCTATGACCCCCTCCCTTGTAAAAAACAAGTATCCAAACTCTGATGAATATAACTTAAAGCTTTCCATCTGTCGAATACACAAGTTCAATATAAATATTATATTATAACATACCTGTAAAAATAAACCCTCACACTATTAAACAAGGAATAAAAATACACACTGTTAAACAAAGAATGACATGTTTCGTTCTTAAAAGAACATCAGATTCTATCAAGTCACACTCGATATTTGGAAATATTTCTGTCCAATCAAGTGCGACAGGCTTCGGCAGCTGGCACAATTCCTATCCTCGCCGCTAGATGGGGACTTCATCCACAGGCTGTGGATTTTAACTTTTTGTCCTATCAACTAGGAATTTGAAATCTGAAACTTATCTTAATGAAGTACTGCTTAGTCTCCACTCTAGCATGTATGTATCTGGTTAAAACCATGCTATGAACAATTGTCAGACCCAACCGTAAATAATGCCGGAGTGGAGTCAAAGTAGGACTTCATTAAGATATGTTCCAAATTTCAAATTCCTAGGTGATTGGACAGAAACAAACATTAATATTTCCAAATATTGAGTGTGACTTGATATCAAATAAAATCAATCAATCAATGGTATTAATATTTCCAAATATTGAGTGTGACTTGATAGAATCTGATGTTCTTCTAAGAACAAAACATGTCATTCTTTGTTTAATAGTGCGTTTAATAGATTTTTTTTTCTTTTAAAGGTATGTTACTCTGTAATATTTATACTGAAATTGTGTGTTAAACAGACGGAAAAGCTTCTAAGTTACATTTAACTGAGTCAATACTGGAAAGTATGGCTTCCTTTTTAACAAAACTCTGACGATTTGTTAAGATATTATTACAAGATTTCATGCTTCAATTAAACATCTTCAGTACTTCCTCAATGTTATGAGTTTTTGTAGGAGAATACAATTGCAGAAATTTAGATTAAAATACACTAAAATGACTGACGATTGAATAACAGAATCTTGATCAAATGCAGTAAGGCAGAACTATAGCCAGGCATAACACAGGCCTTAATACATTTTAATACCAATCTGAGATGATACAGTCAGCTAAATACCCTTTGAAGAATATATTTTTGTTTTCCCACTGACTTTTACCAAATGCTCACTGAAATGCTCAAGCTTGGCAATTACTGAAAAGTCTGCAAATATTTCCAAGTCCACCATGAACAAGTTTTCAGCCTCAGATTCCCAGCTCTAATCATCATACCATACAAAATCAGAGGAACTTCACATTATGAAAATAATTTCAATTTTATTCGCTATAGTCAGTTAAGTAATTTACAGAGATCTTTAAATCTATTATTTAATTAACAAGCATGTCTTATCTTTAACTGAACAATCCATATGAGTACAATTGAAAAGATAAGATATCACAAAGCACATACATACTTTGATTTTCAGATTCTAGTCATAAATCAGTAAAATGCACTTCAGCAGAGGCAGAGTGACAAGCAGCTGGTTTTTCTGTATCATGCCGAGATGAACTCTCGCATAGTGTAGTCTGCTCCAACTCTTGAGAAGTTTCACTTCTGAAATAATTTGGTACACTGAGAAAGTCAGGACTGAGAATGACTTCGCTGGTGCTTCCCAACTGCCCTCCTGATATTGAGGACACAGGAACATTTTGCCCATCTGTAAAGGGTGTGGTAAGTCCTACTGTTCTGGGCAGACAATTGTGTTCAGATTCCATACAAATTTCTGTAACTGTAGCAGGAGGACGGTACAGTTTTACAGGTGAAGGCAGCATAGATTCAATGACACTCTTTTTGACGAGTGGTGGCCAAGAACGGTCTTTATTTAAACTATGCTCTATAGCTAGATATCTGCGGTGAGTTTTATTGATATTACGGAACTTAAACCGCATCTTTTGGAAGACTAAATAATCAACAATGAAGTATTCTATGAATGCAGCAATGATAAGATTAGTAAACCCGAAGGCTACCATGATAAGACGAAAATTCATATCAGGTGGAAGTTTCAGTTCAAATTTTTCTTGTAACCATTCAATGGGACCAAGAGTTAAATATAAAGTAAATGCAGATAAAAATATCAATGAGATAAGAAAGCCATAATTGCTAAATATTGATTTACGGTAAGGTGCCCCTTTAGAAAATACCAGTGCCAAAATAATATACTGCATACTAGATACAGTAAACAGAGCAAAATTTTCATATGAGGCAACCCCATCATTGCCATCATAAGGCTTAAACCAACTGGCTTGCTGAATTGTATAGAATGAACCCCACTGTACTATTATCACCAAGAGAAGTTGTAATAGTAAGGAAAGTATAGGGGCCAAAGAAATTAAAGACAAGATAGGGGGCTGTTTAACCAGTGGTCCCTCAAATGCTTCCGTTCTTCCAAAGAAGAAGGCAAAAACAGTGATAACAAATAAGTCAATGTATAAAAATTCTATATCAGTTAGATTGCTATCAATTGAGTAAAGTATCATAACGGTGATAAACTGAGTTAGACTGTATGCTGCCATGTACTTGAAAATTCCGAACGATGTCACTAAGGCAGCTCTTCCTTCACGAATAACACGAGGAACACAGGATATGTTAGCTTCTTTAGAAGTAAACGGAGAAGCTACAGATGACTCTGCTTCTGAGAGTGAAATTCCAGCATGTGCAGCCTTTAATGCTCCACAATCATTAGCTCCATCTCCACACATGGCTATGAGAAAAACAAGAAAACAATTAGACAACCTTAATAAATCACTTTTCATTATTTACACAGCTCTTAAAATAATATTTCTAACCAACTTTTTATGTTACTAATTCATTCTGATGCATTATTACCGTGGTCTAGGGATTAATATAATAGCTGTCTGCCTGATTGGCTCAGATATAATTAATGGCCCCATCACAAGTTTCAAACTGGTTTGAGGACCTGGAACTATGCTCAAAAAGCCCAGGGGTGATAAATACGTAGAGAAGTTGATCAAAATCTCACCCTTAGTAATAACCCTAGCAGCAGTTTTCTGTGGTATCCTCACTTCAGCCTTCATCAAATGCTGGGAATGTACATATCATACACAGGCAATGACTGTTTCCTTCCAATCATAACCAAGAGGGTTCAATGTAAAAAAAAAAGTGGAAACAGAGTTACAAGTTTCAGATTTTGAAAGTTTTGATCAGGCAATATTGGCTGGAAGCCTGTCCTCGCTACAAGAAATGTTCTCAGAAAGCACATTACACACTGCAGAATTATAGCACGAAAATAAACATATCAAGGTCAAGTTCATGGTAATTGCACCGTGCCCAAAGAGCTGTGATTTAAAGATCTACAGTAAGACTGAGACGTGGAACAATTGAAGCTAATCACTTATCAAGGTCAAATGATCATGAAGAAAGGAAGGTACACCTCAGGTTCAATGCCACATTGGTCAAAGTAGAAACAGCTTTCATGTGGAAGAAAACATACAAGGTCAAATCAAAATGCTCCCAGACTAACTCCACAGTGTGCCAACAGATTACAGCACAGGATTGCGCTAGCAATTACAGTGAATTTCAACCTTGATAGGGCAGTATGTCAGCAGACATTAACATCAGGAGTTGCTATACTGGTGTTTTTTTTGTGAACATGTATTGCCTTTGTGTAAGAGGTTAACATCATTGACATACTGGTGTTTGAAATTAAATCATGGACACATTGTCACCAAATCCAATGACGATTGTGCATTCAATATAATAGGCCATATGAACTTCAACAGGAGGTTATGCAACCTCATTAGGGAGGATATTTTAACACATTGGAGACGCCGCCCGTAGTTTCTACAGGCGCATGATTTCATTGCTACCGACGGCGCTTGGAGAATCTACGAGCGTATGTTTTCATTGTGGCTAGGAAGAGAAGCCAGTGTTCCAGCGAGTTCTTACTTCACTAGCACACTGTCTGATGCTTCTAGTGAGCATACAGATTACTAGTTATGAGCTAAAGTCAAGAGCTCTTCTTTCAAAGCATTCATAACACAGCTGCGTTCTGGCATAGCCTGTGGCTGCGTCAACGCTCACTCTCAGCTGTGAAACGAGTAGGAAAGTACGAGTGTAAGGACAGAAAGAGAGTGTGTTTCGGAAGCTTGGCTTGTTTGTGTCATTCTTGTGGCTATTATGCCTAAGTCAAGCGCACAAAATTTCGACGATGAATTCATATTGGATGTTCTTATGGAAGACTCAGGTTCTGAAATGGAGGACAATGGTGACGATTTCATACAAAGTGACCATGATGATTCTGATACTTCAGGCAAGTACACTTATTATTTAGCCAATTTCAAATAGGTACAAAGTGGGTTCTGTAATATAGTTTTATTCTGGGTCCCTAATAATTTGGGTTGTTTCCTGTGTACAGATGACAACCTGCAGAAACCCGATGCAAGCCTGTCGTCAAGTTACAAACTGCGGGAAAAACATCAAAACAAAGGGAGGAAGCGTGCAGTTCAGAGACCCACTATTGATGACGGATGGTCATCTACCGATAATCTTCCTCAATTACCGGTATTTCAAGAAAAAAGTGGAGTTAGAATTCCAGTGGATAATAACAGTGATGCATGGGAATGTTTTAGTAATTATCTGAACGTAGATATTTTTAGGGACATAAAATCAGAAACAAATTGTTATGCAAGCAATGCAATAAAAAAGAAGAGAAATCACAGTGAACAGATAAAGCAAAGCTCTCTCTGGTTCCTGGACTACAGTTACATTGAGGGAGATTTATCACTTCTTCGCAATAATCATTCATATGTGTTTGGTTGTGAAGCCAAAGTTGACAGATTACTGGGCAAAATCGCTGATTCTTCAAGCTCCTTTCCCGAGGTCACTCCTGTCTAGGGATAGATTTCGAGTGATTTTGTCATTTTTACACTTGAATGACAATCAAACCTATGATCCAAAAGGTCAACCCAACCATGATTCTCTGCATAAGATTAGACCAATTTATGACCATTTTATTAGAAAATGTAAAGAAAATTTCTATCCCACTAAAAATTAACAACTGATGAGGGCATATGTCCCTTCCGAGGCCGGGTAGGTTTCCGTGTTTACATAAAGAATAAGCCAAACAAATATGGAATCAAGTTTTACATTGTCAGTGATGCAGAATGTGGTTACGTTTGCAACTGCAAAATTAATTAATTAATGAATTTATTTATTTATTTATATATTGTGTTTCAGACAGGTACAAACCTAATGATGTGAAACACATATACATATACTATTACATTAGATAAAAACAAATATTAAATTATAATATCTCTTATGAAAGTCCTTGTAAAATAAAGCCAAAAATGAAATAAAAAATACACTTTTCTTCAGTAACATAATATTACAAATATTCAGTTACATATGCACATAGTATAACAAGGTATTTAAAATATAACAATTAAAATGATTTATGAACAGCTTTAAAGCTGCATTAGTACTGTAATTATACACAATGGTAGTGATGTTATCGAAGATAATAATGATGAGGTAGATGGTATAACTAGAAACTAGAAAGATAACTAAAGTTATGAGCTTAACAATAGGAGTCAGCAAAGTGGGATTTTAACTTAGAACAGAAAACAATTAAGTTATTTGTTTATATTGTTTTACTATGGATGTGTATGTAGTTGCAAATACATCTAGCGTGTATTCATTGCTATATTTATTAATTATTTTCATTGAGTTTAACACTGGTGAATGACTATGTTGTTGGGTTCTTGATCTAAAGCAGTAGAAAGTAACATGTTTTGGGCGTGTAGATGGATTAGGGACAGACAAGTTGAACTGAGCTAGAGTTAGAGCTACCATTTTCACACCAGGCAAATGCTGGGGCTGTACCTTAAGGCCACGGCCGCTTCCTTCCCACTCCTAGCCCTTTCCTGTCTCATCGCCGCCATAAGACCTATCTGTGTCGGTGCGACGCAAAAAAAAAAAAAAAAATGTAGACAAATAGAAGAACTGCAATTACTCGTCTTTTAGCTACGGACTTAGGGCCAAGTTGTTTCATTAAGTCATACGTATCAAATTTAGGGTAATTATTAGTTATTTTGTACGTAAGGTATCTAAGAAATTTGCTTTGCACCATTTCCACTTTGTTTTCATATAGTTTAAAGGTGAGATTCCAAATGGTTGATGCATATTCTAGCCGACTTCTTATAAAGGAGTTGTATAATAGCTTTATTGCCTCGGGATTTGTAAAGTCACATGTGCATCTCTTAATAAATCCTAATATTTTGTACGTATCTTCAACAACTTCGTTAGGACCCAACGGGAGCACAGTTTCCTAAAGTTTACGTTTTGAGAAACAATTTTGTAAAGCACTGACCTACACACATCAGGAAAGGCATTCGAGAGAGCCGTTATTGTGAAGCGTCTGTCCTCATGAATCTTCGCTTCAAATGCAGCCATCAAATTGACTGTGATCAGAGATGGGCGACCGGAGCGGGCCTCATCATGGACATTGTCACGGCCATCTTTGAAGTCTCGTACCCACTTACGCACTTTGCCTTCACTCATAGCATTAGCACCGCAAACTTCACAAATCTGTTGGTGAATGTCTGCAGCAGACAGGTTCCTTGCTGACAAAAACCGTATCACTGACCGAACTTCACATTGGGCGGGTGAGTCGATAATTTTGAACATTTGAGCAAGCACAGAACACAACCGTACAGGTTAGCAACAGAACTGCAACTGAGCACCGTCATTCCCGAGGCATGCCAGAACACAACGCACACGCTTGTTACGATGCGCACGCGAACTACTAGTGTCTACAACAAAACAGCCCTTACTTAAAAAACATGCCTTGTATATATCAATGTTTGAGATTTAATTTAAATTTAAGGAAATTGGAATTCATTTTATCATGCTTCAAAAATTTTTACTGGGCACCCAAATACGTGAACAGTGCTAATATTAGTGTGTAAAATTCAGTAAACACTAACAAGTTTCATTATGTACCATCTGAAAGATATCAATAAAAGAAGATATCCTAAAATTTTTATATTCTGCAAATTTATGAAATTTATGGAAATATGAAAAAATTTTATCACCTAAAAAAAAGAAAAAGAAAAAAAGAAAAGGAGAGCCAGCACTATCAGGAAAAAATACAACGGGGGTAAGACACCCCTAGCACTAACTAAAAACCTAACCCCATGGCACTACAGGCCTGAAGGGCCTTGGCCTACCAAGCGACCGCTGCTCAAACTGAAGGCCTGCAGATTACGAGATGTCATGTGGTCAGTACGACAAATCATCTCGGCCGTTATTCTTGGCTTTCGCAACCGGGGCCGCCATCTCACCATCAGATAGCTCCTCAACTCTAATCACGTAGGCTTTTAGTGGACCATGAACCAGCCCCCAGATCCAGGTAAAAATACCTGACCTGGCCAGGAATCGAACCTGGGGCCTCCGGGTAAGAAGGCACGCTACCCCTACACCATGGGGCCGGCTTACCCCTAGCACTCCTAGGTGAAAATAACATAACCTCAATGTTACATTTTAATGGATTTATTGTATGCTTTGGAAACTTTATAGTGATTACATAATAAAAAATAGAAAAAAAAAGTGACCCTACGTAGTGAACATTTTTATCAAACAAAACACCCGTTTCATCCTCAGTTCTTTATCTTTGGCTGGCCATGTGTTCAAAATTTTCAGAGGGTGGAGTGATTTGAAAATGCAAGACAAACACAGAAGTAATAAATCTGAACAAAAGTGTTCCAAAACATATCAGCTCATGAAAATATCTGAGGATAGATAAGATGAAAACAGCCCTTAGATAAATGTATCTTGATGATTGCTATGTCTCTCTGTGCAATGTATCGAGGTACAACAAAGTCAGTGAATCAAAAATCAATTACCCCGAAGACTTAGAATCAGCTATTAGGCCTGTGCTACACAGTGCAGATACTATCATTCGAGTGCCACCAAAGCAACTAGAGGATGTAGAGCAATCTAGTTCATCTGAGTCTACAGAACATTTTGAAGTGGATGAGGATTTCTCCCCATTCACTTCAGAAGACAAACCACAGCTTTTTACTCGGGCAGAGTATGGCATGTGCTTTGAGTATTTAAAGCACCTCTAACAGTGAGATTGCAGGGTTGAGATAGAAAGAAAAGAAAACGCTGGCACCAGGAGTGGTCTTTAGTTGGTACAGGAACCGAGAGGAATAAGTCTATAAGTTTTTCAAAACGGAAAAATAGGTAGATCACTGGCTGTGGCATATTGGTTTAATTTTTCAATTTGGTGGTGAAAATTATGATAGTAATGACTGGCATTTATTTATCAATGCGTCAAATAGAAGCCTGAAAGCAGTGTTACTGAATAACAGAAGCGAATAATCTTTGATTCTTGTTGGGTATTCTGTTTATCTCAAAGAAACCTACGAAAATTTTCAGTTGCCAGGATCATCAGTGGCTATTGTGTGGAAACCACTATCTTGTTAGGCTAACAAGCAAGTTACACATAATTTCCTTGCTTTTTGTGTCAGTGGGATAGTAGAAATTAGAGATACACAATGGACAATGAAAGAGTGGCCTAAGAGGGAAAGTTTAACTCTTGGAGAGAAAAATGTGAAGTGTGCTAGTCTGGTTGATCCTAAAAAAAACACTACTTTCCCCTTTCCATATCAAACTTGGGATCATTAAGAAATTTGTAAAAGCACTGGACAAAAGTGGCATGCACTTTGAGTATTTAAAGCAAAGATTTCCATTCTTGTCAGAAGCTGAGATAAAGGAGCAGATATTCGATGGACTGCGGATTAGGCTCCTTATGAAGGACACTGCATTCTTGGGAACTATGAATGATGCTGAATGTCAGACAGGGTGTACTTTCAGAGAAGTTATCAATACATTTTTGGGAAATGTAAAAGACGTGAACTATAAGACAATTTTGAAAAGTGTTTTGAAACAATTTCAGGCTGCAACAAGAGATTAAAGAATCATCTGGACTACTTCCCTGACAATTTGGGTGCCCTAAGTGCTGAGTAGGGTGAAAGATTCCACCAACAAATAACAGAAATGGAAAGAAGATACCAGGGATGGTGGAATGTAGCGATGTTGGCTGACTATTGCTGGTGCTTGAAGAGGGAAAACTACATAACATGGCCTATTCTACAGGCGCTGCAGAGACCACCAATCAAGATCTGCCTACTATATCCAACAGCAGGAGACAACTCAGTGCGCCGATGGAACGCTGCAGGTATTTGCCACCAAGATCGAGCGACCAGGCAATGTGACTTAGATGGGCCACTCGATGATCACACCCAGTGCGGGGCAGCCGACATCATCTGCGATAAGCTCCGTGGCGCCGAGACCCATGCATAGATTATGCTTGGCGAGGAGCCGAACCTCAAGTGAGCTCTGATGATGACCCTGAGAATGGAGGCGATGATGGTGATGACATGGTTGGTAGGACCCCTGCTGGAAGAGGGTATACTAACAACGTCCAAACCGACGGCCAACGAATGAGAATACCACCTGATCAGGACACTTGTCCTGGCATGAACATCAAGTTTGACACCTCGGAATAAGGGAAGACTCAGCAAGGCCAAGCCTGAGACATGCGAGCCAGTCAACTGCATTGCACCAGTGGACTACAAAGGTGCTCAGGCTCTGGAAGTAGACAGACGTGTGAACGAGGGGAAAGTCGCTGGAGCTTTGGCCATCATGCAAGGACCTATGAATAGTCATCACAAGAGACGAGGACGTCGCCAACTGGATCCAGCAGATCCCCCAAGGATTGACAGCTGAGGTTGATGAGACAGTCTGTGGAGTGTTTTATCCATGGAACTGAGCGTTCATTCTGCCTATTTGCCATTGATGAGTTGTCTCTCGGACCAGCTGCTGTGAGTGAAGGTCATGTCTGGTGCAGCGTGGGAGAGATCACTGGGTATCGTCATGGACGGTGAACAAAATTATACTTGAGTGTGTGGGCTGTGAACTGAGGACGGTGATAGTGGTACTGAAGTAACTGTGGGATTGTGTTAGTGAACGAAGACTGAGTGTGAATTAGTGTGACTGAACACCAAGAGCCAAGAGAGAGAGCACAAATTATGTAATTTTGTGTGTGTGTTCTGCATTGTTAGTGTAAGTTGTGATACTGGTATGCCTGTGTCTTAGTTTGTAAGATTAAGTAGTTACGTAGTTAGATAATAAATTGTAGAGTTTAAAGTGCTACCAGTTTATGTGCATTTATATACCCCATCAACACAGAACAATGAATTTGTTTATCTGTCCATCAGACAACGAAAATTACTTCATTCCTGAATATAAAAAAAAAAATTCTTCAGTAGAATAAATAAATAAACAAATAAATAAATAAATAAATAAATAAATAAATAAATAAATAAATAAATAAATAAATAAATAAATAAATAAATAAATAAATAAATAAATAAATAAATAAATAAATAAATAAATAAATAAATAAATAAATAAATAGTTTAATATTTCATACTTTTCACATTAAATTATTAGGATATCAGTTCCCATGTTTTTTTACAGCCATGAAGAAGGGATGTTTAAAAAATTAGACTGCTCATACTGTAGCATTAAACACCAAAATTAGAGTAGATCCATCATATAACAGGTTTGAAAACACAGATCAACTTACCTACATAGTACCCCACGGCTTGCAGTTCTTGCACTAATTGCTGTTTCTGATCAGGGCTCATTCGAGCAAATACAGCACCTCTAACAGCAAACTTGGGCAGAATGTCTGGGAAATTGCTCTTAGCCATAGCCCAAGTTTTCCCTGTCATAGCAAAACAGTAATTACTAGGCTGGGGATGACCATCCTCTGGACTCTTCAGGTCTTCACTAGTCACTGTGCAACTTATTGTGCCATTCACTGAGCTTGATTCTACAGACTCAAAACTTGTAATACTATTGCTATTATTAAGCTCTGGTCCACTGCAGTCCTGTTCCTTTAAGCAAAGAAAACAATAATATTTTATATTTGTTACTACATTTGCAATTATTCAGAGTTGCCAGTAAATAAAATACTACAGAATGAATCTTACAAATATGGTAAATGTTAAAATGAGGGGGAAAAAAAGACAAGATTATTTATATTCATGAATGACAAGGACAACTCTTTCTGTTCCTCCCTCTTCCAATGTCAACTTGCTGTCGTGTTTATCCTATTTATGTTTCCATCTTGAGAGTGTGGCGAGGGAAGGCAGAAGAGGGTCCTTTGTTTAACAGTGATTCTGCTGTTGAGTTGTGGTCACATTCTGATGTAGTTTCTTCAATTTCGTGATTCAGCTGGGGAGTAAACATGGGAATGAAAATGGAAATTCTGAACGAATGTTTTAATAAATTATGCTTTATTATTTTTGAAAAGGAAAAACATGACCCAGGAACCTGAAAATATATGCATTGTGTACAGGGCATCTGCAGTGAATTATGTTGTTCAAAAGTGTTTTAGGAACAGTAACTTGCAGCTTGAAGACCAGGAAATCTCTGAATGGCCTGTTAAAACCGATTTGGCTACAATAATGCCCGAGGTGGAAGAAAATACGTATCTTATGCTGCACAGGGTTTCTCACGTAACTATCCAAAGATATCTCCTGTCCAAAGGATTTATTAATTGTGCCGATGTGACGCTGCCTCATGATCTTGACAAGTGCCAGCTGGCAAAACATATATCCATATTGTACCCGGGTGAGATGGACCATAGGTATCATGATTTGGTATTATAAAATAAATTCAGGGATATGAGAACATTAAAACACACACTGTAAGTCAGTTGGGGTGAACGGAAAGATTTCAGCATTTCAGACTTCCCTGCGACAAGATCGTGCCAGGACATTTAGGCCTATATAATGGGTGATGTATTTCCATGTTGAAAGTTAAGAGGATTACTCGAGCAAGAAGTGCACAGATAGCTGATCCATTAGATACAAAATCAGAAAGGAAGAAACTCTCAACAAAGCGGCCGATTGCTACAGGGAAGTGACGGAGGCGTTTATTCCTAAACAAGGCTGCTAGCCGTACTTCAGCAATACTGAGAAATGTCACAATAAATTTTTCCGTGCCTCCAAGCATATTCTTGTCAAGTTGTTGAGGAGAGATATTTAAACTACCCGCTGCAGTTTTAGCCAATGACAACAATTCTAAAAGGCCCACAGATGCAGCAACATGAAAGAATACAATTTGAACTCCAGTTATCTTCTCAGTTAATGGTAATTACAATATTCCAACCACCAAATTGTAATAATAATAATAATAATAATAATAATAATGTTATTTGTTTTACGTCCCACTAACTACTTTTACAGTCTTCGGAGACGCCAAGGTGCCAGAATTTAGTCCCTCAGGAGTTCTTTTACGTGCCAGTAAATCTACCGACACGAGGCTGTCGTATTTGAGCACCTTCAAATGCCACCGGACTGAGCCAGGATCGAACCTGCCAAGTTGGGGTTAGAAGGCCAGCGCCTTAACCGTCTGAGCCACTCAGCCCGGCACCACCAAATTGAATAGATGGGAATTTTTAGGTATCATCCCCAGGTTAATTGATAGTAAATTTAATGAATTAAGATATAGAATTCCAGGAATAGACCCCCGCTGGATCGCTATTGGTCAGACACACCACGCATACGTGGACGCCGACTTAGCATACGAAAAGAGGAGGACAGAAATCCAGTAATATCTTCGTGATCTACGAGCGATATGGGATAAGAATCAGACACGTGAATGTTTATCGCCAGTTAATTAAGCGGGATAAGTTAAGAGATCCAAATGAACTTGCAAGTGCCGATTTATGAAAACCAAACCCCCTCTCTCTGGAATGACCGCGAATGACCCATGCGGGAAGGCACATCATCCATAAATACGATGGACTGGAACCTCACGGGGACAGTTTGATACTTTGACACTTCAAGTCAGTACCTCGAGACTCATTCCAAGTCAGTCAGTTAGAGCCACGAGTACAGGGAGACGGTTCCACGCTGAAAGTACGCGAGTCTTTATGGAAGTGGAGACAGACAGTGAGATTATTCGCAGTACCGAGTGTTAATATCAGTATAACTGTATGATGAATTTTATACACTAGTAAAAGTTTCAGTGATTGAAAATAAATTATTAACAGAAAGCCGATAGTACTTTATGAAGGCAGTGTGCAGAGCCTGAATTAATAAGTTTCAAGATAGACAGTAAAACAATTATCCGGACCAAGAAACTGTAGGAGCATGACGAACACTGGACAGCCTAGGAATATTTCGGGAAGTGCCGGTTGAAAATCGCGAAATGTGCCGGGTCGAATAAAACGACGCCTCGTCGTAAGTATCAAGGCTTATGGTGCGGGCGTAAGCGAATAAGAGGACTGCGAAAGTGTAATGGGTCATAGGCACCTACAAGTGTTTTGTTGTATGAATTATTGTAACTTCATAATTAAGGTGTTAATAATGAGTAATCGCCCAGCAGTGGTTTTTTATATAAATGTTATAAAGTTCGGCAAGATGAACGAGTAAACAAATATGGGCCCATGAGGCTTCTTAATCGCCATGAGACAATGGAATTCTACACGAATTTGATATATTTGGGATGTTATCGCAATAAGACGGGGATAGGTGGAAATTAATCATGGTTACATAACGTAACACATGGATCGATTCACAAATCCACAATTTTATTTAAGATAGATGGATGAACTAATTTACATTAACATAATTATGGGTTAGATTAATTGATTATTTGTTTGTTGTATATAATGTAAATATGGGTTATATCTTTCAATTAATGCATGCTGTTTTAATAGAGCAAACGCCTGAAAAGCCTTACATCTGATCTGATCTATAATATGCCGATTCCGGTGTTATGAGTGGCAGAAGAGTCCAAGCACCGAGGATTAATTAGTGAATTAAATGGTTGAAGAGTTCCAGTGGAATAAATGGACTTCAAATGTAAAGGATGGAATAATTTAGCACTTGCAACGACTGGGTGGAGATTCTCAGCCGCGAGGTGCCATGGGATTTGAGATATGTCTTGGGGGGGCACATGGTGTTCCCATAAATTGACGACAGTACAAAAATGAAGGTTGCGTTTCGAATACCGTTATTGTGTCCCGACCAATGTGAAATCGGATCTTGGTGGTTCATATTGGGATTTAACGTATGTGACTAAATTCTAACGATTGGAAATTAAAATATAAAAAATTCAAATTAATAATAATAATAATAATCCAAGTAAATCAGGTCTTAATTGATTGCTTAGTGCCAAACTAGACCAAAATTGTAAAAGGTTAAGCATTAAACATAAATATAGTTAACTGCAGTGTAACAAGTGAAATTAATTTATCATAATAATAATTTGAAGAAGAATAAAAAGAAAAATTTATATTATTTCTGAGAATAATAATAATAATGATGAAATGAAATTAAAATATTAAATCAATGATGAATAAGTGTTACAATAATGATGATCTCCACTAATGAAAATATTATTATTATTATTATTATTATTATTATTTGAAGAAGCAGATGAAGAAGAACTTACAATATTATTTCTGAGAACAATAATAATAATGGTGAAATGAAGTGAAAATATTAAATAGATGATGATTCAGTGTTACAAAAATGATGATCCCCACTAATAATAATTTATTATAAAACTGATCAGTAATTTGTGCAGATTGATTATGAGGAAACACGACCCTCTGTTTGAAACGTCGGCGAAGGTTAGCATATAATATTCCCGGATGATAAATGATAATAATCAAATAAAGGATGATAATCGAAATAAATGATAATAATAAAATAATTATTATGGTAACCAAAATAAATGATAATAATCAGACAAATAATGATAATGATAATTATATAAAAATCAAAGGAAAATATACAGTAGAGTCTCGATTATCCGACCTAAACGGGACCTGGAGTACGTCGGATCATCGAAAATGTCGGATAATACAGAATAACTTCGAAAATGAACTGAAACAATCATCAAGGCTATACTCTAGTACTAAAACAAGGACATGTTTTACGGTACTCTGTTTATTGAATTATCAATTCAATTGTACAGTACATTCAGTATTGAACGAAAACATTCCAGATGTCTTACGAAAGGAAACTTTTCTCCACAGATATTAAGCTGCCTAATGCCGTACCTTTTTTTCCACCGATCAAGCCACCCAGCACTGGCAGGAAAATTAGGGCTCCCTTCATTAAACCCCTTCCGGAAATACGCAGCCTTTTCCTGTAGAATGGGGCCAGATATTGGCAGGTCCTTCTCCCGGTGTTGAGATAACCAAATAAATAGTGCTTCACTTACTTTTTCGGACTCACATTTTTCATTTTTTCTCTGCTCTCGTAGAGCACCACTTTTAAATTTCTTCCCTCTGTTTTTTCCAGTCTGCCACAGTAACACATCCAACATCCATAATCTGGAGCCACATTTTGAAGAATTTCCCCTTTGTTCAGTCTCTTTAATGCAGTCGTCTTCTATAGAAACAATCACTTTCTTCCATTTACTCGCTATACTCACAGAGGATATGAAAACTAGAACATCCGCACCCAACCAATACTACAATGAACAATGACTGAAGACTCACTGCACCTGTCCTTGAGGAAAAAACTGTCCTACCGCCAGCGGTCAGGCCAGTGCTTGTCACATAGTTGCACCCTCCACAGCGGGTGTGCCTGAATTTAGGCTCCACCAAAAGTTCAAATTAAGTCTACCAGTGTCGGATAACACGGAATGTCGGATAAGCGAAGGTCGGATGAGCGAGACTCTACTGTAATAGGGACAGTCGTCGTGTGTCGGATTGGTCGGAACCATCACTGGTACACCACATGGGAGATATTTGGCAGTATGTGCGAATTAACAGACGGACGGCACGTCATAATTATGCGAGCATAACAAATAACCTTACCGTACGTTATTGTCGTATTGACAAATGTAAATACTGAGTTAAGCTTTGAGGTGATGAGCTATGTCTGGCATGTTAGTAAATCTGGTTATGTAGGCTAGGGTTTGACCATCCAATTAGTTCCCGTTTTAGATAAGATAACATTTCCACGGTGCGAATCCGGCCTACCTGAATGTAACTAACTGGAGGCGACTCATATCCCACGGAACATGGATATGATGGTAAATAAAGTTTATTCTCATGTCCACATCTCCAAAATAAGATATCCAGCGGTGAAATGTCCACTCATAGGGACGTGAAATAGATCCCCAGTGATCAGCGGGACAAATTAACCGAATGTTATTCACCCCACCAGAATAGTGAGGTGAAACCAAATTTATGTACTCTTTTTCAGGATGGAAGTTCTAAAGTGTAATAATTGTCATCACTTGCAGTTTGCAAATTAAGTTAATAAATTGCTCCTTATTACAAATTCAATAGGAAACAGTTTTCATATTGTTTTATTGTAGTTAGTCTAGTATGCCCATGGAATTTAAGTTGTCACTTCCCAGTCCTATTGTGGAGTCCTATAATTTGTGTCTATGAATGAGCCTTCCCCTACCTTAATTTGCATGCCCCGTTCATCCCTGTGTTTATTTGTGTGCCTATATTTTTTTATTGATTAAATTTTTGATATCTATTAAGAACTGGTCACCCCTGAGATTAATGCTAGCCTGGGACTCAGAGGGTGAGCGGGTGCAATATGCAATTCATTCTGTCAAGGATACAAAGAACGAATCTCTAGCCAAGAACACGGTTACTGAAGACAAAAAGTGGACTGTCTTCCAATAATGCCATTTGCTGGAGGCCATGGTGTAAACAGGATGGACATTCTTTCCCATCACCTTCAAAGAGTGGTCTTTAATGAGCTGCTGCATAACAAGACAATCAATTCTGTAAAATACAGGTAACAACTGGACATTTTGAAGGAACCCCGTGCTCCAAAGATAATCTGTCCAATTTATATTTCAAGATCTCTTCTTTAACATCATGACCAATAAATTATTTTGATGTAGCTCTTCGCATCATCCTGCCACCAAAATTCCAGCTCTATGCAACTGATGTAGTGTAAGAAATAATAATAATAATAATAATAATAATAATAATAATAATAATAATAATAAGCCAGGCTGAGTGGCTCAAGCCATTGAGGCGCTGGCCTTCTGACCCCAACTTGGCAGGTTCGATCCTGGCTCGGTCTGGTGGTATTTGAAGGTACTAAATAAGTCAGCCTCATGTCGGTAGATTTACTGGCACGTAAAAGAACTCCTGTGGGACATATTTCCAGCACTTCAGCATCTCTGTAAACCGCTGAAGTAGTCAGGGGGACATAAAGCAAAGTAACATTATTAATAATAGCCTAATAATAATGTGCTAAAAAACACAGCTGTCGCAGAACAATGTGCAATAGAGACATACAAAGAGAGTCTTAAAAACATTTTATCACAGGAACGTCACTGACACAGAAATTTTCAATTACACCAACGTCTTCTTGCCCTTCCAAAACTCTGGCAACTTTACATATAATTATTGTTATTTTTTAAATACACTTTTAATTTCCTGTTTAGTAGCTTCTACTTTGGAGTTCTGTGTGAATGAATTATTTTCTCGGTGCCATGCATTTCATGAACTGTCTCGGTCAACAAGTCGATTGATTTTTCTGATTTATAAACCAACTTAAAAAAAAGAAGAAGAAAAAAACCAAGTTTGCAGCTATGCTAGTTGATTACTGTTTGAAATATGAAGAAATTCAACTGAAGAAGTGTCACCCTCATTCAGTTCATCTTTCACTAATTTAATATTTTCAAAATTGTCTGCATGACACACTGTTGCTTCTAATCATGTTCTCCAACAAGTAGCCTACCTATGGGTCAAAGTGGGAGTGCAGGATTTGGATTTTTGGTTTTGATCCAATCAATCCTTGTCCGAGCTTTCACAACAGCTCTTTCTTTTTTTTTTTGCCATTCGAAATTCACCCTTTTATGCCCCAAACTTTTTATCGTGACTTTTAAATTGAAAATAGTTATATTAAGTCAAAATGAGATACATTTACTATATTTACAGTCCTCTTCTTCATCCATTCCCTTTTCCAGATTCTCTCTGGGTAGGGTAGTGTACCAAAGCCCTCCACCTTACTCGATCTTTCCACCACTCCTCTTCCAATACTTTACTGCTATCGACTCCTCTATTTGCAATACGATCCACAACAGAGCTCCTCCATCTCATACTAGGCCGCCCCCTAGGCCTCTTTGTAGCCTCTGTATCCATGAAAGTTCTCTTTGGTATTCTCTATCCTGGCATTCTCATCATGTGTTCATACCATTTTAGCTTTGCTATATCAATCTCTTCTTGAAATTTACACACTCCCACGCTTCTCCTTATTTCCTCATTTCGTATTCTATCTCGTCTTGTCTTTCCCTGTATGCTTCTCAAGAACCTCATTTCAGCTGCTTGTATCTTACTTTGGTTCCGCTTAGTCAACGTCCAGGCTGCTGAAGCATAGGTCAGTGTAGGTTTATAATACGAAGAGTATAAAACCTTCTTCCACTTCATTGGCACATCTTTGTTCCATACAATGTCTCTCACACACACTGGTAGAAACTTGCAAACAGCTGTGTTCGTAAATCAATTTCTCCAACCAAATTTCCATCTTGTGACATCATGCTGCCCAAATATTTAAAAATTTTCACTACTTCAAGAGGTTCATTTCCTATTATCACTCCCCTCGATTTTCTGTTTCCTGTTGTCATGATCAAAGTCTTGCATTTTGCAGTACTAATCTTCATTCCAAAATTGTTTATCTCCCATTCCATAAATCAACTTGTACCTGCACTTCCTCTTCATTATCTTCCCAAACTACAATGTCATCAGCTAAGAGCATAGACTTTACTTGCTTGCCCATCATCTTCTCCTTGATATGATGTAGAATTCTATCCATGATGATAATGAAGAGTAAGGGAGACAATACACTTCCCTGTCTTAAGCATGTCTCAACTCTGAACCATTCAGTTTGACCCACTTTGGTTCTAATACAGCTTTCGCAATTTTGATACAGTGCTATTACCAGCTGCATTGTTTCATTCCCAATTTGTGCCTTTGTCAATGTTTTCCATACCAAATTCCTTGGGACACTGTCATATGCCTTTTCAATATCTAGAAACGTTACTACAATGTCCTTTCCATATTCCCAATACCTTTCCATCATTTGACGCAATGTTAATATTGGGTCAACTGTGGACCTGCCTCTTCTGAATCCACACTGGTGTTCTGCCAATTTTCCCTCTACTCTGTCTCTTATTCATTTATCCAAGACTAGCAAGATACCCGTGCTTCGCTACGGTATTCTACTGAAATTTACAATTGAATGCTTATTGTTTTAGAAATATAATCCGCCAAAATTCGCGATCTGACTCGTTTTCTGCTAGAATCCGCCAAAATTCGCGATCTAACTCGTTTTCTAATAGATTACCGCATGTTTCCTCCCATTCTTCAATCTTCCTTTCCAGCAATCGATTTCGTACTTCCCGGGCTAGGTCCAGATATTCCACCCGGTCAGTTGGGTCCCTAAATCTTTGCCATCTTTTCCTATAAGCATTTTTAATATGGATCAAATCCTTCAGGAGATCCGGCGTGGTGTCGTCTTGGGTGCCTTGGCGGTACTGAACCCGCGGCCAGACTGCATTCTTAGTCATTACCCGTCCAGGACCCTTTTCCAGGGTGGTCCGCACGTTTGACAACGGTCCAGAACATTATTATTATTATTATTATTATTATTATTATTATTATTATTATTATTATTATTATTATGAGATGTTCTGGACTCCACAGCAAGATGCAAGACCGCTACTTGGCGGTAAATTACATCTGCTGCCAGTGTCATTGTTACAATGTGACCAGCACTATCGTCGCGCGTAGGCAAGTGTGCGGGATTTCTGGCGATACCAATGACATACTTCCGTGCATTATTGACCTTATTATAGAGGTGAACAATTTGACGGTCCATTTCATTCCTATCGTTTATCTCAAATGTGTTTAAATTTTTATTTATATGCCAGGAGAATCTACTGTAATCTAAGAACGTTCTCCGAATGAAAAGATGGCTGTTGAAAACGAACCCAGGAAAAATTAAAAATGATCGGTTTATGAATAGGTACATCGAAACTAAATAGCCTGTTTCCAGTCATTCGACAGGGTCAGGAATGGAATTAATAAAGCCCCATCTAGCGGCGACAATAGGAATTGTGCCGGCTGCCAAAGCACACCTCTGGGGCAATGATCGATGAATGACAAATGAAATGAAATATTGGACAGTGTTGCTGTAATGAATGATGACAGGGAAAACCGGAGTCTTCGGAGAAAAACCTGTCCCGCTCCGTTTTGTCCAGCACGAATGTCACATGGAGTGACCGGGATTTGAACCACGGAACCCAGCTGCGAGAGGCCGGCGCGCTGCCACCTGAGCAACGGAGGCTCCTTATAAGTACATTATGAACAGTAAAATCAATTGGTCTCACCTCCTTTTACACCCCACTGCCGTTAAGATTATTAACCCCCCCCCCAAAAAAAAATTAAAAGAAGGCGTGTTTCTTTATGTTTAAAGGAGATTCAAAACACCAATGTTCACGTCTGTTACCTTCAGTTTTGGGACATAAGTATCCCCATAAAAATAATTCACTTTTTTTCACTTTCTTTCACACTCCCCCCCCGTAAGAGCATTTTCCGGCAAAAAATACTTGTTTCTTTAATAGTAAAGGATCTTCTAAGTAGCAATTATCACGACTCTAACTTCTTCAGTTTTTGATTTGTGTGTCCTCATGAAAGGAATTCAGCTCCTTTTCACTCCCGCCCCCCCAAGATGGTTCCACCACCCCCAAAGCACGTTTTTCTTTGTTTAAGGAGATTCAAATACCAATTTCACGTCCGTAACAACTTCAGTTTTTATTAGATGTATGTATTCTCATACAATTAAGTCAATTAATTTTTCTATTCTTTCAACTCCCCCCCCCCCAACCCTTAATTGGATTTTCCGAGATTACGTGTTTCTTTACTTTTAAAGCTGATTCCAAATGTCTAATTTCACGTCTGTAATATCTTCATTTTTGAGATATCAGTAGCCTAATTAAAAGAATTCGACACCATTTTCAGTCACTTTTACACCCGCCCCCCTTTCCACACTAGTGGTATTTCCGAAAACTAAAAATACACGTTTCTTTATTTTTAACAGAGATAAAAAATACCATTTTTTCACTTCTGTAACATGTTAAGGTTTTGAGATATACTGTTGAAATTATCATTTTAAAATTTCACCCCTTTTTAGTTCCCCTTAAGTCGAGTTTCCGAAAACAAATCACCTATCTTTCTTTACATTTACAGGAGATTCCAAATACCACATTTTAAGTCTGTAACATGTTACGTTTCTCAGATATTCTGTAGATATAGTCTTTCAAAAAATTCACCCCAATATGTCACTCCTGTTTAACTGCCATTAATTGGAATTTCCAAAAAAAAAAAAGTGTTTCTTTATTTTCAAAGGAGATCCCATATACAAATTTTCAGTTCTGTAATATCTTCAGTTTCAGAGATATATGTATCCTCATTAAAGGCATTCAACCCATTATTCACCCTTTTACACCCCTCCTATTCGGATTTACAGAAAACGAAAAATACGTGTTCCTTTATTTTTAAAGGAGATTCTAAATATCAATTTTTACATGTGCAAACTTTTAAAGTTTTGAAATATAGATAAACTCATTTTAAAAATTCATCCCCCTTTTCCCCCTCCCATTAATTGGATTTTCCAAAAACAAAAAAAAATACGTGTTTCTTTATTTTTAAAAGAGATCAAAAGTACCAATTTTCAGGTCTGTAATATCTACAGTTTCTGAGATATAAGTACCGGTATCCTGATTAAATGCATTCAACCTCTTTTTCACCCTTTAAAAACCTGTCCTATTGGGATTTTCTGAAAACAAAAAAATACGTGTTTCTTTATTTTTAATGATGATTCTAAATACCAATTTTTACATCTGTAAACTTTCTTTCAAAGTTTTGAGATATAGATACACTCATTTGAAAAATTCACCCCATTTTTACCCCCGGATTAATTGGATTTTCCAAAAACAAAAAAATATGTGTTTCTTTATTTTTAAAGGAGATACAAAACACCAATTTTCAGGTTTATAATATCTTCAGTTTCTGAGATATAAATATCCTCATTAAATGCATTCAACCCCTTTTTCACCCCTTTCCACCCCTCCTATTGGGATTTTCCGAAAACAAAAAAATACATGTTTGTTTATTCTTAATGAAGATTCTAAATACCAATTTTTACATCTGTAAACTTTCAAAGTTTTGAGATATAGAAACACTCATTTTAAAAATTCACCCCCCTTTCCCTCTCCCATTAATTGGATTTTCCAAAAAACAAAAAAATACGTGTTTCTTCATTTTTAAAAGAAATGAAAAGTACCAATTTTCAGGTCTGTAATATCTACAGTTTCTGAGATATAAGTACCGGTATCCTGATTAAAGGCATTCAACCCCTTTTTCACCCGTCCTATTGGGATTTTCTGAAAACCAATAAATACGTGTTTCCTTATTTTCAAAGAAGACTCTAAATACCAATTTTTGCATTTGTAAACTTTTAAAGTTTTGAGATATAGATACACTCATTTTAAAATTTCACCCGCTTAGCAACGGAATATCCAAATATCCTCTCTTAGCGAGCACCTACATCTTAATATGAATGAATCCCCAAAATTTCATTTCATTATGTCCAGTAGTTTTGGCTCGGCGATGATGAATCAGTCAGTCAGTCAGTCAGTCAGTCAGTCAGTCAGTCAGTCAGGACAAGCTATTTTATATATATAGATTCTTTCAAGGCTCTTAGCTGTATGAGGTAGCAGTGTCACTCCTCTGTAATTCTGACATTGCTTCCTTTCTCCTTTCTTGAAAATTGGTATAATGACCTCTTTCGTCCCCTCTTTTGGAACAGACTTTTCTTTCCATATTACTCTGAAGAATCTATACAACCACTGTAGACCAACTGGTCCCGCTGCTGTTATTTCTATGGTGACTTCGTCAATTCCAGCTGCCTTGCCTCGTTTCATTCTTTTAGTGGCCCACTCAATCTCTGCCATGGACACTTCGTTTTCCTTATCTTCCATCTATACTAAATCTGATTCTTAGATTTCTCCTTGTACCGAGGTATTCTGCACGTTGTCAAGCTGTTCAAAGTATTTTTCCCACCTCTTCAATATATCCTGCTTCTGTGCCATCACTTCCTCCTGATAATTTTTAATGAAGTTTGCACCTTCACCTGGGTTTTTCTTCTTTTTTTACCCACTTTTTGCTTCCGGTTGTATCTTCTTGCAGAGATTCAGTGAATTTTTACCAGCATTTCTTTTTCTCTTCTTGAACCACCTTGGAGCACTCTTTCTTGCAGTGCCTGTATTCAGTTTTGTGTTCTGTTGTTCCATTTCTCAGCCATCTTTTCCAAGTTTGGTTTCTCCTGTTTTACTACATCTTTTACCCTGTTATTCCACCAGGGCATTTATTGATCTTTCTTCCTTCCTGATACTCTTCCACAGGTCTTTTCTGCAGACTTCACCATGACTGTTCTAAAGTATGCCCATTCTTCTTCGACCCTTCCGATGTCTTCCTTAGGTATACTTGTTTTAATATGTGTCTAAAACTCCTCATTTATTTCCTTCTCCTGCAATTTCCACACCCTTAGTTTTCTCTGCCTATTCTCAGTCATCTTTTGTATCTTTCCCATCTTTAACTTAGCTATCACAACTCTGTGATCTCCTTCAAAAGATTCACTTGGGAGGGCTGTTACATCTACCAAAATTTTCCTGTTACCTCTCTCGACCAAAATGTAATCCATCAAAGTTTTGATTTTGTTATCCCAGCTATATCTTGGTATCTTCTGACTGTTTTTCTTTCGAAACCATGTGTTACCAACGATCAGCTCATTTCTTCTACAAAAGTCTACCGAAATATCTCCAGCCTTGTTTCTCTTCCCATATCCAAATGGTCCTATGTATAATCTCTTCATCTCCCATTCCTTCCTGACCTACTTGGGCATTCATATCTCCTATGATCCCAACTTGTTTGTCCTGTATATAGCCTTCCAGATATTCAAGGTATTCATCTAAATCCGTATTTGTATTTCCTGTTTGTTGAGCATACCCTTGAATTATATCTTAATCAACATGTCATTTATGTTTTCCACCAATTCTAGGCATTCCTTTAGGTCTTTTCTGATTATGAGACATTCACCAGTTTTGGCTTCTCTTCCTCCACTTTAGTATAAGGTGTATCCTTTCTGTAGCTTCCTCTCATCTTTTCCTTTCCATTTGGTCTTACTGATTCCCAGCAATGCTATATCTTTGTCAACCATAAACACTACAATTTCTTCCACACTTTCCCTCTTAGTGTCACTATATTTAGAGTACTTGCTGCAAATATAGTTTTCTTCACACAATACAGGAGCGGGTACAAAAGTGCCCATTGGTCACGAGTCCTGAAAGGATACGACAAAATGATATTTTAATTTTAAATGTAGTTGATAATGATAAATTAAATTTCTTTACAGTGAAATAATTTTATTTCACTATGGACACTATTTTACAAATATTTTGTTAAATCACCTGTTTCAACCAATATTTGAATATACATAGTCTCAACGCTAAAAAATCTGAATATCAAAATGGCACGTCTGGGCGAAACTCTGCAAATGCACACGGCCTAACCACCCAAAAGCTGGTTCTATTCCTGTGATTGTAAAATCTGAATATTTCTGCCATATTCGTTTAGAGTATAGGACAAAAAAGTTTTCTCTTTGTGATATTCAGCAAAGCAATATCTATCAAGTGGAACTTTGTATCTCTCACAAGCCATTACCATCTTCACCTTGCGACAAAGGGCACATGTCTTAGCTTGCCCATTTATGATGAGATGAACTCTATGAGTCTCATGAGCAGGTTTGCTTATCCTATCACAATATTACATTGGCCCTTGTGTCTTTGGAGGGGTATCATACTTCTGGAGAACTGTCGCCCGAATCTTCAGGAGGTCCAATAAAAACATCGGCACAAAGGTCTCAAGATTCTAAATTATCTCTGCCACAGTAAAATGCCATATGCTGGAAGATGGATGTTGGATATAACGATGATATTTTGTACAAAAACCTAACAGGAACAAGACCAACGTTGCTTCATAAACAGACTAGTTATCATTACACTGTTATTAAAAATATTTTTTGAATCCGATTTTGATATTTTCTTGAATCATTTTGTATCAGTGTCTAGATAATAAACTTCTTAGTTTTAGCGTACTTTTTGGATTCAATTATGTTTTATATTAACATTTTTTTCACTGAATTTGTCTCAGCAAGTTATTTATTGCTCCATCTAGTGATGTAAAATATTGTATATTGTTATTGTTCATTATGATTTTGAGCACATTTTTAGCTTGCATTATGTAGATTACTCTAACCTCCTCCCCCCTTATTTCAATGAAGATGGCTCAAACGAGTCTAAACATGTTTGAATTTTATTGCTCTGTCTAATGATGGAATTATGTTTTGTATTGAACTAGGAGGATATTTTGTAAAGTGAAAACAGTCAATACAGAATGATTCTAATATCTATATATATAAAATAAGAGTTTTGTCTGTACATTGCTCAGAATTTGAAAAAAAAAAAAAAAAAAAAAAAAAATTGTATTTCTGTATCATTCATGTCCGCAGTAACAAGGAAATGCACTTTTTTCTTTTCCGTAATTTCTGTCTGTCTGTCTGTATGTACACGCATCACTTGAAAACGGCTGAAGAGAATTTGATGAAAATCGGTATGTAAAGTTGGGGGATGAGCCACTACAATCTAGGCTATAAATCATTTTTTTCACGCTGAGTGAAATGGTAGTTTAGGGGAAGGCCTAAAATTTAATTCTCAAATATTTATATTTTAAGTGGTCCTGTCGATAAATACTACATAGTTAAAGTTACATAGAATTAAATTTCCGATCATTTATGTCTTATACAATTTTACCGTACCGGCTATGATAAAACTGATATTCATGTATTTCGACTTTTGTTGCTAAGTCCACATCAATGCCGAGCCACGAGAAAATGGGTGAACAGAATTTAATGAAAATCGGTATATAGAGTCGGGGAAGAAAAAACTGTAGTCTAAGCTATAAACAATTTTACTGAACCTGGGTGAAATGGTAGTTTAGGGGTAGGTGCCTAAAATTTAATTTGTAAATACCTTCTTTATGGCTCCTATAGAAAAGTACTACATAACAAAAGTTACAGAGAATACAATTTCCGATCATTTATGTTTTATTCAGTTTTACAGTACCGACTATGATAACAGTGGTATTTCAGAGTCAGAAGAAAACTAAATGCGAAGACCTACAATATTGAAAGCGCATAACATTGATCAACAATAACATTACATTGACCATTCTTTGTTGCGATGTTCTTTGCCTCTTATCGTGCCCTCAACTCCGATAGATGGGATTACTGTTGCGTGCCGAGTATAACAGCCTGACTCAATATTGGCGGGAAAGAGCTGGGGAGTTAGAAAACTTTTTTCTTTAGCATGCCATTCCTCTGGTTCATACATTGTCTGATACTGCTGGTACGTAACACACTGGTTCATCAGTATTCCAGCTATTCGTTCCCTACTCTGACACGCTGTTTTGAATGAGCAGTGTGCAGATTTGGCAGAGGCTCACTTAGTAATAGTAGTATGACCTGGTCTAGAATTACAATTTAGGCCTATTCCAAATTATAGCACTACAATTCACTAAATAATTCAAAATTCAACCCTGAAAAGAGACGTTACTTAAGAAAAGCGTCTTCCTCTTCACTTTTACTAAACTCTACATTCATTTTGTTCCAAATTAGCAGTGAAGAGGGGTTTTCTCCTCTGGTTTGGAGGAAAAATTTGCCTCCAAGTCAGTTAGATTTTTCCGCCACCATTTTAGTGAAATGAGATTTTCTGACTCAACGGGTACTCCTAGGAAAGAGATTAGTGAAAGGGCATAGATTTGTCCTCATGGGACTCCCCGCTATTCGACGCCCCCCCCCCCCCCGACGAGAAAAGACGAAGTGTGTTCACGGATCAAGGCTTGGCCATTCCAGCTCTGGAACTTTGGACTGTTAGATCGGCAGCGTAGTACTGTTTGTTAAAAGTGAGAAAATGCGTGGTTTTTCATTTGATTGAGTATTTCATGTTGCTTTTAATCACGCCATTCCTACTGACGTCATTGTAATGACCCATGTTCATTTCACTTGGGAAAACCACTAAAGCAGTCTTTCTGAGAATGTAAAAAAGCAGGTGGAGAGTGAGTGTCTGCCATTATAATGAAAACTCCCCATCCTGATTGTGACTGATAGTAGGCAAGCAACCGAGCTCGATAGCTGCAGTCGCTTAAGTGAGGCCAGTATCCAGTAATCGGGAGAAAGTGGGTTCGAGCCCCACTGTCAGCAGCCCTTGAAGATGTTTTTCCGTGGTTTCCCATTTTCACACCAGGCAAATGCCGGGGCTGTACCTTAATTAAGGCCGCGGCCGCTTCCTTCCACTTGCTAGGCCTTTCCTATCCCATCGTTGCTATAAGACCTATCTGTGTTGGTGCGATGTAAAATGAATAGCAAAAGAAGTAGGCAAGCAGACCTACCATCACAATGAAAATTCCCTAACCCAGTCTTCATATCAGAAAAGACGTTTGGTGACTTCCCCGTCATGTTTCTAGGGTAACGTTACTATGCAATATAATACAATCTTGCTCACAACGTGTACACTACCTAACCTAGAATTCTGTATACAATGTAGAATTCCGTAGCAAAGCACGGGTACATCAGCTAGTCCTGTAATAAAACTATATTTTCAAGCATTATGTGTAAGAAATATTGCAATTACTTTGGTAAAAAAATGCTTAATACATTTCAAACATGTTTGTAGGATTCAAGTCCAATGGGCACTTTGATGCCCACTTTAAGTTTTACGTATCACAGAATCACACTAAGTGCACATGAAAATAGTGACACTGACATCACTGTACATTTTGATATGATCTTTCTCAGATAACAATTCAATTACGCAGATGATAGTGTGTATGAAGCTTACCACCTCTTTGAAGGTGTTACAACATTCCAAACACCCTTCCTTCCTTGCAAATATCAGTAAGTGATCAAACGCAATTCTTGATAGGCACAATATTCTTGTCAATATTGTCCCTATTTCTTGCTGACAATGTCCAGACATATTTAAAACACCACTGTTTCCTCTAATAATGAAATTTTCAAGAGATCACAAAAAAACGCCTGTTGGGCATAAATGGGTTAATTTGTCCTCTTCAACATATAAGGTATGTACCTGCTCATGCACTCTGTGAAAACCATGTATTAAACAAGTTACAAGGTGCAAGTTAAAACACCTCTGATTTTTTTCCTCACTAACTAATTACATGAAAACCATGAAACTTGTGTCACTTCTTGACGTAATTTCCCTGCAGCTGTATATCACAACGCCGACACCATGATTCCATGGCCACTGCAAATGCCTCTTTAGGGGTCTGTTTTGACCACGGGAAAATAGCTAATGCAACAGTGGCACGCCTAGTGAATGTATTGTTTGAAACAGTCAAAAGTCGCTAGGAGCCAGGTCAGGTGAGTAGGGAGCATGAGATAGAAACTGCTGCGTCATGTTCGCACCCACCAGGAGAACACCTGTAGCATGCAGGATTGTGTGCGCTGATCCCATGGAAATGCTAATGTTCCACACTCATTCGTGATCCTCAAAAGCAACTTTCTCCACTCGCTCACTCGTGTTGTCAGACCAGCTTGTGCAAGGCCGAGATTGTCTTGGTTTGTCGTCACAGGATATTCTGCCTTCTTTGAACTATCACACCCACGAACGCACATCCATGACACCATCACCACATGTCTCGCTTAACTGGCCATGAATTTCAATCGGTGTCACACCACGCAAATGGAGAAAATGAACAATTACACACTGATCTTGTAATGATTGCCTTGATTAACTCATACTGGCTATACAGTATCAGCACATAAGTGAAGCGTTTGTTGATGTAATGCTGAAAGTAAAGGAGTGTGTTCTTTCTTGTTTGCCAATCACCATTTAAATATAAAAAACAGTCCTTACTCTTGTTCACTGCTGCTAGGGTTCTTTGTGACATACAGTGCTCCCACCAGAAGCATGCACTGACAAAGTGTGTCTGCTGCCTTCATGATAAATGGAGCAGCATCCATAAGCAAGAGCAAATATGACCCCATTTGTTCATAACTGCAGAGATTCATTGAATAAGCAAACCATCGTTATATGATTAGATGCTGATATTTCTGTACATGCTATTGGCCAACTGCTTGGAAACTATTTCATTCCTTTCTAGCATACCTACCACAATGTTTCCCTCCCCTGGAGTCCAATGATTAATTCATGCTTACCCATTAAAAAAAAAAATTACATTCCAGCCTGATCTTCCCCGGTATTTCTTCATAACATGCAGAGATATACATTCTTAATGTACATTCAACTGGTGTTTGAGAATGTGTGTATTTTGAAAGAAATTTTCTAAGGTCTGGAATTTTCAATTTATATAAAGGAATATCAGATGTAAGAAGGCTCTGCATAATATTCAGACATTTTTGAAAATGGGGAATGTGAAATGGAAGTTGCTTCACCTAAAAGAACTTGTCTACAAGTTGCACGTAAAGTGGCCATTCATTGTTTACTACTTGTTAAATGCTGTAAGACTTGAGATTACTGATCTGCATTTACAAATTTCCCACATTTTTGAGAGAATAGAATTTTCCCATTACTTGCGAAAATTCCACTAAATTCAGTAACATATTGCTGCAAACAAGAAAGAACGCTCGCCTTTACTTTCAGCATTACATCAACAAACACTTCACTTATGTGCTGATACTGTATAGTCAGTATGAGTTAATCAAGGCAATGCCAATAACTGAAGAATATTCAAGACCAATGCATTGCTTCATTTCATAGATTCCCTATGAAGGGAGGGAGAGCGAGTGAGCTACATCGTGCAATCAAGGTCACAATGCAATACATTTAACCCTTTGGGGTCCAATGCTGGACTTAGTCTGGCAGAACTTCAAGGTAATATACTGTATTTCATATGCTGCAGCGAAAATGGTCCAGAGTTTTACGCAGTATACAGCCCAGGCATGGCTGTTATGTGCTGTAATCTGCTTTTAATTTGCTTCAGCTGATTTGCTTTTTTCTATGGAGATATTTCATCACTGGTACTGCTGTGTTTACATTTGTTATCAACATGGCATCCATCAGTCGTGACATTGAACCTGATGATGCTTATGAACAGTTGTGCGACAGTGGCGATACTGATAATTTGATGATGTGAAAGTCTGAAAGTGACAGTGTTCTTGAATCTGAGAATGATTTTTTGATTGAGGAGGAAGAAATTGAGGTGGAAGACAGTGGCAAAAACTAGTGATGGTGAATGATACCAGTGTTCTAGCACGATCGAGCCAACCCCATAAGCGCAGAGGTTCGAGCCTGTTTGAAGCAGCTCGAGCAGGCAAGTGACTAAAGGCGGAGTCTGACCTGGGCTACAGCACGAATGTGCAGATAAGCAAACAGCATATGAAGTGAAGCACCACTCACGCAGTTGTGTATGATATTGATAATGAAGGTGCATGCTGTCTGTCCATAAAATTAGGAGGGTTAGATTATGATAATATGCTATGAAAAGGACAAGGCATGCATCCGTTATATTCCAAGCATATTAACGGAAGTGAAAAAATGAAAACCTACAACCTGTTACCCAGTCAGTGACCGGGTCAGGGATGGAATGAATTAAGCCCTCATCTTGCGGCGAGGATAGGAACTGTGCCGGCTGCCGAGGCCTGTCGCACTCCTCTGGGGCAATGATTTATGACTGACAGATGAAATGAAATGATAGTGGAGAGTGTTGCTGGAATGAAATATGACAGGGAAAACCAGAGTACCCGGAGAAAAACCTGTCCTGCTTTGTCCAGCACAAATCTCACATGGAGTGACGGGGATTTGAACCATGAAACCCAGCGGCGAGAGGCCGACGTGCTGCCGCCTGAGCCACGGAGGCTATTAACAGAAGTATTTCCTCCCAATGCAGTACTTGTGTATCTTGTAACAACTGTACGTTTGACGCAACATTATGAATATGGTATTATTATTCTTACGTTGTCATGCTTTGGGCGGCTAAGACAGCTGTTTTTTTTTTTTTTTTTTTTTTTTTGCTAGTTGCTTTACGTCGCACCAACACAGATAGTTCTTATGGCGACGATGGGACAGGAAAGGGCTAGAACTGGGAAGGAAGTGGCCGTGGCCTTAATCAAGGTACAGCCCCAGCATTTGCCTGGTGTGAATATGGGAAACCACAAAGACAGCTGTCTACCGCTGCACGTGAGGTGCTCTCTCTGTCCTCAATATTGGGGGTTTGAATCCCCTCCTTGGGAAAGAATTACACTTTTGCTCGTATAAAGAAACTTCAATAAGATAAAATCATCAATCGTGTACACAAATAAATGTATAAATATTATTATGAAGCAATGTTAGGTAACTGATTGCGCGAAATATATCAAAATCAGAAGTATCTCTTCTGTGATTCGGGATTTCAAGCTTTAACCAAATTTCAGGTCAATTGGTCCAGTAGTTTTTGAGCCTACCCGTAACAAACAAAACAGACACCATAAAATTTTTAGTAATGGTACAGATGATCAGAATGAACTAGTGGCAAATGTGTTAACAACTGAAGACAAAATATTATAAATTTTTAGTCTTATAACCAGGGCCCAGATTTCAATGATATGTCATCTTTTAATTGGTGCGTCATAGAAGTTGCTAAGTTATATACAAATCCTGTTCACGGCCCCCAGATTACAGAAATGCGTACTTATTAAGTCATTTTTTCATAATTTTTTGAAGTATTTGATTTTTAGGTAATTAATTTTTTGCTTTTTTGCATCATTTTGTCATTTTTAATTATTTTATTTTTCTTATTGGTTATTTTAAAAAAAGAATCCACGTTTTACGTCATCAACCAACTGGTTCCTATATCTTGACGTACTTGAAGGTTGAAATAGATGTTGATTCCCATAGGGAATCTGAAATATTTGTCCCGAATAAGTAAATTTATAATACCAATATGAATGGTCTATTATTGGACATTATAAATTTTCCAGCTAACTCATTTCTGGTAGACAGCATTAGAAGGTTTACGTGAAGGTTCATCTTCGAAAGTTTCTGCACTCAGTTGTGAGCCGAGTATAGTCCGCGCACCTTTTAGCGATATCTTTTTGTATGGGTAGGACGAGTAAGAAGGGAGCTCTCCCGGTAATACTGCCAACTGAATGGAAATGAAATTTTAATTGAATCGATAATATGATCGATCGATATGAATTGCTTAAACCTTTAGGGCCGATTGCAGAAACGATGACTAGTTTTAAGCCGAAGACATCGTCTACCTAAACAACGTCTAAACCGTTCACGATCTTCCATTGCATAAACAATGTTCAGTCGATGTTTAACTAGACATCCCTTAACGTTTCAATTTTGGTTTGAAAATGGAGACAGAAGTATCTTTCATGCGACTCTTTGCTTGTCGCAACCAATGAAATTCGTCGGTGCGCGCGCCGAACGCCAGTCAGCTGTTTGTTTGCCTACACATTACTCAAATATGGTTGAACATGACCTGCCCACAGATAAAGAGTATCGCTTTCGGTGGAAATTAAATCTCCTATTATCGTCACTAAAGCGACACGCCACCGTACGGGGAAGTGTAGCTTTCATTATAGCGTTGTTACAGTGAGTGTAATCTACTCATAAATACGGTAGCTTCGACGAAGGGAAGATGAAGCAATAGTAATGTGTAACCGAGTGTGTTGTACGGGCTGTATAGATGTAGCTTGCATTCTGGAGATCGCAGGTTCAAAACGCATCATCGGCAGCCCTGAAGATTGTTTTCCGTAGTTTCCCTATTTTTACACCAGGCAAATACTAGGGCTGTTATTATGGCCACGGCTCTTCTTCCCCAGAACTCTTTAAACGATAATCACCACCACTTGCCTTTTCCTATCTGACAGTTGCCGAAAACTTATACGATTATATATATAAAAATCCCATACAACCTACTTTTTAGTTTTCACTATTATGTGTGTGTACTTGGCAGTAAATATAAGTGAATCCCTCCCGGTTGATGTATGTGACAGCCCTCAGACGATCGGGACACGTAATTCTGATGTGTATGTAGTCGAAGTGACCTATAATTCCAATGAAATTAAACTATGTACACAATAATATATCGATTGCCAAGAATTGTATTCAAGTTAAGTTACCGGACTGTCACTTTGTCAGTCTCGAGAAACAAGTGTCTCGTAAAGCGAAACCTTATTTTATGATTATCTCCCGTGCATGTAAAACGAACTGCTGCGATTTAGCAGTGGGCGACCCACAGAAAGGCCGTCGGACTAACCTTTCTTCCCGGAATCGTCTCAACATGATAATACAAATTACATATTTCATGGTACATAACCTCTGATTGTGATTCACTCCTCTCATTTGAGGTTAAACAGTGCTCTCGGCAGTGTTTAAACATGACCGGTTGAACATCGGTTTTAGACAGTGTCTAAGTGATAAATTAAGTCTCTGCAATGCGGCAGCCATGCTTAAGCATTGTTTAACCGTAGACATCGTCTAAATACTGTTTCTGCAATCGGCCCTTATTATCTTAAGTCAACAACTGTGTCATACACACATTATATAACATTTCTCAATGCGAATCTTGTTCCCAGCATGAATTCTATAGCTTGGCTTTGCTGCGTAAACAACAACAGTACTAGTACGTACAGTGTATGCCAGATGTCGCACAGTGATGCATAAGCGATTCATAGTTTGTGTTTCAAAGGTTGCCAATACGAATCTCGAAGATACCCGAGGTCGACCTATTCAGCACTAGGGTGTCCATGTATCGCTAAAAGGTGCGCGTACGGTATGTAGCTTTGTACATCCCTCACCTCTGTGTCTTAACAGGAGTTGAAAGCTAAGCTATTCTTGGGTGACCTTCAGACGAGGGCTAAGCCTTTATCAGTTCACCAGGGAAGTGTGTTCACAGTGTGACGTCAGCAGTGAGATATTTCTGCCAGTGTACTCTATCTCCTTCTTCCTTCAGGTCAGTTTTAGTTGTACAGTTTGTAGATGTCAGTTATGTGTAACCATTTTGAGTGCGTGTTAAAATGCCAAAGGTAAAACGATCCAAGGCAGGTCATTTGAGACAAAATGTCTCTAAATTCGGGGAAGATACCTTTTCTACAGATGGTGAAATACTATTCTGTAAATTGTGTGAAGTGAAAGTGGCAGCAGCAAAAAGATTCACACCAGGAGAGTTGGCCGTGCGCGTAGAGGCGCGCGACTGTGAGCTTGCATCCGGGAGATAGTGGGTTCGAACCCCACTGTCGGCAGCCCTGAAGATGGTTTTCCGTGGTTTCCCATTTTCACACTAGGCAAATGCTGGGCCTGTACCTTAATTAAGGCCACGGCCGCTTCCTTATAACTCCTAGGCCTTTCCTATCGCATCGTCGCCATAAGACCTATCAGTGTCGGTGCGACGTACAGCCCCTAGCAAAATAAAAAAGATGCACAGTTCAACAGCATGTTAGTTGCGACAAACATGTGCGTGGTATTCAGAATATCAGCAGAAAGAAAAGTACTCAACAGTTACTCATGCAAAACGCATCATCAAGCAGAGGTATAACCTCAGCCTTTTTTAATGAACTGTGTGAAGTTTTTGTCACAGCAAATATTCCTCTTCATAAACTAACTATTCCTAAATTAAGGCAGTTCCTAGCACGGTATTCAGTTCATTCCATTTGGACGAATCTACGCTAAGGAAAAATTACATACCGCTCTGCTATGAAAAAGCACTTCAAAGAATACGGGAAAGAACAAGCAGAAAGAAGATTTTTGTCTAAGTAGATGAAACTACTGATGTTGAAGGTTGTCACGTAGCTAATGTAATTGTAGGAACCCTGGAAATAGATAACCCTGGAGAAATATTTTTGACAACTTCTGAAGTCCTGGAATCTGTCATCATTCTACAATATGTCGAATGTTTGACAGGGACACGGTTCTGCTGTGGCCTGACTGTGTGAGCTACGATGAAGTTTTACTTTTCGTGACCGATGCCACGCCTTACATAGTTAAAGCTGGTAAAGCTATCGAAGCTTTTTATTCAAGAATGGTGCATGTAACTTGTCTAGCTCATGCTTTCCACAGAGTGGCAGAAGACATGAGGGAGAATTTTCCTGACACTGACAGACTTGTGTTGCAGGTAAAAAAGGTATTTATCAAGGCCCCATCGTGCAGGAAACTCTTAAATCACTAGCTCCCGATATCGCACACGCTGGGGTGTGGATCAATGCGTGCGAGTACTACAGTGACAACTTTCTAGCAGTGAAGCAAGTGATAAACTCTCTAGAAGCCCAAGACACCAGCGCTATCGAAATCGCCCAAGAGATGTTTTCAGCTGATGATGTGCAGGGTAAGTTGGCATAAATTAAGGCAAATTTTAGCTCCCTGCCATCAGTTGTTACATGACTTCAGGAGAGAGATGCGACAATCGAACAAGCGACAGCTTTGGTGAGAGCAACTCTGGAAGTTTTGGAAAATGTGTATGGTGAAGTTGGAGAGTCGGTATTTCGGAAACTAAAATCTGTTCTTGATAAAAACACAGGATACAAGGTTTTGTGCTCAGTCGTCTGGGTACTCACTGGGGAAGATTTCAGTGTAGTGGATATTGAAGAAGAGCTGTCACCAAGTGATTTAGCGCACTTCAAGTACGCACCCCTCGCATCTGTGGACGTCGAAAGGAGCTTTTCGATATACAAGAATGTTTTGGCCGACAATAGACGTTCTCTTACCTTCGAGAATCTACGGATGGTCACAGTTATCTACTGCAACACAGTCCGAGGTAAATATTAAAACCTACATAATATGGCATTATATATAGCTTTACAGTTAAATCTGCAACCGACGGTGATTACGATTATTTTTATAGGAACGTTGTTTTCCTTTTCAGATCATTTCTCTTTACGGAGTACCTGGTGTCAGAAGATATTCGTACCGGTACCTTTTGTTTCTGTGGAAAACCGAGATTCCAAAACAAAGAACTGACATATTGCTATGTAAAAATTAGAGAAAATATCAATTATCAATATTGTTCATATCTAGGAATGTATATAATTTAGTTTCAAACAATAAATACTTGGGATTTTTAGGTAATTTTTTGTTCGTTTTTAGGACATTTGATAATTTTAAAGTCATTTTAAATCTCATTTTTTAGCATTTTTAGGTCAACAAAATCTGGGCCCTGCTTATAACCATTCAAATATGTAACGATTTTGACATTTGTAATGTTAAAACGATATATTTTGTTTTGTTTTTTTCTGTATTTATATGGCCCAAACAACACAGTTTAGTAGACAATTAGTTTATTCTGATGAGACGTTTGTAATGAATAATCGCACAATTACATATTCTGACTGTCTCCAAAATACAGATATGGGTCGAAGAGATATTATATACAAAAGACATGGAAGTATAACAGTAAACAGAGGATGAACTGGTACTGTTCAGCATAATGCTCTTACACATCCTTCTCAAGCTGTCTGGGTGTTCGTAAGAGCAAGCTGCTACGTTGTGACATGCACAAAAGCTTGAGCAAAACTTAAACTTGTTCGAACTATAAAGTCATCTGTTAGAGCAGCTCGAGCTGGGCTCAAGCACATCACTAGCAAAACCAGTGATGTAGGGTGTGATGAATGGAAAATTAATGAAGAAGGTGAACATGATTTTTCCAAGTTTTCTCACAACAGTGCTATGGAATACATTCCTCCTCCTACAGGAAAGAAACCGGTGACTCCTTTGGATTTACTTTTGTTGCTGTTCGTGGTTTCACTGTTCTCCGAATTATGTAAGGAGACTTACCAGGTATGCAAGAGAATGTATTAGCAAACGTATGCCATTGCAGTAGCATTCCACACTGTGGGACTGAGTCGATGTTACTGTGGCTGAAATGATGGCATTTCACAGTGTTGTTCTGATTATGGCACATAAGTAAGGGAAAAATCTAAAATTCTCAGAGTTGTGGCTCAGTTCATCACACTTCCGCAACAGCATTCTTTCTCAGAAATTATTTCTTTAAATATTTAGGGGCTTTCATCTCCCACTCCTCAACAATTAACGTCAAAAATGGTCAAATGAACATGCAAAGTTAGAAGTGTCTTAGAATATGTAAGAAAGTAATTCTTGGAATTTTATAGGTCAAGTCAATATCTGTCAGTTGATAAATCGACTGTAAGCTTCAAGGGGTGTCCTTTTCAAACTGTATAATCCACAAAAATCTATAAGAGGGGGTTAAGGGTATATGTTATTGTTGATACATTGAAAGGGTACATTTTGTCCATTATTCCTTACTTTGGCTAATTTACTATGCAAAATGTATTTTTCTCTGGTTTGAAATTTGGCATTAGAATAGTTTTACAGCTGGTGACAGATGTGCTCAAGCTGTAGGATATCATGTGTTCAATGACTCATTTTATACTAGCATGAAACAGGCAAGCAAACTTTGGAAAGGAAAATTCACCTTACTGAAACTGTGCTATTGAATAGGAAGGGCCTACTACCTCAACTGAAAGATAGGTGACTAAAACTGAAGATGCTTGAAATCTGTGCCCTATGGAAGGAAGACAAGTTCATAGCATTTTCGTGGAAGGATAAGTGCACTGCGTCAGTTCTTAGTACATGGCACAACCCAGCAATGACAGAGGTAGACTGACAACAGAAACAGACAAGGAGAAGAAATAATTTTGAAGCCTATGGCCACTGAAGAATACACAGCAAAACTGGGAGGGTTGATCGTGCTGATAACTACTAATCATCTTACGGTTTTGTTGCAAAAAACCTGAAGTGTTGGAGGAAACTGCACTTCCGGGTGTTGAAGATAGCTTTGGTGAACAGTGTCCACCATATAATTTTAAACAAAAGGCAGAAAATAAGCCGGAAGTAAGTCAAGTTTTATAGGATCAGGTTATCATGCGGCTTGTGGGGGATGTTAGGAAACAAAATGCCTGTAAACACAACTGACGGAGCAGCTGTTATGAATAATTTCGAATGAATTGGAAGCTACACCAGAGTCCTGCAGCCAGACCCACCGCACAGCACTTCAAACCCACAAGCTCTGGCAGCCCAGCCTGTGCAGTGCCGTTCTCTTCTGACGTGGCAGCGTACTTGCCCACAGCACTGGGCTCATACAGCCCACCGCAGTCCACCGCACTGGGCGGGCTCAGTAGAATAACCTTGAGTACTTCTCCACAATAACGTGTGCGCCGTGCACAACAAAATGTTCACGTCACACTACTATTCGGATCATTCACTCTACGAATTCCCGTACGCTAATAACATATTTTAAAGTAGGCTAATCGCATTTGCAAATTAAACGGTACAGATTTCTCCTGCACTGTAATAATAATAATAATAATAATAATAATAATAATAATAATAATAATAAAAAACAAACAAACTTTATTATAAACTAATATTCGTTTGCAATTGACACCAAGTTAACTGAAAATGAATCTAAATAACATGAAGCATATTCATACGACTTCGAGTTTACCTCAAAATAAAATACAAACAGAAATGACGTGCAATATGCCAACAACAAAAACAAACCTGAACATAACTTTTACTTAGTATGCGTAGTTTATTGGTCATTGTTAATGGTGGTGGAATGGAATTACTGTGAATGAAAAGAAGAGCATCAGCAATTGTCTGGTTGTAGAAGAGAATGAAGCCCCCTGAACTGAAATTTCTCTCTGAAGCTGAACTTGATGCTTGCATACATATTACTTTCTTAGCGATCTGGTGAAATTTTGAATAGCTTTGTCCATTTGTTTTCCAATAGGACGCTATATCCATCTTCTTCCATTACACAATTTTGCTTTAAATATCTTTCCAGCTCATCTGTTGGAATAGGAGCATCATGAACGTCAGTCCACGAAGAAAACTTCATTACTTTGGCAGGTTGTGGCATAGTCGTGGAGTCTGATGACACGGAAACATTAGAATGCTCGTCATTCAAGCACACCTCGTTCATCCTAAGTTTTTATCTAATCATAAAAAGACAAAATCAGTCTGACTCCTTTAATCTATACTAATGTAATAAAGAGAGAGCACGAATTGTGTTAGTTTGTGTATATCTGGAGGATAATTTCAGAAACTAGTGGACCGATTCTAAAAATCCTTTTACTAATGTAAATATACATTATCTCCGAGAGACATGGGCTGTATTTTATTTTCAAAACAATTCGAAGTGGGGGGCGACGGGGGAGATATAAAAATAATAGGCTAATATAAGCGAAATATCGAATTTGTCGTGCAAGGGCGAGACTAAGCTCATTTTAAGCCCCTTGACACAAAGAACAAATCGCGGTGAGCCCTACGGGCCCGAAAACCATGTTTTAAGGCCCTAAAAACGATCGTTATGGAGATATTGGCGCCACACAACCCCTGCTCTCGGAATCGGATAAGGAAATGAACTGCGGCAACCATGGCAATACCAGCTCCAGGATTCTACAGCAGCAAGATTATGCGTGTACATTTGGGCATAGCTGCCAACCACTATTTGTACACACAATCCCCGAGCATATGTACAATATATCTCGAAAACTTAACGTATTACAGACGTGAAGTGGTATTTATAATCTCCTCTAAAAATAAAGAGACATGTATTATTTTGTTTTCGGAAAAGACACTTAAGGGAGGGGGAGGGGAAGGACGGAAATGTGGGCTGGCATGAATTATCAAGATGAGTATATCTACAGTATATCTCAAACACTGAACACGTTACAGATGTGAAAATTGAAATTTTTAATATTTTAAAAATTAAAAAACAGGTATTATTTTGTTTTTTGAAAAACTACTTAACGTGGGGGGCGGGGGGTAAAAGGGACTGAAAAGGAGGTTGAATTAATTTTATTAGGGTACTGATATCTCAAAAACTGAAGTTGTTACAGACGTAAAAATCGGTATTTAGAGACTCCTTTAAGAAGAAAGAAATACGTATTCTTTTGGTTTTGGAAAATCCACTTAAGGGGGGATGAAAGGACTGAAATATTAGTTGAATTATTTGTATGAGGATACTTATATCTTAAAAACCTAAATATGTTGCAGACGTGAAAAATGGTATTTGAAATCACCTTTAAAAATAAAAAAACATTCATTTTGGGGGGTAAAATTAACTTCGGAGGGGGGGGCCCTTGAAATAGGTGTTGAATTCTTTTCATGAGGATAATTGGTATTTGGTAGCTCCTTTATCAATTAACACGTATTTTTTTGTTTTCGGAAAAACCACTTAAGGGAATGAAATATTGAAAAAGCAGGTGAATTTTTAAAATGAGTACCGGTATATCTACAGTGTATGTCAAAAACTTTACATATTACAGACATGGAACTTAGTACTTGGAATGTCCTTTAAAAATAAACAAACATGTCGCTCTTTTTTGTTTTCAGAAAATCCACGTAGGTGGGGGTGGAGGAAGGGCTGATAAAGGGGTTGAATTCTTTTTATGCGGATACTTATATCTCAAAACCTGAAGATGTTACAGATGTGGAAATATGTATTTGTTATCTCCTTTAAAAATAAAGAAACTCTTTTTTTACTTGAGAGAAGGCGTTCTCACGTGTATAGTTCTTTGTCGCATGGTCATCTCAGCTCCAAAAGGCAATACCACACACTATCAAATTACGAAATCCATGCGAGAAGCCGCGGGTAACTGCTAGTGTGTACATGAAGTTCACTGCAGATCACACAGCACACAAAATTAACGTCTTTCCCATCACCGTCAACTGCAGGCTTGAATACCAACCAAATACGTCTTAAGTTTAGGATCCGGTTCAGAAGTCTTGTACTGTGCGGTTTTTAGTTCGTTTGTTCCTTCTTTTTTTTTCCTACTTCATGATTTTTTGACATTGTTTCCTTTTTTTTTTTTTTGGAACTACAGTGCACATCAGTTTCCGATAACAGGATAGACGGAGAAGTCAAACTGAAAACCACAGCAAATTTGATCGGCTCCACTCGACCGCAATGCAACGCACTCCGTTGACACGCAGTACACTGTACACATTGAAGCAGTCAGCCCATAGAACTACCACAGCACTGTCCTTGGCTCACCGCATACGAATGACATAGCGCTGGCCCAGACCGGCCCGTGCGATGACGTCACGGGCTTCTTATGTTCGAGCCTTTCAAAGCCCATTGCAGCCTACTGCCGAAGCAGCTCATGGGCTGGGCCTCTCTGCAGGACTCTGAGCTACACATCACAGATGCTCGTAAGGACAAAAATCTTAAGGACTGTGCCGTGTGTTCTGACAGGTGAAAGGAGGCAGAAAGGAAACATCATTTTGTTGTGAAACCTGTCCAGGGAACACAGGACTGCATCCCAATGAATGCTTCCGTCAATACCATACTTATAATACCAATATAAATGGTCCGTTATTGGACATTATAAATTTTCCAGCTAACTCATTCTTGGTTGCCAGCGTTTCGCCCTCGTGTGCTAGGGTGGGCTCATCAGTTGGTACCTAGCACACCTACCAATATGCTGGCAGTGCATTGGCACTGCCGGTAGCTCCAGTTAGCCTACGCAGTGGCCTCCACGGTATGCACTAGCCAGCGTATTGGTAGGTGTGCTAGGTACCAACTGATGAGCCCACCCTAGCACACGAGGGCGAAACGCTGGCAACCAAGAATGAGTTAGCTGGAAAATTTATAATGTCCAATAACGGACCATTTATATTGGTATTATAAATTTACTCATTCAGGACAAATATTTCAGATTCCCTGTGGGAATCAACATCTATATCAATACCATACTTTGAAAAAGTTTTTTTTTTTTTTTTGCTAGGGGCTTTACGTCGCACCGACACAGATAGGTCTTATGGCGACGATGGGATAGGAAAGGCCTAGGAGTTGGAAGGAAGCGGCCGTGGCCTTAATTAAGGTACAGCCCCAGCATTTGCCTGGTGTGAAAATGGGAAATCACGGAAAACCATTTTCAGGGCTGCCGATAGTGGGATTCGAACCTACTATCTCCCGGATGCAAGCTCACAGCCGCGCGCCTCTACGCGCACGGCCAACTCGCCCGGTCTTTGAAAAAGTATCACTGATAACGTGGTTAACTTGACAGATGGATAATAAAGAAACTTGCAGTTTATATTTCTAATGTAAAAATTCACCTTTGTACTTATGTATTTCCTTCCCATACTTGCCTAATGTTTAACTGAACTCAAAAGGATAGAGAAAGAATACATTCACATTGTGTTTTCATTAAAATAAAATTAGAATACAGAAAAAATAACATATTATGTATTTATAGCAGAATTATTGAATATATACAACAGAATTATTGAAAATATGTAGTTTCATAAAAATCATTTCCTAATAATAACACACTACAAATTCCAAATTCCTTGAGTATGTATATTCTGAAGTGTGTAACTTATAGATATGCACTATTAACACTGATTTTTCAGATTTTTACTTGTATAATAATAATAATAATAATAATAATAATAATAATAATAATAATAATAATAATAATAATAATAATACAAAACAACAACAACAACAACAACCACCACCACCACCACCATGATAATATCATCTTCAACATTTGTCTGTTCTAACTGTTAACAGTCTGAAACAAGATGCCAGTGTGTTGGCACAGTTCCACAGGAGTTCTTTAACAAGTCAACGACAGGACTTTGTTAAATCAGAAAATCCTTGAATGCCACCCATCTCCATTGGAATTAAGCTTGCAAAATAGGGAACAGAAGGTATACAGCTAATTGTCTGCATTACTCATGTACGCTTGTGTGTATAGCTTCCAAGTATTTTTATTTCATGTTTATGCATTATTTAGTTACATGTACAATGCAATCAGGCATAATAATTGGTGTACTAACCATATGAAAACTCCTTATTTAAAACTATAGATAGGAAAACCTTGTAAAAAGAAACAAGTGAAGAGCCCCAAAAATTAATATTTAATTAACACCAACATTCTTTCTCAGAGAAACAAAAGCAAGAGTACTGAAACTATGAATTCTTACCACTCCAGGTGAATTCACACAATAGTCAGCAACTGTAAAGAGTAACTGGGCAGGCTGACTGGACTGTGCTGGTATACCATGAACTTCAATCACCTGCTGCCACGGTGATATGATGCCACAGTTACGAGCCACACTTAATGCTGTCAGTGTATTGTCTCCTGTGAATAAGAGATTTCTCTGAAACATCTAATTTACAATTTTTATAATGAAAAAAAAAAAAAAAAAAAAAAAAAAAAAAATGGTTATGAGGGTATTTAGGGGTTGAAGTAAATATTTACTGTAAAGGCGGCTACACACGTTATGGTATAACTGTGCGATTTAACTGCAACGATGAACTGCGCAGTAAAACTGAAAGCCCTATAGCCTCCACACGGTACAGATAACTGTGTCGATCGACAGTACTCATCAGACATTTATCAAAGCAACGGACGATGGTGACGTACTAGCGGTGTTGGACCTGTGTGTGTGTGTGTATAATGAAAAAGCAAAAGAAGACACGCAGCGTGTGGTCTAAAGATTGGCTACTACAGAGAAAGCAATATTCACACGTAAATTTATTAAATGAGTTACGCTTCGTACCACAGAATAACAGCACGTCAGTCCTGTTCAATCCAGTTCCATGGCTAAATGGTTAGCCTGCTGGCCTTTGGTCATAGGGGTCTCGGGTTCGATTCCCGGCAGGGCGTAATATTGGAAATACAACTGTCACATGGAAATTTACAGGATATTGCAGAATTTCCTTTAAGCATCTTATATTTCTTGGAAAAGACTCCAAGACAGCTGCAGATAATACATTCCAGTTATTGGTTTCGCACAGTTATACAGTAACGTGTGTAGCCACCTTAATGTTGATTTTACGCGAAAATTATTCTTAGCGTTACATGTAGTATGTGTTTTTCATATAAGAAGTCCAATAGATGAAAGTACCACAAACGCGGAGTGTATATCTCGTCAGTGCCTGACCCCGTTATTTTAGATTGTTTAACTTTGTTTAACTCCTTTTTGTAAGAACTCTTAAGATTATTAATCTTTTTTACAACTACGTTTCTGTTGGCTTTGCAGTCAATTAATTTATATTGTGATCATCTTTAGACTTCGTCTGCCAGAGACAAGATTAATTTCTATAACATTCAATAAAAGCTTCTAAATGCTCACGATATCTGCTTTGGTCTTCCTGAGACATGTTGTGATAACTTGTAGCGCGCACTATCTTAACGAGTGACTCACTTGAACTGAGCAATTGGCAGACGCCACGGTCCACACATTGCGACAAAACTGTGCAAAAGCAATCGACACAGTTTTATTGGTTAGAAAAATGAACTTGCTCTGATGAACTGTGCAAGCAGAAATAACTGCAACGATTTACCATCCACACGTGAGATAAATCTCCGCAGTTCTGTTGGTGCAGTTAAATCGCACATTTATACAGTAACGTGTACATATTTTCTGATTATTTTGCAGTTGAAACAAAATAGGGTGTCAAGTGGACGAAGTTGAACATTTCGGTCACATGCTGCTTCTCGAGTTTAACCAAGGCTCAAATGCAGAAACTGCCGTGGAAACCATCTCTGCTGTGTACGGAGCTAATACTATTACCGAAAGTCATCATGATCCACTTTCCTTTTCCAGCACCCACCAGGTTGGGATGTTTATGGCACCTTTCTATTTTCTTCCATCCATTAACTGTGTTCCAATCCAGGTTTCTTTTAATTACACTATTCTTGTTTTCAACCACCTTAGTCTGAGTCTCCCTCTTGGTCTCTCTATCCTTCTATCTGGGTCTGCATTATCTGCTTCAGCATCCGTCCCTCTTCCATCCCCTTAGGATGTCCAAACCATCTAAGTTTATCCCTCTCCATTCTGTCTTAATTAAGGCCACGGCCGTCTCCTTCTCATTCCGAGCCCTTTCCTATCCCAAACATCCTCATTTCTTACTCTGTCCTTTCTGGTCTTTCCTATCATACTTTAAAAAAATTTCGTTTCACTGACCTGGATTTTATTCTTCTGTCTTTTTGTCAGTGTCCAGGTCTCTGCTACATATGTCAGTGCTGGGCAGTAGTAGATCTTACAAGTATGTATCATCTCTTTACACTTCATTAGTACTTCCTTCCTTCAAACCAGATTTCTTGTACTCTGGTAAAATACATTTCCCTGTTGAATCCTTTTACTGATCTCCACATCCAGCCCTGTATCCTGCATCAGTTTGCTTCCCAAGTACTTGACGCCCTTCACAATTACAAAGTTCCGTCCCTTCATTTACATTATTCCTTTCCTCTCCCTTTCTCCTCTAGTCCACATCACTGTCTTAATCTTTTCCATGCTGATTTTCATTCCATAATTTTCAATAATATCACCCAATAAGTTGTGTTACCCTTGCATTTTCTCTCTGTTTGTCCCCCACACTACAATATCATCTGCAAACAGCATTACCTTCAGCTACCTGTCCCTGTATTTTACCTTTGTCTCCTTGACAATTCTATCCATAATCATTATGAATAAGAGTGGTGACAGCACATTTCCTTGCCTTAGTCCAGTTTCATAGCAAAAAACACTCCATTCTTATACAATGCTCGTGCATAGTCTATCATTTGCTTTCCATATCTTTTCTGTTGCATTACTTTCAATACCTTTGTTCTGCTACACTATCATAAGACTTTCCTAAATCAAGGAGTGTCATCACCACATCTCTTCTGCATTCAAAACGATTTTTCCATTAACTGTCTCATACTGAAGATGGGATCTACTGTAGCTTTGATACTCCATTTTGGGGACAACATTACTCTATTTTGGACTGATGCTCATAACTATAGATATGATAATAAGCTTTTGGGCTTTTGCCATGTCAAGAAAACAGGGTGAAATTCTTTAAGTTTCGCAGAAAACTTTTCTCCACATCTTCCAATGAAAATCTTGTCTGTTCACAGGAAAACTTATCTAATAATTCTTCTCTATTATTGGATCACCTACTTTACAACCCAGATTCCTCTCCTTACAACCGTCATGGTTTTGGTCCGCTGAAGAAGGCCTGAAGAACTAACAGTTCACCACTAATCAAGCAGTTCTTGATGAAGTAAAAGTTGTTCAATAAGTAGTGTCCCTCCTTCGTGGAGGATATAGAAAAATTTGTTCATCACTGGTACCTGAATGGTAAGAGTGATTATCTGTACACTCTCTCGAACCGTCATCAGTACACTGTCTTTTCAATATAGTGTATGTTGTTCAATACAAACAATGCAAATTTCTAGATGCCACTCTATGTTTCAATTTAACCCATATATTAAGACCAATACCACTGCAACTGAATGCATGACAAAGAATTCTTAAAAATAAATCCTGCAATTGAAAATCTGCTCTATTCATTATTATATCCATTAAATTGTATGACGTCATCTGATTACTTAATTTTCTAATTTTTATTTCCTTGCTAAGTCTCACGAGGGAAATTTCATTCTGGTAAAATACATTAAGTGACTTAGAACTAGTGTGTTTTTAGTGCAGAACAAAAGCTAAAGTTTCCCACCTACTCAATACTGTTTGTTGTAACCTTAAAAAAGTTACATATATTTGTTGAAACTAGTTTCGGTCTTATCAGAGACCATCATCAGTCAAAATCAAAGTAAAGGCAAGACATGAATAAAATAAAAAAATTAAAAAATATAAATAAATAAATAAATAAATAAATAAATAAATAAATAAATAAATAAATAAATAAATAAATAAATAAATAAATATGAAGCAAGCATGAAATTCAAGACCAGTAAAGATTTTGAAAACACTCATCACAATCATATGTCCTGTTTCAGCTGAGCTAAGTTCTAGAAGATTCCTGTAGTGCTGATATTTTAGTGTTTCACCTGGACTTCTGTAAGGTGCAGTCTTCCAATTGGAGGAAAGCTGAGAGTTTGCACAGGATGCAATTGTGATGAGTGTTTTTAAAATCTTTGTCTTCATTTTCATGCCTGCTTCATATACCAACCCCCCTCCCATGGCACTACAGCCCCTGAAGGGCCTTGGCCTACCAAGCGACCGCTGCTCAACCCGAAGGCCTGCAGATTACGAGGTGTCCTGTGGTCAGCACGATGAATCCTCTCGACCGCTATTCTTGGCTTTCTAGACCGGGGCCGCTATCTCACCGTCAGATAGCTCCTCAATTCTAATCACGTAGGCTGAGTGGACCTCGAACCAGCCCTCTGGTCCAGGTAAAAGTCACTGAACTGGCCGGGAATCGAACCCGGGGCCTCCGGGTAACAGGCACGCACGCTACCCCTACACCACGGGGCCGGCCATATATATATATGTATTTTTTCCCTGTGGTTTCCCAATTTCACACAAGGCAAATGCTGGGTCTGTACCTTCATTAAAGTCACAGCAGATTACTTCCCATTCCTATCCCATTGTTGCAATAAGATCTATCTGTGTCAGTGCAACGTGTAGTGATTTGTAAAATATTTGGGAATTTTGTATGATTATGTGTTTATGTTTTTAAAAATTTTTTTTACGTGTATAAAGATATCTAGATTTTGGTTGTGACGCTACTTCAAAATGATTTAATTATTGTGAAAAATAAGCCTTAAGAACGTTTAAAGGTAAGATGAAAAAACTTGTGGGACATACGGTGGCACACGTGCCAGACAGGGTAGGATGCTTCGAGGAATTTCCGGTTGCATCAGTTAGCATCAGTCTGGAAATTTCTCGATGCTACACGAGGTATTTTGTAAGCATTATTTTTCTGGGCCCCCACTGGCCATAATAAAACTAATTGCGATTGGTGAATGCGAGAATTGCGGGGCGCTCATTGGTTGTTTCACGATTTCACCATTTCCAGTAGAGGAACACCTGACAAGAGACGAACGCATCCAAGCCGTCTTGTAATTCTGACCGGCGACGGGAGAAGTTCTCTCCTCCAGGTGACGGGTCTATTGGCTCCCCCGATAAGGTAAGCACTTGGCTTTTTCATTTTTCTGGTAGTAATATTCAATGTAGTGCTCAGTTTAATTTCTCTTTAATGCCGGAGCTTACTCGCTTTTCTCTCAGTCACCAAATTTAACTTAAAATGACTTGGCACTCGCGGCGGGTCACATCATGTTTGTTAAGAGGCAATTCCCTTTTCCTTTCTTAAATTGTGTTAAAATGTAAAATGTTCAATTCCTTTTGGTTGTAAATGTAAATCGTAAAATTTCACCCTTGGGGCTCTCTCTCGTAGATCCGCTTCATCTTATGATATTCCCATTTAAGGACAGGCACCTTTTTTAGAAGCGTTTTTGTCAAGGCCGCCTCCTAAATGAGCTTGGTACTGAGATAAATTTTTAAACTTGAGTTCCCCTTCCTTCTTTGTGTGTGTATATTCAATGTAAGTAACTTAATATTTGTGCCGTGAAATTTACATGTTCAATGTGATGTTCCTTTGGAAATAATGTAAATTTAGCCTCATTGAAATTGGTGCACTCAGTGTAATCTTTGTTATTAGTATTCTGCAAGTTTAGTTTGCAATGTTATTTAATCAGTGTTGTCACTTTTGCAAATCATGTCATTCCAATCCAACTTATTTATCTAGTAAATTGTACTGTATTTTGAAACTGAATCATGATCATTACTGTTTATTTATTTATTTTATTTTTTGCTTTACGTCGCACTGACACAGATAGGTCTTATGGCGACGATGGGACAGGGAAGGGCTAGGAGTGGGAAGGAAGCGGCCGTGGCCTTAATTAAGGTACAGCCCCAGCATTTGCCTGGTGTGAAAATGGGAAACCACGGGAAAACATTTTCAGGGCTGCCGATAGTGGGGTTCGAACCTACTATCTCCTGAATACTGGATACTGGCCGCACTTAAGCGACTGCAGCTATCGAGCTCGGTACTGTTTGTTTTCTTGTGCTAAATGTGCATATGGTTTTCGTTTATGTTTGACCGCATCTAAACATTTTTAGTTTGCCTTAATCATCATCATCATCATCATCATCATCATGTTCAATTGAGTTTGTGTGTAACGAAAGATAGAGGAATTCAGAAAGTTCAACTAAGATACCACCATGTCAAAGAGTAACAGCACTGGACAATGAATTCAGTGAAGCATAAACAAAGGAATGGATATTACTGAGGCAATTTACAACCACCAACATTTTCAAGCTAAGGTGAAACGTAATTTTTTTTCCCATAAAATTAAGTACAGCATTTAAGTTTGCCAACAGTTATTCAAAACTTTGGCAATTTTAAATATGCCCATAATAAATGCATTTGAAAACAGGAACAATAGTAGCCCATACAGTGAAAGAGATAGGGACAAATATTTCAGGTTCCCTATGGGAATCAACATCTATAGCATCTGATGGCCAAGTAGGCATCAATTTTTGGTAATGAGACAAAGTCTCTCACAGTGCGTTGGCACTGCCGGTGGCTCCAAGTAGCCTACGCAGTGGCCTCCACGGTATGCAATAGCCATGCATCTTGGTGGGTGTGCTAAATACCAACTGATGAGCCCAACTTAACACACGGGGGCGAAACGCTGGCAACCAGGAATGAGTTAGCTGGAAAATTTATAATGTCCAATAACGGACCATTTACAGTATATTGGTGGTTTAAAATAATACGAAAATTACTGAAACTGCTCTTAAAATCAGGAGGTCGGGAAGAATGATGAAAAATCGGGAAAGTTGGCACATCTGATTATCCCCTTTCTCTATGGGGTCGAGTATGAAGTGACATGAATCTTCGAAGCAAGGTTTTACGACACGGTGCCCTTCCCACAATCAACCTCAGAGGAGCTACTGAGATGAAACAAATAACATGATATAGGAGAAACTAAAACTGACTATATTTACTTTATATGTATGCCTAATAGTCATGTGTTCACCATTTATTGACTTTATTTTTTAAATTTAGAAATGCTGCATTCCAACAAAGGTAGCCAGTTAGACTCAGAATACAATCACAAATTTGTTAAAGAATAGTGTAGAATACATACGTGTACAATATATAGTTCTTTATACCCAGAAGTCACTGGACAAATGGGAAACTATCGCATTCTGAATTCCCTCTTACTTTTTGCAGCTACAAAAGCAGAAAGGAAGGGGATCTAACATGCAAGGAAATACGGTAATAGAGGTCATACGGCTTCAGGAAACAAAACCTGATGAGGAAAGAGAAAAGGTGGAGGAACACGTACAGATTTTTCCAGCAGTAGAACGCCACTATGCAAACAAGCCAACAAAGTGGGTATACTTAGACCCTACATTGAATATTGGTAACATGTACTCCCTCTACACAGAAAAACGTACAAAAAAGGAATGAACCGATAGTCACCCTTATGATGTACAGAAGGACTTTCTCTACTGAATTCCCTTTTTCATCTTTTGCCCCTAAAATGATCGATATGCCATTTGTAAAGAATACGACAAAGTCTCCCGATAAGAGAAAAATGGCACAAGAAGAAAACTTCAGGATGCATTTCTTGAAAAAATGTGCATCAATGAATGTAAAGAATGCAGGCAAGGAAAGAGCATCAAATTGAGTCTAACTTCATATCAGTTTTCTGTGCTTTACAATGTTCTGTAGATACCATCCTCCTAAGTTTGTCTCTTATATTATCTTGTATTATAAATCTCTACAGTCTATCTATATACGAGTAGCACCACCGAATGAAGCATTCTGCTATTTTTTAACTGAACTGAGCAGAAAGAGTGGAAGCTGTGAAATAAGGTGTGCTTACCAAGGTACATCAATTCCTTATAACATAGCTGACAATTTTATCTGACACCAGTAGAGGTCAAAACAGGAACATTCATGTAGCATCCTTATTAATCTTAATTCTTAGCTACCAGTCTGAATGCAACCAAGTAGAAATTCTTGGAAGGAGGACATTCATTCATGAAAATGGATTCCATGCCCAGTGCTACTGAGATGACTAAAAAGAATATTGATACTTTCAAAGTTCATACCTTTGAGAAGGTTTTTCATGTCCAAGTTCGTAACTATGAGAATATTTTCATGACAACACAGTCTGGTAAAAAGAACAATAAATCTGTGTATCATACCTGAGAGATATTGTACCATGAAATTTTGGATCTGAAGAAACCGTTCAAAACACAGCGACTAATAAGAATGAAGATGAAAATGGAATCACTGTAAACTGACACAATGTTTCAGATATGAAAAGGAGATGTCCAACATTATACAATTCATTTACAATTTATTTAGACAAAAATGAGTATCAGAAGGTACATATTGCTCCTTCAAGGCACCTTGCCAACAGAAGAGGGAGAAGAAAGGGTGATAGTCCTTAGCTTTATTCAAGGCAGGTACTGTCCTCTCATTATGTGCTGCTGCTGAGTGACCATTGAATTTCTAAGAAAGTGAAAGATCTAGTTGTTGACAGTGCTTCATATGACATTTCTCCACATTGTGGGGCGTGAGAATTAGGGTTGGACACACCGGAACATTCAGCTGTTCCGCAACATTAGGAGCTTGAGGCGGAGTGTTTCGGTACAGAGTGCCAGGACACGGGACAGTAACTGCGTCGTAGAGAGAACTTTGAGAGGCAACATAACATGCTTCGTGTCAGCTGGAATGTGCCTGTACCGAACGTGCTGTGTCAAGGCCGCACTAGATAGATTAGTTGGCCTTGGCTGTGTCTGACTGTCGATACCGGCTGTGTGCCGCCCAGTGCTGGAGTGTAAACATTTTTTCATCCAGTTATATCATTAATTCCAATGCGATGACCTGTATTTTTCTTGGGCTTAAAAGTTTCCTTAAAGTCCAAATTAATTTTTAACGTCAATCCCCGAGAAAGTGTTGAGGGAAATTTTCGAGATATTAAAGAAGGTAAATGGAAGTTGAGAGGGAAGGAATTCGAAGTGCAAAGAGCATTACAGCACGAAAGTAATTAAACCGTACGAAAGACGGTAAACTTTGCATAATGTCGCATCGGAGTCCTGTTCAGGACATTTTTACTAGAAGAAAACCGGACAGAGTGAAATGCAATTTATGTTCTTCTATTTTGTCTGCAAAGGGATCTTCAACTGGCACAATCACAAGACATTTCAAACTTAAACATCCCACAGTTTTCATTTTTGTGTTCTGTGTGTACATTGTGTTTAAGTTTTATTTTCATGTTCTGCTTGTATAGTTTTATTTTTAATATTTGTATATAGTGTTTAATTTTTATCTTCACGTTTCGCTTGTATGGGTTAATTATTATTTTCGTGTTCTGCTTGTATATTGTGTACGTGAATAGAGTACTGACGACCGGGCGAGATGGCCGCGCGCGTAGAGGCGCGCGGCTGTGAGCTTGCATCCTGGAGACCGTGGGTTCGAGCCCCACTGTCGGCAGCCCTGAAGATGGTTTTCCGCGGTTTCCCATTTTCACACCAGGCAAATGCTGGGGCTGCACCTTAATTAAGGCCACGGCTGCTTCCTTCCAACTCCTAGGCCTTTCCTATCCCATCGTCGCCATAAGACCTATCTGTGTCAGTGCGACGTAAAGCAACTAGCAAAAAAAAAAAAAAGGACTGACGAATGTTTCTTCAACTGGGCGAGTATACTTTTAATTGGTGAAAATAACATTGTGACATTTGTAAACACATGTACTGCCAGTGTAATTGTGACAGGTGTATTTCAGAATGAATGAAAACATTCTTATCCTAAAAAGAAAATTTAGACATGATTGTTTTGGGCGAGTATTTCATTCAGAGTTCCGACTGCTTTCTCACGTGCCATGAAGTTTTATCCTGGCCCTAATCACTCACAATACAGGCCAATACATTCAACTAGTGAAAATATTCTTGAATTAGTTACTTTTAAACACCTGCACTGCCACTGTAACCCTGTTGTGTGCATTTCATATTGACTGGAAAAATCTTAACCTAAAAGCAGCTTTCAAACGTGATTATTGGGCACGAATTTCAGTGTTCCGACTATTCGTTCATGCTTTATGCTGGACATGGCCATAACTACACACAGGCACACAGCATACACCTCACAGCACGTTCGGTAGGCACATTACCGCTGGCGCAGAGCATGTATTGTTGCCTCTCAAAGGTATCTCTACTGCGCAGTTACAGCCCTGTGTCCCATGCATCCACTGCACAGTTCAGCTAGTAGGCGAAGGGCAGTGCATAGTGGCGCTTCTGACGGGACAGCGAGTCAGTGTCTCCGTCTCGCTTGAGAATGTTTCGGAACAATTGACACTCTGTGTTCTGAAACAGCGGAACATAACTGTGCACCAGCACAGTGTGCCGAAACAGGGACATAGTGCTCAACCCTAGTGAGAATAGGTATAGAAGCACTGACAACAACTAGACCTTTAACTTTCTTAGAAATGCAATGGTCACTCAGCGGCACAGATATACTGTGAGGACAGAACCCAATTCCAAAGTGAAGAAAACAGATCTGCTGAAACTCTGTGAGAAGAATGTGATACTTCAAGCTTTACATACTTGGTATCAACACCTGCCAAGTTCATCTTCTACAAAGGACGTAACAGGTGAGCCAGCTGAAGCAGACTCTTGAAGAGGAAAAATTAAATCAGAGTATGTGAAATACCTTCTATCGCAATAAAATACATCCTTTCTCTTAAAATTAATAGAATTGAACAGACTTTATGAAACTTGCTTTCATTGTTTTGATATTGCTTTTTCAATAAGAAACAAACACTGTCAACAAATTTTGTTAAAATGTATTAAACACAGGCTAATTATTTGTAAAACATCTCATGCATTTTATATTTCAGTTCATAGTTCATGCCCTTGGAGTATTTTAAGAACTCACTATGTTATTTCTCTCATTAAACAGGACATGCATTGGTAGAAACCTCATTTAAATTTAAAAATATAAATCTCCTTCGGAATAAGCTAACAAGCTTTGTCTTAAGTACTCTAAATGATGTATGTAGTGAAAGATAACAGGTAAAATACACTAAGTCTACATTTGGAAGGTAAAACACATTAAGTGTATTTTACCAGGAAAATAAAATTATCTTTGCTAGTGGCTTTACGTCACACCGACACAGATAGGTGTTTTTTTTTTTTTTTTTTGCTAGGAGCTTTACGTCGCACCGACACAGATAGGTCTTATGGCAACGATGGGATAGGAAAGGCCTAGGAGTTGGAAGGAAGCGCCCGTGGCCTTAATTAAGGTACAGCTCCAGCATTTGCCTGGTGTGAAAATGGGAAGCCACGGAAAACCATCTTCAGGGCTGCCGACAGTGGGATTCAAACCTACTATCTCCTGGATGCAAGCTCACAGCCGCGTGCTCCTAACCGCACAGCCAACTCGCCTGGTAGACAGACATGTTTTGATAAAACAGTTAGTTTAACATAGTTATCTATGAAATGTACAATTTCAGCTACACAGCACTATTCTAAATACCCACACAAACCCATTGCATACATTTAAAGATAAATATTCCTATTCTGTGAGCAGATATTGGAAATGAAAGACTGCAAATGTCTTCAAATCTCTTTATGTTAAATGTAAGCTTTTGACTTAATGTACTTTGCTTGGAAACCCATTAATTGAACCAGATTTTCTTAAAGTTTCAAAGAATCCATTGCACATAACAAATAAAATACTAACCTGTGACCATTACAGTGCGGATACTGGCTTCCCGTAGCATGGTAATGATGCCTGTGGTTTCTGGTTTGAGTCTATTCTCCATTACTATTAGACCCAAGAATGTCAGATTTGATTCAGCTTCATCACGAGATATTCGCTGAACCTTGGCATAGCTTACTTTAGGAAGATCCTTATAAGCCAGAGCTATTACTCGGTAACCTTCTTGGGTGTACTCTTCTAGAACTGTACTAAAATCCTGGGGAACTAAATCACACACAAATCAGACATAAAACTAAAAGAAGGAAAGAAGAGTAACTTTTAGGTCTCTTTGTTAAATTATCTAGTTTCAGAAAAGATCCTTACTTGTATCTGGCCGAGATAGGGAAAGAATCATTTCAGGTGAACCCTTGCAATAGACCTGGAAATGTGGAGCACCTAGTCTTCTACAAATGACACTCATACGCTGCAAGCTGGATGAAAATGTGAACTGGCGAACGATACCAATTTCCAAAGGTAACTGTAATGAAGGAGGAATCTTTTCAGAAAATATAAATATCTTTTAAAAAGGAATGAGAAAATAACAATGGGCAATAACAGGTATAGTTTGGTTGAGAAATTAAAGAAAACTTCTGTGTCATTTGTCTGGATTAAATGTAGAAAGCAAGAGAAAGAAAATTTTTAGGTAGGTACAGGAAGCCATCATGGCCCAGGACCAAATCATTCAACATAGGCTTCCTAGTAACCTCACTGGGCACGCATCGCGGTGCACGGCTTATAGTGTCGTTTAAAACACTCATCCTTTAACTTAAGAGGATTTGTTCATAGCGCTGTTTATAACATTTATTAACTAAAGAAGATTTGTTCATAGTGCTGTTTATGACACTTCTGTTAACTGAATGAGAAGATGCATTCATAGTGTTGTTTATAACAATTAACTTGGAACTGGGTTCAATAACAAATTAGAATATACATAAAAGTACTAACCTCATAGTCAATTATTACACCATTTAGAGAATGTTGCTCTGGAGGCTTAACAACAGTAGGAAATATCACGTCAAACTTGGAGTTGTCATTCACTTCTGGCTCCTCAAGAATCCAACCAGTGGATTCGAACATCTGGAAAAATTGATATAAATTTCATTAACAGAAAGAATGTATGAACGAAACGGGACATACATTGTTTCAGGCAGTGTTGGGAAAAGTACAGAATAAAAGTAATTAGGCTCAATTACAGTTACCTGAGGAAAAGTTTACTCAATTACTTTTTCAACAAGTAATCAGTCAAATTACAATTACTTCACAGAATGCAACTCTTTAGGGAATCACAGATTTTTTCACATGTCGATGGAACGATATCAAAGTTTGCAAGGAAAAAGACATTACACTAGTTTGAGTTTTTTAGCATAGATACATTAAGGTGTCTTTTTATCACTCGGTGAGACTAAACAGACTTTCAAAACGACTGCTCTCTCAAGTAAAGTTTGCATGTCACATTCGTGTTTTCATTATTTTTAGGATAATTAATTCAAAATATTTCTTCAAATAGGGGAATAGAAATTCCTTAACCCTTTTGCAGTTACACGTTTCTTCCACGAAACCACTGTGGATGGGGGTGGTAGAAAAATATCCACGGTAACACCTGTCTGTCATAAGAGGTGACTAAAAGTGGGACCAGGGTCTCTACTTGGGGGGTGAGGGGTGGATTGGTGACCATGGTTCCACTAACTGAATCTTGCATTGCTTCCATTTACTTGTATCAGTCTCCTCGGCTTAATCTTTGGCTATCCGACCTCCCTTGGGCAGCTCTTGTTCTCTTCTGATCCTTCATGGTCCTTCCGGTTTTTTTGCCGATATCTCACTTTAGAGATGTCTGATCTCTTCCATTTTCCTTCTGATTAGTGTTAATACAGGATGGTTGCCAATTGTAGTTGCTCTTAAAACAATAATCACCACCACCATCTCGACCATGCTGTACACCAGTAACCAGAACAACCTACGAGTAAATGAACACTAGTGTGTGTCGTATCCTGGAATTTACCCATGGCGCGATGCCTTGCGAGAGCTGGAGCTCCAAGGATGCCAAGCTCTCGATGCAATATACTGTACATCCATTACTAGAATGTAACAATTATGAGTAAAAATTACTAAAAAAGTAATCATTACAAGCAATTCAATTACTTTTACTCAATTACTTCCTAACTCTGATAATAGGATATACTTGTATCAGGAAGAGATATGAAAGAATAATTTCAGGTGAACTCTTGCCATAGACCTGGAATGGGGAAGCACCCAGTCTTCTACAAAATTAATAACACTCACATGTTGCAAACTAGATGAAAATGTGAAATGGCAAACAATACCAAAGATATCTGTAATGAAAGAGGAATCATGTCAGATTTAAAATATCCATAACCATAACAAAGGAAAAAAGCAGCACCCTTGCAGTTTCATGCGACTGTTGACGTTGTGATCGTAGTCACGGGACCTCTAGTTTTACATCAAAGGCAAACCACAATGATCTGACTGTTCATTTTAAAAATTCTAAATGTAAATGTTATTTGCTTTACGTCCCACTAACTACTTTTAGCGTCTTCGGAGACACCGAGGTGCCGGAATTTAGTCCCGCAGGAGTTCTTTTACGTGCCAGTAAATCTACCGACACGAGGCTGTCGTATTTGAGCACCTTCAAATACCACCGGACTGAGCCAGAATTAAACCTGCCAAGTTGGGGTTAGAAGGCCAGCGCCTTAACCGTCTGAGCCACTCAGCCCGGCAATTCTAAATGTATTGCCTGGGATATGAAGTGTGCCTACCTTGGACAGAAGTCAGTGACCATGTTGCACAGCTATCATGCTCCCTCACAACATAACCAAGATAGAAATAACTTTATATGTAGTCAGTTTTATTATACTCCTATTAGCAGGTATAAAATGATCTCTTAAAGAATATAAAGGGTGCATCCAAATCAACTTCCCAAACTTTATTCAGAACACTGGTATAAGATTTCAAAAACAAATTTTGTTAATACAGGTTGGAAACGTATTCTTATAGAGCTTATGGTAACCTTCAAAGATGTTTAGCAACCATCAACTCGCAGGTGCTTTCTTGTATTGACAAGCCTGTTTAGGTTGTCACACCTGTGCTTGATAGAGTGAGACATGAAGATAGGAGGAAGTAAGTAAGTACTCAGTGCCAAATTTGCAGTACCATACATAGAAACTGAATGAATCAGTTTGTACCAGAAAGCGATTTTTTTTATTTTTCAATTCTAAATAGATTCCATGACCTAACAGGTTGCAATTAAGTCCAATGTTTCAGTGAGTGCTACCATTTACTCCAGCAATTTGTTAACCAGCACTACACATTTTGTTCAATACCTATAAGGGCAAAGATCATATGATCCTTGATACCAGCACAATTTGTTTAGTCTAGCATACTATGTAAGCATTGCACATCCTTTAGTATGTCATTACTTTTTAGCATAATGAAATGGAGCTGCATACGTAAGTCAAGTATAAAGAAATCCATTTTTCTAACAGAGCAATGTAAAGAAAGAGCAGGGAAGGTTACAGTATTTTTCATGAAATTCTCCTTCACCAACCATATCCCAGATCATTATGCATTTAATTCTATTCACTACAATTTAAGAGATACAGGTTGTTCGATGTTGAACAATGCAATATTGAACCCTGACACTAACTTTGCACTGCCTAATTTTATGAAGTTTCACAGTAATCGCAAGAATATATCACAACCAGTTTCCATGCAGTTTCCCACAGAAGCATTAAGTAATGTGAAGAATGGGTTGGATGATGACAGCTGTATCCATTTTGAAGGTAGTATGTTCGGGCTCATCATTTTGGTTTCTACCCAAGTGTACAGATCAGTAAAACATTCTAACAAGTATACTGTTTAATGGATACGAATTTTGAAAAAAAATTTAAAACAACAAGTATGAGAGGATGAAAATTCACGTTACTGTAGAGTGCAGTTTTCAACATTGATATGAAGTGATTTGAGGAATCATCTCAATGGTACTTGCTGTTAAAACTACTACTCACATAACTTAATGTACATTTTTGGACACAAAAGTGATTTGTGGATAAAGTTCAAGACCTTAGTATAGAGCAAGGCAAGAAACATATGACTGCCCTGAAGCACAAGAAAATTGTTAAAACTGGAAAAATTGGAGCATATCAAATGTCTCACATATTCCAACAAAACTAGGTGGAAAAATTAGGGGCCAATTAATCTCCAAGTCCATGAGCACAAAAAGATATTAACTATTTTTAAATAATATGTTTTCAGGACTAAAAGAAGATGTGCCCAAAAGCTAGAAATTACAGTTTCTTCACCACAGACTTCCTTATGATTTTACTCAGCAGGTAAGAGATCACATGAACATCAACATCATATCATCTGGATGTGAACTTGGTTTGTCTCTTTGTGAGATATTTTCATCCAGGAAATGGTATTGTGGTGAAAGTGCTCAAACTGGTTAATTTACCTGCTGAAACTTCAGATTTACTTCAGAATTGTGCTGAGGTTTACAGAAATATGAATATGAGGAAAAGGTAACTGCAATTTCTACTGGTAACACCAATTTTGGTGGTAAACAGAGGAAAGGGAAAAGCAATTTGTTCTATAAATTGCAAAAGAACACAATGAATAGCCTAATAGGTGTTAGCTGTCCTGCACATGTGGTGCACAATTCTTTACAAACTGGTCCAGGTTGCTTACCTTGACTGTCAATTAATTGTAAATAAAATCTACTAGCACTTCCACATATATACAGCAAGGGTTGAATCTCTTAAATCATTCTGTATTTTCATTGAAAGTGAATACACAACTGCGCTTGGGCCCACCCAGACTACGTTACCAACAATGGAAAGAATTGTAGAAATATTTCCAGCCTTGATCTTATTTTCTGTCCATCGATACGTGTCCTGTTATCCTCAAACAATTCTTTGAGAACCCTCTTTCTATTACTCTTCTACATTTTACTGTTAGCCACCTAAAACCATTTGCCACAACAATTAAATGTATTTAAATACAAGAAATCCCAGTAGTGGAAGTCTATCAAGAAATAAAAGTAAAGTCATCTCCGTACAGGCCATGAAGGCCCTTGGAGGGGTGGAAGGTAAAGGCTTTCACTAACCGTAACCCCGGCACCTGATGGGATAGAGTGGTTAGCTCTACGCCCAGCCACCTTTGCCCCCAGGAATTAACATGGTACTCATTTTTGGTATAGGTTGAGTGAACCTTAGGGCCATGTGCATTTCCAGAAGTGGAAATCTTGTTTCTTAAATTTTACCAGTTCCTGATGGGGATGCGAACCCACATCCTTCCAGGCAAACTGAGCACGCCTTTACCGCCTCGGCCAGGCAGCCCCTATCAAGAAATAAACAGTTATTAAACAAGATACAATGCAGAAAGTCTGAAAGGTTCCTCACTTCTGTTGTGCATGATCAGCTAAGAAAGCTGGAAGAGGAAGAGGAAGGTGAAATTACTTTAGAAATATTTCACAGTTAAGCTGACATTTTCTATGACACTTGCACTGAGTATATTAATGAATGGTATTCATCATTTCTCACACCTCTTAAAGCATTTGATTGGGTGATATCTGAAAATGAACAGTTGAAATGGAAGACTATTCAGGATTGTTGTGCTTTCACTAAAAGTGTTGTACCACATTTTTCTGCTGAAGAAACTGCAAGCAGTGATGTAAGAAACAATGAAACTATTTGTAAAAAATGGTATAAAATGACTGTTTATTTCAATAGTAAAAATATTAATATTAAGAACTTTGTTTATTTGGTATTTGGTCAGTTCCTGCTGCCATGGAACATGTTTTCTCTTTAGTGAACTCTCTGAGATCAGATAAAATAAAAAATAAAAAACGGAATGAAAACTGCAACAGTGAAGGCCTTGCTCATTGTCGAAACACACTTTAATGGGGTATCATGTGCATCACGTGCTGACTTTTATGAAAAAAATATCAGAAGGAAAGACACTTCTGAATAAAATACGTAACAGGAAAAAGGACGGGGTTGAGATATCTACTTCTGTGGAATAAATAATCTACATCAGTGTGCAAAACAGATTTAAGAAGTCAATTTTGATTATTTGTATGCAGGATATGAAGATACATTTTTTATATTCACTAAATTTAAACAACAAAATTTTTGTCCTCTTTTCTCTTTAATTTCCCCAGGTTTTTCCTATTTTATTTTTAGATGTACCATTTTTATTTAAAAATTATGTGGACCCTACAATGGAGCAAACATGACTATATGTTTAGAGGAGTTTAATCAAACTACTACGATAGCACTGACAACATTTATATGCAAGATCACATCAAAGCTGGTAAGGATGTCGAAACAATATACGAGGATCTAAGACAGTTCAAGTACTTTTGCTTCAGTTTCCCATTAACAAGGGAAAAAAAAAAAAAAAAAAAACCAATATATCAGCTATCAGAATTGATTATTTTAACCATATTGGTTCAATCTTGTCCATATTGACTTGAATTCAATTTCTATAAAACACTTCTCCGCCATGTCAATACTTTACATTTTATTATAATTATCTACCGTACATGTTTCGAGAGCTACTGCTCTCTTCTTCAGCGGTGCCAAAACATCAAACTAAATTCTTGGACTTGATACATTTTTACAAATACAATCATCAACCGAACAAATTATACATAAATCTTGAAATCGTTACAATATTTCTTTGTGTCTCAACTGTTTACGGACTCACTATGTCATTTAGTAAAAATTTTAAAAATAGAATAATTTCAAATCATAAAATGAATAAAACCTATTAAATTAGTCACTATATACTAAAATTTAAAATCTGCTCTGCTCTTGAAACTTAAGTCCTTATTTACACCTATAAAAAAAAAATGTTTCTTTGTGTAAATTTACTCTTACTATGTCATTTAGTAAACACTTTAAAACAGAATAATTTTCAATTCATAAAATGAGAGGCTCCGTGGCTCAGATGGCAGCGCGTCGGCCTCTCACCACTGGATACCGTGGTTCAAATCCCGGTCACTCCATGTGAGATTTGTGCTGGACAAAGCGGAGGTGGGACAGGTTTTTCTCCGGGTACTCCAGTTTTCCCTGTCATCTTTCATTCCAGCAACACTCTCCATTCTCATTTCATAGCATCAATCATTCATTAATAAATCACTTTGGGAGTGGCGACCCCATCGTACTAACAGCCTATATCTGCTTCATTCATTACATCCCTGACCCGGTCAATGACTGGAAAACAGGTCGTATGTTTTCATTTTTTCATAAAATGAATAAAATCTATTTAGTCACTACATGTTACATTTAAAATTCTTTCTGCTCTGTTCTTGAAATTTCTCCTTTCCTTAAGTCCTTATTACCACTAAAAAAGAAAACATTGTGTTTAAATTTCTAATCTGTAATTCAATTATCTTATTTATTCCAATAATTATCAATTAACTTACTGCTATACTGTAGTTCTGAGACCTTTCATATATATCGCAATTTCTCCTCAACCCCGTACGACCACGCAAGCCATTTTTACCGTCAAATTCTTTAAAATAAACAACCAACAACCAACATTTCCAGAGCAGAGCAGATTTTAAATTTTAGTATAGTGACTAATTTAATAGATTTTATTCATTTTATGATTTGAAATTATTCTATTTTTAACACGTTGGGTGCTACGTGCCGCGATATGGCGTCACACCGTTCTTGAAATCGGAGTTGGCGTGACACCATATGGCGGCACAGTAGAGTTTCAGGCGATGCGCCGTAGATAATAAGCTGTGACATCTATGCGCATAAAATTGGTAGTAAGTGGAGAGCAAACTTCAGGGTCTATTCCAGCTGTGTATTTTTACTGTGTGCCACCATGTGGCACCATAGTATTCTTCTGAAGTCACTGACTGGCCAGTGGTCATTGTCACAGGTGAAAGCGTGCCAGGCATTGTTTATTCCTTGTTTATGTACGTATTATCACTCAGTTTGTACAGTTGTGCAAAAATATTTTAAAAATGGAAGATAGTGATAATAATCTTAGTCGAAATGGTAAGCGACTTGCAAAGAAGAGAATTAGTCAAGTGGATATTTGTGAATTACTGATGGATTCTGATGGAGAGGAAGATGTAAGTGTTGATGGCAGTGAATATAACGCTAGTGATGATGAGCGCAGTGACAGTGACAGCATGACGGATATATGGAGTGATGCAGAAGACGATGGCGATACTGATAGTGATATTATAGGTGGGGACGGTGCTGGTGCAAATGGGGTAGACAATCATGTGAACAATGATGCCTGGGGTCCTTGTGTAGGGGCACAGAAATATATTCCATTTACAATCCAAGAGCATCTAAATCTTCAAATTGATACTTCTACAGCCACACCATATGAGTCTTACCGACTGTTCCTAACAGACAAGTTCTTGATCTGATGGTACTACAAACTAATATCAATGCAAATCAAACACTATCATCTATGCATATTAAGCGGTCTAGTCATTTGAAGGAGTGGGTAGATACTACAAAGGAGGAAATGAAAGTTTTTATAGGTTTGAGATTGTGGATGGGTCTTGTAAGAACGCCTTCATTATCAAATTACTGGAGCCAGTTTTCTGTATATGGAAATAGTGTAGCTGGTAAGGCAATGCCAAGAAATCGTTTTCAGTTACTATTTCGATTCTGGCACTTTGGTCCCAATGATGCTTCAGCTGGAAAGTTGCACAAGATACAGCCACTGTTAGATATAATGCATATGAACTTCAAGAGTGTCAAAACTCCAGGTAAAAACCTCATAGTTGATGAATCAATGATTCCGTGGAGGGGTCGTTTATCATTCCGGCAATTTAAGCCTGGTAAGGCACACAGGTACGGTGTTAAACAATTTAAGCTGTGCGACGAAACGGGCTACACCTACAAAACTAAAGTATACACTGGTAAAGGTACCTCGAATGCTCAGAATACACTGAGCATGGCTACTCAAGTTGTAATGCAACTTACGGACCCGTATCTGGACAGTGGTCGCTTTCTCTGCACCGACAATTATTACTCATCAATTGAGTTAGCTGAGGTGCTACTGGATCGTAAGACACATTTTATTGGCACACTTAGGAAAAATCGAAAAGGTTTACCAAAAGATGTTGTAAATGCAAAGCTTAAGAAGGGAGAACTCACTGCAATGGAGAATGGAAATGGATTGACAGTGATGAAGTGGAGAGATCAGAGGGACGTGCTGATTATGTCAACCAAATGTTCTAATGATGTAATTGCTACGGGCAAAAGGAACAGGAAACACAAAGATGTGGTTAAACCGAAAATGGTAATAACGTACAATAAAATGAAAGAAGGAATAAATATTGCAGATACACTTTCTTCGTATCAAACTGCAATGAGGAAAACCATCCGATGGTACCACAAAGTTGCAGATGACATTCTTTTTGGTACTGCCGTTATAAATGCACTGTTTCTGTACAATAAGACCTGGGTTACTGGACATCGGAAAATGTATCTTGCAGAGTTTCGAAGGAACGTGGTCAGCACTCTACTTTGTCTAACTAACGACCCTGTTAGGCGTACTCCTAAGAGAGAGAACCACTACCTTGGGGAAGCCAACAAGTCGGAAGGACAGAGTGTTATCAAGTTCAACATTATTGCACTTCCGAAGGATGTCAATAATAATTATAAAATTATTTTTTATTTCTTCCTTTCAGTACTGCAGGAAAGCTCAAGGTCGGTGTAGAAGCTGTTATCAGCAACTATGCAAGGTCATGGGCAGAACAGCTGCTGCTTCTGCCGCAAAAAGGGTGTCAACCGTCTGCACAACCTGTCCTGACACACCTTTCCTTTGTCTGAAGTGCTTTGAATCATTTCACAACAAAGAATGACTGAAGGTTAATTGTTGTTTAAAGTCTAATGCTTATGTTGCAAAGCGGGTGTCACTACCTGCCAATCATGCTGAGACTCATATTTTCATTGTTTCGAGTTATCAGAAAACTGTTCACAACAATATGTAATGTAATATAAGTACTTGTTTTGCATTTTACTAGGTTTTCATAAATATTGCGTTAATTTGAATTAGCAAATAAATCTCTTGTATTTGAAATTCGTATTGCACATTCCATGTCAAAAAATTCTGTGACACCATATGGCGTCACGCTATATTTTATCTTTCGTAAAAATTGATGTGACACCATATGGCATCACACATGACCTTCGTATGGTGAGATAAAATTTACTTAGTACATCATATAAATACATCCCATGATTATTTAAACAACCTACAACACGAACAATTGCTTTGGCACCAGTGGAATACTATTCAAAAACATGCCTGGCACCAGTGGAATAGTGTGCTACAATCGGCTCGGCTCTCAACGTGTTAAAGTTTTTACTAAATGAAATAGTAAGTCAGTAAACAGTTGAGACACAAAGAAATATTTTAACGATCTCAAGATTTATGTATAATTTATTCGGTTGATGATTGTATTTGTAAAAATGTATCATGTCCAAGGATTTAGTTTAATGTTTTAGCACCGCTGAAGAAGAGAGCAGTAGCTCTCGAAACATGTATGATAGATAATTATAATAAAATGTAAAGTACTGACAAGGTGGAGAAGTGTTTTACAGAAATTGGATATCAGTTATCAACCAAAAAAGAACAATATACAAGCTGTCCAAAATTAAAGGATATAATTAAAGGAAGGTACACTGGAAATGTTTAGAGTACATCTTGAGATCAGTCGCTGATAGTTCACTAATGTCAATTCTTGAAAACATTGGGTAGCTTTAAAGAAAATAAAATGGGTTTGAAAACTGAAACATCTTGATTGAAAACTTCAAGCATGGAAGAACTTCCTATTTAAGAAAAATAATAAAATCAATTATTGTCAATAGTGGAGAAAACAGCTCAAACCACCAAAGAAGCAGTAATATTTGCTGTAGAGATTAATCAGTAACAACAAGACAACTACATTGTAAAGTGTCTGGAAATGAAAAACCAAATTAATTTTATTATGAAGTAAATGGAAATAGAACCTGACAAGTTAAAGGAAAAATAATAATTTGATTATTACAGTCAAAACTCGGAATAGCCCAACTCACTCTTACACTACAGATGTGTTTGTTTAAATATTAGAAAAACTTGTAAAACATCATACAGAGTGGTCCACCAGCACATTACAATGTAGTATTATGCATTCCGTAGTTCACAGACAACTTTAAATCATCAGTCTCTGTTCCTATACAGACTTAATGTTATCTGCTTTATATCCCACTAACTATTTTTATGGTTTTTGGACACACCGAGGTGCCAGAATTTAGTCCTGCAGGAGTTATTTTACATGCCAGTAAATCTATTTGAGCACCTTCAAATAACACCGGACTGAGCCTGGAACGAACCTGCCAAGTTGGGTCAGAAGGCCAGCGCCTTAACAGTCTGAGCCACTCAGCCCGACCCTATACAGACTTAGAACAATGGTATGTTGGGTTCAAGTTCAACAACATAGATGGAAACATAAGCGCCAATAGTACAGTGAGTTTATCTGTCTCCCACTGACTCATCACTCCCCGCTCTGCGGCACAGCACTTTGCTCATCCATGGATGACATGAGATAACAATTAAAATAAGAATTAAGAAAATAAGCTCGTACCTTATGACAGGAGATGTTGGGAATTTTCAATGTTTCAATTTCAACATTTTCATAGCCCGCCACGCTGATCCCTTTGAAACCCCGGCTTCTTGTCCAAGTCGCCTTAGAGTTTTGTAGGCGTATGTTGTAATCTTTCTACGATTTCATTTACTTTTTCCTCGTTACATACAAGATTTTTAACACTTCACTTCTTAGCGAGTAAAGAACAAGTTCCTCTCGATTTGTTTAAGAGTTTCCACACTGAGCCATTCCATATATGCCTCAATTATTTGTTCATAACACTGTGGAAATATCTTATTTTATGCATATGCAAGGAGCTGGGAATGAAGGCCGGAAGTCAGTTGAGCCGCGACATAGGCGAGGCACACCCAGTATTTTTCAATTAGCAGCAAACATTTTCAAGTTCAAATCGAGCCATTCGCTATGTATCCAGGCACGCCGACCCCACTCTACTTTTCAAAATCAACTGATACGAGCTAGGGGAGAGGTAAAATTTGAACGATGAGAACACCGAGACAACTAAATCAGTTTGACCAACTTCATCTTCGCAGGACTGCGATCCTTTGAATTCAAGCAGAAATATTCGCCACCAAGCTAAAATTCCACAGGTCTGAACTAATGAGAAATTGGAAACAAATTAATTCACTTCAGTGGGATAATGATTATTTGAGCGCTTTTGATGTTAAGACTCATTTGAATGTGAAGCCGTTGGACTTTGGAAAGCCGTTAGCAGGCCACTGCCTCTATTAGCCGGGGATTCACTTCGAGCAACAGGCAAATGGACCCATGGTGGGGGAAGCTTTCTCATTCGTCGGAAGTATTTTTACCGAGTTGCACGCGGTGCGTGTCGATCTCCGCGAGAGGTGATATTTTTCTTTGTGAATATCAAAGTCAGTTACATGCTATGTGCATGTTCCACAACTAATAATTAGTTTGTGACTAGCAGTACTGTCTTAGCAGTACTTAGTCTTTTTCAAATACTTTGAAATACCAAGTGTGGTTTGGTACCATTCAGATTCAATATAGTTATTAATCTGAAAATAATAACTCGAACCTGCGAATGAAACAGAAATACAATTAATGCTTTAATTAGCATAACTAGTCGGTACGTGTTCGCGAGTCACGGATGTTTCGTGTGTGTTCCGTATATTTTGAGCTGCAAAGAAGGACAAATGTTGATCGGGTCCACGCCCTTAATCTAATGATGCACAGGTTGGGACTAACACTTGCGCATAGGCTGTAAGAGCTCTCGTCCATTGGAATCGGAAACCTGCAAAAACAAATTCGTATGAACATGCATGAACGATCCAAACCGCTGAATTCAAGCGGAACTGCACCCATTGGAACCAGCGCTGTTCGTCAGTGAATGCACAAATACCTGCAAACTATCCAGATTGGTTTGGATTTTTTGGCCGAAGAGCTGTGTTTTATCATCAATGCTGAAAGGCTGATACTTCCGGTACAAGATGGAAAGTATTTGTAGGACTGGCGATAGTCTCATTACAACATGTGGGATGTGCAAAAGTTATAGAATGAGGTGGTGAGAGAAATGGGCGAGTCACGTAAATTTGATATAGTTATTCATTTTATACTATTTTACTCGATTCTTGTATCTGAAGAGTCTTTACAATGCAAGTTCAAAGTGTAATTTTCATTAAAAAATCTTGTCCGCCTCCATAGTGTAATGGTTAGCACTATCAGCTGCCGTCCTTGGTGGCCTGGGTTTGATTCCCGGTACTGCTAGAAATTAAGAATGGCAGGAGGGCTAGTATGTGGTTTAAATGGTACATGCAGCTCACCTCCATTGGGGGTGTGCCTGAAAGAGCTGCACCACCTCCGGATTAGGACACGAATTTACTTATTAAAAAACTCTAGCAATATTTATACTTTACGGTCCGATTACTTCATGCCTACTTCTGATTAGTTTTTGTAATACAGGGTGTACCAAAACTCGACGGCAGGAATGGATTCCTCACATAGAGAGAAGAAAAAAAGAGACTTATACTTACAGATCTATTCAAACTTTTGTACATTTACACCGTGCGTCTGTAACGGCAGCTGAAACACTTTGAGCATGTATCAGAGGAAATGTCGAAAGTGATGACCTTCAGCTTGAATACAAGCCTCCGCTCGTCATCGCATGGAGTTACGCACGCGATCAAAAATGCCTGGTGTAGTGAGTACTGTCTGAGAGGTTGTCACAATGCACTCACAAAGTTGCTTCATCAGGAACAGGAGTCGCATACACGAGACTTAACGTGTCCCCACAGGTAAAAGTCCAGGGGGTTCAAGTCAGTAGAGCGTGGTGGTGGCCAAGCAATCAGTCCTCCTCTCCCTATCCAGCGCTCAGGAAAATGGGTATTCAGGTACCTGCAGGCAGCAGACTGAAATATGTGGGAGCACCATCATGCACAAAAAACATTTGTCGACGGGATGCAAGTGGCATGTCTTCCAAGTAATCAGGCAATGTAGTACGCAAGAAATTCATGTAGTTCTGTCCAGTAAGCCTATTCGGAAGAACGTAATGTTCCAAAAAGGAATCGCCAACAACGCCTGCCCAGATGTTAATGGCGAACCTCTGTTGATGAGACGATTGGATGATTGCATGAGGACATGTAAATTATAACTAAAATTAATTTGTGTCACAAAGTTTGAATAAATCTGTAAGTATACATTTCTGGACCCATGTTGCCATGACCTTTCTTTCTTCTCTCTATGCGAGGAATCCGTTCCTAAATTTTTGCTGTCGTGTTTTGGTACACCCTGTATATGTTCTAAAAATGCCCTATATAATAATAAATTGCCTCCAGTATTTGAATTATAGAAAATAAGGATGCAGTTTCTCATTTCAGATAAATGTTATCATTCTGTGACTTGACAGCAAAACTCCACACATACTCCCGTTTGCTATGGCCGCTTGAACCAAGCTTTATCGCACTGATGAGAGAGAAAATCATTGCCGCTGTTTCTATTACCTCTCGCTGTTACAAATCAGCTTTCTTCCTTTCTTAATGTGCTTACCCTCCAGTGTTGGCTTTTCCCAAGGACTCGGCGAGGGATCCCACCTCTACCGCCTCAAGGGCAGTGCCGTGGAGCGTGAGACATTGGGTCGGGGTATACAACTGGGGAGGAGGACCAGTACGTCGCACAGGCGGCCTCTCCTGCTATGCTGAACAGGAGCCTTGTGGAGGGATGGGAAGATTGGAAGTGACAGGCAAGGAAGAGGGAAGGAGGCGGCCATGGCCGTAAGTTAGGTACGATCCCGGCATTTGCCTGGAGAAGTGGGAAACCACGGAAAACCACTTCGAGGATGGCTGAGTTGGGAATCGAACCCACCTGTACTCAGTTGATCTCCCGAGGCTGAGTGGACCCCGTTCCAGACCTCATACCACTTTTTCATTCGTGGCAGAGCCGGGAATTGAACACGGGCCACCGGGGGTGGCAGGTAATCATGCTAACCACTATATAACAGAGGCGGATTGTTACAAAACATACTCTTGGATAAGAGAGAATTTCCTTTGCTTGGTTGGGAATTAGGAAATGAATGTTAAAATTGGAAAGAAAAAAAAAATAGAAGGGGGAGAAATTCTCCAGCTTCCCATTTCAAAATGAACATTGCTTACCTCAAAGTTACAGCTAGACATTTTTCAGGTGAAGCAGTTTCTCAAAAGTTACTGTACTTCTTTAACTAATATTGTACATTTTGTAATATGTATTGAAATGTTTCACATGTCATGCGAACATAACTTCTGTCTTTCGTCCTATTCACCAAACAATTCGCTTTACGATAACATTATCCATTCCCGTCTCCTTTTCTGAGCTCTTCTTCTCGCTAGCAGAGGTGTATCTAATGCATAGAGCTCACACAAATCTTCAAGAGACGCCATCACCTCACACATACACCTAGTAAATAACTCTGCCAATTACGCAGCCAAAGGATGATAGCGTACATACGAAATCGGATGAACAGACTTCGCACAGATTCGCCGAACTCACAGTTCGTAGGTTTCTGCTTCCAGTGGACGAGAAGCCTAAGCAAATTATAGTCTATTATTAGGATCAATATTGTGTACTCTTGCACGCAGAGCGGTGAAGAGGAGATCTTAATCCAGACTTTTCCAGTAACGAGAAGAAGACAACAATGGCTGTACAAGGAATCGACACCAGGACCATTCAACCTTTCCTGACTGCTGTCACGATGAGCTAAGGCGATTGTGACACAACGGACATGTGATTCGTGGTGAATGGTGAATAGCTGCAAAAGTTAAGTGCCAACGTCCATATACACGTTTTAGGAAATATTAATACACTAGAGTAGGGTTAATTTGAATTTTTCAATGATTAAATGTCAGCCAGAGTGGCAAAAGTTTTGTTCATGTTTACTTAATATTAAATTTGGTCAAGGCTAGTGTGCATGTTTTAGCCCATTTGATGTGTACATATTTAGCTAGATGGGAAGAAAGGGTAATGATAGGATAATTATAGATGGTGTTATTTGCTTGATTAGTGTTCTATTTTTTCTTTTTTGTCATTCATTATAGAGATATTTCGTGTAGAGTTCCTTTACAATTCAAGCAGGCTATGCCCCACTGCACTGGAATAAACTGAGATAATAACATGAATTTAGTTAGATTGCTTTCTTTGCATGTGGCATGGATAATTTCAGTAACTACAAGATGTGCAGTGACAATATGTCCATCGTTGGGTCATAATAGGATCATTTATATTGGAAGAAGGCAAGTTCGGGAACATGAGGGGCTCGAACCGAAGATGTGTGATATGAAAGGTCAGTGTTGCCATGCACTGATTTTATATGGGATAGGCGATTGAGCCGTGATATTTACTGGGAGGACTTATTAAAATGCATTATGAACAGAGCCTGAATTTGGCTTGAGTATGCCCTGGCTGTCTGCTTGTATTTGTGAGAGAGAAGCTGCATCTTATTGGGAAGAAAAGAGAGTTGGCTAGCTCCGACAAGTAAATAAGCTCCCGGGGCATGAGGTGTCCTGTCAGTTGTATGTGCGCACCCTCTCGAGTGAGAGTGGATTTTCAAGGTCCTGTTATGTTACCCGAGCTATGCACCTCCTTATCTGTCAGATTTGTTTTGCTTTCCAAACAGCTGATCGACCAAACCACATGGAGCACGAGGGATGGACGACTGTGTGTGTTTTAGACGCAAGCCTACAAAGCCTGCCAGTCGCGTTCGATTCCCAAAATCTCTATATTTTTTATGTTTGTTTGTATTTTGTCCACAGGTTTGTTCTATTTCGCATGTGTGTATCTGTTTGTTTCTTGTGTGTCTTGTGTTGTTTAAATATGAGATTTTCAGCTCGATAGCTAATTCTCTGGGAATGCAGTTCTGTCTAGTCCAATTTGAATATGAGTACAGACTCATACAGTAGAATCAGTGCTTTAGTTGGAGATAATGTTTAGGAATCACCCTGTAACAATGTGTTTTATTATTTGTTTCCAAATACCGGTATGTCAGAGTGTAAATATAGTCATTTTTGTACTAGTGTATTAGTATTTCCCGAACTGCGTAAAGACTATTAAATTCGATGCCCTAGGGCAAATGGACTTAGGTAGTTAGTTGGCGCAACTACACAATTATTTCGTAACACAGATCAAATCTCCATGTAAACAGACTTTGTAAATTTGTTTTCGGGTCGCTGCCCGCTTTTCCGTTCATGATTTTATTTTTGTTGTCATGTATTTCATTCTCATGTGTGTCACATTTTTACGACCGATTTTTGGAGTCGAGATTACTAATTTTACCTTGGTTAACATTTAGTATGAACCGTATTTATGTTTTGGACCAATAAATCCATTCCACCCATTTACATATATTTCTCGTTTCAAAATTTGCCTCCATACCTCCTGACCATATACTAATTAGTATAAGTTTATTTAGAGTTTTTCTTATGCTCATTTTTCGGACAGCACCACATGCTTTACCATCCCCCCCCCTGAGTTAGTCGGATTTAAGGACAGGAAATTGTGCAGCACGGTCTTTCTATATGGAGGGCGTACGCCTGGAAATTGTGTTACAAATTGCCTAACGACTTCCCTGCAAGACTCTGTTTTCACATAATTATCAAAGATAAATACCGTTTCCTCTCCCTTGTACACATGTGGAGGCATTATGAGAATTATATCCCGAAGTAACACTTCACAATTCGAGAACAGTTGGAGTGACAGATCAACACTAACTTAATAGACATTATAAGCAGCGACCTAAATTGCGAAGCACGGGCACTCCCATGCTGTAAAAGTTTCAAACAAATGAGACTCATAACATGTAACATTCCCATGCTGTCGCTGCACTGCGTAATGGGAAGTGATGATTGAACGGAAGGCAAAAAAGCTGGGTGCGCCTGCTGGCCAACCGATGAGAGAAACTTACTGTATTTCAATCACAAATCTACATACATACATACATACATTGATCTTCATTATAGACTGTTATGCCTTTCAGCGTTCAGTCTGCAAGCCTCTGTGAATTTACCAATAGTTGCCACAATCTTCTATTTGTAACTAGTGCTGTGGACTCTTATTTCTACATCTCTTATCTTTAAACAGTTATAAACTGAGTCTAACCATTGTCGTCTTGATCTCCCTCTACCCCACTTACCCTCCATTACAGAGTCCATTATTGTCCTAGGTAATCTATCCTCCTCCATTCGCCTCAAATGACCCCACCACCGAAGAAAGTTTATGCATACAGCTTCATCCATCGATTTCATTCCTAACTTAGCCTTTATTTCCTTATTCTGTGTACCCTCCTGCCATTGTTCCCTCCTATTTGTACCAGCAATCATTCTTGCTACTTTCATGTCTGTTACTTCTAGCTTATGAATAAGATATCCTGAGTCCACCCAGCTTTCACTCCTATAAAGCAAAGTTGGCCTGAAAACAGACCAATGTAAAGATAGTTTATTCTGGGAGTTGACTTCATTCTTAGAGAATACTGTTGATCAGAACTGCGAGCTCAATGCATTAGCTTTACTGCACCTTGAATCAATCTCTCCTACTATACAACTATCCTGGGAGAACACACATCCCAAAGACTTGAAATTATCTACCTGTTCCTGGCAAAAGTACAAGTCCCTGGAGACCTCTCAAAAACAAATGCTCTAGTTCCACCTTCGAGTCCTTTCTGGTGCTGTTAGGGAGGCCTGAAAAAAGATCACAGAGTGGTAGCAGAGGGAGCTCGTATTGCGCGCTTGGCCCACCCCGATTGGTTGCTGGAGTGGCAAGAGGGTGGGGCCCTACTCAGAGATGTCACTTGCAGCCATGCCAGGCTATGTTGCTCCTCCCAAAGCCTTACAATGATATGGTGAACACTATCACAGTATCTTCACAAATACTACAGGTAATGTATCAATGTAAAGTTTATACTTGTTTCCTGGGATATTTTAGTACTCATAAATTAAATACCAACAGTTCCATGTGAATTAATCAGAACAAGAACTTCCTCTTTCATAATTTTCCAAATGGTTGGTAACAGTGTGCAGCATAATATTTATTCTCAGATCCTGTGCTGTCTTATCCATTCTTTGCACTGTTATTCATTGGTAATTAATCTGTGTGACAATTGTTTTATATTAAAAGTGTATTTATATGGATGTGGCTCACTTTTGAGGAATTTTGAGGATTCCTTGTGTGATTAGTAATACCTATGTCTTCAGTGGATACAACTCGAAGGAAGCATATTGCTATTATAGCATTATCTCCAAATCTCCTGGCTCAGTTGTAGATTTACTGGCATGTAAAAAGCCTCCTGTGTGACTAAATTCTGGTGCATCGGCGTCTCCGAAAAATATCTTAAAAGGTAGTTAGTGGAACGTAAAACCAATATTATTATTATTATTATTATTATTATTCGAGTTACAAAATTTGGTGTCTGTGTAGGCACTATAAGTAGCAATATTCAGCACCACAGACTAGCTCAATTTCACTGGAAAGAAAGAAAAAGGGATACTGTGGCAGGAAAAAGAAAAAACACCAACCAATGAAAATTTTCTCCTCAGAAGACCAGGTTCACTGCTGTGGACGTGGGTGGTGAATTGGGAGAAATGGGAGTGAATCTGCACATTTCTAATGTTTGTTTAGACTTCTGGAAGCTGGGAAGAAAGCCTGCAAACCTGTGAAGTTACACATTCTAACAGGAGAAATGTGCAGGAAACTTCTTTTGTGGGCACATAGTCATCAGGATTGGACAATAATCAGTTGACAAAGCTTTGTACATGACATAATTGAGAAGTCTGGCATATTCTTTTCAAGTTTATCGTTCAACTTTTTAATAGTTGGAAACAATTTTGCCAGAAAGAACTCGTGAATAGACCCACAAATTACTCCAATAGTGAATTGATCCACTTGAATACTCAGCGGTTCGCTCAATATCCTCTTCCTCTTAGACAGGGTGGAAAAATCAGCACATGAATTTTTTGCATTTTCCGCTTTCACTTTCTGCACTGATCGGAGCAAAATGCCAAGACAATCTACCACTCGTTGGCAAACAGGATATCTGTTTTCACGTAGACCTTCTCCCTCTAGCGTGAAAAAGCAAATTGCACTTACAATCGTATGTATTTCACCTTCTATAAAACATGACCTCGGAGGCATTTTTAACTCTGTCTTAACTGAGCAATACAGCTAGTGACACTGAAAGCCCAGATGAATGCAAATAACTACACCACAAATAAGTCTGGAAATACCATGATTAACCTGCTTGTCATCTTATCGTGAAAGGGAGCTCACGCAATGGGGTTTGGCCGCTTATTGGACAACCCTTTGCTCAAGCTGCTTGATACGCCTGAGTGCATATCACTCACTTTCAAATAAAAATCAGTATAAAATACATTTGAAACAAAGAATTTCAGACCTTTCTGTTGAACTCAATCTCGATTTTGGAAGACCACCCAGTATCAAACGGACCGCTTTTTACAAAAACAATATCAACTTGCTTGCCAAAGTGTGTAAAGTAAATAAACTTCAAAAATATATTTATAACAGTGCATTCTATAATATAATCCTTCTAAATTTCATGAAAATCTGACAGTGCATTTTCATGTAATGGTACTACAGAGTTGTTGTTTACAAAAAACGAGCACGGAAATAAGTACTTTTTGCATTCCGCCTAATGTAACTTGCACAAGAAACATAATAAACATATGCAAATACCACCAAAGGACGCAGAATAAAACAAGCTTTACGGTGGTATGATTATATTTTATATTGTCCCAGCGGAACATTATTATGACAAGATCATGGTGGTCCCGAGGGATCACTACGAATATGTCAGAAAAAGCCTATATTTCCATTTATGCCTATTTAGAGTTTAGCCCACAATTTCTACAGGGTCGTTTTTTTAGCTCGCTTAGTGTGTCAGGGCAACATGCATGGAACGTGATAGCGCGGCCGGATGACTTATTTACCGAGAGATATATTGCTTCATGACCAGCTAAGACGATCTAATGCAGTACGGTAGTGATAACCATTGCTGCACAGTAATAGTTTAGTTTAACATCTTTGGTATTGGTAGCGTGTTCAATGTGTTCGCTTTAAAATAGCGTAGTTTCTGTAGGGATACCAAAGTAGCCGTGTGTTTAACGAGTGATGTATACAGTAGAAAAGCGTGTATTCATTGTGCTGTGCTATGTGAAGCATTCTTCCTATACAGAGCGCCGCTTTCGATTCATTCGCAAATTTCCTGGCATCCTCCCTCCCCATAGGAGTACGGTACATAAATTAGTAAAGAAGTTCCGCACCAAGGACTCCATTCTTAACAAGAAATCACGCAGGAGACGAACCATTTTAACAGAGGAAAAGCTTGACGAAATATGAACTCTCTCGGAAAGAACTCAACAAAATCCCTGTCGCGTTTTGCCATACAAGTCTTCTGCCCAGAAAGCAACTAAACTATTAAAAGCAAGACCGTACAAACCCACCCGTGCCCAATATTTAACAGGACCTGACAGTTCCGCCAGGGTTCGGTATTGTAACTTTGCTTCAGGCAGGATCAATGAACAACATATGGTACCATACGCTAAACGAAACACGCCTCATGGGTGGTTGTATCAGCATGACAATGATCCTAAACATACCTCCCAGTTTGTCAAAACATGTCTCAGCAAGAAGAGAGTCAGGGTTATCGATTTCCCATGCCAAAGCCCTGACTGAAACCCAACTGAACATCTATGGGATGAACTCAAAAGGGGGTTTAAATGCAAAATATTCACAAACAAGAAGGTACATTTCAAAGCTTTAACACGTTCAATGCGGATCACGCGCTAGGCGCTACTTTATAAGCACGTGCAGAGCACGCGCCTAGCGCATGATGGGACGGTTGCAAGGAAACGTGAATCACAGGTTTCCCGCATGGTAAGAAAGGCTCTAATTGTCATCCCGCATATCGTGTAAGTCCAGTCTACTAGCAGATTCATCCGTAGCCATTTTTGCGCATGTGTATTCCGTTTCCCGCGTATTTCCTCTCCAGAGTTGTCGTTATACGTCATCATTCATTTATGGGATCTTCGAGCAGCAAGACCACTTCAATGCGAGGTAAGAAACTGCATTTTCTATTTATTCATTCTTCAGGAGAATTACGAGCGATTCCGCTTTTGAAATAAATAAATTCCACTACAGCAATATGTTCAGTAAAAGAACTGAACTTGTCATTTATTCTTGCATCATATATGTGTATAACACGAAAGAACTTCTAATTGTCATTTATTCCTCATCACATTTATAAGTAACTTGAAAGAACGTGCAGTAATCATTTTTGACTGCGTCGTGATGTTTATGTTATCATTTTATTTATATTTTTTTTGATGGCCGACAATGTGGTTCCTTCAACATCATGAGACCTGCCCAATTAGCTGAAGTATTTCATTTTTGTTTGTCAAATTCTGTAATAAAGAAGTGTAAATATGAATATATTTATGTCTGTAACATACTTCATGCATTTGTTTGCTATCCTCGGTAAATAATGCACAGTAATCTACCAACGCGCGTAGCGCGTGATCCGTCTGGTGACCAGTATTACTTCTCGATTTCAACCACCGTGCGGGTCACGCAACAGGCGCGTGAGAGTGATAAGTCCACGAGTTCGATAGAACTCGTCCTACCAACGTACAAAACTCCGATAATTACAACTTTTAAAGAGTCCCACACAAATATTTTGCTCAGGTTGGCAGGTATGTCATGCTCTGCTAATACACAGTGAACGTGTTAAAGCTGGTCAAAAATTCCTGTCTCATGCCTAGAGAAATTGGTGGACTCAATACCAACTCGTTGTGCAGCAGCTGTACAAGCAAATGGCTACCCGACTAAATACTACGAGATACGAAGTATAGTCCTCTCCGTGTAAGGACGTACCCTAAGGGTGCAACCTTACCCTTTCTCCCCTGTAATATTAAGATATTGATTTATGGTTACTTTTCTTGCTGTTGGGTTTTTTTCAGTGTCGGTAACCATACAGTTTAGGGACCCTACTTGCCGATACGACGTCTTACATTTACCGTTAATCTGGCACGTTGGCAACGTTCAATCACTGTTCTAGCGTGAATTGCGTGTTGCCACCGCATTGCCGTTAAAGTTACTAGTGATACATTTGCGAGAATATTTAAAGCATATTTTCTTTTTCTGTGTGATTGTAAATCTATTTGGCTAATACCAGGTAAGTAAAATTGTGGCATGTTCGGATAATGCATTTAATAACATAGTTTGTGTGAAATGATGAAAGTGTTCAAATACGCCAGTCTCATGTCTAGATCTACCAGTACATGAAATACGAGTAACCCTTGCGGGACAAAATTTTGGCAGTAGAACTTATAACATTATTATTTTCAAATCCGCAGTGAACTTGAAAACTGACCTAATTTCCGTTTACGGAGCTTGGCACATTAGTATACCTATATGTTTCCTGATAAGCTTGAAGATATAACCAGCCTGCAGGCTGAAAATATGCCCAATAATCTCTCTCCTTACTGGTTACCGGTACCGTATTGAAGAGAGAAGGAAATGTTCGCGCAAAAGAAAGGTAAGTCATTGTATGTCTGGAACTTTCGGATATCACACTGCAAAGACTTATTAAATAAATTACATCGTTTAACACGCCCCTCTTTTCAAGAATATGGTTAAAGTTCGCCTACTGTATATCAAAATAAAGACAGATATATGTGACATTAATTTGAGTGTGCAAGTGTGTTTATTTCCTTAATTGAGCTCATTGAGCGTGGAAATCGACTTAATTATGAATATCTTGATTTATTTTATCTTAACTTTTATCATTTACTAGGGTAGGGAAACATTCATTATCGGTGTTTACATTGAGGTTAGTTTGTTATGGTTATGTCTGGTGATTTTAATATGTAACCAGGCAGGTTGGCAGCAGTGATCAGCCATTACAAAAAAGAGAAAAGAAGAGCATCGGGCGGCGATATTTACTTTCTGGGGTATTACCTTACGTGGCGATTACTATACATACAGTATGAACTTCTGGAATTGTTTTTCTGCTTAGTTATATGTGTCAAAATATTTATGGTCAACATGTATTACTATAGTGTAATTATTTGGGTTAAACATTTACGTATGTATGAATGCAATGGTTTGATGGGTGTAGAAATGGTCGAATTATTTGTGTTGTACAAGTGCACGCATTATGTTAACAAACAACGAGGCCAGAGCAATTTAATTGTTTGTCAAAATACTGCTAGTCGCCTGAGTTCTGTGCTATCCCTAACCAAGAAGAACTCTTAAGTTCTTCAATCTGTTGAAACTAATTACTGATCAATAACATTTAGAAAACACCTGAAAGAGAAAATCAAATAGAATCTATACACCTCATTCTAGGTCACCCCCTCGCTCTTTTTCCTTCAAACTTCACCTCCATCTGTGTTGGTTTCCTTTCTCCTCCATCCTCTTTACATGTCCAAACCATCTTATTTTATTCCTATCAATTTTCTGATTTAGGTTTTCTATCCAGACTTCCTTTCTAACATATTTGCTTCTCACCGTCTTTCCTTGTCGTTCTCATCATATTTCTTAGGTATTTCATTTCGCTGCCATGAATTCTACTCTCCTCCCTACCTGTCACTGTCCAAGTCTCAGCAGCATAAGTCAACATGGGAGCATAATACATTTTGTAAATTATCAAGATTTCTTATACTCTGGGACAATGCATGGCCCTGTTGCAACCTCTTGCTTACCTCCATATCCAGCCTTCTATTCTGCATTAATTCACTCTCTAGGTATTGAAACTGTCCACAATTTCAAGGCGCTGACCACCAATTTTCACAATGCTTTTCCCTTGTCTTCATCCTGTTATTATCACCATGGTCTTACTTTTCACCGGGCTGACTTACTATTATCTCGTTCAGTGCATCAAGTTGTTGTACTTCTTTGCTGTTCGTTCCCCAGACCACAATATCGTCTGCAAACACTAATATCTTCACCTCCCTATTTCTATACGCTTCCTTTGTTTCCTTTAAAATTTTGTCCATAACCATTAGAAACAAAAGAGGCGACTGCACACCCCTGTCTTAGCCCAATATCATTTCTAAACCATTATGTCTTTCCAGCTGGAGTCTGTACACTACTGAAACAGTTGTTGTACATTGTTTGCATGAAGGAGCTATACCAAATGAATGGAGAGCGGCTGTAGTAGCCCCTGTGTATGAAGGAAAGGGTGATAGACATAAAGCTGAAAATTACAGGCCACTCACTTTGACGTACATTGCACATAAGCTTTGGGAAAGCATTCTTTCTGATTACATTAGACATGTCTGCAAAATTAATAACTGTTTAGATGAAAGGCAGTTCGGGTTTAGAAAAGTTATTCCACTGAAGCTCAATTTGTAGGATCCCAGCAAGATATAGCAGATATCCTGGATTCAAGAGGTCAGAAGGACTCTATCGCAATTGACCAATCTAAGGCATTTGATAGGGTAGATCATGGGAGACTACTAGCAAAAATGAGTGCAACTGGACTTGACAAAAGGGTGGCTAAATGGCTGGCTATATTTCTAGAAAATAGAACTCTGAGAATTAGAGTAGGCAAAGCTTTATTTGACCCTGTAACAATTAAGAGGGGAATTCCTCAAGGCAGTATTATTGGACCTTTATGTTTTCTATATGTGTCAATGATACGAGTAAAGAAGTGGAATGGGCCGATGACTCTAGATGTTAAGCCCATTTAAACAACAATCATCATCATCATCATCATCATCAAAGAAGTGGAATCAGAGGTAAGGCTTTTTGCAGATGAAGTTATTCTGTGCAGAGTAATAAATAAGTTAAAAGATTGTGAGCAACTGCAAAATGACCTTGATAATGTTGTAAGATGGACAGTAGGCAATGGTATGATAAACAAGGTTAAAAGTCAGATTGTGAGTTTCACAAATAGGGAAAGTCCTCTTAGTTTTAATTACTGCATTGATGGGGTGAAAGTTCCTCTTGGGGATCAGTGTAAGTATGTAGGTGTTAACATAAGGAAAGATCTTCATTGGGGTAGTCACATAAATATGATTGTACATAAAGGGTACAGATCTCTGCACATGGTTATGAGGGTATTTTGGGGCTGTAGTAAGGATGTAAAGGGAAGGCATATAAGTCTCTGGTAAGACTCCAACTTTAGTATGATTCCAGTGTATGGGACCCTCACCAGAATTACTTGATTCAAGAACTGGAAAAAAAATCCAAAGAAAAGCAGCTTGATTTGTTCTGGGTGATTTCTGACAAAAGATTCGAGTTGCAAAATTTGGGCTGGGAAGACTTGGGAGAAAGAAGACGAGCTGCTCGACTAAGTTGTATGTAAATGAAAATACAATAAAGGTATTTTATTTGTCCACTTATTCAATACTGTCCACTTGTAAGTGGTTACAAATACATACGATTACAGACACCTTCGGGATATGTTTCGCCCTTTCTATAAGGCAAAACGTGCTTGATACATATAGAAGAATCACACTCTTATCACAATGGGCAAAAATACTGGAAAGGATATTAGAAAGGAAAATGTGAAGAAAGGGAGAAGGGGAGTTGCAAGAAGAACAGTATGGCTTTAGGGGTAGATCTACAGTGGACCATATCTTTAGCACGAGGCAATTTATGGAAAAGAATTGGGAATATGAAAAGGATCCGACCATGACATTCATAGTTCTAACGAGGTATACAATAGTGTTCCCAGGGAAAAGGTTTGGGAAACTATGGTCAAAAAGAGACTGGGTACACAATCAATCGATCAATCAATCAATCAATCAATCAATCAATCAATCAATCAATCAATCAATCAATCAATCCTGATCTGCATTTAGGGCAGTCGCCCAGGTGGCAGATTCCCTATCTGTGGTTCTCCTAGCCTTTTCTTAAATGATTGCAAAGAAAATGGAAATTTATTGAACATCTCCCGTGGTAAGTTATTCCAATCCCTAACTCCCCTTCCTATAAAAGAATATTTGCTCCAATTTGTCCTCTCGAATTCAAACTTTAACTTTATATTGTGATCTTTACTACTTTTAAAGACACCACCCAAACGTATTCGTCCACTGATGTCATTCCACACCATCTCTCCACTGACAGCTTGGGACATACAACTTATTACATGTTATAAACTTCATAATTATTCTGTATTGAAAGTTCTTATAACATAAAATCCAATAAAGGTATTTTATTAGTCCGCCTATTCAATACTGTCCACTTGTAAGTGGTTACAAATACATACACTTTCGGGACATGCTTCGCCCTTTCTATAGGGCATCTTCAGCCTTAAATCAATCTTTGAATATTATCCTTAAATATTAAAACAAGAAGTTAGATAATTAGCCTTGTATATATAATATTTTATTATATATAAAATCAATATATTATTATTATTATTATTATTATTATTATTATTATTATTATTATTCGCTGGGGCCATCAAGGACCACGTTAAGTCTTGTTGCATTTGACACTGAACTTGGCCTTCTTTAGAGCCCAAATTTCCCTCATTCTTTGTGAGTGGGCCTGCTCACGCTCCTCTGTCCAAGCGGCACCGTGTCTTCTCTTCGGTTGCTCGTCTCGGTTTAGCCCGTTCGTCAATATTTTCTTGCGGAAGAGATCTCTGTTAAGGGCATCTTCAGCTGAGATATGTAGCATTTGCAGGTCTTCTTTGGTATTTCTAAAGGGAATTATGGTTTTGGGGTTTGAATCAAAAAAGTGAAAGATTTCTTTACTTAACTTTCTTCCGCCCATTCTTTTCAAATGACCGTAAAATTGTGCCCGTCTTTTTCTGATTGTGTCGGTAATTTTCTCTATTTTGCTGTAGACTTCCTTGTTGGATCTCTTTTGATGGATTCCATGTCTGTACCTTGATCCCAAGATTCCTCTCACAATTTTGCGTTCTCTTTTCTCCAGTTCTTCAAGGAGTCCTTTGTTGGCATTTAGAGACAGGGTTTCGGCTGCATATAGAACTACTGGTTTCAGAACTGTTTCATAGTGACGTATCTCGGTGTTTTGGGAAAGGCATTTTTTGTTGTAGATTGTGCGGGATGTTTGGTAGGCTATTTCCAGTTTGCGTACTCGCTCCTGAAGTGCTTCTTTGTCCAGTCCATTTTTCATGATGATCTCACCCAGGTATTTGAATTTGTCTACTCGGGTGATGTCCCCGTATTTTGTATGGAGTTTTGGTGGAGCCTCTTTGATGTTAGTCATTACTTCTGTTTTCTCAAACGATATCTGCAAACCAGTTTGTTCGGCAATTTCCTTTAAAATTTCAACTTGAGCTCTAGCGGTTTCTATGTCGTTTGAGAGAACAGCAATATCATAGGCAAATGCTAAGCAGTCTGTTGCGATCCCCTTGGATTTGGTTCCTATTCTCAATGGACTGTAGTTGGTTTCCTGTAATCTCACCCGCCCGGTTCTGATGATCTTTTCAAGAACACAGTTGAAGAGTATCGGGGATAGCCCATCACCTTGTCGGACTCCTGTTTTGATGTCAAAGGAATGCGAGAGATATCCGTGGAACTTCACCTTGGATTTTGTATCGGTCAGGGTGGCTCTAATTAATGCCAGCAGTTTCAAATCAACTCCAAATTCATTTAATATGTTTAGCAGGACTTCCCGGTCAATGGAGTCGTACGCTTTCTTAAAGTCCACAAAGACAGACATATACTGCTTGGACCTTAGTGTACAATATCTGATGATCGTTTTGAGATTTTGGATCTGTTCAGCTGTTGAGCGACCTTTTCTGAACCCTCCTTGGTATTCGCCTATTTGATGTTCGACTTGTGCTTCCAAACGCTCCAGGATGGCAAGTGATAGAATTTTGTAAGTCACGGGTAGCAAAGATATTCCTCTGTAGTTGTTGACGTTCTTCATGCTGCCTTTTTTGTGTAATGGATGGATCAAAGCTATTTTCCAATCTTCGGGTAGGGTCTCCTTGTTCCAAATTTCTTCTATTTGCTTTTGCAAGATATCAAGTGATTCCTCTGGGGCATATTTCCATAGTTCTGCTACTACTGAGTCTTCCCCCGGCGCTTTGTTATTTTTGAGACAGGCAATGTGGCGCTTGATTTCATCTCTGTCGGGTGGTCTGGAATCGGGGTACCTGAGTAAGGGTTCCTTGGTCTCAATGGCGCTTTGCGGTTTAGAGCAATTAAGTAAATTCTTGAAGTAATCTGCTAGAATGCTGCAATTTTCTTCATTTGACGTCGCCAGTGTGCCGTCCGTTCGCTCAAAGCATAGAGATGGTGGTTTATAGCCAGTGAGTTTGCATTTGAAGGCTCTGTAGTACACTCTGCTTTCATTCTTCCTAAAGTTTTGTTCTATCTTTTCAATGAGAGATTTTTCGTATTTACGTTTCTCAGTTCTGAACACCCTAGCTGCTTGGGCACGTTGGGTTTTGTAGGTTTCCCAATCATTTTCTGATTTCGTAGAGTAGTACTGTTTCCACGCATTGAGTCTTTCTTGGAGGACTGATTCGCAGGTACCATTCCACCAGGCATGCTTTTTGCTTCTCTTGATTTCTGCAACATCTTTCGCGGCCTCAACAAGGAGACTTTTGGCGTTGTTAAAGTCACAGTCATTTGGTCTAGCCTTCTCCTGGAACTCCTCGACCCTTTGCCGAAGTTTATCATTGTCGAAGCGTGTGATCTGTTTGGTTGTCTTCCTTGTGTTTGCGGGAATTGGTTTGAATTTGATAAGAGACATATAATGACCTGAGGCTACATTGATGCCTTTCTTTACCTTGATATTCATAATCTCAGGGCTGTTTCTCCTGGAGATTGCAACATGATCAATTTGGAACTCTCCGAGAGCTTGGACGGGAGAACGCCAAGTCATTTGCTTTCTGGGTAGATGGCGAAAGTGGGTCGATATGACCTGCAGGTTGTGATTTTCGCAAATGGATACCAGTCTTTTGCCGTTGGGATTGGTTCTTTTGTGAGCAGGGTAATTTCCTATAACTCTCTTGTACTTCTGTTCACAACCTAGTTGGGCATTGAAGTCACCCAAAAGAAGCTCGACATGGTGTTTGGGGATTTTGTTTAATTTTTCATCCAGTAGGTCCCAGAAATTATCAACTTCGTCTGGATCAGACTTGTTCTTATCGTTTGTAGGAGCATGTGCGTTAACTAGGGCGTAGGTTTTGTTCACGCATTTAATTGTGAGTACAGACAATCTGTCATTCACAGGTTCGAAATTTGCAACCGATTTAAGGATCTTGGTTCTAAGAGCAAACACGGTTCCAAGCATCACAGCTCCATTGAGGATTCCTCTTTGCGCTTTGCTCTTGAAAAATCGGTAGCCTTCGGATTCAAAAATTTCTTCATCTGGGTACCTTGTTTCCTGTAGGGCCATTATGGATATCTGATTTTCGTTAAGAGCTTTGGTGAGGGTTTTCAGCTTGCCAGTTTGTGTAAGTGAATTAATGTTGAAAGTTGCTAGAAAGGTTTTAGATTTTGGCCTGAGTTTTTGACTCTTCGGGGTACACCGAGACGCTCCGACTCGTCTCTTGCATGATGTCGAGTCTCCCCCAGAATCCGAACGAGACTCGTGCGCCGTGGCGTTCACGACGAGGGATTTATCCGAAGATTTAACCCCTGGGGTATGTTTCTTGAAATGTTGTGCCATCATGCTTTTTGACTTGACTTTGCTTTGGACGGGTACCCATCCTTTTACAACTAGGGTTGTTAGCCCTAGAGGTAGCCTCAAGATGTTTTCTGGCTTCTGGTCATTTACCAGTCTTCGCCATAACCCTGGCAAGGGACCAGTTTTTTTTTCACGGTGGTATTTTATATCCCGTACTACCCTCTGACTCTGCTGGCGGCAGAGCCAGCGAGCTTCCCCAATTTCAATGGGACGCGCCCGATGGAGGTAACCGGTAAATCCCCACACAGGATATATAATTATTATATAATATATATTATATATTCTCTTTCTCCAGTCTTATGGTACAGTTTTCTGTTTCCATATCCACTTTATCAGTCTGTATACCCATTGTAGTCCTATAGGTCCAGCAGCCTTTATGAATTCCACACTAATTTTGTCAATCCCTGGTGCTTTTCCCATTTTCATTTTAACGGACTGTTAATTCCACCTCTAACATTGTGTATCATCATCTACTACTGAGTCATCACACCATATTACTAGTCTCCTCTGCACAGCTTTTCACTTTTAACACCTTATCATACTCCCATCTTTTTATTTCTTCTGGATGTGTTATCGTATTGCCACCTTCCTCTTTCTTCATCTTTGTATAAATTCTTTCTTTTCTATTATTTCGTATAATTCCACACAGCATTGTTTCACCTCCAGCTTCATCCTTTTCCATCTTTTGTAAATTATCACCAACTTTTCTTCTTTTCTTATGTTAACAATTTTTTACATTTCCTTTTATTATCAAGATACTTACTTTTGCTTTCTTCTTTGTTATCTCTATTCCATTCTTGCCATGCTTTTTTCTTTTTTTCCACTGCTTCTCTCACTTTTTCATTCCACCATGGTGTCTACTTTTCTTTCAGTCTCAATGTTCTACCACATGTATTCTCTGCCAAATTTACAAATGCCCTTTTAAAGTTGGGCCATTTATCTTCCACATTTCCTATTTCAGTAACTGAAATTTGTAGTTTCACTTTTATTTTACTATCTGTTATCCCCATTAACTTTTCCAGTTTCCCCACTCTCTTTTTTTGCCATCACTGCTCTATGATCTCCATTGAATGCTTCTCCTAGTAAAGCTGTTATACCCATCAACTGTCAGCAATTTGTCCATTTTGCCAGAAAGTAATCAATCACAGATTTAATTCTTCTGTCACCCCAACCATATCTTGTAATTTTCCTGCTGTTTTTCTTCCAAAACCATGTGTTGCCCACAATAATTCCATTCCTCTCATTAAATTCAACTAGTTTCTCTCCTTCATTCCTTTTCCCAGAACCATATGATCCAATTACTTCTTCATTTCCTTGTCTTTCGTTTCCCATCTGTTCATGTAAGTCTCCTATTATAATCACTTCCACATTAGTTATCTCCTTTTCTAGTTCCTCCGGGAATTCTTTGATATCCTACTCTTTGTTTCCTGTCTATGGTGCATACATTTGTATGAAGTCATTGACTTTGTTTCTCATTCTTGGTCTAATTTTCAATATCTTGTTGCTGATGTACTGTACCAAACCCACATTCTCTTCCAGCTATTTTGAAATTATCCAGTCCATTCCATTTTTCACCTGTCTACCAGCACTCCAATATAGTTTATATCCTCTCCTCATTCTCTTTTATCCTTTCCCCTTCACCATTTAACTTCGCTTAACCCCATCGTTTCTATACCCTCTTCCTTCATAAAATCCACCACTTCAGTTGCCTTTATTGTCTGGGTCATAAGGTTGATTATAACCACATTCATGATGTAGGCTAGTGCTTGACCAATTTTCACAGCTCCCCAGAACCCAAGGAAGTGCAAGTTGCTATCAGGGTATGCCCTAATGTTTTCATCAGAAGCAAGTTTAGTAGTACCATATATTTAGGTTATTATTATTATTATTATTATTATTATTATTATTATTATTATTATTATTATTATGGTGGAGTTGCCACTCGCATAGGCATTTTGTACCTACTACCTGGTGTAACTTTAGGCCACTCCTCAGGAGTACAGACATTGCTGACACGAGAAACTACTTCCCTTTTATCTGCCATTGGGACTGGGGTCCCCTTCCATCCAAACTATTGGCCATGTTCTCCTTTCTGGTGAATTTGTGTGTCAATTTCTACACAAAGATTTCACCTGGCCTCCAAAGGGAGGACTCCTCCGCCCATAACCATTGGTCCTCCCTTTGGGTGTCAAGTTTGGTAATGGCAACTTGACCCTCGGCCACGTCGCAGGTAGTACCGTCTACTGTCGCATACGGTAACAGGATAATCCTGACCTGACCTGACATTAAGAACAGATTAACCCTGAAAAAAGAAACAACCAGTGAGGAGAGGAACTACTTGAGAAATACTTCATTAATATAAGTTATAATATTTTAGTATTATTAGAAGAGTTGATACAGGTTTTAATAAAATGTTTTACACTTCTTAATGATATTAATCCATTCAATATTTTAAAAACAGTGTTACGTGATACAATATGACTATGTTCCTTAAAAAAGGAAACAAATAATTCTAATTTAATTAAGTCATTTCTTTTTTTAGTTATAATCTGTCATTAATTGTTTCTTTTTTCAGGTCTATTCTACTTTTTAATTAATCATAAATTAGTTTCAAGAGAATGAGGAACTTAACAGTTATAGATTAGAATATTGAAAAAAAAAAAAAAAGGCTTCCACTATAACAAAATCACCAAGTAGGAAAGGAGAAGCCAACGTCTTAATGAAGAACTTCTTCTGCCGCTTCGGTGCACCAAGGGAACACCTTAGCAATCCTGACAGAAACTTTGACTCAAGGACGGTGTAGGAGGTCCTACAATGTCTGGGAATTGGGAAGACCCGAACAAAACCTCTCCCCTCTCAGTCGGATGGCATAGCTGAGTGTCTTTCTAAAAGAATTCTTATTTTTTAAGTCCACCTTTTCAATACATTATGTTTTTTAATTGATTTACATAAGTTATACGTTTACATTATTGTTATGTCATAAGTGGAACATGTTTTGCCTATTTTTTAGGCATCTTCAGCTGTTGTTCCTACTACCTAAGATCAAAATAGCCAGGATCCCAGATTTTGCTTAGTAATAAAATACTTAAAATGGTTAAGCTGACATGAATTGTTTTAACTAAAAATATTTTTGTGTGTATTATGTGTTCTACAGAAAGATCCGGCTGATGTAGATAGTTACTCTTATTCACCTCCTCGCTTCTCTTGTGGCTGGCCTGCTCTTGTGACACCTGCTGTCTGCTGAGTAAGAGCCCGCTTAACATCCCCATTTTATACTCCAGTTTACACAAACTTCACAACAAGACATATTTGTTTTGTTACAGACTCTCAATCCACCAATATCAACCTTCAAAAGATGCAACAAGACCACAACAAATGTCACAACCACTTTGAGACATTCCCTCTTATACCCACACAGTGACAGGCAGCAGGATTTTACATAATTTAATCACCATAAAGCAACATTCAGACAATGGATCTCACAATATCTTACAGAAGCTACAAAATTTTATTCCCAAGGTGACATCAGGTCCATGAAGATGCCATAATTTAATCACCATGAAACAACATTCAGACAACTGATCACGCAATATCTTAAGGAAATGCTACTAAAGATTTATTCCCAAGGTAACACTCAGATCCATGAAGATTCCAGTGCGAGTGTGCACACTGGATACCACAGACTAATATAACCTAAATCAACCAATGTCATCAGAAGTTTTTTAAAGCATATCATTATGTTTTTAACAAATGTATAATAATGTGAACTCAGCCTTTTTAAACAGAGACATTGTATACAAGCTAAATGTTTTTATGTATGGTACTCAACACAATTCACTAGTCATAACTATCTACATCAGCAGGACGTTTCTATGGAAAACATAATACACAAAAAAGAAATTTTAGTTAAAACAATTCATGTCAGCTTAACCATTTTAAGTATTTTATTATTAAGCAAAATCCAGGATTCTGGCTATTTTGATCTTAGGTAGTAGGATGATGATGATCATCATGCTTGTGGTTTAAAGGAGCCTAACATCGAGGCCATTGGCCCCTAATGGTATGAAATAAGACGAAATGTTATGACCATTTAAAATCTAGAATCCTCCACTGACCAGATTAAAAAACACGAGGGCGAAAAACGAATGGATAGATCCGAAGTTAAAACAATCAGTCGATCCGACCCGCAATGCCCCACATTCCCAGAAACTAGTGTTAAATAATAGTATTACTGACCAAGGGATTGCGTCGAAAGCATAATACTGAATTGATGATGCTTGTAGTCGAAACAGGTCAAAAATCCAGGTCATCAGCCCCTCAAAATGGTACTTATCGCTAGGAAAATAGAACCATGCTATTTGTCATGTTGCGGTACTAATCAAAAGTAGCGTAGACTCGCGCAATTCCACACATTATGGTACTAATCACAGGTAATGAAATTTGCACATGTAACACAGACCTATGGTGTTTTGCACACTGCGGTGCTATTTACAGGCAATGTAAACCTATGGCGTTCCTCACATAAGTGGATTAACCACAGGAACCCGCACTATCCCGCGGTGTTCCTCGCATAGTGGGTACTAAGCATAGGCAAGGCAGAACCACAGTGTGGCTAATCCCATGGTGTTGCACATATAGGAGTACAAATCACAGGTACTGTAGAAGCCGGCAACGTACTCTATTGCTACTAATCACAAACCTATTTGCTACCTAACACAGTGGCACTACGCGCAAGTAAAAGCAACCCACGGTGTTCCCTGCGTGGTGGTAAATATCACAAGTGGTTTCATGGTTTTAATAAAATCATCCCTTGGTCATCCGTTTTAATCACCTCTTACGACAGGCAGGGAATACTGTGGGTGTATTCTTTGTCGGCATTCCCCACCCGAAGGTGGGTTGTGTGTTTGGTCCGCGAGAGGTATTTTATTTCCCTAAAGTTTGCCGGCAAGCCAGTTAGGACCCCCCTATCCGCCACCTGGGACACACCATGTCGGAGTATCACCTCTCCTCCTGCTATGCCAACGTAGTAGGTTCGTGGTTAGGTAGTAGGAACAGAGGCTGAAGATGCCTTTAAAAAAAATTTTAAAAAATAGGTGAAACCATGTCCCGCTTATGACATAATAATGTAAACATATATTTATATAAATCAATAAAAAACATAATGTATCGAAAAGGTGCACTCAAAAAATAAAATTCTTTTATAAGGTATACGTTCCAGTTGCTATGGAATGGGAGTGGGCATCTCGGACATATTCTGAGTAATGGTCCTCCTCGTACTCAGGTGGCTAGGACTATACAATTCACCGGTGGTCCATAACCCGTTAGAGGAGAGATCCTCACTTGGACTATGTGCAAGTAGGGTAGCATCCTGCTTCATGAATTTACCGAGCTCAGAACATTTTAAGCAAGCTTCGGACTTATGGGAGTAATGGAGTCCCGCTCCCATTTGACAGGCGAGGGACTCCTTGGAAACAACTTGGCGAACGAAATGGAATTCGATGGGGAGCTATCAATATTAATGGGGCTTATGGAAGAAACAAGGTAGAACTGGCTGAGTCAGCAAAGAGGATGCATCTGGATGTGCTAGGAGTAAGTGATATTCGGGTAAGGTAAGATAGCGAGGAAGAGATAGGAGATTATAAAGCGTACATGAGGGGTGTTAGAAAGGGAAGGGCAGAGTCTGGGGTAGGGCTCTCTATCAGCAATACCATTGCACGCAACATAGTTTCTGTTAGGCACGTAAATGAGCGAATGATGTGGGTAGATTTGTCAGTTGGAGCAATTAGGACTAGAATTGGCTCCATGTATTCACCATGTGAGAGTGCAGATGAGGATGAAGTTGACAAGTTTTATGAAGCATTGAGTGACAGCGTGGTCAGGGTCAACAGCAAGGATAGAATAGTGCTAATGGGCGATTTCAATGCGAGAGTTGGGAATAGAACTGAAGGATACGAAAGGGTGATTGGTAAATGTGGGGAAGATATGGAAGCTAATGGGAATGGGAAGCGTTTGCTGGACTTCTGTGCTAGTATGGGTTTAGCTGTCACGAATACATTCTTCAAGCATGAGGCTATTCACTGCTACACATGGGAAGCTAGGGGTACCAGATCCATAATGGACTATATCTTAACAGACTTTGAATTCAGGAAATCTGTTAGGAATGTACAAGTTTTTCGCAGATTTTTTGATGATACAGACCACTATCTGATCTGTAGTGAATTAAGTATCTCTAGGCCTAGGGTAGAGAAAGTGAAATCTGTCTGCAAACGAATAAGGGTAGAAAATCTCCAGGACGACGAAATTAGACAGAAGTACATGGAAATGATTAGTGAGAAGTTTCGAACAGTAGACAGTAAGCAGGTTCAGTATATAGAAAGTGAATGGGTGGCATACAGGGATGCTGTAGTAGAAACAGCAAGGGAATGCCTAAGAACAACTGTGTGTAAATATGGGAAAAGGCGAACATCTTGGTGGAATGATGAAGTGAGATCAGCTTGTAAATGTAAAAAGAAGGCTTATCAGAAATGGCTCCAAACAAGGGCCGGGGCAGACAGGGTTTTGTACGTAGATGAAAGAAACAGAGTGAATCAAATAGTTGTTGAATCCAAAAAGAAGTCTTGGGAAGATTTTGGTAATAACCTGGAAAGGCTAGGTCAAGCAGCAGGGAAACCTTTCTGGACAGTAATAAAGAATCTTACGAAGGGAGGGAGAAAGGAAATGAACAGTGTTTTGAGTAATTCAGGTGAACTCATAATAGATCCCAGGGAATCACTGGAGAGGTGGAGGGAATATTTTAAACATCTTCTCAATGTAAAAGGAAATCATCCTGGTGGTGTTGCAAACAGCCAAGCTCATGGGGAGGAGGCAAATGATGTTGGTGAAATTATGCTTGAGGAAGTGGAAAGGATGGTAAATAAACCCCACTGTCATAAGGCAACAGGAATAGATGAAATTAGACCTGAAATGGTGAAGTATAGTGGGAAGGCAGGAATGAAATGGCTTCACAGAGTAGTAAAATTAGTGTGGAGTGTTGGTAAGGTACCTTCAGATTGGACAAAAACAGTAACTGGACCTACCTATAAGCAAGGGAAGAGGAAGGATTGCAACAACTATCAAGGTATCTCATTGATTAGTATACCAGGCACCGGGCGAGTTGGCCGTGCGCGTAGAGGCGCGCGGCTGTGAGCTTGCATCCGGGAGATAGTAGGTTCGAATCCCACTATCGGCAGCCCTGAAAATGGTTTTCCGTGGTTTCCCATTTTCACACCAGGCAAATGCTGGGGCTGTACCTTAATTAAGGCCACGGCCGCTTCCTTCCAACTCCTAGGCCTTTCCCATCCCATCGTCGCCATAAGACCTATCTGTGTCGGTGCGACGTAAAGCCCGTAGCAAAAAAAGTATACCAGGCAAAGTATTCACTGGCGTCTTGGAAGGGAGGGTGCCATCAGTCATTGAGAGGAGGAATTTGGATGAAAACCAGTGTGGTTTCAGACCACAGAGAGGCTGTCAGGATCAGATTTTTAGTATGCACCAGGTAATTGAAAAAAACTACGAGAGGAATAGCCAGTTGTGTTTATGTTTCGTAGATCTAGAGAAAGCATATGACAGGGTACCGAGGGAAAAGATGTTCACTATACTGGGGGACTATGGAATTAAAGGTAGATTATTAAAATCAATCAAAGGCATTTATGTTGACAATTTGGCTTCAGTGAGAATTGATAGTAGAATGAGTTCTTGGTTCAGGGTACTTACACGGGTTAGACAAGGTTGTAATCTTTCACCTTTGCTGTTCGTAGTTTACATGGATCATCTGCTGAAAGGTATAAAATGGCAGGGAGGGATTCAGTTAGGTGGAAATACAGTAAGCAGTTTGGCCTATGCTGACGACTTGGTCTTAATGGCAGACTGTGCCGAAAGCCTGCAGTATAATATCTTGAAACCTGAAAATTAGTGCAATGAGTATGGTACGAAAATTAGCCTCTCGAAGACTAAATTGATGTCAGTAGGTAAGAAATTCAACAGAATTGAATGTCAGATTGGTGATACAAAGTTAGAACAGGTCGATAATTTCAAGTATTTAGGCTGTGTGTTCTCCCAGGATGGTAATATAGTAAGTGCGATTGAATCAAGGTGTAGTAAAGCTAACGCAGTGAGCTCACAGTTGCGATCAGCGGTATTCTGTAAGAAGGAAGTCAGCTCCCAGACGAAACTATCTTTACATCGGTCTGTTTTCAGACCAACTTTGCTTTACGGGAGTGAAAGCTGGGTGGACTCAGGATATCTTATTCATAAGTTGGAAGTAACAGACATGAAAGTAGCAAGAATGATTGTTGGTACAAACAGGCGGGAACAATGGCAGGAGGGTACTCGGAATGAGGAGATAAAGGCTAATTTAGGAATGAACTCGATGGATGAAGCTGTACGCATAAACCGGCTTTGGTGGTGGGGTCATGTGAGGCGAATGGTGGAGGATAGGTTACCTAGGAGAATAATGGACTCTGCTATGGAGGGTAAGAGAAGTAGAGGGAGACCAAGACGACGATGGTTAGACTCGGTTTCTAATGATTTAAAGATAAGAGGTATAGAACTAAATGAGGCCACAACACTAGTTGCAAATCGAGGATTGTGGTGACGTTTAGTAAATTCACAGAGGCTTGCAGACTGAACGCTGAAAGGCATAACAGTCTATAATGATAATGTATGTATGTATGTATGTATGTATGTATGTATGTATGTATGTATGTATGTATGTATGGTATACGTTGTTCAATGTGGATCCAACGATGATATTTGTAATGGCTGAGTATGTCGTGAAAACTGTCAAGGAGCACGTCAGGAAGGTTGTTTCAGTGCACCACAGAGACTGGGATGAGAGGGTCCCATTATTTTTGATGGTCTATTGAGCGTCCACCCATGAAATGACAGGATCGGCACCAGATCAGGAGCAGCCAGTCATAGACAATGTGTGGGAGTTAGTGGATCAGCTCAGTAACATTGATGACTAAGCCTGACAACATCTGAGGGTAGGCAGCAACAGGATGAAAGCCCGCTACAACATGCTGGTGAACTCTGCAGATTACCAGGAAGTTGATCGAGTTTGGTTGTAGTGGCCTGTGCAGACAAAAAGGAAATCGTCGATGCTTCAGTCACCATGGGAAGGCCCATACACCGTCGCCACTAGGATCAATGACATTGTCTATAGGATCTGGCAGCATACCCAGGGCAAGATGATGGCTGTCCAGCCGGATCTCTCTTGGCGCCATGCTGTAGAGCAGATTGGGATGAGCAGCCTTAAGCAGGAGGCAGAGCGACGGTGTCCGCCAATGGCTTTGGGAATGAGCACATTAGCCTCGCATGGCTGCAAGTGATATCAGCGAGTGTAATGCTGTGCAATACTGGATCAGAGAGTGGACAGTGTCGACAGAGTACCATTTGTGAACTGACGGCAAATGCAGAACAGTGCAGCTGAGTGATGAGGGACAGTGAATGGGAGACTGTTTTGCACGTGCGCAAACTGTGGACTGAGCAGGAGTTTTAGCTGTATGGAGAGTCCAAACTTGAACTGCCATGGTGTCAAATGACAGTTGAAATGTCGTATGGCTTTTAGTGCCGGGATATCCCAGGACGGGTTCGGCTCGCCAGGTGCAGGTCTTTCTGTTTGACGCCTGTAGGCAACCTGCGCGTCGTGATGAGGATGAAATGTTGATGAAGACAACACAAACACCCAGCCCCCGTGTCATTGGAATTAACCAATTAAGGTTAAAATCCCCGACCCGGCCGGGAATCGAACCCGGGACCCTCTGAACCGAAGGCCAGTACGCTGACTGTTCAGCCAACGAGTCGGACAAATGACAGTTGCAGAAGTGTGTATGTGACGTTCTCCAAGAAACCATACCTCAAGTTGCACGACAAAATTTTACGCTCCGAAGTAAAAATGTGTGAAGGGTGGCAAACATAGAATTTTAGATTTGAACGCCATCTATTAGCCTGAACCTTGAACTATGTGATAGAAGGAGTGACACGTCAACATACAGAAAAGTCTTCAAAATAACCTTGGAAATGGGCTGTACAGTCAAACAAAACCATACCTCAAGTTACAATGAGAATTTAACATTGGTGACTTAAGGTATGGTTTCTTAAATGAAGTCCCTGCATTGTTTTCTTGTACCAAAATATGAAATAACCAGCTTATGCATTAAGATAATGTATCATTACAATTAGACACACTTACTGGGCTGCACATTTTAAAACTGGTGATATGGCTGCGATTTGTTTCATGCTGACAAATGCAACAAAGGAACATTATCATGTGGAGAGTTATGTTAGGTTTATTATGAAGAAATAATTTCTTTTCTGCCAGTGGGCCATACGATTTTCTTTTTCTGTGACCGGAATTTTGGTCTCATGAAAATGATGTACCGCGTGACACATACTTCTGTGACAGGTTTCGGTCATTGAAGATCGTACCCCCGAGTCAAAACTTAACAAAAATGCCGTGATTGGACAAGAAACTGGTGAGCTGTTAGTAAGTATATACGACTAGCAACAAGGTTCTTATTGTTCTGTATTGAAGATGACGTTAGGCATAAAATCTCAAGGATAATTTAATAAAGCCACGTATTCAATACTTTCCAATTTCTTGCCAGTCAACATCATTTCCTTTCTGCCAGTGGACCATACAATTTTCTTTTGCGACTGGAATTTTGGTCTCATGAAAAGGGGGTACTGCCCGACACGTACTTCTCTGACGGGTATCGTTTCGGTCATTGAAGATTGTACCCCTGCATGCACGTACTTTTCCACTCATTTCACAGCTGATAGTGAACGATGATGCAACCTCACATTTTGTAAGAATGTGGGTTGAAAGAACAGCTCTTGATTGATGCTCATAAGTAGAACATTTTTCGCTTACAGAAGCATCCAACAGTATTATGGTGAAGTCACAGCTCACTGAACCAGTGGCTACTATTTTTAGCTACAGTGAAAACATGTGCCCGAAGATTCTCTGAGCTCTGTCAGCAGCAATGAAATAACGCGCCTGTAGTTTCTATGGGCGGCGGCTCCAATGCGTTAAATTAGTTACAGAAAACATGTTGATTCAATCTATGATGGCTCAGCTGGATAAAACTTCCATTACATCAGACTTCATTAAGAAAGTAACTGCCAGTAATGCTATTTCATGGATTATATCCCGGCCATCAACCATCACAACGTGTTGTGGATTTGAGGAAGTTCACCTTCTGAATAGTCACCAAAAGAGGAGCAACTGGTCTTTAACATTCTGACTCAGCTGCCTGGAATACGAGACTTTGACAAGACAGTTACACAAGTGCATGATGGACTGGAATGCCATGATGATCTGGAGGGAAACAGGGAAGAGCAAGTTGTGTAAGAATTCTTGGATGGTAAGTTTCTTGGAGTGCATAATTTTGAATTTTTGTTTCACACACAAAAAATTAAATCACAGCTAGCTTAAAAAATATTGTCCTCCTCCAAACATTGCAGAAAAAATTGGTAATGTATCAAGCAATGATACTGGGAAGGGGGATGATGGTTGTTTCAAAGAGGAAGTGGGACAATGTACAGCAATATTACAGTACGTGTTAGTTCCTACAGAGACTTTCCAAAAGTCTGCTAAATAGTAAGAAAGCAGAACAAATCAATGGTCTGGAATCTAAATTGGTAAAAAAATTAATTTTAAAACGATAATGAAAATGAAAGAAAGTTCAATTTATGATTTTTTTTTAGGGAAAAGTGAAAGGTTAGGAACAACTTCATAGTAAGCTGTACACTGAAGTAAGTAAAGTACTGTAGTGTGAAAGTGTAAATAAACTGCAGTTAACTGAGCTTTATGTAACATACAATTTTATATCAAAGTTATAAAACAAAAGTTAAAAATTTATTGAAAATTGCCTCCTCCTTTTTAGCAACAACCCCTCTAATAGACGAATATTTCTTTTGCATAACAGTCAGTGGTCACTTAAGACAGGTTCCTCTGTACTGAGAAGGGTAGGTAGTGATGCTAGCTTCGACTTTCCTTCATCTCAGATAAGAGTTATCAAAAACTTGTGCCGCCTGACCCAGTGCACCCATTCATGTGTTGTCTTGCAGCGAGTTGAAGTCTCCAAACTCTACTAAACTAGTTCCTTGTCTTTCTTGTTGAAACAGTTGTTATTTTTCATTATATCAATACCTGTCAGTAGACACGATACTGGAGGATGGTAGCCAGAACCATGGTTTCCTCAAATTTTACTATGTAACTAAGTAAAGTGAGGACCATTGCAAATATCAAGCAAGAAGGCATCCCACATAAATGTTAACTAAATCTTGAAAGTGCAGAACTGTCTTTTGGTTCAATTACGGCTCAGCTACGGATATGGACGTTCCTAAGGCGCCTGATTTTGACTGTAATTTTTTAATCTGTTTTGTCACCAAGTTATTTCTGACAAATGTAATAATGTTACCTTGTTAGTTTTCAGTTCAAATAAGAAGCGCCTGATATAGTTGAATCTTGTGCTTTGAAAAAGAAAGAAAGAAAGCAAGAAAGAAAGAAAGAAAGAAAATACATAAGTAAATAAAAGCAATATATCTTGCTAATTGGTAGTTTACTAAAATATGGTTTAACTTACTAATATATGGTTTAACTGCCGAGTCTCACCTTTAAATCAAGAGGATCACCACACAATTTGCCGTCAATTACAGTGAGCGAGTGACAGGTTGTCATGCCAATAAGGAACTCACTTATACTTAATCTTTGAATGTTTTTCACTGGGACTAAGAATTTTCGATCTATTACAGGTACGGCACCCCACATATCTAATCCATCTTCTGTTAATGTACCAGTCTGAAATATAAAAAAGTTTGATGTTGGTTAAGTTGTAAGAAATGTCAGAGAACCATTATTTACATTATTATTTACGAAATAGGAACAGAACTGGTGAAGGAATGGTAAAGCAAGAAGGAAGTTGCCTTTAAAAAAGAATCATTCCTGCATTTATTGGTAGGTATTTTAAAATGGGGAAACCATGAAATTAGTTTCAATAACATCCACTGGAATTCAAATTTAGATATTTCTCAGCTCCAAACCAACTCACCACATTGTCCAGTATTTTAATATGCCAATGTCATCTTCACTAGATGGAGAAGACTTTTATGTGCAATCAAATGTATCATTGCCCTAGTCCATTACTAAGATGTCTTAATAAGGAGATTTTGAAAAATAAAGGACATAAAACATATATCTTGCTCTCTCTGCTCCTAAACTAAAGTATCATTAATTCCAGTTTGTCCACAATCTGAGAACAATATCTTAATGTTTCGTAATTACATTTTCTGAATTAAAGCATAGAAACTGCTTTTTTCAAAACTGTCATTTTAAGATGTCTTAGTACTGAATTAGGGCAGTGATATGTTGAAATTTGGTTGCAGTGAATGATACTTGGAGTCCATTCTTGAAGCAAGATATTACCTGCCAGGTGGGATTGAGTTAACTGGAAATCATATATAGAATGACTTTTGCTCATTATCTTGTTATGATACATGTTATAAAATGATTGCACAACATTTTCTCATTCCTTACTTTGTCCCTTCTACTCTTCTGTATCGTACCCCTCAAGAACTTAATTTTGGCTGCCTGTATTCGACTCTCATCCTTCTCTGTCACTGTCCAAGTTTCTGCTCTGTAAGTTGTTATGGGTATGTAATACATCTTGTACATAGTTCCCTTTGCTTCCATTGGCACATCTTTGTCCCGTAACATGTTTCTTACATTAGGATGGAAACAGCTTCCAGCTTGAATCCTCTTACTAATCTCAGCATCCAGTCGAGCATTCTCCATTAATTTTTCTCCCCCAGGTATTTGAACGTCTCCACTACTTCCAGGGGCTTGTCTGCAAATCTAATCTGACCTTTCCCTTCCTTCTCCCCTCTAGTCATAACAAGAGTTTTACTCTTTTCTACACATATTTTCAATGCTAATTCTTTGATCTTCCCATTCACCACACCCAACTCTTCTTGAACCTTCATGTCCTCTTCTCCCCAAATTGCAATATCATCTGCAAATAACATGATGTTCATTTCTCTTCCTCCATATATTGCTTTTGCAGTTCTCATGATGTCATCCAGTAGTATTGCAAACAGCAGTGGTGATAGAACACTTTCCTGCCTCAGCCCACTAGTGATTTTGAACCAACTTGTCCTCCCAACTTGTGTTTGCACGCAACTACAACATTCCTTGTACATTGCCGTGATCATTTTTATTAATCTCTGTCCAATTCCTTTTTGCACCAGACTCTCCCAAAGTTTAGTCCTGGAGACACTGTCATATGCCTTTTCAATGTCAATGAATGTCATCGCCATATCATTCCCATACTCCCATTGCTTTACCATTAGTTGTCTCATAATGAAAATGGACTCTAGGTATTGTTGACCTTCCACTTCTGAACCCAAACTGATTTTCCTGCATCTGATTTTCAACCCTCAACCTTATCCTACTTTCCAGTATCCTCTCCATTATCTTAGCATCATGGGATATCAGAGTAATTCCCCTGTAGTTCAATACTTTCTTATCGCCTTTCTTGAAAATTGGGATGATTATTCCTTTTTGCCAATCCTCAGGGACCTCCTTATTCTCCCAGACAATCCTGAGAATTCGATATGTCCACTGCAGGCCTACACAGTTCCAGCTGCCTTTTTCATCTTCACTGTAATTGCATCTATTCCAGCAGTTATTCCATTCTTCATCTTTCTTACTGCCATTTCAATATCATTCAATGTAATTTCTTCATCAACTAATTGCCTTTCCTGGTCGTCCATTGAATGACTGTCATTAGTTCTCATGTTCAGCAACTTCTGAAAATACTCTCTCCATCTATTTCTTATTTCTTCTGGCTTTGTTAATATTATGCCAACAATATACTTCACAAATCTGTATTTACATGATCTCTCTTTTTGTTTCTTAAAATACCATACAGTAATTTCTTGCTGCCCTGCATATCATCTCTCAATTTCTGTGTGATTAAAGCCCAGCTTTTCCTCTTTTCTTCCTCCTCTACTTTCTTGGTCAAATTATTTACCTCCACATATTTTCTTCTACTTTCTTCAGTCTTAGATGTTTTCCATGCTTTCCATGCCATTTTCGTTTCCTTCACTTTAATCTTTACCCTATCATTCCACCAGTGTCTCTCTTTGTCTTTCACATTTCCTGATGTTCTACCACATACCTTTTCTGCACATCCAACCAGTGCTTCCTTAAATCTTTTCCATTCATCTTTAACATTTCCCATCTCCATCGTCTTGGGTACCAAGGATATATTTCCCTTTGAAATTCTTCTTGTATTCTTTTCTCCTTCAACTTCCATACTTTAATTCTTTTCTCTCTTCTTAATGGGGGTTTTCCGATCTTTCCCACTTTGTTTTTCTATCACAACTCTATGATCTCCACCAAACGCTTCTTCAGGCATGGCTGTAACATCTAAAAGGTTCTACCGGTGTTCTTTCTCCAAGATTATATAATCAATAATCATGTTTTTTTTTTTTTTTTTTTTTTTTTTTTTGTCCGTCTCCCCAACCATACCTTGTAATCTTCTGACTGTTCTTCCTAAACCAGGTGTTTCCAACAATCATTTAGTTCCTCATGCAAAAATCCACCAGCAACTCACCTTCTGGATTTACATTTCCATATCCAAAGGGCCCTACAACATCTTCCTTTCCATGTCTTTCCATTCCAACTTGTGCATTTAGATCTCTCATCAACAGCACACTTCCTTATCTTCTATCTGTCTCACCACTTCCTCTAAAAAGTCCTCTAGATGCTCATCTATGCAACCCTTTTTGGGGGCATACAAATGAAATAGATCGTTCATGCCATTTTCAAACTGGAGTCTCATCACCATCATCCCACCGCTGACACATTTTGTATATTCCATATATTCTTGGATTTCTTCTCTAAGTATGATGGCTAGTCCATTTTTTGCCCGAGGTCCTCCGCTGTAATAAAGCCTGTATCATCCGTTCAGAGGAATCTCTCCCGTACCCCTCTTCTTGGCCTCACACAGTCCTAGTATGGCTATATCTTTTTCTTTCATGAAGTCAACCATTTCTCCTGTCTTTCCCGTCAGTGTCAGGACATTTACTGTGGCAATCTTGATGTAGTTTGGTGCTGGTTGCCCACTTCTTACAGTTCTCCCAGCTGCAGGTCGCTTTTAGCAGGGGATGCCCTAACCTTTTCCGAGGCACCATATCTGCTTTATCCATACAGGCTATTGTTACGATGGGCTCGCCACTACCCAAAGCCATTTTATACCTACTGCCAGGTTCAAAATTAGGCCGGCCCTAACATGGAGACAGACGCCTTTCGTAGCCGCTCCTCTGAAGTACAGACGCTACGGGTTTGCCCCTCCCACCATCTCCACCATACCGAAGTCCACCTTTTCCGCCATAGATGCTGTTGAGGTCTTCACTCGTAACCCTGAGTTGGTACCCATACCAGATGTTACACACCAAGTCAGTGTGCTCTGGGACTCACATAGGCAGGGGTGCCACTGCCTGGGTAGGCCTGCCTCCGAAGAGGGTCCCTACCTGCTACCACTGCAGGTAACCTTCACAAACTAGAAGGAATCCAACATCGCGCTGAACGACTAATTAACAAGAACAGCTGCCTGTCTTCCCTGCCGTCAATCGCCTTCCTGTGTAAGCAAAGTGACCGTCACCTTCTTACACTAATCTCTTATGGGGGCCATTCACCTTTCACCATTCCTTCGACTCTTCTTGTCCTACAGCTCCATCCGCAGAGGCAAAGGGGTGCATCTTATACCCTTCTTTGCATGAACCGAGTTCTACAAACAAGGTTTCTTTGCTCGTTCAGCATAGCTTTGGAACGACTCCCCTGCCAACAATCAATCAATCAATCAATCAATCAATCAATCAATCAATCAATCAATCAATCAATCAATCAATCAATCAATCAATGAGTGGCCAAAAAGAGGAAGAGGAAATACTACAGTTTGAACTTACAAGGGAAACACCAGTAAAGTCATATCAAAACCGACAATGAAATTTTGCTGAGAAAACGAGAGGACAATAACAAAACAAAACAATGCACAAGAATTTAGCTGCTATTTCAAGCTGTAAGATCCTGAAATCGACACTGAAATGTCTAATAAGATTGCACGTGTTAGCATATAGCTGGAGGTGTACAGCCCTGGTGACCAGCCGAGGCGAGTGCGTTACCTTGAGCTCTCTATGCCATGTTCCTTTGAGAGAGCATTAATGAATCCGGTTAATTTTCTAGAGTATGCATTACATTATTTGCGCGAAGGAGGTTTCTCCTCTTCCCGTGAAATAACTTTGGAAGAAAGGGAGATGGGTCAACATGTGATCGAATTAATTGAAAATCACCCCATGGATGCCAGCACTGTCTCAGAGTCGTGTCTGGAGAGAAATGGTGATAGCGAAAGAGACAGCTGAAGCAGCAAAACCTCATCTGCATAATCTGAAAGAGAAGACAGCACAACATTGCCAAGTATGAGAGGCGTTACAGATACGAGTTTGAGAAGTCTCATTCCCGGCAATCCAGTGAAGCAACACTGCAATTATCTGACACATCTGCCAGTTCAAGCTATGCTTCCAGTCCACACAAGAAAATGAAATACACTGTAGTTATACATTTATGGTTGAATGGGGGGAGGTAAGAAGTGGCTTTCATTAACTAATGTTCGCAAGAACTGAATGGTGACATCACCACGACAAGTCTGCATCAGTAAGAAACGTTGAACACAGTGTTATTCTGGATATTACAATGTGTTGCACAATACTGTAGTGTGGATTATACATCATATATACAGATAATAATAAATTATATCCTATTAATTACAGGTTTTAATAATAATAATAATAATAATGTTATTTGCTTTATGTCCCACTAACTACTTTTATGGATTTCGGAGACGCCAAGGTGCCGGAATTTAGTCCCGCAGGAGTTTTCTTAGGTGCAAGTAAATCTACAGACACGAGGCTGACGCATTTGAGTACCTTCAAATACCACTGGACTGAGCCAGGATCGAGCCTGCCAAGTTGGGGTCAGAAGGCCAGCGCCTCAACCATCTGAGCTACGCAGCCCGGTAATTACAGGTTCTTACATTAACTAAACAAGTTCAAACACCAAGTAATCAAGTTAGAGGAATTAATCAGGCATAGCTAACGACCCCATCCTGGCCGAGAATCAAACCTATGGACCTATGAACTGAAGGCCACTACACTGACTATTCAGCCAAGGAGCCACACTTCCTGCCAAGAAACTGTGCAGGAAAGAAAATTTAACAGAAATAAGTCATGCTAGGACAGTCAGTGCTGGAGAGACTGGTCAAGCACCTCTTCATCACATCTTCTGTAAGTTAACTGTGGTTTTTTGCCAAACTCTTAAATCTCTTTCATAACAAGCAGCAGATTTCTCATACGGAATTTTCCAAGATCAGTATTAGAATGTGATTAGAATGTCCTTAGCTTTGTATGTGATATCCCCAGCTATTTAAAAAAACCTTATAAATTATATTTTAGGACTCAATCATTGTTATTACAAACTAAGCTCAACTGAAAAAAATAATATTCCTTTGTACCAAGTCCTTAAAAATTGATGTACAGAAATAATGGTCAAGTATATCCCAAAAGTACCAAAATACATAAAAACATATCTCCGTTATAGACCATTATGCCCTTCAGCGTTAGTCTGCAAGCCTCTTTGAATTTACTTAATGCCGTCGCAATCCTCTATTTGTAACTAGTACTGTGGCCTTGTTTAGTTCAATACCCCTTATCTTTAAATCATTAGAAACAGAGTATATCCATAGACATCTGCGTCTCCTTCTACTTCTCTTACCCTCCACAACAGAGTCCATTATCCTCTAGGTAACCTATCCTCTATTTGCCTCACATAACCCCACCACCAAAGCTGGCTTATGCATACAGCTTCCCCCATAGAGTTCAATCCTACCTTAGTCTTCATCTCCTTATTCGGAGTATCCTCCTGTCATCATTCCCACCTGTTTGTACCAGCAATCATGTCTCTTAGTTCTAATTTATGAATAACATATCCTGAGTCCACTCAGTTTTCACTCCCATAAAGCAAAGTAGGTCTGAAAACAGACCAATGTATAGATAGTTTCATCCCAGAGCTGACTTCCTTCATACAGAATACTGCTGAACACAACCGCGAGCTCACTGCATTAGTTTTACAGCACCTTGATTCAATCTCACTATACTACTATCGTGGGAGAATGCACATCCTAAATACTTGAAAGTATCTACCTGCTCCTGCTTTGTATCCCCAATCTGACATTAAGTTCTCTTGGATTTCTTACCTACTGACATCAATTTAGTCTTGGAAAGGCTAATTTTCATACCATACTCATTGCACCTATTTTCAAGTTTCAAGATATTAGACTGCAGGCTTTCAGCACAATCTGCCAATAAGACCAAGTCGTCAGCATAGGCCAGACTGCGTACTTCATTTCCACCTAACTGAATCCCTCCTTGCAACCTTATATCTTTTTGCGGATGACCCATATAAACTATGAACAACAAAGGTGAAAGAAAGAACTTGCTCTATCATCAATTCTCAGTGAAGCTCAATTGTCAACTTCAATGCCTTTGATTACTAAAATAAATCTACACTTAACCCCATAGTCCCCCAGTTCAGCAAACATCTTTTCCCTTGGTACTCTGTCATATACTTTTTCCAAATCTACAAAACAAAGATAACGGTCTATTCCTCTTCTAGCATTTTTCAATTACCTGGTGCATATTGAAAATCAGATCCTGGGAGCCCCTCTGTGGTCTGAAACCAGAATGGTATCAACCAACTTACTCTCAACCAATGATCACACCCTCCCTTCCAAGACGTCAGTGAACACTTTGCCTGGTATACTGATCAACGAGATACCCCAATAGTTGTTGCAATCCTTCCTGTTCCCTTGCTTGGAGATAGGTGTAATTACTGCTTTCGTCCAATCAGAAGGTACGTTGCTAACAGTCCATGCTAATCTCATTACTCCATTAAGCAATTTCAACCCTGCCTTCACACTATATTTCACCATTTCGGGTCTAATTTCATCTATCCCTGCTGCTTTATGATAATAGAGTTTGTTTACCATCCCTTCCACTTCATTAAGCGTAACTTCACCAACATTACTGTCCTCCTCCCTATGAGCTTGGTTGTTCGCGATGTCACCAGGAAAATTTCCTTTTGCATTGAGGAGATTTTCAAAATAATCATTCCACTTGCCCAGTGATTCCCTGGATCTATTTCAGATTACACCTGAATTACCAAAAACACTATTCAATTGTATTTTCCCTCTCTTCCTAAGATTCTTTGTTACTGTTCAGAAAGGCTTCCCTGCTTCTTGACCTAGCCTTTCCCGGACATTACCAAAATTTTCCCATGACTTCATTTTGGATTCAGCAACTATTTGTTTTGCTCTGTTTGTTTCATATACGTACAATTCCCTGCCTGCATCAATCCTTGTTTGGAGCCATTTCTGATTAGCCCTATTTTTAGGTTTACAAGTTGCTTTCACTTCATCAATCAAGGTGTTAGCTTTTTCCCCATCTTTATACACAGTTGTTCCTAGACATTTCTTTGATATTTCTACCACAGCATCCTGTGCCACCCATTCTCATCCTATATGCCGAACCTGTTTACTGTCCACTGTTTGGAATTTTCACTAACGATATGCATGTAATTTCCATGTCCTGGAGATACTTAGTTCACTATAAATCAGATAGCAGTCTGCATCTTCGAAAAATCCCCGGAAAACCCCCACATTCCTAACAGATTTTCTGAATTCAAAGTTGGATACGATATAGCCTATTATAGATCGGGTGCCCTTACCCACCAATGTGTAGTGACGAATAGCCTTATGCTTGAAGAATGTATCCGTAACTGCTAAACCCATACTAGCAAAGAAGTCCAGCAAACGCTTCTCATTCCCCACATTTACCAATCATCCTTTCGTATCCTTCAGTTCTATTTCCAACTCTCACATTGAAATCGTCCATTAGCACTATCCTATCCGTGCTGTTGACCTTGACAACGATATCACTCAATCCTTCGTAAATCTTGTCAAATTCATCCTCATCTGCACTCTCACATGGTGAATACACCGAGACAATTCTTGTCCTAATTCCTCGAAATGGCTAATCTACCCACATCACTCGCTTATTTACAGGCCTAACAGAAATTATGTTGCATGCAATAGTATTCCTGATAAACAGCCCTTCCCCATACTCTGCCCTTCCCTTTTTAGCACCCGTCAGGTACACTTTATAATCTCTTCCTCGTTATCTCCCCTTACCTGAATAATCATTTACTGCTAGCACATCCAAATGCGTCCTCTTTGCTGACTAAGCCAGTTCTACTTTCTTTCTTGCATAAGCACCATTAATATTCATAGCTCCTCACGAAATTCCATTTTGTTCGCAAAGTTATTTCCAAGGAGTCCCTCGCCTATCAAATGGAAGTGCAACACCCTTACTCCCATATGTCTAAGGCTTGCTTAAAACATTTTGAGTGTGCTTGGTGAAACTTCTATGCAGCAGGATGCTACACTTACTTAGACATATTCAAAGTGAGGATCTCTGCTCTAATGCGTGAGGGACCACCGGTGGATTGTGTAGTCCTAGCCGCTTGTGCATAAGGAGGGCCATAACTCAGAATATGTCTGAGTTGCCCACTCCCATTCCACACCAACTGGTATCCCTACTCAGTACCACTTACCAAGCCACTCAGCCGTTGCCCATGTTTCAAAAACTAGGATGTGACTACAGTAACCCACCCCAGGAACCATTACTGAAATACAACTTATTTAAAATATTACAAATCAACAGGGAGCTTAAGCATCACCTTCTACAGCAACAATACAATTTTACCAGAAAAACAACAACACTGAATTACTGTATAAAAACTGATATGGAAGCAGGAAGGAAAGGGAAGCGATATAAATCAAGAAACATGCAGTAGAGAAAAATCATACTCACTTTGTCAAAACATACGCAGTCGATAGAGCCAGACACATTGATGGTGCGAGGGCTGATGCAGTAGACTTTCTTAGATTGTAGCCTGTTCTGGGCATAAAAACGTCCGACTGTCATTGCTGCAGGTAATGCAGGTGGAACAACAATAGTGATTAAATCCAATGCTTGTAGGGCGATGCTTGAAATACTTATACCACGTAAGTACTGAAACAAACAAAATTTTTACTGACGAAAATAGTCTACAGTGATAACGCAGGTTCATTAAGTTAAATAGCATACCAGATCACTTTCAGAGTCCACTATATCTGGTCAAGTCTGCTTTCTGATATATTTAGTTCTTCTCCCGGGTTGAACTATGTTGTTGTTTTCGATTAGTGCCCGGGAGAATGATTACCTCTGATCGAGTAGGAGTATTTCAGCCGCCTTTACAAAGAATGATGTAATGTACTCAAAAAATCAGCGAACTGTATGATATGTACAGAAAACAACAACGCGGTTGAACCTGGAAGAAGAACTAAATAACTCACATATCGTGGAAGTTTCAAATCTAAGATACGAATGCTAACCGATATGTTAAAACTGTGTTGTCTTGGACACATGACAAGATCACGTTAAGGCAGGTATTTCAAACTGGCAACCTTCAGAATGTTATTTTGAGGCTCTTTCGACCATCAAGAAAGGATATTCAAATTGCCAAAATTTAATCTGGAAGTTTACCAGTCTATCTATCAAAGCCAGTGTGATGTCCCAAGTCTGTGTGCTACCACTTAACTAAGCCACTCCTAATATTGCAATGTAAGAATCTCATATTTGTTCTGTACTACCTTTACAGTAAAGAGTATACTAAGATTATCAATAACCTCTAACGCATTATTTTCTGGACGAGATATCTAGAGGACATTTTTACTACTATTGACCATCACCATATTACTTTGCTAGAACACTTGAATTCATTAGACCTACATATGAAATTCACCCTTGAATATGAAGTCAAAAATTCTTTAAATTTTTTGGATCTCACTATCACTATAAAAAACAATTCATTCATTTATGACTTTTATAGAAAACAGACACAAATTTACAATATTACAAAAAATTATTCCCAACATCCAAGCACCCAAAAGAAAGCAGTTTTTAACAGCCTAATATATAGAGTCCTTAACATCCCTTTGTCAGCCAGTAATATCAAATAGAAGTCTATAACATTTATAATATATAACTTAATATTATATATTGGCCTCAAAATATCATTTGAAAAAACAGAAATTATGCCCCAAAAACCAACACAGCTAAAAGAAGTCACCATAAATGGTAATAAAATCAAAATAGTAACTCAGTTTAAATATCTTGGAGAAGTAATAACACATAACTTAAATGAAAAAATCTCAATCCAAGTAAGAACAAATAGATTAGCTAAAGCACAAAAATTAACATGGGATATCTACAAAAAGAAATGTCTATCAATAAATACAAAAATAAAACACTACAACACAGTTATAAAACCGGAAGCTACATATGCAGCAGAAACACTCTTTTACCTGAATAAACAATCAAAGACTGACAGACTTCAGAAAATTGAAAGGAGGATTGGAAGAACCTGTATCAACAAAAAATATCAGAAAGATGGACAGTGGCGGTTAATACCTAACAAAGTCGTGTACAAAGAGCTAGAACCCATTACAGATACTATGCGTAAGAGGAGACTGGGATTCTTTGGACATATCATGAGGATGCAGGACTCGAGACTTCTGAAACAACTAGTACAACACAATCTCGTCTCAAAAAATACCACAACAGGATGTAAATGGATCAGAGAAGTAAGAGAGGATCTGAAGGAAATAGGCCTTACAACAGAAGACACCAAAAATAAGATAAAATTGAATACAAAACTCAAGAATACAAACCTCCGCTTTACCCTTACACAAAACAAACCAACAACACGCACATTTTCAACTGAGGAAAGGGCACGAAGATCGGAGCGTCTGAAGAAGTACTGGGAGGGCCGCAAAGCCCGAACAATCCCTTCAAAGAGACCTGAACGACGGACTGACTAAAGTGATCCTATGTGGTCATAAAAGAAGAAGAAGAAGATATAACTTAATAACGGTTATAATAAGTAATTTGCTGACAAAATAATTCATAAAGTAAAAAATAAACTCTCCACTTGCTTACTATGGAACGAAAAAGCAAAAAGAAATGCCTCACTTTCACCTATAACAACATTTTTTCTAATTCACCAAAGTATTTAAAAAAAAAAAGTTTTACCACAGCTTTCAAAAACTCTGAATACTAACTGCAACAATTTTTATAACACACTAACAGTCAACAAGAACAATATATATTCCAATACAGGTGTTTACAAATTCAAATGCCAAAACTGCACTTCAAGCTACATTGGCCAAACTGGTAGAAACTTCAATATCCATTTTCCGGAACATGTTAATGCTAAAAAGCACAATCTATTTTCAGCTATGAGTAAACAAAGTGTGTGAGAAAAGTAATGAGACTGGCAACACTGCGGGTGATCTGGCAAGGTTATGTCTACCGGCATGTGCTAGACCGGTTTGTTTATCCCTTCCACTTCCTCAGTCCGAGTTTCAACTCCGTACAGCTAACACATTATTTTTGACAGCGCCATAAGTGAAGTTGTGTTTTTGTAGCGTGTTTCAGAAATGGAGCATCGGAATTTAGAGCAACATTGTGCAATCAAGTTTTGTGCTAAACTTGGTGAATCGGTGAGTGTGACTTTTGAAAAGTTGAAACAGGTCTATGGGGAACACTGCTTATCAAGAGCACAAGTTTTCCGCTGGCACAAATAATTTTTGGAAGGCTGAGAACACGCTGAAGATGAATCTCGCTCAGGGAGACCTTCAACTTCAAAAACTGCCGAAACTGTTGAACGTGTGAGGGCTCTTGTGAGATCAGGCCGTCGTTTAACAATAAAGGATGATGAGTGAACAGTTAAATTTTAACATTTTCACCGTACATCAAATTTTGACAGATGATTTGAACATGCGAAAGAATTGTGCCAAAATGGTGCCAAAAAACCTCACAACTGAACAGAAGGACAATTGAAAAGACATGTGCGTTGATCTTCAGAGGATTGCCAATGACCAAGAATTCTTGAATTGTGTGATCACAGGTGATGAATCCTGGATATTTGAGTACGATCCTGAAACAAAGCGGCAAAGCGAAGAGTGGCACACTCCGTCATCTCCTCGGCCGAAAAAAAGTCGAATGAGCAAATCAAAGATCAAGACCATGCTGATTTGGTTTTTTGACATTAAGGGTATCATGCACAAAGAATTTGTTCCACCAGGACAAACTGTCAACCAATTGTTTTATAAAAGTGTCCTTGAAAGGCTCAGGAAAAGAGTGATTCGTGTGAGACCAGACACTGCAGACAAGTGGATGCTTCATTACGACAATGTCCATGTCACACAGCCATTTCCATCAGTGAATTTTTGATCTCAAAAGGAATTACTGTTGTTCCTCAACCCCCCTATTCATCTGATTTGAGTCCTTGTGACATTTACCTTTTCCCGAAATTGAAACATGTCCTAAAAGGATGTCTTTTGGAACTCTGCAGAACATTAAAAAGACTGACCGACCAGTTAAAAGCCATTCAAGTTGAAGACTTCCAGCGCTACTACCAAGAGTAGGAACGACTCCGCCGGTGTATAGCTGCCCAAGGGAACTACTTTGAAGGGGATAACATTCTTAGTTGAAAAAAAAAATAAAAACTGTAGTTAGTATAAAATCAGTCTCATTACTTTTCTCACACACCTTGTACGTCAGATTTCCATCATCAGTTCACATCCATTGACGATTTATTAATTCTCCAAAGAGAAAATAAGGGCAAATTACTTTCTATCTATGAAAGCATTTTCATCCATTTAGATCAAAGGATTAGCCGTAGTTTCGATTTAAATGAAATTACCACACAAACAAACATTCTTTTCGACGCGTTAATAATCCTTCTTGATAAAACAAAGTCACAACTCATCCCGTCATTTCATAAAGTTCTCTCTCGCACCATTTCCTCTTTCCCCTCCCTCACCATGATCAACAGCTGACCTGCTTGGCAGTCTAAACAGTTTCATGTTTTTTGCTCTATTTCTTTTCTTTTTCATCCTGACAATATATTTCATTTCTTCTAATTGTCAATTTCTAAACTTTTCTACATGACTATAATTTTGATGCTATTTTACATACTGATACTTATCATCAAGACTTTAAGAATAAGTGTTTGTATATATTCCTCTATATGATTTTTTTTGTTATATTTGTTTTTAGGTCAAAATGTTTCAAGATTAATTCTTTCATATGGACTTCTAGTGTGGTGTTTCTTTTAGGGTATTCTACAAAATGTATACATTTTTCAAGGCTGAAAAAGGCCCAATAGGGCTGAAACATGTAATGCGTTTTTACTTAACCCTAGAACCGGCAATGCTAAATTCTGTACCGGCAGCCATTTTGTGTGATATTTACCTACCAAGTGAATTCTCATTTTTATCCTGTTGTGAGTGATGTTTCATGGCACTGTTGTACATCAGTGGAAAGCTAATAAACCACAGATTTAGATGGTAACATTCACTTTTCTGTGAGACTTTACAGGAAAAAGAAATTGAGACGTGATTATGGTGGAATTGTTATTTCATGAGCAATATCAAAATTCTAACAATGTAAAATACAAGATAAAACATGAAAACACAAAATCCAAGATATACAAAATGATGTATATATGTATACATAACACATGTGAAAGTTTCAAGTCTATGCAATAATATTTATTTGATTGGTAAGTTTTCAGCCAACTGAATTCCATGAGCCATGTTAGATCTATAACCTACGCGGGTGCACGAACTTGTTATGTAGCTATGCTACATGCAGTACAAGCTAACTTAAACAAAAATATTGTAGACAGATATAAAAACAAAGGTGCACTTTTAACTTGCCAGCCTCAATAAGAGCAGTAGCAAAAACAAGTACAGAACCATTACACAATGTTTTGGTTTGTATAGCAGCGAGTTTCTCATTTGCTTCCAAGGAAACATACACAAGGAAATTGTTTCTATGATGAACATGAGTAAGAAGCATCTGTGAACTTCTAGGATCACAAGATAAGATGTGTCACACCATCTGTTAGCAGAATAATGCTACTAAATGAAGGAATAAAAATGTGTTGAAGAATCGACTCTGCTGCTACAGAAATGGACAAACCGTTGATTCATCAATGCTTGCCAGTTCTAGGGTTAACTTTTGTTATATTGACCAAGGTGGACTAATGACATTTTTCTCCATGCCCAATAGTCAGGGCAGATACTCTTCATTACACGACTAACAATCCCACCGTGCGAGCCATTTGTTTAGCAGGAAATAACAACACACAGTACATGGATCACACGAATTCCACGAAGTCTGTATCTGTTCCATTGACTCACTTAACCCTTCAGCATGGTGGATTCAAATGCCTGGTCATCTCTGTGCTGCACGAGGAAGACGAAAGCGGGGTACTTAAATTTTCTCAGAATTATGCAAGACTGCTGGAAGCAATGTAACTTTGGTACGGTTTTATGTATATGAATAATACTTTCATATACTTGTTACAAAAACTCTTATTATTTTCAAAAATATGATTAAATTTTATATTTGATCTTACTGTTGAACATCTTAAAACATCCCTCATCTACTAACTCACCCATAAAGAACATCTTGAAAATAACCTTCACACCATTGCATTCTTCTGCTGCTTTGTTCTGAGGTTCAATGTTCACAATAAACTGTTCTGTACCCACATAATTTGACATGTCCGCCCGTCAAAATGTATTAACAGTGACAGACTCATTACCATTTTGTGCACAGTCACTCATACCCAATACAGAACCAAGGACTTTGCGTACAGCAATGTCATCCGTGTCGCTCAAATCACCATCTGAATTTAATAAATCACTCAACTATTTTTGTAACACATCCTCTATTTCCCCACTCGATACGTGGCACTGGCAAAGCCACCTCCAGTCCTGACTGACAATGCAAGACAGCGGGTGACAAGGAAAGAGACTGGGAAAAATCAGTCTCAAGTGTGAAGTAGAATGCAGTGATGTAGTTAAATATTAAGACACCAATACTATCAGTGACTACACTTATATATAATTCTCACTTCACCCAATTACAACATAACACTCCAAATATATACATAACAATTTACAACCTATGTGCACAGCAGTATCGATATGGTATGACTGATCTACGATAGCTCGCTACATCCAAAACTCGCTGCCAATCCGCTACCACACTATCAAAACAGGTAAACTATGATGACACAAACTCACTTCCATCTCTGTACAACTCAGCTCTACTTCTCGCAACACTCTTCATATAGACAGGGTTATTCACCTAAGATGTTACACGGAAAAAACGTCTAAACCATTAAAGATATCTGTATTCTGTTTTCGTATTTGTAAATGATACCGAGAGGCTTGTAAAATAATATGCTACTTATTCTCATGGGGTGATTACTAACCGTGATATTGATACTAAATCCATATTTTTAAATGGAATGACCGAGCTCGATAGCTGCAGTCGCTTAAGTGCAGCCAGTATCCAGTATTCGGGAGATAGTAGGTTCAAATCCCACTGTCGGCAGCCCTGAAAATGGTTTTCCGTGGTTTCCCATTTTCACACCAGGCAAATGCTGGGGCTGTACCTTAATTAAGGCCACGGCCGCTTCCTTCCCACTCCTAGCCCTTTCCTGTCCCATCGTCGCCGTAAGACCTATCTGTGTCGGTGCGATGTAAAACAACTAGCAAAAAAAAAAGAAGAAGGAATGGCACAAATACATACAGCTGGCCTAAAAGTTGAACTGCGCACAAGTTCAAATATGCAAGTGTTTTCAAAATTGGACAGTTACTTTTTGAGATATCAATAAAAACGGCATTTGTGCTTTTGACCCCCCCATCAGACAGCGTGCGGTCGGCCAACGACATACTGATATGCAAGCTCTTTCCTGGCATTGATTCCAGCCACAGAACGGATGCCATAACAATTACACTGACGAGATGTTATGTTCCCGTGCCCACGCCCTTAGGATCATTTCCAATGAAATCTACCTCAGACATCATTCATTATTAATTTGCTTTTCTAGAAGGAGCTCTTCAGGTGTCCTGTGTTATGTTTATTTCTCAACCCATACAGTAGTATGTACTGTACACTCAAACCAGTGACAATTATACATTTCATATGCTCCTTTGAAGTCAAAGTAATTATTTTATTCCTTTTAAAAACATCAACCCTCCCTGTCCTGTCATGAGTTCGTCTGTCATACACACTTTGCAAACCCATCACATGTGTACGATATGCTTACATGCCTGGTATCCATTCTGTGACTGGAATCACACGCAGGAAACTGCTTGCGTGTCAATATGTCCTTGCCCGACTGCACGCTGTCTGATGGGGGGGGGGGGGGGGGGGGGCAAAGCACAAACGTGGTTTTTATTGATATCTCAAAAAGTAACTGTCCAATTTTGAAAATACAATTGGCTCTAAGAGGACGAAATACCTATACTAAAAATGGAAGTAGATACTGACTGAATAGAACATGGCTAAACAAATCTGGATAATAGGTCAATTAGAAGACCATTAAGCTGTCTTCTAAGAAGATGTATGGCTGGAGCATCTTGTTGCAGAAATAAATTCACTGACAAGGAAACCCTTTCATCTGTAAGCCTCCGATCTGACTGATATTTGGGACAACGACTTCAATAGGAATATTTTATTCAGCCATATCAAAGTTAGATGCCCAATCGTATATTTAGTACCTGTTTTGGGGTGTCAAAGTTTGCTCATTTGAGGATCGCAGATACCGAAGTGAGTGGCGGGAAGCAAGTATAAGCAGCGCGGCCATGTTGGCCAGTTCATGACAGACAGACAGACAGACACACACTCACTCTTTCCCAGCCTCGGCAAACGTTGCCACTCCACGAGGTGAACGGGACTGTGCATCCCTCAATGCAATATTTTGCAGTATTTGTGGAAATACTCCATCTTTATGACTGTGCGACGTGAACTGGATGTGTTCAATTGCAATGAGCAATAAGTTGAAATATTCATGTTATATAATATACAATGTATATATTTTTTTTTTTTTGCTAGGGGCTTTACGTCGCACCGACACAGGTAGGTCTTATGGCGACGATGGGATAGGAAAGGCCTAGGAGTTGGAAGGAAGCGGCCGTGGCCTTAATTAAGGTACAGCCCCAGCATTTGCCTGGTGTGAAAATGGGAAACCACGGAAAACCATTTTCAGGGCTGCCGATAGTGGGATTCGAACCTACTATCTCCCGGATGCAAGCTCACAGCCGCGCGCCTCTACGCGCACGGCCAACTCGCCCGGTATACAATGTATATGTGAGTAACTATGTGCCATTACTGTTTACTCATCAGTTGGTTGTGGTTGTTTATAACTATGAACAGATATCACAACGAATGTCTGCATCCTGTTATCTAATGGCTAGAACATTGTTCAAAGCCTAACTGCACTATTTGCCAAAGAAGAGCAGCAAGAAACTGCAATAAACAAAGCAGAGGCTCATCTGGCTTTTGAGATACACAGTAAGTTTCCTGTGCATATTCATTTAACAAAATTAAGGGGAAAGACCACATGTTAATTTGTTTATTAATTTTAGGACATATATGTACACAGTAACCTTGTCGTTCCATTTGCCGCACTGAGTGGCAACAATTGCCGAGACCAGGGAATTAACACGTGCAAGTCAGACAAAGCGTAAGAACATGACAGATGAGCTGGCCGGCTGCCCCGCCTCTACTTGCTTCACGCCGCTCACTCCTGTCTATGCGGTGCTCAGATGAGCAAACTCTAACACCCTAAAACAGGCGCTAAATATAAGATTGGGCATCTAATTTTGGGCTGAATTAAACATTCCTACTGAAGTCATCATACAAAATCTCAATCAGATTAGACACTTACAGATGAAAGGGTGTACTTGTGAGTTAAAGACAGAAAATGTACTCTGAAGAAAATAGCAAAATAGTTTTGTATGTGGGTCCTGCAAGAAAGATTTTAGTTTCAAACAGCTTGTTGCTCTCATTTTTATGGTATGACTCACTACACAAAATGAGTGTCAAAGCTTCCCTCTGCTCAAGAACTCAATTAATAGACTGAATACGCGAGAGCCAGCGGATACTGACATGTTTCAAAATTTTGTGACCCTCTGTGCCACATAGCCTGGACTCTTAGAATTCTTATCAAGATAGTCATATAAGTAATATAACTTAAACAAAAATTTCTCTGTGTTTACTGGTAATGGAGCTGCTGCTTTCTGTGCACAGATGTGTGAGAGATGACATAAATAACCCGAATTTTTTTTTTTTTTTGCTAGGGGCTTTACGTCGCACCGACACAGATAGGTCTTATGGTGACGATGGGATAGGAAAGGCCTAGGAGTTGGAGGGAAGCGGCCGTGGCCTTAATTAAGGTACAGCCCCAGCATTTGCCTGGTGTGAAAATGGGAAACCACGGAAAACCATTTTCAGGGCTGCCGATAGTGGGATTCGAACCTACTATCTCCCGGATGCAACCCGAAATATAAACAGAATAATGCCTGTCCTTCACAAATTTGGGAACACCTTCCTTTGCACCTATTATGTATATACTATCAGAAGAAAAAGGAATGCAATTTTGCCATGGAATGGCTACAGAATACAACCCACTATTGATAATACACAAAATTACCTCACCTGTGTTGTCAGTACTCTCTAACAATAACGATAGATGAGTTGATACTTTGCCTACCTGAGCATTTAAAAAAACTACTATGATTTAGAGTAACTGCATTTGAACCCGTACTACAATACAATACAATGGATTTATTTTGTCTGGCAGGATTAAGGCCATTAGGCCCTCTCTTCCATCTAACCAGAAAATACAGTATCTACATGTGCAAAATTGAAATAAATACACTTAAAATTGAAACATCTTGCAACTACTAAACAATACAATATTATGATAAAAATAAAAAATAAAAATAGGAAAAAAATAGGAGAATGATGATGATGATGATGATGATGAAGATGATTATTTACACAATTATGACATGATTAGCTAATTTCTATTAATCTTGGTAATTACAGTGGGATTTTATAAAGTCTACAGTTTGAGGAAGGCTAAATCTACACTATTTCCACAGCATTACTTAATAGGTAGCGGTGACAAAGTTGCCTAAAACTAGCAGGTGAGGCTTCTCTGACAGAGATGGGTAGTGTATTCCATTGTTGTGCCGAAGAAATGACAAATGAGTTTGTGTATCATGTGGTGGGGTGAGGTGGAATAGATAAGAGTGTATCAGATTTTGACCGTGTTCCGAAAATGTGATTGGATGAGAGGTGGTGAAATTGACTGTACAAGTAGGGAGGTGAGCATGAGGAGAGTATTTGACGAAGAAGGCATAAAGTATGAAGGTTACGGCACTGTTTGAGTTTTAGCCAACCAAGTTCATCGTACGCAGGTGTAACATGGTCAACGTAACTTAGGTTACATATATAGCGAACACAGGCGTCAATAGGATGATCGTCTCTTTGTTTTCCTATTCCCATGTGTCTTAGTTCTTTCCAAGTCATAGCAGGTCGTCGTACATGGCGTCACAGTAGTCAAAATGAGGTAATACCAGAGTGCAAATAAGGCATTCTTCTAATACTCGAGAAAATATGTTGCGGAATCTTCTAAGTGAGTAAAGTGTCGCAAATACTTTCCTGGAGATGCAGGTAATCTGCTGCTTCCAAGAAAGATGTTTGTCTATCATAATGCCGAGATCTTAGAGAGATTCACTGAAATCAACGGGTGACTTTTGTAGGTAGAGTTTTGGTGAAGTTGCTTATGGTTTTTGAACAAAGCCGAGGATGTGAAATTATTACAGCCTGAGATTTTACGTTATTTAATCTAAGTCCATGCACGTCAGTCCAGTTACAGATTTCTTGTAAGTCTCTATTGAAATTTTTAATTTCATTGGTTAGTCTTTCCGGTTCACAGTTCAAGTATAATTGTATATCATCAGCGTACATGTGGTGTCTGCAGCTGTTTACCGGCGACGTAATATCATTGATAAAGACAGAAAATAGAAGCGGTCCTAGGACAGACCCCTGTGGAACACCAACCTGTACGGATCGCCAGAATGAATATTCATTATTGTTATTTCTTACACACTGCAGATGACCGCGGAGGTATGAATTCATCCACTGAAGACTGTTTGTCGAGAACTGGAGTTTAAATAGTTTGGAGAGTAGTATGTCTATGTCAACTGAGTCAAAAGCTTAAGAGAAGTCAAGAAGAGCTAGGATGATAACTTGCCTTTTGTCCATCGCATTGCGAATGTCATCTGTAACCTTAAGTAGTGCAGTACTAGTGCTGTGGTTACGTCGAAAACCAGACTGGTGTTCGTCAAGAATATCATGTATTTGCAAGTAGTTGGCGATTTGTTGGTGTACAATGAATTCTAGAGCTTTTGAAAGGACCGATAATATGCTCACAGGTCTATAGTCTGTTACGTCTTCAGGCGGTGATTTTTTAGCGAGCGGGACAACAACAGCAGCTTTCCATAAGGAGGGATACGTGCCAGTCATAAGTGAATGGTTAAAGATGTGAGTTATAGTAGGTAAAATTATGTCAATTACTGTCTGAAGTTCTATTTCTATGTTATCTATCCCTTTGGATTTCAATTTTATTCTAAATATGGCTTGTTTAACTTGCGAGGGTGTCACATGTGAAAAGTAGAATTTTTCCCTGTCAGGTGCAGGGGAGTTGTAATTGCTGTATAGTGTTATATGTTTCCTTTCTCTGTCAATCGCATGTCCGGGAGTGGTAAGATATGTATTGAGGGAGTCCAGGGATATTTCAATAGGATGATCGTCCCTTTGTTTACATATTCCCATGTGTCTTAGTTCTTTCCAAGTCATAGCAAGTCTAGTATTTTGTTTAGCAGGGTATGTGCATGTCTAATTCTAGCGTTGTGTACTGCCTGCTGTTTTTTTTAAATATCGTAGCCGTTTAAATGCGTCAAAATTGTCTTGTGTCAGTTGTCGCTTAAATTTTCTATGTGCGGCATCTCGCTTTGCCATTAACTCCTTTAGCTCTAAGTTTAGCCATGGTGCTGGGGCTCGTGTTACCCGTACTGTTTTCGGCGGGCCGTGTCGATCATAGAGCGCTGTCAAATATGTTTACTTTCATTTCAATGTCGTCAACTGTCAGTATATGGTGCCATGGAACATCTAGTGCGTCTTCAGTGAATATACTGTAGTCAATTTTAGAGAGATCTCTGAATGTAACAGTCCTTGGTTTTGTGTTTTGGGTCTCTAAGGAGTAGGATATGTATATTAGGTCACGAGCAGAAATTCCTGGTACAGATGTCTGTCCGTGTTGTAGTACTTTACAAACCATTACTCTTGTCATTATTCCGTATTGAAAAATAGCTAATCACAAAGTTTATACAAGGAGTAATTTTAATACCACCTATTCAATACAATTTATTCCACTATTGTGTGGTTAAATACACATAGAAATTACCAGAAATTTGAATGGTACATGTTTCGCCCACTATTCATTGGACATCATCAGCCTCAATCAATCTTAAAACACACACTGGTCTAAGGAATCATAATGATTTACATAAAACGTATTGATGAATATTTACAAGTGTTGATACTGTGGATGAAAAATGATTACAGCACAAAAATATTGAATAAAAACAGAACTTATACCAAAAACATTTGAAAAACTGAAATGTTTGTCTAAAAGTAATTGTCACACATTGTTTTTTGAAAAATAATCCATGTCTGACACTGAAATGGATCTTTTTGATAAAAAGCTTGAACAATATATATATATCACATTTGGAAAACAGAATATCAAAACTAAGGCGTCACAGGACAAGTACAAGACAGTTAAAAGATATAGTATTTGATAATGTTTGAGTCCAATATTTAAAATTAGGATGAAAATATGTAGTCGAATTGGAAGTGGTATAGATTAACATGTCTTGGAAAGTTGGATAAAATTCATATTCGTGAAGTGCTAAAAAACATCAAAGAATTTGCCGAAAACGCTGCTAAAATTATCCAAATAAAAGAAGGTAGGTCGGACGACAATTTCGTGTAACCAGAAAATGCCTCATGTAGACGTGGATATTCGTAATAAACAATGTTGTCAATTCATTTGCAAGATGTAACGTATGTCCTAACGTATCTGCAGCGTTAGTCTGTTTGAAGTTCGTACTTCTAGTGTAGTATCGACACTGTCAAAACTTTGTGATTACGTCGACTGTCATGTGTGACGTGGCAGTGTGGTGAGTAGGGAGTGTTTACAAAATGCTCATATCGCAAGATGTAGTCATGCTTATAAGCTGCCGACATTCTGCATTGTTGTTTCCGGTGCCTGTGTTGAAGTCGCCCATGACAATTACATGTTCATATTGCGGGAGTACGCGTAACAATGCATTCTCTACGTCCTCCAAATGTCCAATCGCAGGTGGCTTGTACACCACACAGACAGCACATTTCTGATGGGCTACGATTATTTCCAAGAGCAGGAACTCGGGTCGTATATTGTATTCGCTATCTGAACATGCAATTATCCTAGGCTTTAAACTGGTTTTAACTATCAGTGCTACACCTCCTCCCCTCTTTCCTGCTCTGCCGTTCCGAAGTAAACAGTAGCCAGGTATATTGAAAGTCTTCGAAGGGATCAGATCATGAAGCCAGGTTTCAGTGAGAAGGCAAACATCAAATACACCCGGGACAAGTTCTTCAAGTTCGTGGAAATGGGCAAACAATAAATGTACATTTAGATGAGCCAAATGGAGACCTTTACGAAAAGAGGAAACTTTAGCAAGGAGCAGGTCGCTAGTTGTGAGAGAAGGAAGGAGGGTAATTCCAGGAGGGGCCAGTGGACAGTTGTCACAAGGTCGTGTTCTGTTTGTGGAGAGTGGAGGGGTGAGTGAGGCCTTGAAAGGGATTGTGGCTGGGAAGGAATGTCTGGTACAGTCAAAGGAGAGTAACCCATTAGTTCTCGTAGCCACCTTATGAAAAATGAATAATTATGTGAATGAAGTAATCTAACTACAATGAGCTAATATAATTAAATTACATTAAGGTGGTATTTAAATAATATATAGTAAATAGAGATCAGAACAGTCAAGTGAATTGTCTGTTTAGTTGCTATCTCTATCCTCCAGTAAGTCACACAGCTGGTTAATGCGCACTTTGCCCCCATCGGGTTTCTCAATGATGATATCACCGCCTGCAGTCCAACAGTTGCTTACACGGAAACGGTGAGTGGCGGCCTTCAGTATGGAGAGTCTAGCGGACGTGAGATCTTCGCAGATGGTAACACGAGTGCCCTTTAGGCTCCTTTTGTTACAGACTACTTCTTGTCGTGTATGATAGGTAAACTTATCGTTCTGCGATGCGATTTTATTTTACATAAATAAATATCACACAAGAACACGTTCACTTCCTTGTATAAATTACTTTATTTACACTGTACGTCACAACACACAATTATACACAGTCGCAAATGACACTATATACAACACTCAATAGCGGAGTACCCTGAAGTCGATTCTGAAAAGTACAGATATCAACAACACTGACGCGCGCACTATAACATACTCTCTCTTGAATTCACCGCCTCACTCACTCGAGTCTAATCCTCAGACTTTAACCTCGGAGCCAAACAGTCACTCCCAGTCCATCACTTGCCTGATTCCCAAGAACTAAGAACTGCGAACTTAGAACTGACTTCACTGACTGACAGCTCGATATTTATACTACTCGATCAACCATCTAGAATGATCGACTCCTGGAAGAGTTCTTGCAACACTCTAATGGAACACACTCGAAACATCGATCAACCAGTTAGTCGAATGGGTACTTGAACTTTCCTTCAGTATTTACAAATGTACATGGAAATATCTACAACATTCGTAATGTCTCTACATGTACCTGGATAATAAAACCTTACAGTAAGTTTCCAAAACCTTTCATATATACCAAATATAGTACAATAAGTCTAACATACGAACGTTATGGAATTTTCTACCGTTTTTGACTCTATAGATCTTGAGGTTATCCACAATAGTATTTGAGGTTATACAATTCTATACTACATATTTACAGGGAAATCATATATTAATCATATTTAACATTTAATAAGAGATAATTGAGCATTAAATAAACTATAATTAAAATATATTAAACATACTAATTGAAGGTTTTACACCAGTTACAATGTCATACCTACGACAAACTTGACAATGATAGGCCGAGTTTTCCCTACCGATTTAGGCCCAACACAGTGACTTCTATCAATATCATTGATATTCATATTCACTCCTATATCTCTGAAGACGTTTACGGCAAGTTCCTCAGTATTTTCTTGTGAGCTCTCCTGCACTCCAAAGATTCTAAGGTTATTTCTCCTACTATATTGTTCGAGAGAGTTGCTTTCCTTGTCCCGACACTCAAGTTTGTTCTTTAAATCCACTACAAGTTCAGCATTGAACTGGAGAGATTTCTCTAATTCCTTTACGACAAGTGTGGTCACTCGCTCCGATAACGACTCTATAATTCTGTCCAGAAACTTACCCGAGCTGAGAGTCCATTCAGGATCCTCGTGACTGTGCTTCCACGAGGTTGGTACTACCGTTCGCTTCCTTGCTGTTGCGCTTGTTGCTCCTGGTCATCTTGTTTCACAATGGAATATTTTAATGAACTGATAAAAAATATGGCCACGACAGGGAGACACTTTCACTTTAAACACTTTCAGACTATGTTTGCACACTTTAACACAACGTTTGATATATATTACTAGGAATTAACACCTGCAAATTCACTTTGACTGAGGAGCTGATCTCACGCACGTCCATCAGCCTTATCACTGCATTTTCAATACTTTTTATGAAGAATGATGAAAAAGACTTGTTCCGTAATTTTGATTCACTGTCTGTGTGTTATGTTTCTTGGATTCATTGTGTCTTCCGCAGTCATCTTGTCCACTGTGAGCCGGAGCAAAATCACAAGAACACGTGCAGCAGAACACGTGGTTTTCACTAACACATGAAGCAAGTAGACATGGCAATTCCTTTGTGTAACCACCTCGATAAAAATGACAAATATTCTCTCAGATGCTTCTGTACCTATTATTATTATTATTATTATTATTATTATTATTATTATTATTATTATTATTATTATTATTATTATTATTATTATTATTATTTTTGTGCAAAATCTAGATATTTCCTTTTTTGTCTAAGATGTCATGTATTGAACTAAAGCAGAGATTTTAGTTTTTGCACAACCATATGTCTGTGATATTTTAGAGTCAGGGAAGATTGCTCCAAACATTGCTGTCTTCTTAGAAGTAGATCCAATATGACAACTGCTCGGCTTCACTTTACAAAATCAATCACTTCTTTTGGTATCTAGAACTATAATACAGCAATGTGTGCAATGAATTTCACAATGCTCGTTCAAAGGTAGCAAAAGGAAGTAATGGGTGAGTTGGCCATGCGGTTAAAGTCGTGCAGCTGTGAGCTTGCACCCGGAAGATAGTGGGTTCGAACCCCACTGTCGGCAGCCCTGAAAATGGTTTTCCGTGGCTTCCCATTTTCACAGAAGGCAAATGCTGGGGCTGTACCTTAATTAATATCACTCCTAGTCCTTTCCTACCCCATTGTCACCATAAGACCTATCTGTGTCGATGCAACATATAGCCAATTGTAAAAAGGAAGAAAGGGAGTAACGATCGAATAATGTATTGTTGTCAACTCATAAGCACTGAAACGAGGAGGGTTGAGCAGCAATGCTCGAAGGTAATGAACGTTCTTTTCTTCTTTCCTTTTCCTTTCGTCGTGATAATGATGCATTTCCGTAAAAATTTCCCTTATAACCAGGATGCCATAATCATGAGGTGAAATCCATAATAAATATGGACAATTCGTAATAGTTGGCACCTCCGAGAGATGCTTGTTAGCTTCATTTTACACAGTGTGAATTTTAATTATTCACGTGTGATTCACTTCAAGTGTTAGAATGACAAAGATAAAGCTGATCATTAAAGGAAAATTATTTCACAATTCGGCAGATATTTTTTTCTGCAGATGTTCAGATACCTTTCCGGGAAACATGAAAAGTAAAAGGGGCCAACATATAGATTTACCATTAGAAACGTATAGTTTACGACAAATGAGTAGTACTTCTTAAAAAATTGTACAAAAACTGTTTTTTTCCTTTTAGTCAATATTATGTATTTTTTAGGTCCAATTAACATGAAAGTTCACACATAAATATTTAACAACAGAGGATACTTAACAGTATCAGATTCTACAACCTGCCTCAGCCTGTTTTGACTATGAATCCAGAAGGGACTTACCTTTTGAACTAAATTAATAAGGAGCCCTTTCCAAAGATTTGTCAAGAATCTTTCATTTTGTGATATTTCATAAGTCTGATTAAAGAAAAAATTTAAGCAGTGCCAATTACCACTCAATATTTCCAAATTTAGTACCTGAAAGTCTTCTACGATCTTTAGGACTTAGTTAAGGATTTTACGGACATTCTCTTTAGATGTAATTTTAATGTTGTTGTTGTTGTTGTTTGAGTCATCAGTCAATAGACTGGTTTGATGCAGCTCTCCAGGCCACCCTATCTTGTGCTAACCTTTTCATTTCTACGTAATTATTGCATCCTACATCTACTCTAATCTGCTTGTCATATTCATATCTTGATCTACCCCTACCATTCTTATCACCTACACTTCCTTCAAAAACCAACTGAACAAGTCCTGGGTGTCTTAAGATGTGTCCTATCATTCTATCTCTTCTTCTCATCAAATTTAGCCAAATCCATCTCCTCTCACAAATTCGATTCAGTATCTCTTCATTCGTGATTCGATCTATCCATCTCACCTTCAGCATTCTTCTGTAACACCACATTTCAAAAGCTTCTATTCTCTTTCTTTCTGAGCTAGTTATCGTCCATGTTTCACATCCATACAATGCCATGCTCCACACGAAAGTCTTCAAAAACATCTTTCTAATTCCTATACCAATGTTTGAAGTGAGCAAATTTCTTTTCTTAAGAAAGCTCTTCCTTGCTTGTGCTAGTCTGCATCTTATGTCCTCCTTAATTCTTCCATTGTTAGTTATTTTACTACCCAAGTAGCAATATTCATCCACTTCCTTTAAGACTTAATTTCCTAATCTAATATTTCCTGCATCACCTGCCTTTGTTCGACTGCACTCCATTACTTTTGTTTTAGACTTATTTGTTTTCATCTTGTACTCCTTAACCAAGACTTCGTCCATACCATTCAGCAGCTTCACGAGATCCCATCTCAAGGTTTCGATTTCCCTGTCCTTGGATTGTGATTCCCTTTCCAAATTCCTCTTTGATTTCCTTTACTGCTGGTTCTATGTAAACATTGAAAAGAAGGGGGGACAAACTGCAGCCTAGCCTCACTCATTTCTGGATTGCTGCTTCTTTTTCAAAGCCCTCGATTCTTATCACTGCAGACTGATTTTTATACAGATTGTACATAATTCTTCGTTCTCGGTATCTGATCCCTATCATCTTCAGAATCATAAATAGCCTGGTCCAATCAACATTATCGAATGCCTTTTCTAGATCTACGAATGCTATGTACGTGGGCTTATCCTTCTTGATTCAATCCTCTTAAGATCAGACGTAAAGTCAGGATTGCTTCACGTGTTCCTACATTTTTACTGAAGGCAAATTGGATCTTCTCCCAACTCAGCTTCAACTTGTTTTTCCATTCTTCTGTAAATAATACGTGTTAAAATTTTGCAGGCACGAGATATTAAACTAATGGCACGATAGTTTTCACACCTGTCAGCACTGGCTTTCTTGGGAATAGGTATAACAACATTCTGCCGAAAATTGGATAGAACTTCTCCTGTCTCATACATCTTACAAACTAAACTGAATAACTTTGTCATGCTGGTTTCTCGTAAGGCAGTCAGTACTAGTAGAAAGAGCCAGCTGTACTTCAAGCTGCCTCAGCCAACTAGAAAATGAAACTCAGGAAAATAAGGAATTTCAAGTTACCCAATTGCAACAGTCAAGTTTTAGGGAGGAAGGGGGTCTGAGATTGCTCTTGGTAAACTGTCAGATTGAAGTAAATAAACAATTAAAATTCAGTACATTGATGGAATCTTATGAGACTGATGTGGTGATAGGAGTGGAAACGTGGTTGAGAGAAGGGGTGGGTAATAGAGAAGTATTTCCAGAAGGGTACACAGTCTATCGTAGAGAATGATATGGTAATAATTGGGGGAGATCTAAAATTGCCTGAAGTTGAATGGAATGGAGCTGCAAGCGAAGCCCATGAACAGAAACTGGCAAATAAGTTAATTTGGGAGGGAGGATTTACACAAGTAGTACAAGAACCAACTCATCTCAATAACTTACTAGATGTATTCTTGGTTACACCATGGGAAATTGCTGATAAAACTGAGGTAATTGAAGGAATAGGTGACCATAAGGCTGTAATAATGGATGTAGGACTGGTACCAAAAAGGCTTAATAAGAGGGTCACAAAAGACAAGAAATTGTACAGAAAAACTAAAGTTAATGAATTTGGGACTTACCTTGAATCACAATTCAGTTGTTGGATAAGTGAAGGGAGTAATGTGGATATACTTTGGGCTAAATTTAAAGGAATCATTTGGGAAGGAAAGAAGATATTTGTACCTGTTAAGAAGGGTAAAATGACCTCAGACCCTGTTTATTATACAAGGGGAATAAGAAAATGAAAAAGAAAATGGAGAATAGTAAACAGGAAAATCAAAGAGGGCAGGGAGAGTAGAGAAACTAGAAAACAGCTAATGAGGGAACTGAATAGAGTGAAAAAGGAAGCAAAAGAGAATTATATGAATGGCATACTTCAAGAGGGTAATGACCACAAAGGGAAATGGAAAAAGCTGTATTCATACATCAGGAATCAAAAAGGAAAAGGAATCCAAATTCCTACGATGATGGGAGAAGGGAAACACTATTTAACAGATACTGAGAAAGCAAACCTCTTTAGTAAGGAATTCAGAGATTCAGTAGATGATTGTCAGGAGTTGGAAACCGAAACAGAAGATACAGAGGGAAACAAGAAGCTTCTCATTCACAAATGAAGATACTGTATTTTCAGAGAAATCCAACTGCTTCAGCAAGGAAAAGCAGCAGGAAGTGATCAAATTACTGGGGAGGTGTTAAAGACAATGGGGTGGTACATAGTGCCTTATTTAAAATTTCTCTTTGACTATGTCATAAATAATAGTGTAATACCAAAGGAATGGAAGGAATCTATAATAATACCAATTTATAAAGGAAAGGGTGATAAAAGGAAACTAGAGAACTACAGACCAATCAGCCTGACCAGTATAGTTTGTAAAATACTGGAGAGTTTAATATCGAAGTACATCAGAGGGATATGTGATGATAAAAATTGGTTCATGAGGAGCCAGTATGGATTTAGAAAGAAATTTTCTTGTAAGGCACAACTGATAGGATTTCAGCAGGACATACCAGATCAATTGGATTCAGGAGGCCAGTTAGATTGCATAGCCATAGATCTTTCCAAAGCCTTTGATATAGTGGAACATGGAATATTATTAAAGAAATTGGAGGGAATAGGATTGGACGTGAGGGTTACACGTTGGATAAAAACATTTCAAAATTCAAGGGTTCAGAAAGTCAAAGTAGGAAATAATGTATTGCAGGAAGAGAAAGTTTGGAAGGGAATTGCACAGGGTAGTATAATCGGTCCGTTACTTTTCTTAATATACGTAAATGATTTGGGGAATAATATAACATCAAAAATAAGATTGTATGCAGATGACATAATTGTTTATAGGGTAATAAATAACATTGAGGATTGTTCAGAATTACAAAGGGACCTTGAGAGTATCCAACAATGCGTTGAAGAAAATAATACGAAGGTTAATGGAGGCAAATCAACTGTTACAACTTTTACAAACAGGAGCTTTAAAACTGAATTTGAATATACTTTGGACAAGGTAGTTATCCCAAAAGATGGCAAGTGCAAATACTTAGGTGAGAGATTTGAAAGTAATTTGCACTGGAAGGGTCATGTGGATGACATTGTTGGGAAAGCATACAGATCGTTACATGTCATTATGAGGCTACTTAAAGGATGCAACAAAGAATTAAAAGAGAAAAGTTACTTAAGTATGGTTCATACATTATTGGAATATGAAAACAGTGTTTGGGATCCTCATCACCAAGAATACCTTAAAAAAGAAATAGATAGTGTGCAGAGGAAAGCAGCAAGATTTGTAACAAGGGATTTCAGGAGAAAGAGTAGTGTATCAGAAATGTTAAAGGAACTTGGGTGGGAAACTTTAAGAGAAGGGAGAAAACTAGACTTATAGGATTATATAGAGCCTATACAGGAGAAGCAGCATGGGGAGATATCCGTGAGAGGCTTCAGTTGGAAAATAATTATATCGGCAGGACTGACCACAAATATAAAATTAGAAGGATTGGGGTAAATTTTCATTCATTGGAAGGGTGTGAAGGAGTGGAACAATTTACCAGGGGTAGTGTTTGATCCTTTTCCAAAATCTGTACAGCTATTCAAGAAGAGAATAAACAGCAACAGAGAAAATAAATGAAATGTGAGAGGGCATTCGACCAGTGCAGGTTAATGTAAATAAAAAATGTGGGTGAATAAATTAATTCCATCCCCTGGTCTAAGGAATTTGGACAGCCAAAGCAGGGGACTGCCTGTAGGGGTGAAGTACACTGGGGACTTCGAGGGCCCTGGGAACACTACGGTAGCTGTGAAGGCCCTTCAGGAACTCTGAAAAGTGGTGGCAACAGGGGCTATGGTTAAGATGCAGCACGTTGTTATGCTACTTGGGTTCCAGAATGGGTAAAAAAATAAATAAGTAAATAAATGCAATGTAAATTTTAATCTTATACCAGTTGTATAGTATCATTTGAAATAATTCCACATGCTGCATATCAGCTGACTATATTTGTAAGTAGTACAGGAGATATTATAAGTAGAATTTTGTAAACAATATAAATTTATTAAGGATGAGCTGTGTGTTTAGTAGAAAAAAATGTTAGCGTAAATTGTATAATATTGTATTATAGGAAAATTTTCTTCTCTTGTTAATTTAATATTCAATGCTTGACAATAATATTTTTTAGTGTACCATTTGCCACCGAGGTAGACACCTCATTTGCAAATAAAGAGATTTTGATTTGATTTGATCAATTCCAGGGACCTTGTTCCTATCTAGGTCGCTCACAGCTCTGTCAAACTCTGACCTCAAAATTGGGTCTCACATTTCATCAGCATCAACAGACTCTTCTTGTTCCAGAACCAAATTATCTACATCTTTACCTTGATAAAACTGTTGGATATGTTCCTGCCATCTTTCTGCTGTCTTCTTTCCCTAGAAGTGGCTTTCCATCTGAGCTCTTAATATTCATACACCTAGGTTTCTTTCTCAAAAGGTTTCTTCATTTTCCTGTATGCAGCATCTACCTTTCCTAGGACCATACAACCTTCGAACATCCTTGCACTTCTCCTTCAGCCATTCTTCCTTAGCTACATTGTACTTACTATCCACTTCATTCTTTAATAGCCTGTATTCTTTTCTGCCCTCTTCATTTCTAGCATTCTTGTAATTTTGTTCTTCATCAATCAGGTATAGTATCTCCTGAGTTATCCACTGATCCTTAGTTGATCTTTTCTTCCTTCCTAACATTTCTTTAGCAGCCCTACTGAATTCACTTTTCATGACTATCCACTCTTCCTCTATTGTGTTTCCTTCAGCCTTTTCATTTAGCCCTTGTGCAACACGTTCCTTGAAACAATCCCTCACACGCTTTTCTTTCAACTTGTCTAGATCCCATCTTTTTGCATTCTTTCCTTTCTTCAATTTCTTCAACTCAGATGGCATTTTATGACCAACAAGTTGTGGTCAGAGTCCACATCTGCTCCTGGGAAAGTTTTGCAATCCAACACCTGGTTTCTGAATCTCTGCCTAATCATAATGAAGTCTATTTGATACCTTCCCGTGTCTCCAGGTCTCGTCCACGCATACAGCCGTCATTTGTGGTGTTTGAACCAAGTACTGGCAAGGACTAAATTATGATCAGTGCAGAATTCAACCAGCCGACTTCCTCTTTTGTTCCTTTGTCCCAATCCGAATTCTCCTACTGTATTACCTTCTCTTCCTTGGCCTACCACTGCATTCCAGTCTCCCATCACAATTAGATTCTCATCACCTTCTACATATTGTATTATTTTAATGTATTCTCAACATAATCTGACCACAAGAGGACTTAGAACACCCTGTGGTGTTCACAATTCACCAGTTTATTATAAATCAGTAGCGCCCAGATTGCTTCACACTGCAAATTCGCACAGCTGTACACCTGTGAATGTACAGTGTAGAGTTGGAGTAGGAGTGGTGCCCGTTCGGTCACAGGACACAACGGTGCGCACACATTATGGGAGGGACGTATCCTGCCATGCTGCTCATGTGTTTCATTATCAATCTGTTATCAGACCACTCCTTTGCGATCTGTTAAATGTCAATGACTAATTCATTAAAACATGGCAACTGCTAAAAAGCGACGGAGCAGCGATTTGCCACAACAATTTAAGAAAAAATGGGAGTTACAGTATTATTTTACTTCTGGCAAAGAGAGCTCAGAATGTTTAATTCGTTCTCGCATAATTTACAATTGGAATGAATTGATTTACAGTGCAATGCACAGTTGAGGGACAACTACTTTGCCACAAGAAATTTGACCGAATTCTACGAAAACTTGCCCCATAATGAATTTCCTCACCTTCATCATGAGGCCGCCAAACTTCTAGGTTCGATTCAACCTATAAATGTGAATTTTTTTTCCCTTATTAAAACTTAACCAAGGTTACGAGGAGGCATTTCAGATGAGAATTTGAGAAGTTGTTTATGTTTGTCTGTAACACGTTCACTTGTGTCTAATTGTAACAAAACCATGAATTATTGTAAATTAGAACAGCAATTAACATTGTGTGTATCAGCAAACATGTATGGTACTAGTGTTTAATTGGTGTGTAAAATTAGTTGTACGTTTGCCGTTGTAGAAACATTAGGTATTTTGTTCTTTTTGTAAATCTGTTCCCTTTTGCACAAGAAGGGAGAAATGTAAATGAATAAATATACTTTTCGTGCGTGAAACAGTCCACAGTTAACATGAGCTTAATTTTGAAAGGTAATTTTTTCCCGTTCTTTCCTAGTCCCTCCCTTCATATGACAAGTCATCTGATTAACTGAAATTAATATTTCATGAACAATATGTTTGGTGTTCTCGCAACGTTTACTGATAAATACATTCATCAAATAAAATTTAACCTATAAATGTTTCTTGAACGAGGACACTCCCCCCCCCCCTACCGTGAGGAGTGGAAGGGAAGGGAAGGGAAGGGAAGGGAAGGGAAGGGAAGGGAAGGGAAGGGAAGACTACGGCAAGAAAGGAGATGCACAGCTGCTATTCAGAGACACATACAGTAGTATCTGCATAGTGCAGACTGACCTTGAACACTATAATTGTTTGCTAGTGGCTTTACGTCGCACCGACACAGATAGGTCTTATGGCAGCGATGGGACAGGGTAGGGCTAGGAGTGGGAAGGAAGCGGCCGTGGCCTTAATTAAGGTACAGTCTAAGCATTTGCCTGGTGTGAAAATTGAAAACCACGGAAAACCATTTTCAGGGCTGCCGACAGTGGGGTTCGAACCTACTATCTCCCGAATACTGGATACTGGCCGCACTTAAGCGACTGCAGCTATCGAGCTCTGTGCTATAATTGTTTTGTTGTAACATAGTGAATTTTATTGCCTGCTGCCATTTCTTGATGGATACAGTACTTTTGTATCCATCTCTTGGCACAGGCCAGAGTAAAGTGTGGCTTTCACCGAAGTCCCAGTCTCATCCATGGCTGTGACAATATGGAAGCTGCTGGGGTATAGGTGGTGCTGAGTAAAGACATTTAGAGCACGACTAGTGCATCTGAGTGTTATGAAAGGTGTTGCCCATAGGGTCAGTCGTGCTGCAATAGCACTTTCTGACCCAGTGAGGAAAGCAATGGCAAACTACCTCACTCCTCGTCTTGCCTAGTATGCCTCATTTTGGTGCTGCCATTGGTTTTTGCGGTTTCCTTATAACCGCATAACCTTTGGTGGTGCTATTTGAGGATCGAACCAGCCTCTGGGCTGATGACCTAACAGACAGACAGACAGTGAATTTTAACTTGTGTCATACCATTTTAATATGTGATTTTATATCTATATACAGTAAAATGTGCTCAAAGTGGAACCTGAATAAAGCGGAAACTTGTCCACTACGGAATATTTACTCTGTCCCAGCGAAGCTTATGGCGTTATAAAGTTCTTACTTTTGTATAATGCGGAATCTCCTCGAAACGGAAACGAAAACTGAAAGAATTCTTTAAAATCTACTTGTACAATGTGGAAAATATATATGGAATTGATGTAGTCCTACGAACAATATTTGTGGATTTCTGGTGCTGGCATGATCAATGTCGATTCTACAGTTTGGGCAAAATGACACACACATTTGGAGAGAGTGATAATATGGATGGTGGAACGAATGAAGTGCTTGGAAATGCATCAGCTATATCGAACTTAAGACATACCACATTTTCAAATCAGCTACAGCCCTTCTAGCAAAGAGAAAAGCCGAGAATGAGGAGAAGACAAGCGAGAAGATGAAGATCAAAACAAGATCTGAATCCACGAACAGGCCCACAGGGCTTTTGTGATGTAAATCAGTTTGTCATTACATATCGATGGCTTTCTTTTAAAACCTTGTATGTCTCAAAGCTCTTCCTACCCATTGTATTCTTTAAGACTCGTCACGCCTCTCAGTCACATATTTATATGCCGACGTGCAAATGAAAATGAATCTTAAACACATTATACTATAGGAGTGCGTAAGTTAGCCATGCAAACAACATCCCCGCAATACGGTATGGTAAGGTCTATTTTCATTTACACTTTGGCATAGGAAAATGAACACAACGAAAATTATACTGATGGACAGGATATAAATATGTAGGTGGTAGGCATGACCAGTTTTAAGGAATATAATGAGTAGGAAGAGAATTTGGACATACGAAGTTTTAACCCATATGTGTCCACTCGATATTAATATCTGAATATTGTCGATCTTGTATCTGTAAACCGGAAGAATATTTTTTAGGTGCATTGTTTACAGTTCATTGGTTTATACTCACTGCACAGCACGAAAACAAGAAACACACTGTTTCGCGCCTTATCGTGTGGCTGCGCATGAAATATCATTCCGTATACTCTCAAGAGCATGACATTTTCATTGCATTGAGTAATATTTTCTTATAATATTGTTACAGTTGAAAGCAAGGTCGGACTGTTGTGTTGAACGTAATACCGAAACATGCCTTTAACAGATTTTGAATTCATTTATGGCTGATTTATAGTTGCTTTTGTCAAGCAGAGCACAAAAGTTCCACGTCGACATATGACGACAGTGGGTGCGAATGGGATTGCCTCAGTACCGATATAGAATTTTCATTCATTCTTCTCAGACTGCCTGTCGAGCAGATCGTAAGCATCCTGGAGGAATCACAAGACATCCTAGATGCTAATATATACATAGAACCACCTGAAAATGCTTTCCATAGCGATGATGATGATGATGATGATGATGATGAGTTATGTGGATATATAAACAGACTCTCCGGTAATCACCTCCGGGCTGGTGCTGAACTAGTGTGTACAAAAATAAGTGAAAATGGTACAATCCGTGTGCGAGATGGTGTACTGAGTGAAAATTAAGTAAGTCATGTTACTGATGAAGGAGTACCTTGTACGCCTTCAAATTATTCTGATGACTGTCAACCCAAATATAAGAAACTAAAAACTAATAAGCAAGCAGGGCCAAGCACATCTAATCATGTGAAAACCAAACCAAACCAGTGTGTGTCGGAAAAGCGTGATATTATAAACAAGCCAAGCACAAACTTTCTAAACAATGAATATTCTCCAACGCAATTGTTTGAGCTGTTCTTCGATGATGAAATACATCATTATATCATTCAGAGCACAGTTCAGTACTCTTTTGAAAAAGGTAATGCGTCATTTTCCTTGGAAAAAACTGAACTTCAGCTGTTCTCTGCAATATTGTTTCTTTCCGGTTACAATGTTATGGCCAGGACAAGAATGCACTGGGAAGCCGCTGAAGATGTACATCGTGTTGGGGTAAGCACAGCAATGGCGCGCAATCTCTCTGAAGAAATTCTTAGATATTTACATTTTTGTGACAATGCTAAACTAGACTGCAATGACAGTTTCAGAAAAATTCGCCCCATTTGGACTATGCTAAACGAACGCTGGCTATGGCATTATCCTGGTGATATGCATCATTCTGTGGGCGAGTCAATGGTCCCCTACTTTGGAAGACATGGTGCCAAGCAACACATTCATGGCAAACCAATATGTTTTTGGGTATAATGTCTGGGCTTTATCGACTCGTCTCGAGTGTCTAGTTCAAGGAGAACCTTACCAAGGAGCGGCTACTGGAAACAAAATACCAGTATTAGGAGTAGGTAGCACAGTTGTTATGGACCTAATTTCAGACCTACCATAAAGTACTTAACTCAGCTTGTTCTTTGATAATTATTTTACATCCTTTCAATTGTTGGAAAGGCTGAAGGAGAAAGGCCACGAAGGTACAGGTACCGTACGCCAGAATCGAGTGGAAAATGCTCCGCTTCCTGAGATTCATCTCTGTAAAAAAGAGAAACGTGGCAGTTACCACCAGCTAACAGAACGTAACTCAGGTATCACCCTCGTATGCTACAATGATAATGCTGTTACAGTAGCCTCAATTGTGTCTGGTGTTGCACCTGTAGGACATGCCAGAAGAAGGAGTAATGATGAAAAGAAATACATAACGGTAATTCAGCCAGTATGTATAATTTTGTATAATATGCACATGGAGGGCATCGATCGGTTGGATCAAAATGTACCTTGTTACCGCATCAGTATCAAAAACAAGAAATGGTACTGGCCTTTAATTGCATTCCTTCTGAATGTCTCCATGAACAATGCATGGCAACTTTACCATTTGACCCCAAAGGGCTAAGAGGAAAATTTAAACCTTCTCGGCTTCACACGATACATCGTTTGGGCATATATCCGATCTTATGCCACTACGCGTCTTAACGCAGGAAGACCGAGTACGAAAGTATCTTCAGGCGTTACCAGAGTGCGTATTTTTTTTTTGCTAGGGGCTTTACGTCGCACCGAAACAGATAGGTCTTATGGCGACGATGGGATAGCAAAGGCCTAGGAGTGGGAAGGAAGCGGCCCTGGCCTTAATTAATGTACAGCCCCAGCATTTGCCTTGTGTGAAAATGGGAAACCACGGAAAACCATCTTCAGGGCTGCCAATAGTGGGTTAGTGGGATTCGAACCCACTATCTCCCTGATGCGAGCTCACAGCCACGCGCCTCTACGCGCACGGCCAAGTCACCCGGTGGAAGTGCGTTTCGATGGGGGTATACCACTACCTCGAAACATGAGAGAAGCTAGTGTGGTGTGCTCAATGTGGTAAAGCTGCCAGGAAACAGTGCAAGAAATGCAACGTTGGCTGTCACGTCCTTTGCTTCGAGGCATTTCACTCATGCTAAACCAGACTGCATGACGACAAGCAGAGTGTAACCTCATAAAACAGACTAAACTATTTTGAAGTTCTACTCGTAGTTTTCCTTTTTTGCTATTTTCAGAGTGATCATACATGCTCAAAATTTGGTACTGTGTGTGTAACAAGTACTACAAACATACGAACATTGTCCTTTTGTTTTGAAACAGTGTGCACTCTAAACTGAGACAAAACTGTTCCTCATTTATGTTTTGAATCATATATTTTGTAATATTTTGTGCTTATATAACACTTGAGTGACTAATATTTACTAAGTGATTAATTATTACATTCATATGAGCTTAAAATGTGAAGAAAAGTTCCTTTATTGAGCATGTCTTTTACCCTACGCGTCCATGCTCACTGTCGACATATGTCGACACAGTAAATCTCTGAGAAAATATGTTAATGAAACCTAAAATATCATAACCCTTTCATTTAGGTTACAAACAACTGTACTTATGAAACATATCGCAATATTCTACAGAAAAATAATTTGGGCAGATATGGGTTAAAAGAAAGCCATCGATATAACTCTTCCACTTTTCTTGAACTAATGTACTCAGCTCAGGGCTGTATTGAGTAAGACACAATTAGAAAGAAGAGGAAATATGTTTCTTTGTTTGATCTGTGGAAGAAAGCTTAGTGTTGTGAAGTACTGTGTAGAGTTTTGTGATGCAAGTAAGTTTAAGTAGCATATATTTAGAGTTCAGAAATACTGTAATAGAGTGTTGTGACCGTGTCAAAATGATTTACTGTATATCACTCTGTATGTAATAATAAAGCACAGTTACAATCAGATCAAAAATTAGATGTTGGCTTTTCAGGCGTTGGCTCTATTAACCAGCATTTCGTCTTAGGCCTGACACCAGACTCGTCAGAGTGGGATGTGTCAGACCCTACCCACTTATGCTGGGGTGTATGCAGGTGAACTTATCAGAAGCCTCTTATGTGGCACAGTCTGATAACTGCATACGGGAGATAAATCTCCACAATGGAATTAATGCCCGCCTAGCAATTCCAAATGGTAATTCTAAATTCCCATGGAGGGAATTAGATATTTTCCACCAATAGAGCATATCAAAAATCAGATCAAAAATTAGATGTTGGCTTTTCAGGCGTTTGCTCTATTAACCAGCATTTCGTCTTAGGCCTGACACCAGACTCGTCAGAGTGGGATGTGTCAGACCCTACCCACTTATGCTGGGGTGTATGCAGGTGAACTTATCAGAAGCCTCTTATGTGGCACAGTCTGATAACTGCATACGGGAGATAAATCTCCACAATGGAATTAATGCCCGCCTAGCAATTCCAAATGGTAATTCTAAATTCCCATGGAGGGAATTAGATATTTTCCACCAATAGAGCATATCAAAAATCAGATCAAAAATTAGGTTTTGATCTGATTTTTGATATGCTCTATTGGTGGAAAATATCTAATTCCCTCCATGGGAATTTAGAATTACCACAGTTACAATAATAATAATAATAATAATAATAATAATAATAATAATAATAATAAATAATAATAATAATAATATTATTTTAACAACAAATCAGTGTATTTCAGTACTACATACATCAATCTGGACAGCTGAGTGACATGCGTAGGCAGATACAGATAAGCTTTGTATAATGCGGATACTTGTCTAATTCAGAAAATATTTTTGGTCCCTTGCAATTCCGCTTTGAGCAAGTTTTACTGTATATAAAATAGTTTTGTCTGTACATTGCTCAGAATTGGAAAAGAATGGTATTTCTGTATCGGTCATGTCCAGAGTAACAAGTAAATGTGCTTTTTACTTTTCCGTAATGTCTGTCTGTATGTACGTATGTATGTACGCGCATCACGAGAAAACGGCTGAAGAGAATTTAATGAAAATCGGTATGTAAAGTCGGCAATGAACTACTATAACCTAGGCTATAAATCATTTTATTCATGCTGAGTGAAATGGTAGGTTAGGGGAAGGCCTAAAATGTAATTCTCAAATTTTCATGTTATTAGTGGTCCTATCAATAAATACTACATAGCTAATGTTACATAGAATTACATTTCCGATCATTTATGTCTCATATATTTTTACGATACTGGCTATGATAACAGAGATATTCATGAATTTGTATTTTTGTTGCTAAGTCCATATCAACACCGAGGTACGAGAAAAATGGGTGAACAGAGTTTTGGAACGATCAGTGCGCACACTTAACGGAATAATGGAGAGGCTTATTTATGATCCGGTCTCGAATTACAGTTTCTGCCTATTCCAAATTACAGCACCACAATTCACTAAATAACTCAAAAATTCAACCCTGAAAAGAGCCGTTTCGTAAAACAAGCTTCTTCCTCTTCACTTTTATTAAATTCTACTTTCATTTTCTTCCAAATTAGCAATGAAGAGGGGGTTTCTCCTCTGGCTTGGAGGAAAAATTTGCCTCCAAGTCAGATAGATTTTCCCCCCGTCAGTGTAGTGAATTGAGATTTTCGACTCAGCGGGTACTCCTATTAAACAGATGAGTAAAAGGGCACAGTTTTCACCCTGGGAGTCTACACTATTCGGCCCCCTAACCTCCCGAAATAAAAGAGTGTTCACGGCTCACGGCTGTCTGGGGCCTGGTCATTCCAGCTTTGGAACTTTGTACTGTTAGATCGGCAGCGTAGTACAGTTCGTTAAAAGTGAGAAAATGTGTGGGTTTTCATCTGATAGAGTATTTCATATGACAGCATTGCTTTTAATCGCAACATTCCTACTGCGTCATTGAAATTACCTATGTTCATTTCAGTTGGGAAAACCACTACGACAGACTTTCTGAGGATGCAAAAAAGCAGATGGGAGAGTGTGCCATTATAATGAAAACTCCCCAACTTGACTGTGAACTCTGGACTTCCCCGAGGCACCACCAGAATGGAGGACCGCCGTATTCGGCGTATGGCTGTGCCGCAACGGACTGCGTCTGCAGCAGCAATTCGAGGTGGCATTTGGCACCACAGTGATGGAACAAACTGTTCAAAAATCAGTTACCTGAAGGACAGCTCCGAGCGAGAGGCTCTGTGGTGTGCATTCCACTTACCCTAAACCAATACCGTCTGCGATTTCAGTGGTGTGAAGCGAGAGCTCATTGGAGGATGGAATGAAGGTCTGTTATGTTTTCCGATGAAAGCCGGTTCTGCCTTTGTGCCAGTGATGGCCGTGTGTTGGTTAGGAGGTGGCAAGGTAAGCGCCTGCATTCCTACTGTCTGCAGCGTCAACACACTTGACCTACATCAGGAGTTGTGGTCTGGGGAGCAATTTCCTATAACAGCAGAAGCACTCTCGTGGTTATCCCCCGCACCCTGACTGCAGATGTGTATGTCCATCTGGCGATTCGACCTGTTGTGCTGCCATTCATGAACAGCGTTCCCGTGGGTGTTTTCCAACAGGATAATGCACGCACCCATGCCACTGTTGTAACTCAACGTGCTCTACAGAGTGTTGACATGTTGCCTTAGCCTGTTCGATCCCCTGATCTCTCCCCAATCAAGCACGTATAGGACACCATTGGACAACAATTCCAGCATTATCCACAACTGGCATGAACTGTTCCTGTATTGACTAGCCAAGTGCAATAGGCATGGAACTCCATCCCACAAGCAGATTACACAGGTTATTAATGGACCAGCATGGCACATTTGTGGTGGCTTTTCTCGCGCGGATATTAACCTGTAGTCTTGTACCTTTAATCAATTTAATAGGTTACCTCGACAAATAATATTGCCAAAATTTCCATATTCTACATTTCTTATTTCATGGTGTTCGGATATTTTTTCAGCCAGTATAGTTTGCTACTTGATTTTCAAGTCAATACGGGTTTTTATAATGGAGCTTTTAAATCTTGTCACTTGTCATACCAATACATGCAGAAAGAGAAGGTTGGAACAGAAAATTCTAACAATGATACTGTGAAAAACCGGCAGCAGGTTAAAATCATTCCATTCTGTGATTCCATGCTAAAAGTTCAATTGTATGAAATAATTAAACTTCATAAGCCGCGACAAACAACATACTTTTTTTATGTTTATTTCTTAAAATTACAATTTATTTTACAACGCACTGACAGAGATAGGTCTTATGGTGATGATGGGACAGGAAACGGTTAGGAGTGGGGAGGAATCGACCTTGGCCTTGACTAAAGTACAGCTCCAGCATTTGGCTGGTGTGAAAATGGGAAACCATGGAAAACAATCTTCAGGGCAGTTGACAGTGGGGATAGAACCTACTATCTCCTGAATTCAAGTTGACTGCTACATGACCAAAACCACGCATCCATTTACTTTGTACATACGTAATTGATGAAATCATGGCTGCTAGTGGGCATACAATATTGAAGCTGCCTCCATACCAGGCAGATATAAATCCCATAGAACTCATTTGGTCTATCATAAAACAGTGGTTTGATGCTAATAATGTAACATTTAAGATAATTGATGTTAAATGCTTTTGCAGACAGTAATTTTCATAATGAAGGGAACGTGACCAGGTTAGCATTTGTGAGCATGTAACAAACTTTACTATTTGCTTGGATAATTAACTGATTAGTAATGATTAATACAGTATTACTAATCTATATCGTTTGATATTTATGGTTGTCCCTTTTTTATATGTTTAGGCCTGTTAGAGTCTCTATTTATATTCTATTTATCCCTAGTAGTTAACATGCGAAATGAATTATGTATTGTACACAGTCATCATGTTGTGTCTGGCTCCATGGATAAATGATTAATATCCTGGCCTTTGGTCATAGGGGTCCCAGGTTCGATTCCTGGCCAGGTCGAGGATTTTAACTTTTATTAGTTAATTCCAACGGCTCAGGGGCAGGATGTTTGTGCTGTCTTCAGCATTAGAAATGAGCTTAGGTACAGCCCCATCCTTCTAGATACGCGGGTTGCCTATACAGCGTCAACTCGAAAGATCTGTATCAGGCCTCTCCACAGGTCATTTTATGTCATGACACGACAGGGGGTTATCTTGTGAATAAATTTTCGAGCGAGTTGCTGCGGAAACTGAGTGTACTTCTGACGACTGAAGGGTAATGTCCAACAAGGCGACACAAGAAAGGATGCAGAGGTAAGTGAGGAGACCTACTCCTCAACTTTTTACGAGATTTACTCAAGGGCCAATTTGTTTTAAGGCAATAATACAAGCTGGTACAATGACTCATTTGTCCACGCACTCTTTCTCTATGCTTTGAGAGTTCAATGGTGGAGTTCCTGTGCCACTGTAATTCTTTGTGCCTTGTGACATGTGGTACCCAAGTGGCATGGTGGCTTTTGTACTTCACTGTGAGACGGTGGTCCTGGATTGTAAGGTTGCTCACACTTTGTTGTTTGTTGTTATCCTGAACTGAATTAGTGAGTAATCTGTTGCACTGTGATCCATCTATCCACTCTCACCACACAAGTCAGTCGACAGCGATCCCCTGCAAACAACACCTTACTCCATGGTAGTTGACCCTGACAATGGTGGTTTTGCTCTAATCTACATACTCATGGTACACTCTGGACACAGTGGCCCATTGCCTGTACGACTTTATATGGCATCGACAATCTGGTCACAAATGCACCAAGATCTCGTCTTACCCATCCTGTAACTCATATGGCCATTACAAGGTCTGACGACATCAAAGTCATGCCATGCCTAACTATTTTACATTCGCTGGGACAACACCACTGCTATTTCACCAAAGCAGCAGCTATCTCTAATTCGATTGTTCATTAGTGTATATTGAAACTCTCAAATAAAATGTTCCTTGAGCAATTGATCACAAAGGCAATATGTACATTTGACAACTAGATACTGTAAAGCAGCTGTTCATGACGGCAGTGTATTAACAAATTTGTGTTCTTCAGAAACACCATAGCTTTCAAGAAAATGAACTTTTCAATTTTAGTGGGCTGACTGACAATAATTAAAGGAAATATAAGAAATTGGTAACAGAATGGATGTTGAGAAGAATTAACACAAAAGATGGAAACCGATGGAGCTGGCAGTAAAAGAATACTGTATGGAATTATACAAATAGGAAAGAAAAAGTTTATACAAAGTTGATGAAAGAGAAAGTGGGGAGTTGATAACACATCCACAAGAAATAAAGAGAAGATGGAAGGAGTATTTTGATAAACTGCTGAATGTAACAAATTTTGTACAGGAGATGGTAGTAAATATGGTGGGATGTCTCAACAGTAAATGGTATCATCCTCTCTCTAGCAAACTAACGAATCTGTAAATTGTCAAAAAATTAGGAGACCTGAAAGAAGTTGCAATTACTCATGTCAAATTTTTATATTTAATGATTGGTTTATGTGTTAGCCATACACAACGAGTTGCAGATGTGAGACTTTTTCAGAGGGTAGACATTATATGAATAATAAAATCTGCACCAAAACTTGAGAACTACAGATTTCCTAGTTTGTCACTTTCACTAGTTTGCCATAGTGGGGACAATATAACAATGTTAGAGGTGGAATTATTAGTCCATAAAATGAAAATGGAGATGGCACCAGTGATGGATGGAATTAGTGTGGAAATGCTGGACGTGTTAAACTAGAATGGGCATACAGATTGTTAGGAAACAGAAATGTGTGCCAGAAGACTGGAGAAACGGAATAATAATGCCATACTTTAAGAAGAACAGAATGTATGTGATAACTATAGACTCGAAACATACAATTTGCTTTACATCGCACTGACAGAGGTAAGTCTTATGGTGACGATGGGATAGGAGAGGGCTAGGAGCGTGGAGGAAATGGCCGTTGCCTTAGTTAAGGTACAGACCCAGCATTTGCCTGGCGTGAAAATGGGAAACCACGGAAAACCATCTTCAGGGCTGCTGACAGTGGGGTTCGAACGCACTATCTCCCGGATGCAAGCTCACAGCTGCGCGGCCCTAACCGCACGACCAACTTGCCCGGTAATCACACTCTTATCACAAGTGTCAAGAATACTGGAAGGAATATTAAAAAGAAGAATAAGAAATGTAGGAGGAGGAGGATAGCTGACTAACTGTGCCACTAGTTTCTCATCAATGTGGTCACAGTTTGAATTCTGGCTAATATGTATGGAATTTTTAAAATGGAAAGTCGCATTATTACGGTAAGGATTCCATATAAACCTGGAGGTCCTGTGGCTGCGATCACTATACCAACAGTCATATAAAACTATGAGTTGGCTTGCTTTTATTTTTGAATAAGTAATGCATCTTCCTCCTCCATGCCTAAAGTAATTTTTGAGAATTTCAACAGAAGGATATGGTTATACCTTGTCACTTAATTTGCAAGACCAAAAATTATTAAAATTATAAGAATGATCAGCTGCACATACCTTTGTGATAACTGTGTAGATAAAGCCAATACTGGCAATACAGGCCAGTAACTCCACAAACTTATATGAGTCATGTTCAAACTTGAAATCAACAGGTGGCGGGTACATGATTGACCTCACAAGGTCACCCTTGGCTGTAGAAAATCCTGTTCGAATAACCACCGCCAGAACAGGTTCATTGCTAATGTAACGGGTCTGTATGACCTGTGTGCCACAGAAGAGGGTGTGCTTAGCATGTTCTTTCGAGTCATAGAGCACATCTGCCAAGTTAGGAAGTGGCGTTTTGGTTATTGGTACACTTTCACCTGAAATCAAACAATGTCAATCAGCACATATAACATTTTGAGAAGTCATAAATCAGTTAATTAGTACTAATTTCATTCAAAGATGGTGCTACTGGTTATACGTTTACAACATTTCTCCCACATGTATTAAAGTTGATTTAGCACATAGTATCTGGATATAATACTCAAATTAATTAATATTAATTATGAACAATGCACACAATCTTGAAGATGACTTCGTGCAGTTTGTATACCAAATTAAAGTAAATTCATCCTGTATGTTCCTCGAAGTGGTGTTACTGTTTGAATATCACTTGATTGTTCGTCAACAGGAATATGCATATAAGCCTTATAGAGCTTTGTGCAGTTCGTATACCAAATTAAAGTAAATTCATCCTGTATGTTCCTCGAAGTGTTGTTACTATTTGAATATCACTTGATTGTTCGTCAACAGGAATATACATATAACCTTCATAGAGAACCAGTCGGCAAAAATAACTGGAATTTTGTATACTCCCTACTATGTAACTGAAGTCACTAAGCGAAGAGCGCTAACTCTTTCTCCTCTATTATTACTGAAGGTAGTAATTTATAGTTATTTTGTAACTGGTGGGTTGCATTCTGCCGATATGACATCTTGCAAATACCATTCAACTTGCATGTTGGAATTATATACCGTGAGTTACACAATGATAAACTACTTCCAACTTTGATGTTGTGCGGTATCGTAAAAGTCACTTCGGGCCGATGACCTTCGATGTTAGGCCCCTTCAAACAACAAGCATCATCATCATCATCATCATCATCATCAAAAGTCACTACTGGTGCAGGTTGCAATGAATTTGATTATTATTTTTATTTTCTTTAGGAATGTAAATCTGTTAAGATAATACTACGTAAAAAGAATCATGGCGTGTTTGAATATACTTATTAACCTAGTTTGAGTAGGATGACCAAATGACTTTTGGGAAGCAGGAGTTAGTATTTCAATTTTCATTGAGCTGTCCAAGAAAAATCTCTAAGAACAGCTCCAAAAGCAAAAGCAAAGTATAACCTGCTCTTAAACGTTTTCAGAAATCTATTATTAACATGTATGAAGGACTGAAAATTTAGGAACATGAGATGAAAGTTGATGAGAAGTAGCAATCCTAACACGAGTTACTAAATTGGTGAGGGTATTTTAATCTTGTTCCTGACATATATGAATTAGGCAAAATTTAACCAAATTTTTACCTTTATGACTAACCCAACTGTTTAAAAAAAAAAACAAACAAAAAAAAAACGCCATAGCACAACAACAGCCCCAGAGGACCTGGGCCTACCAAATAACCACTTCTCAGCACAAAGGCCTGCAGATAATGAGGTTTCAAATCCTCTCAGCGATCTTTCTTAGCTATCTAGACCGGGACCACTATCTCACCGCCAGATAGTTCCTCAATTGTAATTCATAGGCTGAGTGGACCTCGAACCAGCCCTCAGAATCAGGTAAAAATCCCTGACCTGGCCGGGAATCGAATCTGGGGCAGGCAACCCAACAGTAGCAAACTGTTCAAATGTTATTCTTGACTTCATGGTGGTACTGTTTGTATTCTATCTGTAGCCTTACTGATTTAGAGCAAATTTGCATTTTTGCAAATTTGTACACTGTTACAGCATGCATTCAGTACAGTCATGAGAGGGATAATGAATTTTAGGAAAGGTGCTAGTCTTGTTACACCTAGCAAAAAACACCAAAAGCATGCACTGGAATAAACAATTTTACTAAGCAAGCCACTGCAAGGTTTCTTTATGGTAAATTAAATCGAGGTAAGATAACTTCACAAGGAATTGACTGCAGGATTATTTATGATAAATTACTTTCAGGTATAATAACCCCTCAGAAACGTTTCGTGCAAGTAACCTACACAGTTTTTTAAGATTGTTATTATTATTTATCATTAGAGATACCTGTTGGTGGTGAAATTTTTTGCCCAATTTTGTCACTTTTTAAAGATTATTTTGGTGTATTTTTTGCAATTTTTTCGTCAATAATGTCACTAAATTGCATTTCCTTTTCTCAGCAATAAAACATCTAAAAGTTATTTGATAGCATATTTGCAGTAAAACATTATAGGCTATTTCATTTTACATATGTGTAAGAAAAATGAGAATTGTGCTTCTGCTAAGAACATATATTACTCATATCAAAGCATGACTGTTTGAAAAATTTCATCCTAGGCCTGGCCTAGCCTAGCCTAGCCTAGCCTAGCCTATGTATATAATTTTCACATCAATTTGTAAAAGACAGGGATGCCACGAGTTCCATATTGCTTGGTCATAGCTGTTCTTCTGTCAGATATTTTATTACACTACGTTCAAAATAACTTCTCACTATCGAGATTACTTACTGGGATCCATAACGTATTCATTGCGGCTTCCATAAAGTGCCCATATTTTGATTTTAGGGAAAGGAGAACAGCAATCACCTGCTCTACATGAACTATACAATCTAGGTCCCTAAACATTGTGTATGATTCAAGATATTCTGATGTTGAAAGTTCTCGTAGGATGATAATTTGCTTTATTAGATGAGATACTTCATTTTCTCAATCACCTCACCTGTCATTGTGCTTATTGGATCAAAGAGTTGTTCCACATAATTTCGTCAATAATTTCCTGATTTTGCTTAAAAGGTAAAAAGTTTCGTGTTTTGAGCCAAATGTATAAAATTTTGCAAACATTTCGCGATTTTGCAGTTTGCGAAAAACAGGTGCCTCTATTTATCATTATTGTTATTTTGACTTCCCTCTCTGCAAGTGAAGTAATAACTGAAGCAGAGTTGTTATCCACATGAATGAAAATGATACAGCCAAAACCATTTATTATGACATCGCTTTTAACGACGTATTGGATATAACGGCGAAATCTAACAGTCCCATCTAAATCCTATATTTTAAAAAAGTCACTTAGTACAACATGGCCTATTACGACATATCGCATAAAACGGCATATTTTTAACGCATTTTTGGAGAAATGTATCGACTATAATATCTAATGTTGATTTTTGTTTGTTATGCGTTTGGGGATTTCTGACAACACTGTACAGCTTGCTTTCAAATTCTTGTTTTCAGTAGATTGTAGATTTCAAATCCGTCTGTCAAACAGTAAAGGTAATCATCGCTGTGAAGATGTTGCAAATGAAAGGAAAAGTGTTGAATATTGAAGAAAAATCACATATAATATGGCAATTACGTAAGGGGTAACAAACATCAGCATCACAAAGGAACTGGGTTCATCACACTTAACGATTTCTACCATATGGAAGGACAGAGAGAACATCTCATTTATGAGCCACGACCATGTGCAACATTACTGGCCAATTTACACTGTTGCTACTTCTTTTCTCACATATTATTTTATATTTTACTGACATTATTGCTGTGTATGCTGTGTGAACATTTAAAGAAAAATTCCTCTCAGTCCCGCTCCACAAATGCTGTATTTTGAAAGTTTAACTTCTTCTGTTAGTTAACCATGAATGTGTGCAGCCTAAAGCCTACAGATACGATACTTTTAGCAACAAAAAGAAGAAGACTGGTTTGTGCGACTACTGCCTACGAACGACTGTTAATTGGCGGTCCCTTCGGAGACTTTATAACCCGTTTTGACTGTACTTTAGATTTTTATGAGCGGTGAATATTAACATAAAGTGAGACCGTGCAAAAGAAATTCCTGACTTCATTATGCATATTTAGATTCAAATGTATATTTCTCTTTCATGATCAGCCACAGACCCATGAAATAAGCCACAGAAAATTGGAGGTAATGTTAAGGAGTGATATGTTGACATATCTCTAGGGATGTGCACGACTGAAGCCTAAAAGAGAGTATGTTGACTCCATCGACTCAGAACACTGGGGTCCGGTCCCATTAGGCCTTGTGATTCCAAGCTATCCTGAAGATCATTTTGGGGCCACACGCATGGTGAAGCATGGAAACATAACATGAATAAAAGGATGCATGTTTATGCTCGTATCCCCTGTGGAATTTTTAAGACTGTTGTGGAATGAAGTATCGTTAATGAAGATGATTAGTATAATGGTATAGTTTAACACGTTCAATGCCACCATTATTACACTTAAAAATCACCCCAAAAGACAATATGCTTTTTATTTTCTTTCTATTAGTTAGAAGGTAGTAGATCGCAGATTTAATATTACACGTGAATTGTGCGATATCAGCACTGAAGTACGATACATCCTAGGTCCCGGGAGACGCACGATAACGCACGTGTGTTATCAATACACAAATTTACAATGCATTGTAACAAATGATACTACATTGTTATGTAATAATCGTTCACACCAAGAATATCCTTCATTAACTGCTTTTCGGTGCAGTAGTGAATAATACTGTAGTCGTTTACATAATGTATAGCACTAGTGGTAAGTCCTAAAGCAAGGCTTTAAGCAATATGCATGATTTTCAGGCTGTTAAATACAGTGAGTAAAGACAGACAATGTGTATTTTGAATACGACTCAAGCCAGAAAATGTCAATGTAAACAATTATGAATTTAGAATTACTAAAAATTATGAAAACATATCTAACATTGGTATAGCCATGAAAAATAAAGTTCAAACATAGATAAAACCATTAAAAATAAATGCAGTGAATAAAACCTTAAAAGGCATACCAGTATACGAATAAATTGACAAAGAATGTTATAATTATACCTGCAACATTGTCTTTGTTAAACATATGTTATAGTTATCACATAATCTGTCAAATTTATTTGGTTGAAGATGGCCACTAAGTGGCTGAAACTAGTCCCAAGACTTATGTAATATCATTGCACTTCAATATGGAACAAAAATGAAAAATTTCTAGCTTATAATAAGCATGCCAGTGTCAATTCCCAAGCACGTTTGTGGCTACACAGAGTGCAATAAACTAAACTGCTCTATTCAGTGTAGTGAATATTGCTGCTGCAACAATGCACACCATGAATTTCGTCCCATAAATGAAGTTATGTGAATGAGCTGTACAGACCTTTGCCTACCAAGTAACCACTGCTCAATCTGAAGGCCTGCAAATTATGAGGAGGCGTGGTCAGCAAAATAAATCCCCTCTGCCATTATTGTTGGCTTTCGAGACCGAGGCCACTATCATACAGTCAGATAGCTCCTCAATTCTGATCATGTAGATTGAGCAGACCTCAAAACCAGCACTCAAATCCAGGTAAAAATCCTCCGCCTGGCCGAAATTGAACCCGGGGCCTTCGGGTAAGATGTAGGCATGCTACTCCTAAACTGCAGAGCTGGCTATTATGATGCACAATAATTGGTGAAAGAATTTGTTTAGAACCATACTCCAAGCACATGATGGCCTTTTTTTTTTGCTAGTTGCTTTACGTCGCACCGACTCAGATAGGTCTTATGGCGACGATAGGACAGGATAGGGCTAGGAGTGGGAAGGAATCGGCCATGGCCTTAATTAAGGTACAGCCCCAGCATTTGCCCAGTGTGAAAATGGGAAACCACGGAAAACCATTTTCAGGGCTGCATGATGGCTTTTCATGTCACTAAAATTCATACTGGCAATTATTTAAAAGTATACTGTAAAATTATTATTATTATTATTATTATTATTATTATTATTATTATTATTATTATTATTAAAACACTCATATGTTTTATTGCTCTTAATTTATTTCAGGATGAGCCAACAAATGTGTGCTTGAGCACACACGTACATATATACATTCATTTCTATTCAACCATGAATGACCACTCACTAATTGCTGGCTATTTACAATTCTCTTGTTTTCACAAAGCAGGCAGTCTGGCTCGTTGGTATTACCTGAGAGCCATAATCCTATTGAAAGGCTCACCTTACTTTCACTTCTCCAAGTCCTGTCACTGCACTTAGCAGGTGCATGCAGACAACTAGGTTTGAACACATGGCTATTGGCCACACAACAATCAATGGCTGTTCCTTGATTCGACTTCAGAGACTGTCCACTAATTTACACAATCCAACACAGCGAACAACTAAATAGCAACGGTGCAACAGTGCTAAACAGCAGGACCATATTCCTCATGACGACAACCATAAACACTGTTCCAATTACACTCACAAAGCTGATCCAATCCCTGACTCTATTACAGTCCTCAGTACGCAGAGGCACGCACACACAAGGTACTCTTAAGGCAGTGAGTGCATAGACTTTCGTTCTGTATGCTACGATATTCTGACTCTGGAGGGACAGGGAGGTCAGCCGTCCTCAGTCCAGCTGCTCACTCGACACCCCGATGCAACACCACCCCCTCGTTCACGGCGGCCTTGTATTTATACTTCTATGATGGGTTACTAGAATATTCAGGAGTCTGCTAGAGACCGAATAATCCCGTTGCACCTTGCATGAAGTGCACGGTGAAACCAGACGAAGGGAACAATACGGGCAGGGCTGTGATATGGCCTCGTACTGGCTGGGAGAACCCCGAGCAGGCTTAGTCACCCCTTTCACGAAATACCGAAGGGGCTGCAAGAGGACTTATTGTCGCCTGAACATGTAATATTGCTCCTCTTTGAGAGCTGATTGTCCCGATTGGTTACATTCTTTGGCTGTTCCTGGTAAGGTGCCAGTCAGTCCAGATGCACCACCATCTGGCTTCCCAGACTCTGTTGTATGTGATAGATGATGGAATTTATTCTCTTCATTACACAGTAAGGGCCTTCCCATGCCAACTGGAGGTTCAGGGACAAGTCTCTCTTCCTTATGGGTTTATACAGCCACATCAGGTCGATATCATATCCCGTAGCGTCCGCTCGTTGGTCGTATTGTGTCTTCATTCTGTTGCTCTCTATTCTCAATCTCTTCCGGACAACAGCATGTATGTCCTCTAGATTCCTTGCTAGATCGAGACAGTACTGTTCGACAGGGGAAAGATGGTCATCAAGTAACCAAATGCTAAATCCACTGGGGGGGCACAGTTCTCTTCAAAACAGCATTCTTGCTACTGTGCATCCAGTGGCCTCATGCACTGGAGACCGATATGACAAGAGGAACAGTGGAGGATGACTATCCCAGTCCTAATGCTCACTGACAGCTATTTACAGGTGATTCTCAATGGTCCTATTGAATTGTTCCACCATTCCATCCAACGGGGGATGCCCTGGTTTTCTGCATACCCAGCAAACTGCACAAACTTTGGAAGACTACTTGAAGTTCTGTTCTTGATCAGAATGCAGCTCTAATGGTATGCCGTATCTGCTGACGAACTCGTACATAACAGTTTTTGCCACCGTAGTTGCCTCCTGCTTCGGAAATGCATACGCATCCAACCACTTTGTGGAGTAGTCAGTGACGATGGGTATATAGCAATTTCCTGTGTCGCTGGTAGGGAAGGGTCCAGCCACACCAATTGCATTCTCTCAAGTGGTGCGCCCACATTTTAAGTCTTCATTTGACCTTTACATCTCCAGCTTCATCACTTGCTGGGAGTGCACTAGTTGCATTTATTGTAGCAGTCTTCCATGTCACCCACTAGAACCTTTCTCCAGGTTTTTTTTCCCAAGGTGCCCACCTGAAACTCTGCCATGAACTTCCTTCAGGACTTCCACTATCATATTTGATGAGAAAACCACCTGCTCTCCAAGAGCCTTCCCCATCCTGCTTTCACACACGCACTTCAGCAACCCATCGTTGGTCACCAACAAATTCCCATTGCGAGCAGTACAACTGAAGTTTTGGGGCTGAAGTTACTGACGTTTACTCACCCAGGCTTTGAAACACGGGCATTATTCCACTCGGCCAGCAGTCCAATGTCTTTGTCATCCCTCTGCGCATTAGTCCAGATGTTGAGACTTCAGTTTCCCTCTAATTCCACGGTGGTCCTTCGGCAGGGAACTTCGTGTTCACCCTACCTCTTGGAGCAGAAATTGCAGTCTCTTGGACAAGGCCTTTGGGACAGGGCGCCGACGTAATGTAGATGACCTTTTCGGTGTTTGGTCACACAGTTTTATTTCTGCAGTCTCTCCAGCCATCGTGTGAGCTGTCCTTCCAGGTTCTTGAAAGTTAGAAGACACCTGAGTGATGCATGGTCAGTCCTGATGAAAAACCACCTGACTGATGCATGGTCAGTCCTGATGAGGAATTCTTGCCCATGCTGGTACATACTGAAATGTTCAATAGTCTTCACAATGGCCAACAGTCCTTTCTGGATGATGCAATAATTTCTTTCTGGTTTAGAGAGGTAGAAGTGAGCCCTGCATTTGTGCGTTGTGTCGGTGATTTTCTCTATCTTAGAGTAGATTTCTTGTCTAGATTTTCTTATGTACATTCCGTTTCTGTAGTTTGGGCCAAGATTGTTATTGTTATTACAACGCTGGCAACCAAGAATGAGTTAGGTGGAAAATTTATGTCCAATAATAGACTAATTATATTGGAATTATGAATTTACTCTTTCAGGACAAATATTTCAAGTTCCCCACAGGATATGAAATCTGTATCGCATTCAATCGCTAGAGTGCACATACATCGATAACGAGAAAAATAACACATGCTAAATCACTCATAACTGATGCATCAGTGAAAGGGTTCTCCTTGTAACTGAAGCATACTACACAGTTTAATATAGGAGTTTTCAAGAGACATAAAAAAATCTGCTGTTACAATAGGGTTCTCATATGCCACACTCGCTATAGCGGACTTCTATTGTACATCCAACAGGTAACAGTAGAGATATGGAGAAATAAAGTGAAACATGCCGAGATGATTGTGAAGTTTTATAAGGATGAGGTGAGAGGTTTTCCAGAAGTGGAAGAATTTGTAATTTATCATGGAAGCAGCAGGTCAGGGGAGGAAGAATAGAAGAAGCAGATGAGTTAGCTGTAGCACTGTAAAAGCCTTTCCATGAAAACAAGGGTATTCCAGTTTTGCAGTGAAATAAAACATTTTTAACTGCCCTGTTCTTTCTGATATAAAAATTTACACACAAAAAATATAGGGAAATGCTTCTCTCTCTCTCTCTCTCAAGTGGAACAATCAATAGATATGTCTGAGAACTGTCAGCTATACTCAATACAAATGGGGCATATACTTTTCATTTTGAGGGATACTCTATTTTATTCATACCAATACTCTACTCTCAAAATGTGAGTTTATGCTACACCACTTCCACATGAAGAGCATATGGTCAGCTGAAGGGTACAATCTCAGGAAACTAATTCTTATGATGTGGAGTATTTGCTCAGAAAAGTTCAATATATACTAAATACTCCAGTTTATTCATATCATCATATTCAGACAACATACCACACTACCAACCACAACACAAACATGCAATAGTGATTAGATCCCTCCATATCGGATTGGTGTCAGGAAGGGCATCCAGCTGTAAAATAGGGCCAAATCCACACGTACAACACAGTTCGCACCCACAACTCCATAGGTGTGGAAAAAGCGGTTATTATTATTATTATTATTATTATTATTATTATTATTATTACTGCACATCATCCTTAAAATGTAAATACAGTTGAACCTGCTTTATACTGTACCCGTCTAAATGGTGCCTCAGTTAATTTGGGAAAGATGGAAAAATTTTATTACGGAATATTGGTTTACGAGAGCGCGTGTATCAGCTGTTACCGTGCCGTGCCGAGGGGAGCCAGCCGAAATTAGGTCAACAGCTGTTGAAGGCCGCCAGCGCACGCAGTTACGTCACCTGACACACCGGCAGACGAGAGGGGAGTAGTATTCTCGAAAAATCCACTCGCAGCTGTGAAGGACGAACCACGGCGCATGATGACCAACAGGTAATTCTAAATTCCCATGGAGGGAATTAGATACTTTTCCACCAATAGAGCATAGATGTTGGCCTGAAAAGCCAACATCTAATTTTTGATCTGATTGATGACCAACAGCCAATGGAAATAGAGGAAGGTGCTAGAAAATCTTAGGATTTTTCTAGAACAAAGTCGAGGAAGAGTCTTTTGTGAAACACTGAACAGCACAGAAGAGTACCTTACGAAACGACGAACAGAGCAGTTTTGAAGAACGTCGTACAGTCGTATTCTTACGGGGAAGATGAACAGCGCATTCTCTACGGAAAGGAAGAGTATTTGCAGACGACGTTAATACCTGTATAATTCTCGTATGGCAGAACCATTGCTTTATTTGAGTGCCAGTGCAACTTGTCGTTAGCTCAATGCAGTATCCAGCGAGTTTATTACAGCCGCACATTTTCCCGCATGGAACTTGCTGAACCGCAGACAGTTCGTGTGTTTATTGAAGCCGAGTCTTATAATAGAAACTCATGGAATGTTCCACTGGACATTACAAAGGAAAGGCACGATCTTAAGGGAATATTCGAGAAGTAATCTGGCGTTTAAACATCGTAGTAACCAGTAATATTATTTGTCAGCTTTAAGACGTATCGTAACTAGGTGATTGTGTTTGGAAGTCAAAGCTGGTAGTAAACCTGGACCTGAAAATACATCGTTGCACCAGTTAAGTGTTGTGAATAATTTAGTGAGTTACAATTAGTGTGGATCCTATTGTTAATGCAGAATTTCAGTTCAGCTATCTCCGTGAAACCTAGCAGCCAAGATGCAATGAACATGAGGAAAAGCTTGGAATTTTCCGGAACTTTGCTGGAGTAATACGACGATGTTGGACGCAGCCATAGTCATGATGGATTAAACTCCAGTGTGCACGCCAACACGATTACCTTGTACACCTGTAAACCACCATAGCTGAGGAAGAGGATGCCGACGCCCATAGCAGCATCCCGACGCCACGAATTCTCATCGGAACTATAAGTACCGTTGCAAAATTTCTTCTCTTTTAGTAGATGCCTAGTAGATTGTATTCTTGCTTAGAGGAATGTAGTTTCTTTAGTAATGTACTTAATGGTGATGGTAGAGTATTCATTCCTTCGTTGATTTGTGATTTCAATATTGTCCTATCTTTGCATTTTTTTGGAATAATGGTTTCCTTTTTTTCGAATTCAGTGATGAGTAATCCCTGTTGCCCTTGAGTTGACAAGTTCATAAGTAATTACAATCTTCAAAAGAAATTATAAGGGATTAAGACCTAATAATAATGAGAATAATAATAATAAAAATAAAATAAGGTTAATAATCATGACAAAGAGGATGTGATTAAAAATAGGAGTAAATTATGATTAAATCGTAATCTTAAAAAGCTGTTAGGCATGTATGATGATTGATACTAGAAGGGAAGGTAATCGGCGAGTAATAGGAACAGTTCATCGAGAGAACGTTCTAGGAGCCATTGTAGGAAATAAAAATAATTTTAATAATAATAATGAAGGTCGGGAAATTTTAACGAGTTGTTGAGAAAAATTGAGCAATCGTGATAGTAAATTTTGATGAATTGACGATATGGGACCACTAGGGTGCATATCAGTCATAATGATTATAATGAATCACAGTGATTATATTGAGTGACGGTGGTGATAGTGATTTATGATGGTATGAAAGGATTTAGGGACTAATAATAGTTCTTGTTCTTCGCTCAACAACTGATATGAATAATGCACGACTTAATCCTTATTTGATTTTCTTTGAGGCTCTTAAACGCATATTTCTAATGGTGGTGGTGGTGATTATTCATCGAGATAAAAATTGGTCATCCTATTTCATCTTATAACTACAGTCATGAGGAGTTCTCATTATGGTCAGGTAATGCTGTAAGGATCTTCAACCGAATTCAATTCAAGAGGAAGAGAAGGTTACAATAAATGAATAATAATGAATAATAATAATAATAATAATAATAATAATAATAATAATAATAATAATAATAATAATAAAAATATTATAGTTCTATTGTGTGATAAATCTACTTATAAACAGTTGTTAGAATTATGTTATTTCGTGACATTTAACCACATCATTCCAGGAATGCTTATCTTTTGTGTATTTAATGTGATTGATGACGCATTGATATTGTTGTTGTTGATTCCACATAGCGTTGCGTGATACTCTATCCATCCATAGAATACTAGTTAGTTAGGAAATGTTATCAAGAATTCTAAAGGAATACAGTCGAGCGAAGTCTACGAGAGAGGGGAAGTTCGCCAAAGGATTTTTCAAAATTTTCAAACATTCTAAGGAGTTTTTAAAAGTGATTTGTACAGAACTTGTTGAGAATAAACTAAAGAATTTCATGATGGTGATAAACGATTTAGAAAGGATTTTTCACAAGTGTGGTAAAGTAAATCTTTAACAAAATTTTTTAAATAAGTAAATGCAATTTCAATAGTGAAGTTTCTCAAAGAGGTATTAAAGTAATTTACCTGAGAATTTTCTAAACCTGTGTTGCAATTGAAAATGATAGCATTGCTAATCACATGATTAATTTAATGTTGCAGAGTAAAATGTTGGAGGGAGTTTCATTGAAGAAGTAATGGAATCAAATGAAACCGAGAAGCATGCAAGGACTCACAGTCATTTTATTTGTTCACAAGCAATAATGAATTGAGTTATTTGGTGAAATATTGTATTATGTTTTTTTTTAATTTTGCATTTGTCCAGGCTGAGTTTTCATTATATTTTAATAAACATTGTTGTTATTTTGTCCTGATTTTCATTCAACATTATGTCTCCTATCCAGTCACCAATGGCCCTGTAAAAATAAATGTTCTGTCGGTCGGTCCCGTAAAAGCAAGTTGGCCCTGCGAACAGTCCACCCTTTAGGACTCTCGCTCCGCCGACTGAGCGACCCCAGAGAAGGGGACAATACGCAACTCTGTTCTGCGTAATTCGTATTTGTACGTAATTTCCTTTAGGTCCCGGCAAAATGTAATTTAAAAGCGTGTTAATTAAATCTTATTTATACGTAATCCGTTTATATGAAATTCGCTTTTATACGTATTAACTGTCAGTGAAATATAGCTGAGTTTTGCGTAATTGTAATGATCACGTGCATTTTTCAAAGAAACTACTGTATTTACGTAGTTTGTAGTTTACGTAGTTTGTCGGTGTAGGCGGAAGTGAGCGGTCGGGTTTCGGTGCTGAAACAGAACACAAAGAATTTCGCAAGTGACATTGTTGACCCTTACTTATTGGCGGCGTAACAGAGGCCGACCGAGTGGTCCCCTTCGCTCTCTATCTCACTCCTCTACCTTCGTCGCTTTTGACCTTCACAATGCCGCCAAAGATTAAGATACAGTACAAGCAAAGTGGGAGGTTTCGGTGCAGAAACGAAAGAAATTACAGAAAATTTGTTTATCAGAATTTCTTTCTTGGGAATAACGGAGAAGTAAAATGTCCACGGTACCGTATCTGGTGTTTACTGCTGAACAGTAGTTTTGACATTCAGTTGCTTTTGATTTGCCATGGAGAACAGTAAAAAGGAAAAGTTATACCCTAGATGAAAAAGTAAAATTTATACGAGAAGTGGACGCTAATCCACACAAAACAAAAACTGAAATTGCTTCAGACTTAGGGATTGCTTATACCACGCTATGTTCAGTCATCAGTAAAATAGTTTCTTAAAACTGGGTTGAAAATCAGCAAAGCGCAGCCGTCAGCAAGAAGGAAGGTACGTAGATTTGGAGATCACTTTTCGCATGGTTCTGGCACAAGCGGGCTGCAGCTCTACCAAGTAGTGGAGACATGCTGAAGGCAAAAGCGACAGATTTAGCTAAAATGATTAGTATCACTGCTGATTTCAAGGCTTCATTAGGATGATTGCAAGGATTTAAAGATTGTCATGGAATCACGGGAATAACATTTTGCGGTGACTCAAAAGCTGTGGACGACGTCACGGTGCAACACCGGAAAGAAGAGGTTCTGCCGGGTATCGTAAACGACGATCAGCCTCCAAACATCTACATTTGTGATGAGACTGGACTATTCTACAATCTCCTTCCTAATAAAACATTAGCTGAAAAAGGTGGCTCATGCCATGGAGGGAAGAAAAGTAAAATTCGTGTAACAGTACTTCTCGCCACCAAGTAGATGGATCTGACAAAGTTCCTCCACTTGCGATAGGAAAATCGAAGAATCCGAGGTGTTTTCATGGTGCGAAAAGAAAACGTACGGAATATGAATCCAGCAGAAATGCCTGGATGACTATGCTTCTAATGGAACAGTGGTTGAAAAACTGGAAATTAAAATGAAAAAGAAACAGAAGATCCTTCTTCTTATGGATCGATGTGCAGCACATCCATCTCAAAACGTTCTGGAGAATGTCCGAGTGGAATTTTTCTCTCCTAACTGTACCAGTGTTCTACAGCCACTCGATTTGGGCATCATTGTAAATTCCAAAGTGTATTATAGGAAAATGTTGGTTCAACATTTAATAACACTGAGTGATACAGGAAATGAACCTCTCCTCATTAATTTGCTACAAGACACGGACTTCATTTCGGCGGCCTGGAAGTAGATGTCATCCTTCACAATCAGCAACTGTTTACGCAAAGCTGGTGTCTTACTAGAAGAAGCTGCCTCTAATGATGGTTATGGGGACGAAGTTTTGTCTGGCAATGAGCTAACAGTACCGGAGGGTGTAAAATTCAATACTTTTGTGCATTTCAATGATAATCTGGCTGTATGTGAAGAACTACCGGATGAAGAGATTATTGCTAATGTATGCCAACAACGCGGTGGTGATGGACCAGCTGCAAGCGATAGTGACAGTGATGGAGATGGAGATAACGACATGAATCTTGAAACACCTGAACTGAGTGAAGTGTTGAGTGAAATCGATGTGTGTAGGCGTTACATCACTGCAAAAAGTTGTAGTGAAAATGCTTTGAATTCATTACTAAGATTGCAAAAGGAGTTTTATACTGTCAATGCAAGAAAAGTGAAACAAGCCAACCTATCTGATTTCTTTAAGGCTTGACCAAGTTCAAAATAATATTTTCTGTCTTAATGTATTTATTATTTGCAAGGATTTACACATGTAGGTCCATTCCATTGGTTTTTCAGTAAATATGTGATGTATTGTGTAAGTCTGATTTCTAAGTAATTCTGAGTTACAAGTAGTTTCTTCTCTTCCCCTTGATGTACGTATAAGTCAGGTTCAACTGTATACTAACATTTAATGTAGTAAATTATGTTATGTTCATCTCTTTGCATTCATGTATTTCTATATAATTGCATATCATCATTATTATTATTATTATTATTATTATTATTATTATTATTATTATTGCTATGACAACAAGCCTTCTTTATAGTGTAAATATTCATCCAGAATGCAGTTTTTTAAATACCTGCACCGGTGAAACAACGGAAGTATCTCTTATTAAGGTAGTAATGTTTTTATTTAAATATATAATTGAAGAACTGACGACCCATATATAGGTAACTGGGCTGCCCTCTAAATGAAGTCCAAACCATGTCTAATTTGGGACAGTAAGTCTCATGGTATTATGAATCACAAGAAACTGAGTGACCTGGTTGTGCAATTCCAGTCATGCCACTGTGAGCTTGCATTTGGGAGAGTGGATTCAATCCCCACTGTCAGCAGATCTGAAAATTATTTTTCATGGTTTCTCCATTTTCATTCCAGGCAAATACTGTGGCTGTACCTTAATCGAGGCATCGATCGCTTTCTTCCTTTCCAGTCCTAACCCTCTTCTGCCCGACTGTCACCATAAGACCTATCTTCAGTTGGTGCAATGTAAAGCCACTAGCAAAAAAAAAAAAAACTTCAAAATTACATAACAGTACACCTCAGGCCGGTTGGTGAAATTTCTCACTAATCAGAGTTGTAAATCATTAAGTGACAAATATAAAAGTTGCCCCAATTACTGTTTAAGTAGCCTGACTCATTACAGCCCCTGTATGTTTTCTGGGTTTCCCTAATGTGGTAAGCTTGAGATACAACCAGCCTGCAAGCTGAAAATATGTTTAAAAACCTCTGGCCTTTACTGTTTATTGGTGGAAGAATGAAAACAACCATTCAAGCAAAAGAAAGAAAGGACAGATAAGCCCTGTGTGATAAGGAAGCTTTTGAACTTTTGAAAATAACAATAAATCGTACAATTTATATCTTTCTATCGTTTTAAGAATAGTTACTCTATAATCCCGAATACCACCCGCACTTTTTTCCCCAAAAATATTGGTTCTAAATTTTGGGTGCGGGTTGTATTCAAGCCGTTCATTCTCCTAAATATTTACTACGTTTACATGGAGTGGTTCATGGTTCATGGTGTGGGTTACTGTAGTCACATCCTACTTCGTGAACCATTGGCAATGGCTAAGTGGCCTAGTAAGTGGTCCTGAGAGTCGGGATACCAGTTGCTATGGAATGGGAGTGGGCATCTCGGACATATTCTGAGTCATGGTCCTCCTTGTGCTCAGGCGGCTAGGACTATACAATTCACTGGTGATCCATAACCCGTTAGAGGAGAGATCCTCACTTGGACTATGTGCAAGTAGGGTAGCATCCTGCTTCATGAATTTACCGAGCTCAGAACATTTTAAGCAAGTCTCGGACTTATGGGAGTAATGGAGTCCCACTCCCATTTGACAGGCGAGGGACTCCTTGGAAACAACTTGGCGAACGAAATGGAATTCGATGGGGAGCTATCAATATTAATGGGGCTTATGGAAGAAACAAGGTAGAACTGGCTGAGTCAGCAAAGAGGATGCATCTGGATGTGCTAGGAGTAAGTGATATTCGGGTAAGGTAAGATAGCGAGGAAGAGATAGGAGATTATAAAGTTACCTGACGGATGTTAGAAAGGGAAGGCCAGAGTCTGGGGTAGGGCCCTTCATCAGGAATACCATTGCATGCAACATAGTTTCTGTTAGGCATGTAAATGAGCGAATGATGTGGGTAGATTTGTCAGTTGGAGCAATTAGGACTAGAATTGGCTCCATGTATTCACCATGTGAGGGTGCAGATGAGGATGAAGTTGACAAGTTTTATGAAGCATTGAGTGACAGCGTGGTCAGGGTCAACAGCAAGGATAGAATAGTGCTAATGGGCGATTTCAATGCGAGAGTTGAGAATAGAACTGAAGGATACGAAAGGGTGATTGGTAAATGTGGGGAAGATATGGAAGTTAATGGGAATGGGAAGCGTTTGCTGGACTTCTGTGCTAGTATGGGTTTAGCTGTCACGAATACATTCTTCAAGCATGAGGCTATTCACTGCTACACATGGGAAGCTAGGGATACCAGATCCATAATGGACTATATCTTAACAGACTTTGAATTCAGGAAATCTGTTAGGAATGTACGAGTTTTTCGCGGATTTTTCGATGATACAGACCACTATCTCATCTGTAGTGAACTAAGTATCTCTAGGCCTAGGGTAGAGAAAGTGAAATCTGTCTGCAAACGAATAAGGGTAGAAAATCTCCAGGACGATGAAATTAGACAGAAGTACACGGATATGATTAGTGAGAAGTTTCGAACAGTAGACAGTAAGCAGATTCAGGATACAGAAAGTGAATGGGTGGCATACAGGGATGCTGTAGTAGAAACTGCAAGGGAATGTCTAAGAACAACTGTGTGTAAAGATGGGAAAAGGCGAACATCTTGGTGGAATGATGAAGTGAGAACAGCTTGTAAACGTAAAAAGAAGGCTTATCAGAAATGGCTAAAAACCAGGGCCGAGGCAGACAGGAATTTGTATGTAGATAAAGAAACAGAGCGAATCAAATAGTTGTTGAATCCAAAAAGAAGTCTTGGGAAGATTTTGGTAATAACCTGGAAAGGCTAGGTCAAGCAGCAGGGAAACCTTTCTGGACAGTAATAAAGAATCTTAGAAAGGGAGGGAAAAAGAAATGAACAGTGTTTTGAGTAATTCAGGTGAACTCATAATAGATCCCAGGGAATCACTGGAGAGGTGGAGGTAATATTTTGAACATCTTCTCAATGTAAAAGGAAATCATCCTGGTGGTGTTGCGACCCAAGCTCATGGGGAGGAGGAAAATGATGTTGGTGAAATTACGCTTGAGAAAGTGGAAAGGATGGTAAATAAACTCCATTGTCATAAAGCAGCAGGAATAGATGAAATTAGACCTGAAATGGTGAAGTATAGTGGGAAGGCAGGGATGAAATGGCTTCATAGAGTAGTAACATTAGCATGAAGTGTTGGTAAGGTACCTTCAGATTGGACAAAAGCAGTAAATGCACCTTTCTAAGCAAGGGAAGAGGAAGGATTGCAACAACTATCGAGGTATCTCATTGATTAGTATAGCAGGCAAAGTATTAACTGGAATCTTGGAAGGGAGGGTGCCATCAGTTGTTGAGGAATTTGGATGAAAATCAGTGTGGTATCAGACCACAGAGAGGCTGTCAGGATCAGATTTTCAGTATGCGCCAGGTAAGTGAAAAATGCTACGAGAGAAATAGGCAATTGTGTTTATGTTTCATAGATCTAGAGAAAGCATATGACAGGGTACCGAGGGAAAAGATGTTTGATATACTGGGGGACTATGGAATTAAAGGTACATTATTAAAATCAATCAAAGGCATTTATGTTGACAATTCGGCTTCAGTGAGAATTGATGGTAGAATGAGTTCTTGGTTCAGGGTACTTACAGGGGTTAGAAAAGGCTGTAATCTTTCAACCTTTGCTGTTCGTAGTTTACATGGATCATCTGCTGAAAGGTATAAAATGGCAGGGAGGGATTCAGTTAAGTGGAAATGTAGTAAGCAGTCTGGCCTATGCTGACGACTTGGTCTTAATGGCAGATTTTGCCGAAAGCCTGCAGTCTAATATCTTGGAACTTGAAAATAGGTGCAATGAGTATGGTATGAAAATTGGCCTCTCAAAGACTAAATTGTTGTCAGTAGGTAAGAAATTCAACACAATTGAATGTCAGATTGGTGATACAAAGCTAGAACAGGTCGATAATTTCAAGTATTTAGGTTGTGTGTTCTCCCAGGATGGTAATATAGTAAGCGAGATTGAATCACGGTGTCTTAAAGCTAACGCAGTGAGCACGCAGTTGCGATCAACAGTATTCTGTAAGAAGGAAGTCAGCTCCCACACGAAACTATCTTTACATCGGTCTGTTTTCAGACCAGCTTTGCTTTACGGGAGCAAAAGCTGGGTGAACTCAGGATATCTTATTCATAAGTTAGAAGTAACAGACATGAAAGTAGCTAGAATGATTGCTGGTATAAACAGGTGGGAACAATGGCAGGAGGGTACTCGGAATGAGGAGATAAAGGCTAATTTAGGAATGAACTCGATGGATGAAGCTGTACGCATAAACCGGCTTCGGTGGTGGGGTCGTGAGGCGAATGGAGGAGGATAGGCTACCTAGGAGAATAATGGACTCTGTTATGGAGGGTAAGAGATGTAGAGGTAGACCAAGACGATGATGGTTAGACTCAGTTTCTAACGATTTAAAGATTAGAACTAAATGAGGCCACAACACTAGTTGCAAATCGAGGATTGTGGCGACGTTTAGTTAATTCACAGAGTCTTGCAGACAATGCTGAAAGGCATAACAATCTATAATGATAATGAATGTATGTATGTATGTATGTATTGTACATGGAGTATTGAAATAGATTTGAATACGGTTACCGTACTCAATATACCACATGTAAATGGGCATTCAGGTCTTATTGTGTTTTAGTTGCATTCTAGAAAACAAGATTGATTTTTTCTCAATCCGGTAAGGTAATGTAATGTAAGGTAATGAAGTACGGTAAATCAAAGAATATGGGTAAATATGCGGTAAATATGGAAGCCGCTGCTGCAGATGCTTGATCACATTTGTTTCGTAAGTGTTGCTGGCATGCTGGGTGCGCGAATAGCTGATCTTGCGGGATATCGTACTATGCGAGAGTACAGACTGTTGGTTACGGAAGTCTACCTCGCTCACATTCTAGTTCTGTATCTGTCCTGTGAAAGTGCTGTCTCGATAGTAAGCGATGGATTCAAAACGGCGTCTGCGGCCATTTATTGGGCGTGAAAAATTTAAAGTTGTAAGCGAAGCTGAAATATACGGAAATCATGCCCTTGGCAGAAAGTATGATATTGATGAATCGTGTATTCATGATTGATGGAAGAAGAAGGAAAAACTTCTAAAAGGTAACAGCGATCGCAGAGCGTTTCGCAGGCGGAGTGCAGCGTTTCCGAAAATTGAAAAAAGACTCCACGAATTTGTGATAGACAAACGTGAGGTAGGGTATGATGTTTCTAGTGAATGTGTCAATTGAAAGCACTAGAGATCTCAAAAGAACTCAAAACACAGGGTTTTACTGCAAGCCGCAGATGGATCCGAAACTTTTATCGGAGAAAGGGATTGTGCATTCGGAGACGTACGTCTATTTCACAACGGCTCCCTGGGGCGTATGAAGAAAAATTAATGGCCTTTCAACGCCACATTATTCATTTGAGGAACCAAAATTCTTATTTACTGTCGCAAATTGGGAATGCTGACCAGACACCTGTCTACTTTGAAATGCCGTTGGAAAATACAATGGATACGAAGGGTTCTAAAAGTGTAACCATCAGAACAGGTGGTAACAAAAAGCAAAGATGTACGGTAATGTTGTGCTTATTAGCGGATGGAACCAAACTCCCTCCATATGTGGTTCTGAAAAGGAAAACACTTCCGAAAGGAAACTTGCTGTCCGGTGTTATTGTTAGAACACAAGTCCAGCTGGATGGACAGTGCGTTAGTTCAGGACTGGGTGAAGTGCGTTTGGCAACATCGCCCAGGAGCTTTGTTACAAAAACGAAACATGCTTGTGTTGGACAGTTACCGAGGACATACAACTGACGCTGTAAAAGATATGATGAGGAAAGGAAAAACCGATCTTGCGATAATTCCCGGACAACTCACTTCTATTCTACAGCCGTTGGATGTGTGCGTGAACCGGCCTTTCAAAACTGCAATGAAACAGTTGTACACCGAATGGATGTCTGATGGTGATCACGCGTTAACACCAACCGAACGAGTGAAGAGGCCTGAAGTGGGACTAATATGCAGCTGGATCAAGACCGCATGGGTGCGCATTCCCAACGATCTAGTGTCCAAAAGCTTCAAGAAACGTGGAATTTCAAATTCAGTAGACGGTAGTGAGGATGACTATTTGTGGAAAGATGCCAGTGACGAAAGTTCCTATGGTGAAACTTCAGATGACGACTGTGAATTGTGAATGATCTGAGTATTGAACCAATTTTATTTATGATTTTCGTGATTTTATTAATTGTAAGCTGTTTGAACTTATGTTTGTAGTCTATTTGAAGAAAATTAAATAGGTATGCAAGTTATTTGATTTTTATTTTTATTTTTCCATACTTTGCTATCTTAAATTTAGGGTGCGGTTCTTATTTGGTGGCCGGTGGTATTCGGGATTATACAGTATGTGCACATCAAAATAAACGCAGGAAACATATAACATTATATTAAGCGTATGTGACTTTTTTCTTCTTTCTTTCTTTCCTTCCCTTCATTTAATTCCTCATCAGGCTGAGTAGCTCAGGCACTGAAGTGCTGTCATCATGAGATCAGGTTGGCATGTTCGATCTCGGTTCAGTTCGCAACATCTGAAGGTGCTCAAATACGCCAGCCTTGTGTTGGCAGATATACCGGCACATTAAAGTACTCCTGCAGGACAAAATTCTGGCCCCATGGCGCCTATAAAAACCATAAAAAAGTTAGTGGGAAGTTAAACCAGTAACATTATTATCTCAGATGCTCGGTGAGCTTAAAAGCTGACATAAATTCTATTTCTGTTCACATAGTTTGACTCACTAGTGGCCCCATATGTTTCCTCAGTATGCTTGATGATATAACCAGCATGCAAGCTAAAAATATGCTTGAAAATCTCCTTCCCTTACTGTTTATTGAAAGAAAGAAAGAAAGAAAGAAAGAAAGAAAAGAAGAAACAAAACAACATTGAAGCAAATTAAAGGTAAGACATGTGCTAAGTAAGTTATGGAAGGTTCAAAAATCACACTACAAGATTTATTAAATGAATTACATTATTCAAGACGTATGTCTCATTTCAAGAATACAGTTATAGTAATATGTATAGGGTATATTGTTGTTTAATATCATTTTCAGAGGAGTCAGACATTAAACTCTCAGGAACTCACCTGTAAGCATGCTTTCATTAACAATGCAATTTCCAGAGAGCAGTACTGCATCACAGTGCATAATACAGCCATGTGATGGTATTACTAGTAGATCTCCAGGTACTAAATTCTCGGTTGGGATTGGGTCTACCACACCATTTCTGCCTCTCAACACTGTCGCCACATCAGATGAGTGTACAGTATTGCTCAAATTCAACTGGTTCTAAAAATAAATTGAACATTTTACTTAAATAATTATCTCAAAGAAACAGTGATGTAATCTCCTGTGGCAGCATACTTGCTTGATCACCCAAGTCTTAAAGTATTAAGCTAGTAAATTTCTCATTCTGGTAAAGAATTACAAAATATTGTGTGACTAAATATAAGTGGAAAATACACTCACTGAAGAAAGAAGTTAAACACTCAAAAGGAATGGTCCAATCTCGATATCATTTGATAAATGTGTTTACCATCAACAGGTTGGTAAATGATTAGAGCACAATGACCCGTAACATCTAGAACAGCCAGGATATTGGTGGTGCTAAAATATTAAATAGATACCATTATCAGGTATATGCAGGGAATCAGACACTCAACACAGTGAGGGATCATCAGCTGTATTACACAGCATTACAAGCATGACAGAGTTTGACAGGGGCCACATTTGTCTCTCCATGAGGTTGAGTGGTTATCTTGTGCAAATGTGTGTGGCATGTGGAGCATTCACAGCAGCCTGATGATGAAACCAACGAGTATATGAGGACACCCACACATGTTGCAAAGCTTCTGGTCGACCAAGACAAACCACACCAAGGGACGATTGTCATACTGTTCACGAAGAATTACGCAACCCCACAAGAACAGAGTCTGCCATCGAACATCAATTTCTGGACACACTATAACATCCTGTGCCATCATACACCATATCTTCATGACTGGAATCAGCCAGGCTACTGGTTAACAACCCATGTAAGCTGCCATTAATACTACAGCAGAGATCGCTGTGTTCAGAGTTGTGCCTTATTCAGGATCAATGGTCTGAAGACATTAGGTGTTGCATCACGTTCAATTATATCTTGGTTCTGCACCACCAAGGATAACCATCATGTGTGAGTATGGCAGCATCCAAGGGATGAGGACACATTCTGCCAAGGACCGATGAGCTTCGATGTTAGGCCCCTTAAAACAACAAGCAACATCATCATTCTGCCAATGTTGTGGAGAGACATACCAGCATAACTCTTTGCATCATGCCACCCCCTGTAGCGATTCAATCAATCACTACTGATCTGCATTTAGGGCAGTCGCCCAGGTGGCAGATTCCCTATCTGTTGTTTTCCTAATCTTTTCTTAAATGATCGCAAAGAAATTGGAAAATTATTGAACATTTCCCTTGGAAAGTTATTCCAATCCCTAACTCCCCTTCCTATAAACGAATATTTGCCCCAATTTGTCCTCTTGAATTCCAACTTTATCTTCATACTTTTAAAGACACCACTCAAACTTACTTGTCTACTGATGTCCTCCCACGCCATCTCTCCACAGACAGCTCGGAACATACCACTTAATCGAGCAGCTTGTCTCCTTTCTCCCAGTTCTTCCCAGCCCAAACATTGCAACATTTTTGTAACGCTACACTTTTGTCGGAAATCACCCAGAACAAATTGAGCTGCTTTTCTTTGGATTTTTTCCATTTCTTGAATCAAGTAATCCTGGCGAGGGTCCCGTACAATGGAACCATAGTCTAGTTGGGGTCTTACCGGAGACTTGTATGCCCTCTCCTTTATGATGATGATGCTTGTTGTTTAAAGGGGCCTAACATCGAGGTCATCGGCCCCTAATGGTACGAAATGAAATAACAAAAAGTTCAAATGTCATGAAGAATGAATGGATGTACATGAACCCAACACAAAATAACAACAACAAAAAACAAAAAACAGTGGATCAGACTAAAAAAAAAAAATGTAAATAATAGTATTACTGACCAAGGGACCACTTATAAAGCACAATGATGATGTCTAAAGGGGTGCAAAATCCATGTCTAAGGCCCCACAGAATGGTACATGTCGCAAATAAAGTAGAACCATGGTATTTGTCATGTTGGGGTACTAATCAAAAGTAGCGAAGACTCACGGTGTTCCACACAAGATGGTACTACTCACAAGTATTGCACTTCGTACAGGGAACGCAGACCTATGGCGTTTCTCACACAATGGCGCCACTCATAGCCAACGCAAACCGATAAGGTCCCTCACCTAGGTGTACTAACCACAGGGACTCGCACTATCCCGTGGTTCACAACTAAGTATTTATTTATTTTCCACCTAGTCGATACAATGATTGCCTAAGGCAATTTAATGGTTAAAAGTGGTACATGTTTCATATATTATCAACATCTTCAGCCACATAACACTGTTTAGATGAAAAATACATAAATTGACGAAGTAATACTTTAGAGGAAGTGTCCTTAAAATTAACATAAAATTGACAACATTAAAACAAACAAAAATCTCAAGAGAAAATATATAAATTATTTCTATAATTGAAAGCAGTTGTCAAGAAAACAACACTTGTACAATATTCCATAGAGAATATGTCCTAATGAATATTCTTTTCTTGATAATTCATGAAAAAATGTCAATTTATAAATTATACGATTTATAAATAATTATCGAAATGAAGAAATCCAGTTATCACAATGTGGCTCTTATTATTAATGCAGACGAAAATATTACTAATTCTTAGTTGTCAATTCTTATTAAGCCTGCTTTCCTTTGGAACAGTAACTCCTGTCATTCTTTCACAGTCTTGTGTCTGGTGTAATATTGATGATGCGTTCTTCCTTCTTCTTGCACCTGAGGTGGTGGTGGTGGAGCGTCACCTATAGCTTCAACTGAGGAGGAATAAGTTGTACGGCTATCCGTAGGTGGAGAAATTCCAATTCTTTATTCGCGATCTTTCTCAAGCATTTTCAAATATACTAGAATTTGATAATATAATGGATTTTTATATTCTACAGCCTCATTAAGGTTATCATTTTTCTTTACAAGTTGGTGTAGATGAATGTATAGATCTTCATATGTGTTCATTACGCTGCCCTTCTTTAATTTTTTTATGATGGTCAGGTCTTGTTCTAAGTTGGTAAATTTATCACCTGTGGCAGTCATGTGTGATCCCATAGCTGAGAATCTTCTATGTTTTTCAGCATTCACATGTTCTAAATATCTTACTTTAAAATTGTGGCCAGATTGTCCTATGTATGTATTCTTGCACTCAAAGCATGTGAGTTTATATATTCCCGAATCAAAAAATTTATCTTTTTGCGAGAGATTTATTATATCATGGTTGAAAATACTATGTTTCATGTTGTTATTGGTGGAAAATGCAATTTTGAAATTTTTTCTCTTAAATAAATTTGTTATTACGTGTATGTTTGGATTATTATATGTGAACTTGATGTATTTCTCAGTTTTACTAGGTTCGATTGCTAATTTAGATTGTTGCTTCTCCAAAAATTTATTAATTATTTTATCAATCATGTTATTGTTGAAACAATTCAAGAGGGCTTGTTGTCGGATAAACAATAGTTCTTTATTCCTTTCAGATTTGGATAAAGGAATACTAAACGCTCTGTTAATGTAACTATAATATGCTGATCTTTTCTGTGCCTCAGGGTGTAATGAGTTGTTCTTGATAGTGGTCAGTGTGAAAGTAGATTTTCTGTGTATTTTGAAAGAAAATCCCTTTTTTCTCTCGTAACTACGTCCAGAAAATTCAGTGATCTTTCTACTTCTTCCTCTAAAGTGAATTTTATATTGGAATCCAAATTATTCAATATATTTAAAACTTTTTTGCTATCGGCGAGTCTGTTATACATTATAGCGTAAACATCGTCCACATATCGTGTCCAAAAATCCAAACTCTCTATTTGATTAATAATTTTCGTGTGTTCCAAATAGTCTAAGAATATATTAACCAATATTCCTGATGCTGGGGCTCCCATTGAGAGTCCTTTTTGTCGGTAAATATTTTTATTAGACGTAAAATAATTTTGATTTAACACAAATTTTAAAACATTAATAATATCTTCAATTACTGGTATACTTATTAATTTGTTCTTCATTAAATTCTTTTTAATGATTCTGATAGTGTCTTCTATTGGAATGTTTGCATACATGTTGGTTATGTCAAACGAACATGTCGTGTGAGGTGATCCAATTTTAAAATCTTTAGCTAGATTGCAAAAATTCACTGAGTTTTTGATAGGTGTTTTACAATAAAATATGTATTTACTTGATAAGGAATTATGTATAAATCTAGAAGTTTTATAAATGGGGCTATTTTTTAAATTTATGATAGGTCTAATCGGTTCTCCCTGTTTATGTAATTTTGGCAGTGCTCTCGCAATCGGGGGTCTAGGGTTCATATTTATTAATGTTTGCTCAACATGTTCATTAAACAAGAAAGATGGGATTTTTAATAATTTTTTTAAGGTCAATCTGAATACGTGATGTCGGGTCTTTATCAACTGTACTAAACGAATTGTTATTAATAAATGTTTGTTTTTTCAACATAAACATTCCTATGTAGGGCTACTACTGTTCATCCTTTATCTGCTTTTGTGATTATTAAGTTATTTTGCTTGATTTTTTGCTTTAAGTTATTAACCACCTTGTTGGCGCCTCGAAGTGATTGTAAATCTTTACAAAAACAGGAATTTTGTTCTTAGCTTCATACCTTATGTGATTCTGTAAATCTTAAAAAATTATTAAAGAGCACAATCTTTCTTGTTTAATGTACATGATGTGCAAACATTAATAAATATGAACCCTAGACTTCCGACTGCAAAAGCACTGCCAAAATTACATAAACAGGGAGAACCGATTAGACCTATCATAAATTTCAAAAATAGCCCCATTTATAAAACTTCTAGATTTATACATAATTTCTTATCAAGTAAATACGTATTTCAATGTAAAACACCTATCAAAAACTCAGTGGATTTTTGCAATCCAGCTAAAGATTTTAAACTTGGATCATCTCACACGACATGTTTGCTTGATATAACCAACCTGTATACAAACATTCCAATAGAAGACACTATCAGAATCATTAAAAAGAATTTAATGAAGAACAACTTAATAAGTACACCAGAAATTGAAGATTTTATTAATGTTTTGAAATGTGTGTTAAATCAAAATTATTTTACGTTTAATAATAAAATTTACCGACAAAAAGGACTCTCAATGGGAGCCCCAGAATCAGGAATATTGGCTAATATATACTTAGACTATCTGGAACACATGAAAATTATTAATCAAATAGAGGGTTTGGATTTTTGGACACGATATGTGGACGATGTTTACGCTATAATAGATAACAGACTCACCGATAGCAAAAAAGTTTTAAATATATTGAATAATTTGGATTCCAATATAAAATTCACTTTAGAGGAAGAAGTAGAAAGATCACTGAATTTTCTGGACGTAGTTACGAGAAAAGAAAAAGGATTTTCTTTCAAAATATACAGAAAATCCACTTTCACACTGACCACTATCAAGAACAACTTGTTACACCCTGAGGCACAGAAAAGATCAGCATATTATAGTTACGTTAACAGAGCGTTTAGTATTCCTTTATCCAAATCTGAAAGGAATAAAGAACTATTGTTTATCCGACAACAAGCCCTCTTGAATTGTTTCAACAATAACATGATTGATAAAATAATTAATAAATTTTTGGAGAAGCAACAATCTAAATTAGCAATCGAACCTAGTAAAACTGAGAAATACATCAAGTTCACATATAATAATCCAAACAAACACGTAATAACAAATTTATTTAAGAGAAAAAATTTCAAAATTGCATTTTCCACCAATAACAACATGAAACATAATATTTTCAACCATGATACAATAAATCTCTCGCAAAAAGATAAATTTTTTGATTCGGGAATATATAAACTCACATGCTTTGAGTGCAAGAATACATACATAGGACAATCTGGCCGCAATTTTAAAGTAAGATATTTAGAACATGTGAATGCTGAAAAACATAGAAGATTCTCAGCTATGGGATCACACATGACTGCCACAGGTGATAAATTTACCAACTTAGAACAAGACCTGACCATCATAAAAAAATTAAAGAAGGGCAGCGTAATGAACACATATGAAGATCTATACATTCATCTACACCAACTTGTAAAGAAAAATGATAACCTTAATGAGGCTGTAGAATATAAAAATCCATTATATTATCAAATTCTAGTATATTTGAAAATGCTTGAGAAAGATCGCGAATAAAGAATTGGAATTTCTCCACCTACGGATAGCCGTACAACTTATTCCTCCTCAGTTGAAGCTATAGGTGACGCTCCACCACCACCACCACCTCAGGTGCAAGAAGAAGGAAGAACGCATCATCAATATTACACCAGACACAAGACTGTGAAAGAATGACAGGAGTTACTGTTCCAAAGGAAAGCAGGCTTAATAAGAATTGACAACTAAGAATTAGTAATATTTTCGTCTGCATTAATAATAAGAGCCACAATGTGATAACTGGATTTCTTCATTTCGATAATTATTTATAAATCGTATAATTTATAAATTGACATTTTTTCATGAATTGTCAAGAAAAGAATATTCATTAGGACATATTCTCTATGGAATATTGTACAAGTGTTTTCTTGATGACTGCTTTCAATTGCAGAAATAATTCACATATTTTCTCTTGAGATTTTTGTTTGTTTTAATGTTGTCAATCTTATGTTAATTTTAAGGACACTTCCTCTAAAGCATTACTTTGTCAAATTTTTTTTTCATCTAAACAGAGTTAAGGGATTTTGATAATATACGAAACATGTACCACTTTTAACCATTAAATTGCCTTAGGTAATCACTGTATCGACTAGGTGGAAAATAAATAAATAAATAGTTGTGGATCTACTGAAGTACGATACGGATCATGAAGCTAATTTTATGTAATCTATCCCGTGGTGTTCCTCACATAGTGGGTACTAATCACAGGCAACGCAGACCCACGGTGCTGCTCATATAGTGGTACAACTCACAGGCTACTCCTAGACCCGCGATGTTGCTCACATGGGTACGACGCACGGGTACTGGAAACCCCCAGGCCAGCCTCTTTACTGCTACTAATCACAAACCTATTTCGTACCTAATTTAGTGGTACTACTCGCAAGTACAGGCAACCCATGGTGTTCCCCGCATGCTGGTGCGAATCAAAAGTAGTTTCATGGTTCTAATTCAATCATCCCTTGGTCGCCCCTTTTAGTCACCTCTCACGGCAGGCAGGGGATACCGTGGGTGTATTATTCATCTGCGTCCCCCACCCACAGGGGGTAAAGAGGAAGGAAAAAAAGAAGAAAGAAGGGATCCGTCACTTCGAAAAATGAAGTAACGGACGAAGAAAGGCAAGGGCCACGAAGGGCATGAAAATGAAAGACTCCCTAGGCCTTGAATGCTCTAATACCGTCAGGGTCGGAAAAGAACAAGAGTTGACCAAGGCAGGTCGGATAGGATAGACGAAGGCGAGAAGCCTGGCACAAGTAAGTGGAAGCAATGCCAAGACTCGGCTAAGGGCCCCGTGGTCGCCAATCCACACTCCCAAGTTGAGAGCCCCTTGGGCCCCTTTTAGTCTCCTCTTACGACAGGCAGGGGATACCGTGGGTGTATTCTACATGTGCGTCCCCCACCCGTAGGGGGTCCTCTCCTTTACATCCTTACTACAACTCCTAAATACACTCATAACCATGTGCAGGGATCTGTACCCTTTATTAACAATCATATTTATGTGATTACCCCAATGAAGGACTTTTCTTGTATTAATACCTAGGTACTTACAATGATCCACAAAAGGAACTTTCACCCCATCAAAGCAGTAATTAAAACTGAGAGGACTTTTCCTATTTGTGAAACTCACAACCTGACTTTTAACCCTGTTTATCAACATACCATTGCCCACGTCCATCTCACAACACTATCGAGGTCACCCTGCAGCCGCTCACAATCTTGTAACTTATTTATTACTATGTACAGAATAACATCATCTGCAAACAGCCTTATCTCTGATTCCACTTCTTTACACATATCATTGATATATATAAGAAAACAAAGGTCCAATAATACTGCCTTGAGGAATTCCCTTCTTAATTATTACAGGGTCAGATAAAGCTTCGCCTACTCTAATTCTCTGACTTCTATTTTCTAGAAACAGAGCCACCCATTCAGTCACTATTTTTTCTAGTCCAATAGCACTCATTTTTGCCAGTAGTCTTCCATGATCTACCCTATCAAATGCCTTAGATAGGTCAATCGCATTACAGTCCATTTGGCCTCCTGAATCCAGGATATTTGCTATATCTTGTTGAAATCCTACAAGCTGAGCTTCAGTGGAATAACCTTTCCTAAACCCAAACTGCCTTCTGTCAAACCAGTTATTAATTTCGCAAACATGTCTAATATAATCAGAAAGAATGCTTTCCCAAAGCTTACATGCAATGCATGTCAAACCGACTGGCCTGTAATTTTCAGCTTTATGCCTATCACCCTTTCCTTTATACACAGGGGCTACTATAGCAACTCTCTATTCATTTGGTATAGCTCCTTCAACCAAACAATAATCAAATAAGTACTTCAGATATGGTTCTACATCCCAACCCATTGCCTTTAGTATATCCCCCGAAACCTTATCAATTCCAGCTGCTTTTCTAGTTTTCAACTTTTGTATCTTACTGTAAATGTCATTGTCATCATAGGTAAATTTTAATACTTCTTTAGTATTACTCATCTCCCCTATCTGGACATTATCCTTGTAACACTGCTGACTGAATACTTCTGCCTTTTGAAGATCCACGCATACACACTCTCCTTTTTCATTAATGATTCCTGGAATGTCCTCCTATGAACCTGTTTCTGCCTTAAAGTACCTATAGATAACCTTCCATTTTTCACTAAAATCTGTATGACCCCCAATTATGCTTGCCATCATGTAATCCTTAGCTGACTTCTTTGCTAGATTCGGGGGACAATGATAGCTCGCTTGTATGTCTGTGATATATTGTATCCTTAGGTGTTCCCATTCATGAGGCAGCATCCTGATAAGAGTGTTTCAGCAAGACAATGTTCATCCACATATCGTGTCTATGGACTGCCCGTGTCAAGGTACTTTAATGGCCAGTAATATTCTGCAACCTGTCCCCAACAGAACATGTCCAAAATCAGCTCAGATGTCACTTCTGACTATACCAATCTGCAGGCTATTGAAGGCCAGTTAGAACAGCTGTAGACTGACGTAGCAAAGGAAAGGATACAATGCTTTACAGCTCCCTTCTGATCTTGTACTCGGGTTTGAATTGCTGTTCCATCCTACCGACATGGGACAAGCATTATACCAATATTGCCAACTCCATTGCCCATTTGATATGATATTGTCACAATTACAAGACAGCCACATGAATTTGCAGTTTCATTTCATTTTCACCACACTTTGAGGGTCCTCAACATTTTTTGTCAGAAAGTATAAATTGTCAGCATATTCTCATCCTGTATATCAGTAATGGAAAAATACACTCAAGTGACAAATCAAGTCATATACAGAATGATAGGAACATTGACAGGATTAACACAATGACAATGTATCAGTTTCACAAGATATTCATGACTGCTTGGCAGCCATGTACAGTATAATGTTTTAAATTGTGCACTTCAGATACATCAAGTCAATGTGTTATATCTTAATGCAGTGAAGTATTTTGATATTGGTAATTCAAAAGGAGACTACTGCTAATACTAACACACTAAACAACATAAACAGTACACACATTTTGATTTGAAAATGAAAGAGCAAGTTTCAACACAGCTGTCTAGAATACCCTTTGTCTACATTATGCAATATATAATACTTGCTTCACAATGTAAAAACTAGTATCAGAGCTTTCTCTCACACATTTGCTTTGTCCCAGTACTATGGAGTTTGCTGCATGAAATATAAGGAAAATAATAAGGAAACAATCATTTATCAGCACTTAAATTAATTCTGGGGAGGATATTCTGGTGATAAAGTCATATTATTATTATTATTATTATTATTATTATTATTATTAAAGCGTCTTTATTGTGGCGAAGTTAAGGCTCCCGGCCCTTTCTTACACTTAACCACTTCATGTATATACAATATAATTTTTACATAATTTTTTTTTTCTTTTGCCTGGTATTAAAATAGGAAACCACGGAAAATCATCTTCAGGGCTGCCGACAGTGGGGCTCGAACCCACTATCTCCCGATTACTAGATACTGGCCACACTTAAGCGACTGCAGCTATCAAGCTCGGTACATAAAATTTAAACACATGAAATCTTTACAACCTAAACTAAAGCAACTAAAGTATCACTAACTAAACTAACTAAAGTGAGTGAAGTATAACTGAAGTATAAACAGGAACACATTACAATAAACAACCATATTCACTCTCATTCATGCATCCCATTCACACTCAAGGAAGACTGGAAGTGCGTACAAGATGACGCTGGCAAAGTATTTTAAATTTTGTCTTAGATTTAGCTTCCCTGATGTCATTGGGGAGTTCATTCCACCAGCTCGTGGCGGTGAGAGTGAACGATCTGTTGTAGGTTGCGGTTCGATGCACAGGAATTTCTAGCGTACAGCCTGACCGGGTATTGACAGGTGTAGGGAACTAAGGTAGCAAAATCTGGTGGATAGGCAAGGAGGAGTGTTTTCAGAAAGCACTTGATACACCAAAGTAGTTGCATGGAGTCTACCCCTGTCATTCAGTCATAACCAAGGTAATTGTCTATAGTATGGGGATACGTGGGCATATGGTCGTATGTCAAATGCATGCATTTTGGGCACGTTGCAGTCTCATGCCTGGCCCGTTATTGATATCAATAAAAACTGTATCACAGTATTCGAGAATTGGAAACAAAAATGATTGAATGAGCTTTATTTTCAGGGAGCAAGGAAATATATTTTTAAACCGCTTCAGGGGATGCAGGCTTTGATATATCTTTTGGCACACTTTCGTCACATGCTGCGACCAATTCAATGTTTCGCTTATAGCCACACCAAGATTCATAACTGTTTCACAATATGGAATAATGGTATTGTTTAGTACTTCACGAGGAATTCTGTATTGTTTTAAGACGTGTAAGTTTTACAAAGTACCAATGATTATTGCTTGCGTTTTAAGAGGATTAATTTTGAGATTGTTACTCAATGCAAAATTATATGAGACTTAAATCTGTGTTAACTTGTTGTACAGCACTCTGAATTTGATCAGTTCTTGAGTGGTAGTAGATCTGCAGATCATCAGCATAAAGATGATATTGCAATGTGTAATCGATTTGGCAACATTGTGTAAGTAAATTGCAAACAGCAATGGTCCAAGTACAGACCCTTAGGGGACACCGAGGGGGTTTGTTAAGCCACTCAGATCTGCTATTATTTACTTTGACACACTGGCTGCGATTTTTGAGGTACGAACTAAAAACGTTTATTGCCGTCTTGCTGAAATTTAATGAATCCAATTTTGAAAGTAGCAGTTGAGGAACAACAGTATCAAAAGCACTAGAAAAATCAAGTAGAACCAGTACAGTCACTTGTTGAGTGTCCATTGCGTGTCGAATATCATCAGTTACTTTCAGTAGGACAGGCGTTGTGCTGTATCCTTTCTTGAAACCAGATTGGTAAGGGTCAAGCAGTGAGTAGTTAGTCAAGTAAGTGAGGACTTGTTCGTGTACCAAGCGTTCTAGTACTTTGGAAAGGGGTGGGAGAATGGATATAGAGCGATAATCTGATGGTAAACTAGGAGAATTCTTTTTAGGAATGGGAATGATGATACCGTACTTCCACACCACTGGCGTAGCTGGTGGGGGGGGGGGCAAGGTGGTCGCCCCCCTCGCCAAATGTTTCCTGAAACTAGAGCTAGGATCAGCTGTTGTTTTACGTACGGTTCGTACAACTTAAAAAACTTAAGCCGAAATGTTAAATTAACGTAACGACAAAGAATCTACTAGCAAGACTCAATAGGGCCATACATAATTCTCCATATTTGTACTGCTTGAATGAAAGGAAAACACTTAGGATTGTGATGCGCAGGGATATTTCCCTGTAGAGGCCTCAGTATTGGGAATGTATCCGTGTGTTGACAAATGTCAAGACATGAGGAAAAGGGCAATTAGCAAGGTATTACTCAGTAATGGGCCGGAATGTGACCACCGAGATAACGGGGGCCATGGCCAGAAACAGTTGCAAGCTTATAACATCGTGTCAGCTTTTGCACATCAGCTCCAGGAAACAACAATGTCCTAGGGATCCTGCATGGTTGAGAGATGTACTGTGTTTAAGTTGCAGCGTTGGGAAGACTGTGACAGGATTTTGAGCTGCACGTTATTTCCTCATTTTGTGCCATATAAGTAACTTTTTTTGAAGAGGGACCATTTTGTCACCCAGAAGCCAAAACTATGTGCATCCTCGGTAAGTAATGAAAAAAAAAGTTTATTCTAACAGTAGTAAGACAATCGCGGATGCGTGCCTAAGTTTGATAGGTAGAACTATATATTTTGTCAAATGCCCGGGGACTGATTGGAACCTCAAACGGCACCATCAAAATTGTGGGTAACTGTTTTGTAATTGGCGGGCGTGATAACTCAGTTCCAATGGTTCTATCTTCTCATCAGGATGACCCAGGCTTGAATTGCAGTGGATGCATGAAACATTTTTAAAATGGGAAGTCACGTTCTATTGATACGGATTCTACTTAAAGCACTACATCCCGTTCCTTACCTTTCCTTATACTTCTGAGCCATAACCGCATCATTTATGGTGGTGTATTTTGAGAATCCAACCATTCTGGCTTACCTTGTACCTTAAATGGTGAGTGGATACAGTGGCGTACCCACAACATAATTTCATAGGGTTGGGTGGATGTCCAGGCCAGTAGCGTGGATACAACTTTTCCTTGGAAGGGGTTGTGAAAAGATTTTTTATTTAGAATTTGCTTCAGATCGCACCGTAGGTCTCATGGCAACGATGGGAAAATAAAGGGCTGAGTGGGAAGGAAGCGGCCGTGGCCTTAATTAAGGTACAGTCCAAGCATTTGCCTGGTGTGAAAATGGCAAACCACGGAAAACCATTTTTAGGGCTGCCGACAGTGGGGTTTGAACCCACTATCTCCCTAATGCAAGCACACAGCTGTGCGCCCCTAACCGCACGGCCAAATCGCCCGGTGGATATGTAAAGAAAGCCGGTCCTACAGAGTGTGGTGACGGATTTTCAGTAGATATTGATGGTTTTGATTGTTACCATGTATAATCATAGCTTCTGTACTCTTAACATAAACCGGCTGCATTAATGAACTGTTCTCAAAATTGATATCGTTTTTTGTTTGTGAGGAAGTAGAATCTTCATTTAATTTGCCTTCTTTAAAAAAAAAAGGAACCACTTTGGTACTACACCCCACGAAAGTGACTACCTTCCACGTCGTAGATATTTTGATTACGGGAGACTCAAAGCCAACTCTACTGCACCCACAAACAAGGCTATATCTTTTCCGTATCCCATGCCTTTCTTAACTCTGTCAATGCCGGAAATCGAATGCAGGATGCCTTTAGTAAAATTCTAAAATAAGGAGACCTAAAAGTCGCCATCCGGCCCCGCGGTGTAGGGGTAGCGTGCTTGCCTCTTAACGGAGGCCCCGGGTTCGACTCCCGGCCAGGTCAGGGATTTTTATCTGGATCTGAGGGCTGGTTCGAGGTACACTCAGCCCACATGCTTATAACTGAGGAACTATCTGATGGTGAGATGATGGCCCGGGTCTAGAAAGTCAAGAATAATGGCAGAGAGGATTCATCGTGCTGACCACACGACACCTCATTATCTGCAGGCCTCCAGGCTGAACAGTGGTCGCTTGGTAGGCGATGGCCCTTCGGGGCTGTTACACCATGGAGTTTGGTTTGGAAAAGTGAACAGGGAAGGAAGCGCCACCCCTGCAAGGCTCTTTAGCTTCCAGCTAGTGTAGTTCTGCTGTCTGGCCTCGTGCTTTTAGGACAGTTTGGAAATGTAAGCCGTAATAAATGCTCCTCATAAAAACATTGTAAATATACTAACTGCATCTATTTATAGCAATAATCACAAACGCCTCCTTTTTATGTGGCTCCGTTGGTTGAGTTACTGTCCTTCTGAGTCGGAGTTCGCAGGTTCAAATCCCGGCTTGGGTCGGTGGCCCTTAAAACGGTGTTGAAATGGCAACAGCTACGCTCCGTTGGTTTCTGGCACATTGATAAAAGTTATACATACGAATATTAGCATCACAAAAGTGTAACTTTACACTACTATATTCTGTATCCCAGGCTTGCGAGGGAAGCTAATTAACAATTTGCTTTACGTCGCACCAACACAGATAGGTCTTATGGCGACGGTGGGATAGGAAAGGCCTAGGAGTGGGAAGGAAGCGGCCATGGCCTTAATTAAGATACAGCCCCAGCATTTGCTTCGTGTGAAAATGGGAAATCATGGGAAACGATTTTCAGCGCTGCCGACAGTGAGGTTCGAATCCACTATCTCCCAGATGCAAGCTCACAGCTGCACGGCCCTAACCGCGAGCGGAACTAATAGAACGAGGTAAACCCTACCTAGCATATGTTGTGACGTGTATTTTTCTTTACCAACTAACAAAATATCTATACCCACACGCTTTACATGATTTATTTATTTATTTATTTATTTATTAATTAGTGCCTTCTGTACAGTGGCGAAGTTAGGGCTCCTGGCCCTCTCTTTTACTTAACCACATACTAATCAGAATCTTAAATAAAATACTGAGATACTTAAAATAGTTAAAACTACATACATTAATAGAATTGAAAATAAATTTAAATAAATTACTAACTAAATTAATATTAAAACTAATTAATATTAAAAACTCTTAAAAATGACTAATCCTCAGGCATGCACACATTCATACTTCTAACATTCAGTCAGCTTTCCTCAGCACGTAGTCTCGGCAGGTGACCTTAAATCGTGACTTTTAAAAAAGCTAGTTTCTCTGACCTGAGCTGGCAGGGAATTTCATAATCTGGCAACAGTCACCACAAATGATCTATTAATTTTATTTTCGCGGTGCAGTGGAATAGAAATAATGAATCTAGAACGTGTATTTAAGTTGTGAAATGATGATAAAAAGATTAATTTAGAAGAAATATACAGTGGCGACTTTCAGCTACCACTCTAAACACCATCGTTAAAGTGTGTAGCTGCCGACATTTATCAGACATCAGCCATGAGACAGCCTGATAGTATGGGGTGATATGAACATCGTACCTGATTTAAAAAAAAAGCGCAGGCAGGAATTCAGTACTCGTTGAAGTTTAAGTGTTTCTTCTCTCGTCATGTCAACTAAAACAACGTCACAATAATCAAGAATAGGGAGAATGAGTGTCTGTATGAGTTTGGCCTGTAGCACAAATGGAAATACATTCCTCTGCCTTTTAAGAGGGTGAAGCACTCCAAAAATCTTTTTACGTACTTATTTCGTGTAATCAGATCAATCAATTGTTTCATTCATCATTACGCCGAGATTTTAAACCGTTTTACTGTTGGGAATAATGTTACCATTCAGTAAGATAGGCAGGATTGTGACATTGTTTGAGCAGGTCAGTAATTTTTCGTGATCCAATTACGATTGCCTGAGATTTTGTGCAGTTTAGTATAAGAGTGTTTCGTTGTGCATATATATTGAGTCGTTGGAGGTCATTGTTAATATCTTGTCTTGCAGTGTCGATATATTTGAAGATCGTCAGCATAGAGGTGGTGTGTGTTATTTTCTGTCACAGATGGCATGTCACTGATATAAATACAGAAAATTAGAGGCCTTGGAATAGTGCCCTGTGGGGCAACACTAACTTTCATTTTCCATTTAGAGGCCACGTCATTTACTGTTGCATGCTGTTGATGGTTACTCAGATAAGAACTAATAACCTTAAGCGCAGCCAGGTCGAAATTTAACAGTTTCATTTTCTTTATCATAGTCGTAATTGCTATACTGTCAAAGGGCCTACTGAAGTCAAGAAGGATAAGTATAGTGAGCAGTCGTTTGTCTATAGCATTTCTAATCTCTTCAGTAACATTCAAAAGTGCTGTCGTGGTACTGTGACCCTTCTTGAATCCAGATTGCAAAGGGTCCAAAACATATTTATTTTGCTATTCCACAAATTGCATGTATACTAAACGTTCAAAGACTTTAGAAAGCGCAGGGAGTATAGACATAGGATGATAGAGAGTGATTGTGGGTCTAAACCCTTAGGTACCGGTATAATATTGACTTGTTTTCCAGACAGTAGGGAAGTTCCGTTTAGTAAACAGTAGTTCAGTATGTGCGTCAGTAGTATAGGCAGGGCAGCACCCATAATAAAGTATTACAGTATATATAAAAGTAATAGGAATATCATCTACACCTGTAGCCTTTGATGTAATGGAATACAAAGCTTTTTAAACCTGATTTTCTGTGACACTGTGAAATGTGAATGGTGGATTTCGTCGAGGGGAGGGCGGTGAGTCATTGCAGTTAATTGGCATAGGTTGAATATTTATTCTACTAAAGTAATCGTTCAGTTCGTCAAGTGGAATGTCAGGAGTTGTCTGTCTGTTGATTTTTGCTATTCTCAGAGCTCTAAGTTGGTCCCATGCACGATTAGAATTTAAGTTGTTAGCTAAATTCCAGAAATACATACATTTTTTATTTCTGATTAACTGCTTTGTGCGATTTCTTAAGATGCGGTAAGAATCGAAGTCTGCGTCATTTAGGGTTTGTTCATAATATCGAAATAACGAGTCATGATGGGCCATCATTCTCTTGGCTTCATCATTTAGCCATGGACAAGAAGGACGAGAAACCAGTATTCGACATGTGTGTGCGCGCGTGTCTGTGCATATCTCTTTGCCGCATTATTTGTATAAAATGTCACTTCTTTATTGCTTATCAGATTACCATTATTATAATAACATTACCGTATTTATTCTAAGCCAGAATATTGCATCTTTACTCAAACTGTTTATTCTTGCATTCATTTCACTTGTACTCGGAATATATGAAATGCTGCAGTTATGTTGGGATGGGAGGAACAGTGGTAGTGTGGGGGGAAGTGTTGTCGTACAAGGAAACCAGACACCCCAGGAGTTTTAATGAATGCACTTTTATTAAGCATTTTATATATAATGTATATTAATACTAGCTTCTGGAGTCCAACTCATTGGCTGAATGATCAGTGTTGAGGCCTTCGGTTCAGAGGGTACCGGGTTCGATTCCTGGCTGGGTAGGGGATTTTAATCGAGTCAGATTAATTCTTCTAGCTCGGGGACAAGGAGTTTGTTCCAACACTTTCCTCTTCATATTCCGACAACATACTACACTACCAACCACCAAAGAAACACACAATAGTGATTACAGCCCTCCATATAGGGGTGGCATCGGGAAGGACATCCAGCCGTAAAACAGGGCCTAATCCACACTTGCGGCACAGTTCGCGCCCGCGACCCCACAGATGTGGAAAAAGCTGGGGAGGAGGAGGAGGAGGAGAAGAAGAAGAAGAAAGAGGAGGAGAAGGAGGAGGAGAAGGAGGAGGAGAAGAAGAATAAGAATAAGATTACTATTAGCTTCTGGAATCCGCACGAATCCACCACTCTTACTTGGGTCCAAGGACACTCATTTCCTTTTTAGGTATTTTACACCACCTAAACTCTGGAAGTTTGGACAGCTATCAAATTAAAATTCTGGATGAATGGGCCCCACCAAACTGAAATCCTGATTACGCTACTGTTCCACACAGTTGGGAATACTCCCTGTACGAGGCAATGATTAAATACATGCGTCAGAATAGGTAATATTGCACCAATAATAATTTTTATGAAAGATAATGGTATGTTGTCATTACCCGGAGCATCTGACTTGAGGAAGTAAATTACGCGCTTCACATCGTTCGCACCAATTTTTTTTGAATGTGAATTTTACTTGATTTACTCGGGAATGAGCATTTATGGCGTTAATATCATCATCAGTTACGTCATCAACTGGTAGATGATTGGGATTGCATTGTTGGATGCGCTTGAGAACGGTTGGCTGTTGAGAGAGCTCTTGCATTATTGTAGTGATAAAGTAGTGAAAACCTATTGAAATAGCTAAATTTTGTGTATATGTGATTCATTTAGTGCTGTTTATATAGTGGTGTTTAGTGCTTGTTGGTAGAAATTGGGAGTAGTGACATTTATTTAAATTTTGTAACAAGTAATTCAGTTGGTCTTCAGTAAATTACGTTTACTAGGTTAAGTAGGCTAGCTAGGTGTACCTTGTATTCTCGCTCCTCATATTCAAATATTGCATTGTTGGCTACAGTCGTGAACCATGGGTGTAGTGTAGTCAAGTAAATAAAAATCAGCTGACCTTGTATTCCATTCATTTGTACTTCTGAGTAGGTAGTTAAAGTATCCGTAATCTATATTTCGCTCCCTCGATCTTTCAGTATTTATGAGCGGTTAGCTAATAATAATAATAAAGTTCATATATCCCAGAAATTGCAGTTCAAGTCCCTGGAGTAGTAGTAGTAGTTTTGATTGAAATATTTGAGAAATTACTGTAGACAACCTCGTATTTTTCAGTAGGCCTAATTAAGGACACTTTCATTCTCCGTCCCATGGAGTAGGGAAAAATAATAGTAATCCACCAGCTGTAATAATCACATAACCACATTTCAGTAGAATTGTAGTGAAGATAAGGTATAATATATTAGATAGTATCTTGCCAGTTATATTCGTGTTTTTCTTCGTGTACGGCAATCCTTTCGATACTTAAGCATTTAACCAAACGCAGTGTAGTGTAGTGTAGATACATTGTAGTATAGATACAGGTACATTTAGATAGTGCCATATCTTGCGTTCTATATTCGTGTGTATCAATTAGACCGTAATAATAAAAATTTGTCTAAGCATTTAGCTTCGTTGGTAATCTTTGAGTACAGTAGTTCTTGCAAATTTCATTTCTGTTGTGCTTAGTTTAGTGACATACGGTACGGTACCCGTATCGTAATTAGGATACGTCTGAAAGTAGTTTAAAATTACTGTAGTGTACTGTACAGTAGTATACGAGTAATATCCTATTAGAATTTAGTGTAATTATTTTATTATTGTAAAATATTTGTGTAGTACTGGTGTAGCAGGGGTATCCGTAGAAACTCTTACTAAAATACTGTTGTTGTAATTAGAATAGGCTTAATTGCAGTTTGGAATTGTGTAGTTCTTGTGTAGGCTATTACTTTCGATATTCAGAAATTAACAGCAGTTTTTATCCTGTCAGGGGTTGTAGGATAAAAAAAAAAAATAGAGCACGACTAAGTAGTATTGTAGTGTAGTCGTATATTAATTACCTTATTGTTGTGTATTATCTCAGACAATATATCCCTCCGTTCATTTATTTTTTGCAAATAAGATATTTTATTTTTAATTTCATTTTTTCCCCGTAAAGAATGGCTAAGGAGCGCGAGTGTACTTACTTTGGATGTGGCGAGGCATTGAGGGGTATGAGGGAGGAGTTGTAAAGTTTGAGGGAGATAATTAGGATTCTCACAGAAGACAGGAAGGAAGATAGGACTCCCTCAAACAATGTACAGGTTACAGTAGGTGTACAAGAGGGAGGGGAAGGAAAGGGAGGAGTTGTAGAAGACAGGTGGTCTAATGTTCTAAGGGGAAGGAGATTGCAGGCTAAGGGCTCTATTCAGGATCAGAAGTCAGGACAGGTGTCTGTGCGAAATCGGTACGAGTCACTCCAGGTAGAACACCAGAGGGAAGATGAGGGACAGGGAACTGTTGCTGAGATGTGCGGAAGTAGGAGGAAGGGAAAAGGTAGGAAAGGAAAATGTAGAGTAGAGGATAGGAAAAGAAAGGTGGAACAGGGTCATGGGAAGGAGAAAAGGGAGGAGGAAGTAGCTTCTGCAGCTATCAGGAAAGATAGGGCTGACCAGGAGGGGAGGGGATCAAATGAGGTGGGTAGGGTTGAGGCTCTGGTCATGGGGGATTCCATCGTTAGACACATGGGGAAAGTGTGTGGAGGAAAGGGTACCAGGGTAGAGTGTTATCCAGGAATTAGGTTGAGGCAGATGTTGAGGAAAGTAGAAGAGAGGGAAGAGGGGAAGGAGAAGGTGGTAGTGTTTCACGTTGGTACCAACAATGTAAGGCAAGCTGATATAAGTACCAACATAGTTGGAGATGTGTGGGATCTGGTAAATGCAGCACGGGTGAAGTTTAAGAAAGCGGAGATTGTCATTAGTGGAATACTGTGCAGAAGGGATACTGACTGGAGGGTGATTGGGGATTTAAATGAGACTATGGAGTGGGTATGTGGGAAACTGGGAGTGAAATTTCTAGATCCTAATGGGTGGGTAGGAGATAGGGATCTGCGCTCAGATGGCCTTCATTTAAACCGCAGTGGTACGTATAAGTTAGGAAATTTGTTTGGAAGGGTAATAGGGAGGTACATTCAGGGAAACGGGATGGCCTAGGGAGCGGTGATAAGGGAACAGGGAACTGGAAATCAAGTAGGGATGACATAAAATTGTTAGTGTTGAACTGTAGAAGTATTGTAAGGAAAGGAATAGAGTTAAGTAATTTAATAGATATATATTTACCAGATATTGTAATAGGAGTTGAATCATGGCTGAGAAATGATATAATGGATACAGAAATTTTCTCACGGCACTGGAGAGTGTATCGTAGAGATAGGATAGGAATGGTGGGAGGGGGAGTGTTCATTCTGGTGAAAGAAGAATTTGTAAGCTACGAAAAAGTTAAAGATGAGATACATGATATTCTAGGTGTAAGGCTCATTTCTAAAGATAATAGGCAACTTGATATATTTGGAGTGTACAGATCGGGAAAGGGTAGCACTGACGCAGATTCGGAATTATTTGATAGGATAGTCAGCTATGTGGGAAACGACATGGAAAGAAATGTGATTGTAGCGGGAGATCTGAATTTGCCAGATGTCAATTGGGAAGGAAATGCGAACGACAGGAAGCATGACCAACAAATGGCAAATAAGTTAATATGGGAAGGACAGCTGATTCAGAAAGTGATGGAACCAACCAGAGGGAAAAATATCCTGGATGTAGTGCTGATAAAACCAGATGAGCTCTATAGGAAAACTGAAGTAATAGATGGTATTAGTGATCATGAAGCTGTTTTTGTGGTAGTTAAAAATAAATGTGATAGAAAGGAAGGTCTTAAAAGTAGGACTGTTAGGCAGTACCATATGGCTGATAATGCAGGCATGAGGCAGTTTCTAAAAAGTAGCTATGATCGGTGGAAAACGGTAAATAAAAATGTAAACAGACTCTGGGATGGGTTTAAAGAAATTGTTGAGGAATGCGAAAACAGGTTTGTACCATTAAGGGTGGTAAGGAATGGTAAAGACCCACCTTATTATAATAGAGAAATAAAGAGACTAAGAAGGAGGTGCAGACTGGAAAGAAATAGTTAGAAATGGCTGTGGAAATAAGGAGAAATTGAAGGAACTTACTAGAAAATTGAATCTAGCAAAGAAGGCAGCTAAGGATAACATGATGGCAAGCATAATTGGCAGTCATACGAATTTTAGTAAAAAGTGGAAGGGTATGTATAGGTATTTTAAGGCAGAAACAGGTTCCAAGAAGGACATTCCAGGAATAATTAATGAACAAGGGGAGTGTGTATGTGATGATCTTCAAAAGGCAGGAGTATTCAGTCAGCAGTATGTAAAGATTGTTGGTTACAAGGATGATGTCGAGATAGGAGGAGACTAAGGCCAAAGAAGTAATAAAATTTACGTATGATAACAATGACATTTACAATAAGATACAAAAGTTGAAAACTAGAAAAGCAGCTGGAATTGATCATATTTCTGGGGATATACTAAAGACAATGGGTTGGGATATAGTACCATATCTGAAGTACTTATTTGATTATTGTTTGGTCGGAGGAGCTATACCAGATGAATGGAGAGTTGCTATTATAGCCCGGTGTTAAAGGAAAGGGTGATAGACATAAAGCTGAAAATTACAGGCCAGTAAGTTTGACATGCATTGTATGTAAGCTTTGGGAAGGCATTCTTTCTGATTATATTAGACATGTTTGTGAAATTAATAACTGGTTCGATAGAAGGCAATTCGGTTTTAGGAAGGGTTATTCCACTGAAGCTCAACTTGTAGGATTCCAGCAAGATATAGCAGATATCTTGGGTTCTGGAGGTCAAATGGACTGTATCGCGATTGACCTGTCTAAAGCATTTGATAGGGTGGATCATAGGAGACTACTGGCAAAAATGAGTGCAATTGGACTAGACAAAAGAGTGACTGAATGGATTGCTATATTTCTAGAAAATAGATCTCAGAGAATTAGAGTAGGCAAAGCTTTATCTGACCCTGTAATAATTAAGAGGGGAATTCCTCAAGGCAGTATTATTGGACCTTTATGTTTTCTTATATATATAAATGATATGAGTAAAGGAGTGAAATCGGAGGTAAGGCTTTTTGCGGATGATGTTAACCTCTATAGAGTGATAAATAACTTACAAGATTGTGAGCAACTGCAACGTGACCTCGAAAATGTTGTGAGATGGACAGCAGGCAATGGTATGATGATAAACGGGGTTAAAAGTCAGGTTGTGAGTTTCACAAATAGGAAAAGTCCTCTCAGTTTTAATTACTGCGTTGATGGGGTGAAAGTTCCTTTTGGGGATCATTGTAAGTATCTAGGTGTTAATACAAGGAAAGATCTTCATTGGGGTAATCACATAAATGAGATTGTAAATAAAGGGTACAGATCTCTGCACATGGTTATGAGGGTGTTTAGGGGTTGTAGTAAGGATGTACAGGAGAGTGCATATAAATCTCTGGTAAGACCCCAACTAGAGTATGGTTCCAGTGTATGGGACCCTCACCAGGATTACCTGATTCAAGAACTGGAAAAAATCCAAAGAAAAGCAGCTCGATTTGTTCTGGGTGATTTCCGACAAAAGAGTAGCGTTACAAAAATGTTTCAATGTTTGGGTTGGGAAGAATTGAGAGAAAGAAGAAGAGCTGCTCGACTAAGTGGTATGTTCCGAGCGGTCAGCGGAGAGATGGCATGGAATGGCATTAGTAGACGAATAAGTTTGAATGGCGTTTATAAAAGTAGGAAAGATCACAATATGAAGATAAATTTGGAATTCAAGAGGACAAACTGGGGCAAATATTCATTTATAGGAAGGGGAGTTAGGGATTGGAATAACTTACCAAGGGAGATGTTCAATAAATTTCCAATTTCTTTGAAATCATTTAGGAAAAGGCTAGGAAAGCAACAGATAGGGAATCTGCCACCTGGGCGACTGCCCTAAATGCAGATCAGTATTGATTGATTGATATTATGATTATTATCATTAGGATAGTTATTATCATAGTCATTATTGTTAGTAATATCAGTATTAGTGTATGCTGCTTTCATAAAATGAGAATTTAGATCATCAAGAAGTATACTGGGTGCCTGCTTGGTTAGGCTGCGACCTATAGCCACCTGATGCAAATGTTTCCATATTAATGCTGAACTTCGCCTGTTTTTTATCTCTTGAATATATTTATACTTGCTGTTACGAATTAATTGCTTAACTCGATTTTGAAGAATGCGGTAATTTTCAAAATCAGTAATGCTTTCAGTTTGCCTAAATCACCTATACCATGCATCACGATTTGCCATGACTGACTTAATTTCATTTGTTAGACAAGGAGACAAAGGGTGAGAAACTCGAATTTGCTTCTTCGGAGCGTGTTTGTCATATAGTCCTAATATTAATGATTTCAGTATGTCAACCGTATCATCAATGTCATTAGTCAGTAGAATGTCATTCCACGGCAGTTGATATGCTTCATTTCGTATTATCTCAGTATTGAAATGCCTTCGCATTATGTACCTGATTTTGTACTTTGGTACCCTGAGAGAGTAACGTAAGTAAATGAGATCGTGGGTCGAAATACCTGGCACAGCAAGCTGTCCATGTTTTACCACTTTCTGCGGATTGTTTGTTATAATAAGGTCGATCAGTGTGCGAGACGTGGGGTTTATTGTGTGAACGTGGTTAGTCGCGTCTACTGTCAGTAATCCATGCGATGGAATAAGTTTTGAAAGTATGTTGATTTGTTACTTGTAAATTAGTATTGAAGTCACCAAGAATGATTATGCTTTCGTACAGCGGAGTTTACTTCGATAATGCCACTTCTAGGTCAGATATGTGTCGTATGTCCGGTGCCTTGTATACCACTCCTATCAGTAGTTTTTGATTATTAACCAAGAGTTCAACAAACATGAATTCAGGTCGAAATGGAATCTTAGGATCAGAGGTCATAATTATTTTACTTTTTAAGTTGCTACGGCAATGTATAGCGCAATCGCCCGCTATAAGATTTAAACGATCTAAGCGATGTAACGTCACGTTATTCAGTTTAACGAGATCAGATTTGAGTGACTGCTGTGACCATGTCTCTGTTACACAAATACAATGCAAGTTACTGTTTCTAAATAGAGCATGTATTTCGTCAAAGTGACAAAGAAGCGATTGTGCATTGATGTGACAACACTGAAAATATTGTTGGTGGGGAGCTAACCTTTCCTTCAGAATGTCTCCTGGCACAGCTGGTGAAGGTGAAGGTAAGGGTGAAGGCAGTCTACAATGAAGAGGGATAGGGTCAATGACATCACAGACATGCTGTTCGGTATAAATAATTGACTCATTTACCTTAGCCATTGTCAAACATAAAAATTCAAACTACTCGCCCTAGTTGTTTCATAAGCATCTCCAGAAATATTTACACAATCACTCTCGCACACACTATCATTTTCACATACACAAACATTATACGCTATTATATCACTCACTGATATTTTCCCAGTCAATCTCGTCGCTCACATAAGGCTTATTAACTGTGCCATGCTGCTAACAAACCTTTTCTGTCCACTGTCTTTCAAAACAACAATGCGGCCGTCCTGTGTCCACACCCAATTAAAACAATTAAAAATAGGAAAGGATTTCCACCAATCAATACTCGTTTATTGCTTATATTAAGTTGTGTACTTCGTCAATACGGAAATGAAGATTATAGATTACGATACTGTGTCCACACCCGTCGGAGCCCAAAGTGATCACGTGCCCTGTTTAAAATAGTTTTTCTGATACCTGTCAGGGATTCTGTCAGTAGAAGGCCAGTTCCTTTTAACAGCCGCTTAGCCCTCCAAACTCTGTCCCAGTCATGATAACGCACAAACTTTATGATTATAGGGTGCTTACCTGTAGCAACAACCTGAGCTGTGGTCCGTTTTAGCACCCCTAAGATTATAGAACGTTAAGCCTGGTAACACATGCCTCCAAAATTATTACAAGAATTGTCTACCATCGCATGGAGAAAAGAATAGAAGAAAATCTCTCAGAAGATCAATTCGGGTTTAGAAGAAACAGAGGAACAAGAGAAGCAATTCTGAGCCTTAGAACAATTATTGAACAAACCCTAAGAATCAATAAGAACATCCCAATTGCTTTCATTGATATAGAGAAAGCGTTTGATAATGTTAACTGGAATAATGTGTTTAAAGCTCTTAGAAGTCTGAAAGTGGACTACAGAGATCGAAACTCATCTATCAGCTGTACAAGAACCAGACAGCACTTATAGGAAAGGAACAAATCAACGCGAAAATAAGAAAAGGAGTAAGGCAAGGGTGTGGTCTGTCGCCTCTATTATTCAATGTGTATTTAGAAGAAGCAATGAAAGAGTTTTCAACCACCTCCAGCCATGGAATAAAAATAAATGGCCAACTATACCAAACAATACGTTTCGCGGATGATATTGCCCTCATAGCTGAAACTGAGAAAGAGATAGAGACGCCACTAAAGAAACTGAATGATCTACTAAAACTAAAATGTAATATGAAGGTTAACAAAACAAAAACCAAGATAATGAAATGTACTCCGGATGGTAAAGAGGTTGTTAATGTTTAGTTGGAAGGAGAAAAACTGACTCAAGTAAATCAGTTCAGTTATTTGAGAAGCATCATTACACCTGATGGGAGGTGTGAAAAGGATGTCCATTCTTGAATAGCCCAGGCTAAAGAAGCTTTCAATAAAAAAGAAGCCTATTGACCTCCAAGTCAATATCCCTACCAGTAAGAAAGCATTTCATTAAGAGCTTCATTTGGAGCATTGCGACCTATGGCTCTGAAACCTGGACTCTATTAAAGGCTGACAAGAAAAGAATAAATGCATTTGAAATGTGGTGCTGGCGTCGAATGTTACGAATTCCCTGGACTCACAGGCTAACAAATGAAGTTCTCAAGAGAGCTGAAGAAACCATCAGTATAGAGAAAATGATCGCGAAAAGAAGATGTAGTTGGATAGGTCATTTACTCTGGCATTCATCATGGTGCACCACACTGCTTGAAGGGAAACTGGAAGGAAAGATTAGAAGAGGAGGGTTCCTCGATGGCATTAAAGGGCGACGCCCATGATGTGACTGTATCATCACAATTAATAATTATTTTAAGTTATATGCTTGGGAAGGAAGCAGGCAGCAAGCTTTCTTTGTGTGGATGTTGGGAGTAGCGTCAGATTGCGCAACAGAACGCCCATCAGAGCGGCGCCTTACACACCCAGTGGGTGGCTTAGAAAACCCCGAACTAGGCACACGTCATAGAAGAAGCAGCAGAAGAACACTATTTTAGTGACTCCATATTGAAAACAAATGCCAGCGTACAGCGATGCCAAAGCGATCGGGCCAATTTTAATGTATTTTCGGCTTAAATAAGGCTTGGTTAACCAAAATGCATCTGTCAGAGCAGTAGAGAGAATATTGGCTAAATTTTGAAATCAGGAGTTATGGTAGAAGAGATTCTCCAAGGTAAATGCGCTTAAAAACAGCTTACGTAACAGGCTTGGTGTACTGACGCTACGGGTGAAGCAGATGCCTTCGAGAATTCCCCATTTCCCCTCCGATCTTATTAATTAATTGCTGCAAACCCACCGATCATTTTCAACTCCGCACGGCATAGCGCACTTGTGAATAACGGGTGTCACAATCAGGCGTATTGCTGATTTCCAGAGGCTGGTTGATCTAGGAGATGTGAAAATAAGGGAGGGGGCGAGGTCCGCCGGCCACCCCTATCCCTGGCTCGCCTACAAGATTTTGCACTTCCCAGGGGACAGCAGCAGTCGCGAAGGAGCTTACGACGGGAAAAGACAGCCGGTTCGCTATCGAATTTGCTGCTCCTTTGTATATGAAGTGAACAAAGTGGGAGTGAATTTTCAGTGTTTTTCTCTTGTATTTTGGTGATAGATAACGTAAGATTATGATAATGAGACGTACCTGATATATCGGCCGCAAGGTAGACTGTAAGTTCATGAAATATGAAGTAAGTTTTGTATAGAAAGTGATTATACGATAGTATGCAGAACTTCTGTCGAAGAACGCTCTTGTAAACTAATAATCAGTAGCTGTAAAAGAGAACAATTGATAGGGATAGAATCATGGTATTCGAAGACCTATTCGAAAAAGGAAAGGTAGACGTCTGACGAAGAACTGTGTAAATCTACGCTAATTTATGAACAAAGCTTAGGGTGAGATTATTGCACTGATTATCAGGCGGAGAGAAGTGTTCCTGAACCAATAAACTAGATAGAAGATAGGGATAAATACAGTTGACTAGCGTCACGACTTTACGTGGCGAAAAATCTGAACCATGCGAATGCTGAGAATGTCTGTCTTAGCTGTGTCATAATTGAAGTAGACCAGCTGAAATTAGCCATTATCAACACGTAACCGTCGGTGGTTAAGGAACGAGGTAGTGGAAGTGAATGGTGACGTGTGAATAAGAAGCCTGTAAATTTGTGTCAACTACAATATATTTTCAGTGATCCCTGTGCTATTCAAATGGATTACGCAAGAAACCATATGGAACTTCTAGATCCCAGGACTCCAAGAGCCAGCGCCATGGAATAAGTCAACATGGGTAGGCCCCCGGAATTCCGGATGGGCCCGAAGACATCAAACTGTTGAGTACCAAGTTATGTTTCTACTCCAATGCTAGTATTTCCCTTTGTAAATAACAGTAATGTAAGGATAGGGTTATTAATAATATGATTTGATACGCTATTTCCGCTTAGAATGGCCGGGAGACCCTTTATTAATTTTGTTTCAGTTAATTAGATATGGGAAGGGAGTGATCCAATGTCAGTGTATAGAATTTGGGACCCCTTTTAGTGGCTATATTTGCATGTTATCATAGTTTTGTTTATTTAGTGCTGAGAAGGAATTGAGGGGGAAAAAGGAATAGAAAATCGTGTAGATTAATGTTGTAGATTTCACCTGAGCGATTGCTTAAGTCAAGCAGGGATTAGCAGGTGACAGAGTCATTAACAATTGCCCGTATAAAAGAAAGATTGGTAAAGAGTCAGCACTATAGTCGTAAAAGTGGAATCAGTAGTTTATTGCATGTTAGTGTAAGCTTTGGCTGCAACTGAAGATGTTTGAGAATTGCTGTGCTGAGGTTTGAACGCTTGCCCCCCCCCCACTACACTAGTGAGGTTACGTGTAGAAGCTCTGTCTAGTGTTTGGCGGGATTTTAATAATTTAAATTATTTTTTTACAATTATTTTATTATCATTATTATTATTATTATTATTATTATTATTATTTCTTTTCGTATATGTTTGATCAATGATTTCATGCCGATCTATTTAAATGGCAGGTTAGTTTGATGCCAGGTACACAATCTCGGCCCAAACGGGAGAGATTAGGAGGCATTGTCCTTCGGTGAAAGGCGAACGAAAGTGTGAACTAGGTTACGAGAAGAAATGAGTGGTTGAATTCCAACTTCTGGCAAAATGAGGGAGTTTTTGATATAATATGGCTGTTTAATGTGAGAAATAATTATTGGTCATAATGATTGTACGAGTTGGTTTGAGCAGGTGGACCCTGCATTAGCTCAATTGAATGATTTTATTGACCCAGTGACTGCCGCTATTGAGCGTGTTAAATAGTCTCTCGCCGTGGTGTGAGGGGAGTATACTTGAGTCGTGATTTATTGCCCCGAGAAGGGAGGTCCGTGAGGGACACAGGCAAAAGAACTTGCCTTGCCAAGGAAGTGTTTTCTGTTAAAATGTTGCATTCTATTGTGAGAAATAAGGCAGAAATTATATGTAACCACCACACACAGTCCATTAGCCTTGATCCGAAGAACAATGTAGAAATTGACGACTGTCCAGGACATGATTAGCTAAGTTAGGGTTTTTATTACAGCGCCCTGGATGGAGACGGCCAGAGTCTCAGGTTCAGACCTCACGTGAGCACAGAAGGGATTGACCGCTCGCTCATACAGCGGGTCACAACGGAATGACTACAGCCCTTGGATTTATTTGTACATGTGTTTGATATGTTTCTTTTTCAGGGTGTGTTCTTGTTTATTGTTAAACAATGTCAATTTAAATTTAGACTTTGTGAGAGTCCATTGATAGTAATCGCAAGTGATAAGTTTGTTTCAAGTCGGTGCTTGATTTCATATGGGAGACTTGAGACCATCTATTTCTTTTCCGCGTTTAAGTGATGGATTTTTTATATGGTCGGAGCATTTGGATTAATTATTTCCAATTTTGTTATTTTTATTGATTTCTAGATATTTTTTGCGGTAGAGTTAAGTTAGCCGACCATTCTAACGCGGAAATTTTTCAGTGTAAATAGATTTTTATTGTGTAATGCGGGAGTAAGTCCCAAGGAATACTCGCACTGGGAGGGACACGCTTGCTTTTGTAAATATTGAAGGGTTATTTTATTATATTGTCATACTCGACAGTTTATGTTTGACCGGTGGATAGCACACATCTAAACCAATGTGGCATTTATGTAAACAATGTAGGACACAGGTAATCCAATGGGATAAAATGTGAAAGTATGGAGAAGTAGTGTCATCCTCTTGGGCATTCTTCGTTTCATAGAGAGGAAGGTAAGCATTAATGTACGTGTCATAAAGGAAAATTTGGTGTATAAGAGACATTACGAGCGATCGTTGCCATCCACATAGATTTTCTGTGGAATGTGGAGGCAACTGCTGATGTCGATGGTAGCACGGACTTTTCCGCTGCTAAAATATATGTTTTGTAATGTCACTTGTATTATAGTTATCCAGGATGTCAGTAATTGTTGTAAATATTTCCCCGAGTGATTAGTAAATTGTTTGAAACTATTTCGTGCCTATCTATACCGATAAAGAAGCATCCAAAAACCTCTTCCGTTCATTGTAAGCCTGTAAGATAGTTTAAGTTTTATAGCCTTTACTTGCCGCGGACAGTCTTCGACCCTGAGTAGCCGGTGTTTAGACCTCAGGAACGGGAGAGTAGCATTGACCTTGCTGTGCTGCATGGCCGATGACTTCTCATGTGAGTGGATTTATGATACAATCCCAATGAGGGGAAATCGGCATAGGCCGAAAAGGTCCCTTGACTATCGACTTCCGTGGAGCATGGTCCCATGTGTTCGTGACCCGAAAGGGTTGGTTTGTTGTCACATGGTCCCACGAGTCATGGGGGACGGTGGAAAAGGTCGCAATATGAACTAATCAAGCAGCGCAGCTGGGTCAGGATAGGTCGTTGGACGAGGACAGCCATGCTTCCCACACACACACACACACACACACACACACACACAGAGAGAGAGAGAGAGAGAGAGAGAGAGAGAGAGAGAGAGAGAGAGTGTGTGTGTGTGTGAGTATATATCGATGGCAACGATCTATATCAGACATAGTTATATCTACATTTAGCTTGCCCTTCATCATGCTGATAACTTTATCGTAAACGTTCTCTGCTGGCTCCTCTGGAATGCCATGCAGCACTAAGCAGTTCCGCTGGCTGTACTGTTCAGCTTCATCAAGCAGTTCAGCCTGTTGTTTGAGGCACTGTTCAGTATATTCCCGTTTTTTTGTTATGTCTTTCAGCTCACTAGACACCCTTTCTTAGAACTGGGAGAACACAGCCTTTAGCAGCTGCAGCTTGCGACGTGTTCCAAGCGGCCTTGGAAGTCCTTCATAACATCTTCAATAGACGCTACACGACGAATAGCTTCTTTAGCGGACATACTGAAAGATGCTTCAGGTCAATGACAGATTAGTTACACTGATAATGTCACAAATGGCACTTGTTGGCTGTTAATCTTGTTAATTGACGAGATTTACTGGAGAGGCGTTTCACACAACAGCAGCAGATGGCGCCATTTCATTTGCTAGCCACTTGTGATATTAAGAACCACCACTGTAGAATGAATCCAGAAGTGAGGGGCAGAGGGCAATCAGCTGCAACAGGTCCTCAGTATCGAGCCACCTCTGTTGTAGAAATGGAAGCAATAATTTATTCATAGTTTTAAGCTTGTACCTCTTAGTCCCATTTAAGGCTCTAGATCATCAATGATTCATCTCATGGGGTCAGGGACTAATTTGGTCATATGGAAGAGAAGCAGAGTAAACGTGGTGCCTGTACCAGTATGTCTGCAACTAACCGAGTCAACAATGAGGGGGGGGGGGGAAGTGGCAATGACCTGCACATTAGAACCAACATGATATTTTTCTGAAGCTGAAATGGGAAAACCATGGAAAAATAGTTCTAGTATGGCTGAGAATGGAATTTTAACTCTCTTCTCAACTGTATTATACTTGCGACTGAGTCGCCTCATTCCAGTCCCTAGTGAATTTGGGGGAAAGTTGAGACTTAAAATCCAGGCCAGTACGGCAGGAAGCTACTAAATCATGGACTCCAGCACAGGCCTGTGTAATATAAAGTGGAAATTAATTTTTTCTACAATTCATACAATAAAGACGATTGTATAATAGCACATGGAATTACAGTAAACAATTATCTGCAAACAGATTATCTTGCTTTGTGGATCTAGAACAATGTAAACAAATCAAGACAAGTTCTATGCACAAAAACTTATTCCATTTGACTGTACATCCTCACAACAGTGACATATCTTCTTACCTCTCAAACATTTACCGTACTGGGCAATGGCTTTAACCATGTTGGAGGTCAATTCAGTTTAATGAGCAAGTGCATACAGTGAACAATACTACTTACTGGTTTCTGTTAATGCAGAGTAATGAAACGTAAAAGTGCAGTGTTCACAGTACAGTGGAAACTGGCATAAACTTGAAGGCAGTTTTACACGAAACCTGTCCTTGACTTACGCCATTAAAGTAAGGTAAGGGTGTATTCTGCCAGATAGCAGGTCCGAACCTCCGCAGAGGTGTGCCTGACCCGAAGTTTATGTACGGGAGGGTGGCCAGTTCCTTTCCGCTCCTCCATTCCCTTACCCCCCACCAACAGCGCGTAGTAACCCATCCAAATCTTGACCATGCCCAATGTTGTTTAACTTCAGGGATCTCACGGGATCCGGTGTTTCAACACGGCTACGGCCGTTGGCTATGTATGTTGGGTATTCAGCCCGAAGGCTGGTTTGATCCTCCACAGTTCCGCCAACAGCTGTCATAGATAGCCTAGGCGTCACTGAAGAGGCATACTAGGGAAATGAGGAGTGAGGTAGTTTCCTGTTTCTTTCCTCACTGAGCCAGAAGTTGCTATTACATATTAGTCTGCCAAGCCCACTGAAATGCATGCACCAACCGACCCTATGAGTGATATTTTCACACCATTCATAACAGGGACTGGCTGCATAAGGAATGGTATTACTAGAATCGCTCATACCTTGGTCACCTTCATATTGTCAAAGCCAAGGATGAGACTGAGACAGGACAATGAAAGTAACAAATTTATTCTAGCCCATGCCAGAAGACACAGTGCACTGTAAAGACTACATCTCGCCAGCAAATGGTGAAAGAATAATCCAGGACATCCAGAAAAGCAAAGACAAAACAATAAGTTTTGCAAGCAGCTCTAACTTATCCAGGAGATTGGCAAAGCGAAATATAATGGAAATGTCTACTTAAGCACAACTGGATAAAGTGATGTTCAAATGGTTTTGTCAGAAATAACCAGAAAGCATGCAAGTATCTGCTGCAATATGCACCAAACAGGTCCAATTTTTTCAGTTTTGGTGATTGAAGGCAAATTCTTTGTTAGTGGCTTCACGTCGCACCGACATAGATAGTTCTTATGGCGATGATGGATATGAAAGGCCTAGGAGTTGGAAGGAAGAGGCCGTGGCCTTAACTAAGGTACAGCCCCAGCATTTGCCTGGTGTGAAAATAGGAAACCATGTAAAACCATCTTCAGGGCTGCTGACAGTGGGGTTTGAACCCACTATCTACCGGTTGCAAGCTCACAGCCGCGCGCCCCTAACCGCATGGCCAACTCGCCCAGTAAAGGCAAATTCAATGCACAGTCTGGCTGAATAACAAGATTTGTAGAACCATTATAGTAGATACTCTATATTTAACTCATTTAGTTCCATATAACTCCACAGTATTTTAATGCAGCAAATTACTTCGTCAATATCTGTTTCACCTCATCTGTGAATTACCAGTGGTTTCTCTACCTCCAACTACCACGGATAATCGATAGTCTACTAATGCTTATTTTAAACATTATTTTAATATTTTTCGAACTGACATGAAGTATGGAGTTTTTTTTATCACAATGCCCCTAACTCCCAAACAAAATAATAAGAATCGTAACTGTACCGGTTGGCACACCTCTACGCCGCACATTTGAATTTTCCGCCTTAAAGTACTTCTCTACCGGAGACACTCTGAACTTTAACAACCGAATTAATTCAACAGTTCCTCAGAAGATGCCACTGTGTGTATTCCGATTTTTTTTTTTTTTTGGTTAATCAAGAAGTGTGGACCTTTTCTGACAGATGTCTCTACTAAAAAAACTATGATCATGCACCCTGGTGCGAAGAGAAGGAACTTTTTGAAGAAATTTTGTATTCGAAAGTTTGTCTTTACTAAATTTTGTTCTTTCATTTTTTGGGTTGGCAATATTAATCTTTCTTTACGACAGTTTTGAACTCAGCCAATCCCGAACTTCTTTAATTAATTTTTGACCAATAGTGTCTTTCTTCTTCGATGTTGATGTATAACTTTTAGCTACCCAATAAAGTTGAGTGGGCGTCTTAATTATTCATGAAAGGTCTCGAAGCTTCCACGAGGGTTTAAAAACTGCCGATTTTCACGGCTCTTGGCCACTCGAACATCTAGCTCTGTGTGTGGATATGTAGCAGGGGGCGGGTAGCGCCTCTTTCTTCAGGCAGCCGTTCTTCAACAAGGTAATGGCCGTTTAACATCTTTATTTCTTGCTAGCTCAGCAGTTTAACCCTCGGGGCAGGTCCGAAACCTTTAATATGTAAACAATCCATTGAAACATGTAAAATCTTTCCAGTCTTGGAAAAATTTTCATAACTTTAACTGTAAATCGGGGATCGAGAGTGCCTTACCCTCTCGAGCCCCCCTTCATCTTGAATTTAAGGTGACTACGTTTTTGTAACCGTTCTTCTATTCCTTCTTGATGTGTTAAATTTACTCTGTATACGTGTCACCTCCGTAGTATGGGAATAGCCCCTGCTTATCGGCCTAGCGCCACTTAGGTTTTAACAAGCTTCATGGTAGGAGTGCAAGTTCACGCCTCCATTCATCTTGGTATTTTGGGGCCATTCAATTAATTTGTTCTTTTTTCACGAAGGCCCAGTTGATTGGGTACGAGATACCCCTGTTTATATTTGTAAGTTGTGCCTTGATGGCAGTGAATTCTGAAGTCTAGGTAATGCCTTTAATAGGCTTGAAAAATTGAGAGCGGCTCAGCTCTTTCTTGGGTTTGAAAAGTGCCTCTGGGAAGCTTGAGGTTGAAAGTGGGGAGTAAGTGCTTCGTGTAATGAGGGGTTTTCTGCCCTTTGGTAATTTGTGGTTGTGAGCTGAGGGCTCAGGAATTGTAACTTGGGGCACGAAGACCAGAACTTGTTAATACCCGAAACTCTTGCTTTCGTTTGTAAAATCATTATTGTACCTGAATTTTCATTGTTATTTCACCTAGTGAAAAGTTGTTAAATATTGTTGTCTGTTGAAAATATAACCTTTATTTAAATTTTTAATTCATCTTTCGGACTTGTAGTTAGACCCATTCCAGCCCGCACCTTCTTTCACCTCTGCTGATCCACCAAAACACGGTAACAGTAACCACTGTCTGTCTACCTTTGTATTCTTAGACGCTCTTTGGAAGCTATGGGCTAAGGTGTCTTACAAATTAATGTCCATAAAACACAGCACATTCTAGTGTATTTCATACCTCTGTGAAAATCTGAGCTGTGAAACTGAATTCTTTGGCAGATGTTTATTCAAAACTAAAGATTACAAATATAACTAAATGGCTGTAAACTAAGAATGCAAGCACAACAAGCAGCAGAAAAACCTGGTGCAAGAACCAGACAGCTCCACTTTTTGGTCCATTTACTTCTCTTTAGTGTAAAATAGCCTATAATAAAAATTTTTAAAAACCTCAATCTGCAGGTAAGTAAAGTTAACTTGTGTCCTCATACCAAGGTGGTGCAGCTTTTTTCAGGCATACCCCCAATGGAGGTGAGCTGTATATAACTTTTCAATCACATAGCAGCCATTCCCTATAGTGCAAGAACCTGACTGTTCTGTTAATATGGTGCATAGTAGCATTGAAAAAGCAGCCTATATTTATTTTATCATTTCTGCTGGCACATGACCATCGATAATTCCTGGAGCAGTCTAGTTCTTGTAGCTTTGATCGCCTGCAGCTACGCAGTTGCAAATGGAATAGCACAAAGCCTGAACTTGTAAAGGTGCAAGTGGTTCTTTTGCTTTTGGATGAAAGAAAAAAAAAACTCTTACATCGGTGTGTGTTAAGTCAATATGCGAAGGTCGATCAAATATAAACAGGATTTTTGTTCCTGAACATCAACAGTTGGTAGGACTGGCCTCGTGTTTCTGCTTTGCTTAGGCGGGATCATTAGGAGTGGGGAGAGAGTGCTGTTAGATATTTCCTGCCGTTTCGTCAGTAACGCTTGATGTCGTTGCAACAGGTGCACCCCTCCACTGTGCAACGCATAATTATAAAATTTCTTGCTTGTGAAGGAGTTACAGCGGCAGGTATTTGCCAGAGATTGACTGCACAGTTCAGTCATCAAACATTGTCAAGGACACGTGTTTGCCTGGCATAAAAAGTTCAAGGAAGGACGAGAACGTGTGGAAAATCAGCAACACGATTGCTGTCCTCTGACCAGAATTACAGACGAAAACATTTGTACGGTTAAAGACATTACTGACGATGATCGATGGGCATGAGCAACGCACAATCAATGCTGCTTACTATTGCAAGCTGTTGAACAAGATGAGGGCTGTATATCGCCGCAAAAGACGAGACCATATATATGGAAAAGAAAGGATTCTATTTCGTGTGGCTATTTCTAGCCGGGTGCAGCCCTTGTAAGGAAGACCCTCCGATGAGGGTGGGCGGCATCTGCCATTTGTAGGTAACTGCGTGTTATTGTGGTGTAGGATAGTGTTATGTGTGGTGTGTGAGTTGCAGGGATGTTGGGGACAGCACATACACCCAGCCCCCGAGCCACTGGAATTAACCATTGAAGGTTAAAATCCCCGACCCGGCCGGGAAATGAACCCGGGACCCTCTGAACCGAAGGCCAGTACGCTGACCATTTAGCCAACGAGTTGGACATTCTACCTGATCAATACAATTTATTATACTTGTAGTTCTTACAGTACCGGTTTCGGCCTATTTGGCCATCATCAGCTGCCTAATGTTGATGTTTTGCATAAATTACATTACAATATCTGAAGGAGGTTCCCATCTTTGACTGGCATATCCGGATATGTCTAATGGGGTATCTAAGTTATGATTATCGTTTAAATTGCGGTACGTAAGTATGAATGACCTTGAGGTTTAAGTTGTGATTGTAAAAAAAACTTAACCTAAACTTAAGAGCTAATCAGTTGTACAAACACATAAAACACATTAAAATGTACTAAAAACATATGTAAAGCACTGATTAATGTTTATGTCTAGCACATCCGGATATGCCAATCAAAGATGGGAACCTCCTTCAGATATTGTAATGTAATTTATGCCAAACATCAACAATAGCCAGCTGATGATGGCCAAATATGTCAAAACCGGTACTCTAAGAACTACAAGTATAATACATTGTACTGATCAGGTGGAATCCTTTCTTTTCCATATGTGTGTAATCTATTAATACAGACATGAAGCTCATAAATAATGAAAAGACGAGACCAACCGATTCAACAGGTCATCCTCCTCCACGACAATGCGCAGCCCCATATTGCAGCTCTAACTGTCTCCAAGCTAGAGGAAATGCACTGGACTACACTTGATCATCCTCCTTACAGCCCGGACTTATCGCCCTGTATTTCCATTTGTTCGCGCCGCTTAAAGAAGCTCTAGGAGGGCAACGATTTGAAGATGACGTGAGTGTGGAAGACTTTGTGTGCAACTGGCTGGTGACACAACCCTGTTATTTTTATGATGAGGGCATCAAAAAGCTGCCCATATGCTGGGACAAACGCATTTTCGAAGCAGGAAACTATGTGGAGAAATAAACTGTAATTGCCTTGTGATTTTCAATAAATGAATTTAAATAAAAAATAAAGTCCTGTTTAGATTTGATCCCCCCTCGTAAACAAGGTTAAGAATTTTAGAGATAGAGCATCAGAAAATGCCCTCCAAACTGTTTGTGATTCTAGAGTCATACAATTTAAATTGGAAACGATGTTGTAACTGATATATAGGTTGATGCTGTATAGCGAATTGCTTGTTGCTTTTGCACTTAAACAATTTGAATCTGTGCAACATTATTTGGTGTCACAGCTAGTCTTTTATACTATAAAGTATGCAACAAAGATCATGCTTCATTTCCCCTTATCCAGCAACTATGATGCAACAAATATACCTGGGGTAAATAGTGCCAGTTATTCCATTTTCCTGCAGTAAACATCTTTCATTGGGGGAAGAAATATGATAGTTCCAGCAAGTGTATGCATAAGCTGAGAGGAGTAAACTAGAAGAACAAATATAATCACCTTAATATGAACATTAGTACGGTTTCTACAGTGACCACCAAAAAAAGGTTTGAGCAAATTCAAGCGAGGGGTGCACAGCGAGCTGACAGGAAGAACAGGCTGCATTACCCCAGAACCCTAATGGTTCTTCCCACTGGAGACAACCACTGTTCTCTTCAACTAGAAAGAATTAGGAAACAAATGAAAACTGAGGCAATGGTTTTTTCTTACGTTAATGTCATAGCAGCTGCTGAAAGTGATTTTTATTTTTGTTTATGCAGACCTGGCATCTTCAAAGGAAATACCATGACATGCATTGTAATTAGTCTATTATTACACTTAACACTTTCCTAATTTTCTTTTCCAGGCCTTCATTTATATGCAGATCGTTCCAATAGACTTTCTGTTTCAAATTTTCCGACAAATAAAGTCTCACATACTGCTCATATACCTTCCAGTTTTTTAATCAGTTAACACCCTCCTTTCAAAATGACACTGTTTAAGCCAGATCCAGTTACATGCCAATTCTCAAGTAAAGCAGATGCTATAGAACTCTCCAGACATAATTTGCAATACTTCTGCACACACCTATCATACAATTGAGTTTCTTTTTTAACAAGGGAAGTAACAGGTAAGACACGTCGAAACTTATCCTGAATTTTTTGTTGTTGATACAATCGTTGTATTGTGATAGTGTACAGAGAAAAAGCCTCCAGATTTAACTGCAAGGTTCCAAAATTGTATCTGGAATTTTGCTATGCATGCAAGATAGGTGGCGCAGCTGAATATCACTGAGCCAGCTCGAAATTGTGGTGTGGTGGGGCGTATATGCATGCAGTCTCTCGACCCGCTCTGAAGCTGTATTGTTTCGCTCACTTGTCAGTCATTCAGAAAAGTATAGCAGAATAATAATAATACACTCATGTTCATAAATAACAGAACATGTTCATGAGTATGCTTGCAGAAATGATTAGCATTTCAGTCACCTAGATTCAACATGTGTCCTGGGTCCTCCATGGGCACTGATACCTTGTTCCATGCATGATGGCATCGACGCGTATAAAGCGCGAATGGCCTCCTGGGGTATAGACATCCATACTGTATTCACCTGGGTCCACAGTTCATCTTTGGTGGATGGCATTAGGTCACAGCGCTGCAGCCGTCGTTTCACCATATCCCACACATTTTCGATTGGCAACAAGTCCAGTGATCGTGTGGGCCAGGGCAACAGTCTGACATCATGTGACACGAAGAAGGCATATATTTGTGCAGCAATATGTGGTTCCGCATTATCCTGCTGAAATATGGTGCCTGGGGTGTCGTGCAGAAAGGGTTTGGCTATGGGTCGCAGAATATCATTCACGTAGGTCAAACTGGTCACAGTGTCCTGGACATGCACCAACGGTGATTTGTGGTTGTACCCAATAGCACCCCACACCATAAGGCCTTGAGTTGGCAATGTATGTTTTGTGCAAATGCAGTCAATGTGATGCCTCTCATGTCTGCGGCGAACCAAAATGCGGCCATCATTTTCAAACAAACAGAACCTGGATTCGTCCGAAAACACCATCGGCTGCCATTCCTGTCCTCAGTGATGTTAATCCATACACCATTGCAGTTTAGCATGTTTATGCACATTAGTCAAAGGTAGGTGGAGAAGTGGACGAAATGCCAGTAACCCAGAAAGTAATAAATGGCAACGGACTGGATGGGGTGTCCGGGTGGCACGACCAGACCCATCTCGTAGTGTTTTACGGCCTTCTGTAAACCATTCTGCTAAAACACATGTTGCACTGTCAACACACTTCGTCCCACAGGAGCAGCAATTTCCTGGATGGATGCATCACGTTCTCTCATGCCAATAATGCGCCTTCTTTGAAACTCGATCATTTGATGGTACGGTTCTCACATACGTCCGGGGGCGGGGGGGGGCATCCTGCATGTCTGCTCAAGTCACACTGATCCATTACCTTGGTTTATAGCGACGAGAGCCGCCGGCACATTTTACCAGTCAGTAGTGGTGCGCCGTGATATCGATGTGGACCTTGAACCTGAGCTCCAACATGGTTCAAATGCTAATCATTTCTTCACAACATACTAATGCACATATGGTTCAAATGCTAATCATTTTTCAGAACATACTAATGCACATGTCCTGTGAATATGAACTTCCTATCCCTAGTCTTTCAAGGTGTTCTGGTTTTTTATGAATATGAGTGTAATAATAATAATGAGGTTATATTTTTACCGGGCGAGTTGGTTGTGCGGTTAGGGGCGCGTGGGTGTGAGCTTGCATCTGGGAGATAATGGGTTTGAATCCCATCGGCAGCCCTGAATATAGTTTTCTGTGGTTTCCCCATTTTCACACCAGGCAAAAAATACCTTAATTAAGGCCGCAGCCGCTTCCTTCCCACTCCCAGGCCTTTCCTATCCCATAGTCGCCATAAGACCTATCTGTGTCAGTGCGACGTAAAGCGACTAGTAAGAAAAAAAATTGTTATTGTTTTTATGTCCCACTAACTATTTTTGATGGTTTTCGGACATGCCAAGGTGCCAGAATTTTGTCCAGCAGGAGTTCATTTTTTTTTGCTAGTTGCTTTACGTCGCACCGACACAGATAGGTCTTATGGCGACGATGGGACAGGAAAGGGCTAGGAGTGGGAAGGAAGCGGCCGTGGCCTTAATTAAGGTACAGCCCCAGCATTTGCCTGGTGTGAAAATGGGAAACCACGGAAAACAATTTTCAGGGCTGCCGACAGTGGGGTTCGAACCTACTATCTCCCGAATACTGGATACTGGCCGCACTTAAGCGACTGCAGCTATCGAGCTCGGTGGAGTTCATTTACATGCCAATAAATCTACCGATACGAGGCTGACGTATCTGAGCACCTTCAAATACCACCGGACTTAGCCAGGATCAAACCTGCTAAGTTAGGGTCAAAAGGCCTGTGGCTCAACCGTCTGAGCCACTCAGCCTGGCAAGTATAACAGAAATGACTAGTATAAATAGCATGATGATAACAAGTTTTTTTTGTACACCAAGCACAACGAATTAGAACTTAACTGTCGTACTGTTCTTTACACGTTTCTTTCTTCTTCTCCAAACGATATTTGGCAGGCATTACAAAATCAGGAAGTCTCTCTCTTGTGTAATTCATTACAAACAACGAATATTTTATTATATCCACAAATCGTGTAGATGAAAACTGATAATGTACGAAGGATTGCAGTTTAAGGAGTGTGTCTCTAAGGTGAAGGAACTGGGTGAGTTGACCGTGCGGTTAGGGTTGCACAGCTATGAGCTTGCATTCGGGAGATAGTGGGTTCTAACCCCACTGTTGGCAGCCTTAAGATGGTCTTCCGTGGTTCCTCTTTTTCACACCAGGCAAATGCTGGGGCTGTTCCTCAATGAAGACCACAGCTGCTTCCTCAGCACTCCTAGGCCTTTCTTATTCCATCATAGCCATAAGACCTACCTGTATTGGTGTGATGTAAAGAAAAGAAAAAGAAGTTAGATTTTCTGTTAACTGGCAGTAAAATGCTTTCCACAGCTGGAAGAAGAACTTGTCTAGCAGGTGAAATATGCCCACGGTACCTGGAGGAATCTGAAGCAATTCTATTGTTTCGCATGCCGGGCTGAATAAGCTCAGATGGTTGATGCGCTGAACTCCTAACCCCAACTTGGCAGGTTCGATCCTGGCTCAGTCCGGTGGTATTTGAAGGTGCTCTCTCGCCTACAAGAGAGTAATTTTTGATTGCATTTCATGCTCAAACCTGCTTTGATCAGTGTTGTAAACAGAGGACGGGGTGTAATGGAGAAATCGCTCTCGAGCCCTCTCCAGAAATTCTTCTGCAGCCTTGTTCTTGTTTCTCGTCCTGAATACGTGAACGGGATACAAACTTTGTAATTTTTCTACTCCCATTTCTGTGTTGTTTCTTCAAACGGCTGATCCAGGCATGAGAGGCGGAGAAATTACTTTTCTCTATACATAGTTCACGTACAATTTCCAAAGCCCACAGTCGTAAATCTTCATCACTTACATTTCACCTTCTCTCTCTTGCCTCCTGGAAACATGAATAGGGTTTTTCGTACATAACTTTTATAATGTTCAATCGAACTTCTGGACATACCCGTATTTACTCGGGAAGTTTGCAAATGGTAATTTCTGTGTTTTTTCAACAGCTTCTTCCACAAATAAAGATATCGTTCCAAATTCACTAAACTAAAATATCTGCTGATGTGTGAAAAATGATAATCGCCTTTTCCACTTTCATTAAGACCGAATTTTACAGCCCTCCTCTTGTACTCCATACTGATGTTTTCTCGCACACTCTGGACGATTTACATCGCGACTGGCTCATAGCATCACCACATTCTGGGAGTCATGTTCTAGTTTCGAACTTGGACCTGGAACTTCGCTTGCGGTCGGCAAAAGGTTTTAACAAATGGAATAATTCGAGTCAGTGCTTTCACTGTCTCCACTATGTACATCAAGAGAAACCTCTTCGATATGTTGCACTTGTCTACAATTGTTTTCCATCAAATCAATCAGATATTGCCTCATTTCCTTTCCTTTCGACCTAATTTCTTCGGAAAATGAACTATTTTTTGTGGAAATAAACTCATTACAAACTCCGCTACATTAATGGGATTTAAAACATCATCCTCTGAGGACCTCATTTTCACTGTCTTGCTTTCTTTAAAACAACCATGTATGCAGTAAAATACCCCAGAGCTGACTAGCGCATGCAGCCCTGCTTATCACTGGCCTTGCGTACCTGGAACATTGGGGGCTGTCTACTCCAACCACCATGTACATGTATGTTACTCGTGCTACTTCCTAGTGATCTATATGAGAGATTCACCACATGATTTTGGAGACTTGTAGTTAAGTATGGAGGCTGATGTTCACATGTTGTCTTCTTATAGTACAACGATTGTGAAAAAAATATTCAGGCTAGGTTTTGACCTGTCTTACCTGTTACTTCCCTGTAAGATACATTTAAACAATAAACACTTTGCTCAATGGAGTACTTAACCAAGATAGGTAATTGTTACTGTGCACATCATAATCACAATCACCAAGCGTGTCACGTAAATCACATGTCTCACTAGCCTACGTAAAGAGCTCTACAAACGACCGAGATTTACAGGACAGAAGATGTGACAAAGAAGCTGTTGTCTCCCGCCAAGTAGCTCCTTGCTCATCCCTCCACCTCCTTTCCAACAGCTCACTATATGCACCTTGCCTGAGTTTGCTGTAAACTCTTAGTTGATGGTCACTGCAGCTATTGTATGTCGATTAACCCTCTTTTTTTTCCTGATACTTTTACTGTACTTAAATTAACATGTTTTAAACATTCAACATTATTTATTAGAAAAACTACATTTACATATCTCACCTTTCTTGTCTGAATAATGGCCATTGTAACACCAAATATAGACATGGCCAAGATAGCCATGGCATAGTACATATAATCATCAGCAAACCACAGGCAGAACGAGAAAAACTGGAACACGTAAAAAGGGTTCAGCACCTCCAGGAAGAGTAAGGCCAATATTCCTCGAACTGGGACAATAATTTCATTGGCACCATAAACTACCCTGCGAAGGAATTGTTCATGTGCACTTAAACCCTTTTGCTGGTGCAATGCCATAGTGCTCACTTGCTTGTCCAAACCATGAAGTTTATGGAATTCACTGCTAACAGGATCCCATACATAACGTAGTTTCTTGCAGTGGAACATGCGCACCACATCCAATTCTGTCAACAAAGGAATAGATAAGTTACAGACAATGTGTCCACTACACAATATTATCCAAGAAATAAGGAACAATGGCAGCTGAACAAGACAGATGAAACACACGGTGGTAGGACCCAATCAATACAAAGAATTAATATGTAGGACTTCAATATTTAATGAAACTTAAAAGTAATTCAAAAGGTTCTAAATGCAAAAACGTTTAAAAATTAACTTCACATAAAGCGACAATACAGCAATCATGATACAGATGTTGATTCCCATTGGGAATCTGTAATATTTGTTCCGAATGAGTAAGTTTATAATATAAATAAAAATAAATAAATAAATAAATAAATAAATAAATAAATAAATAAATAAATAAATAAATAAATAAATAAATAAATAAATAAATAAATAAATAAATAAATAAATAAATAAATAAATAAATAAATAAATATAAATTTATATTGGTATTATAAATTTACTCATTCGGAACAAATATTACAGATTCCCAATGGGAATCAACATCTGTATCATCTGATGGCCAAGCAGGCATCAATTTTTTGTAGTGAGACAGTGTCTCATAGTGCATTGGCACTGCCAGTGGCTACAATTAGCCTACGCAGTGGCCTCCACGGTATGCACTAGCCATGCATCTTGGTAGGTGTGCTAGGTACCAACTGATGAGCCCAGCCTAGCACACGAGGGCAAAACGCTGGCAACCAGGAATGAGTTAGCTGGAAAATTTATAATGTCCAATAACGGACCATTTATATTGGTATAATACAGCAATCATACGTGTCTGGGGACACAAAATGAACAACCTTTATAAATTTGTTAAAGCACGAAAGCGGATAAAGGTAACACAACAGTCATAATGAAGAAAGACGAATACATAGAAAAAACAATAGAATTCATCAACAACAACGGTATTCAAGAATTACAAGCGACCCTACAAATAAATTTCAAAACCAAATAAAGCAAGCTATCAAGGAAACAGACTTAATTTTCACAAAACAAGAAAAAGTAAGCCTCATAATCAAAAATCCTAAACTCCCCACACTAAGAGCCCTGCCCAAAATACACAAAGAGCTTTGTCCCATTAGACCAATAGTAAATTTTAAAGGTGCGCCAAGTTACAATGTAAGCAAACAACTGAACATCATTCTAAAAGAGAAAATTTCACTTAAAGGAGACAGATCAATTAAAAACAGCCTAGAACTAATTAAAGAATTAAATAAACTTAAAATAACAGAGAGCACACGTATGATATCCTTTGACATCACTAACATGTACACCAACATACCATTAGATGAATCCATTAAAATTATCGAAAACCTTCTTAAGGAAAACACCTCTCTACAAGAAACCAAAGAAATTATTAACCTTCTTAGAACAACACTACACCAAAATTGCTTTGCATTTAACGACAAAATCTATTGCCAAACAGAAGGGCTAGCCATGGGCTCACCGTTATCAGGTATAATAGCAAACATTTTTCTCAATAACTTCGAAAACATGTTCTTAATGGGCCAGCTTTCAAAAGGAATCTTACATTGGAGCAGATTTGTGGATGACGTCATATGCATATATGATAATGACGTCACTAATGCAGACCAGTTATTAAACACTCTAAATTCTTTACACAAATCCATCAGCTTCACAATGGAACCAGAAAATAACAAGAAAATAAACTATTTAGACATCACAATCAACAGGAATAATGACAACCTATCTTACTAGGTATACAGAAAGCCCACTCAGACGTCACACACTATTGACAACAACTCGAACCACCCATACACACACAAAATAGCAGGACTGAATACAATGATACATAGAGCTATTTCCATACCAATGAGCACAACAGATTTCAATGAAGAAATGCAAATTATTAAACAAATCGCGAAATAAAACAACCATCCTCCAGGCACAGTGGATAAACTTTTAAATAAACATAAGAAAAGTCCTCGGGAAAGCACCACACACGACAAAGAAAACTACGTGGTTCTCAACTATGTTAACAATAACACATACAAAGTAGCTAACATTTTCAAGAAACAAGGTTTAAAAGTAGCTTTTCGAACGAATAACACACTACAGAGACACTTCAGCAGGTGCAACTTAAACAAAAAGGACCCTTTCTCAAAGTCAGGAGTGTATGAACTCAAGTGCCAAGAACCTAACTGCAACGCCACATACATAGGTCAAACAAAACGTAATTTCCATACAAGATACAAAGAACACAAAAACGCGATCAGATATAATCGGCATTCAGCCTTCGGGGAGCACATCTACGACTGTTCACACCATTTCACAGACATCAACACTGATCTAAAAATTTTACACTTCGGAAATAAAAGTAAATCTTTGAATATAAAAGAAGCAATAGAAATTTACGTCGCAAAAAATACTAATGCCAATAACCTGAATGAGCATACACATTTAAATAATTCCCCCCTATTCGCTCTACTCACATAATATCTGACAACAACTACTCATTAAATAGCTTCTATCGTAATAATAATAATAATAATAATAATAATAATAATAATAATAATAATAATACACATTTAAATAATTCCCCCCTATTTGCTCTACTCACATAATATCTGACAACACCTACTCCTTAAATTGCTTCTATCGTAAATAATAATAATAATAATAATAATAATAATAATAATAATAATAATAATAACGTCCCTTACTTTATTCAACTAAAAATTATTAATTTGCATTCATCCATATTACATAAAGGTACATTCGCATGGAAAAGGTCAATAACTTCTCTCCCCTCTCCAATGTTGACGGAAGGTGAATTGCTTTTTTCATAATAATAATAATAATAATAATAATAATAATAATAATAATAATAATAATAATAATACCGTTCCGTACTTCATTCACCTATTATAAATAATAAAAAAATTATAATTACATTCATCCATATTACATACAGGTACAATCAACATGAAATAGGTCAATAACATCTCTTCCCCCCCCTCCAATGTTGATGGAAAGTTCCACAGCGCTCCAGCCGCTCCGCCCTACATCTCTCCCCCCCCCCCCCTCTCCACTCTATAGTCTACCCGATTTTATCATCCAATAGGAGAGATCCACATCGATCTACTAGGCCCCTCCCTGTCCTGCCCTCCCCTCTCCACGCACAGCGTGGCTCACCAAAAACTTTCCATGACCACAGTCCTGAAATAGTGTTTGGTGACAACAGACTTAACATCGGCAGTCTAGATAAATACGTAAGTTTTTCACTATATTATAATTGTATATAATTTATTTTTTGTCATTACTGTTTCATGTTATCACTTATCTCTCTATCATTGACAAGTTTACGCTACGTAAACAATACTGTACATATATAAGCTTATTTTAAGTGATTTGATAGAATCTGAGGATGTTCTTGTAGAACGAAACATGTCATTCTTTGTATGTTAGTGTGTGTTTTACAGATATGCTTTTAGTGTTTTAATTTACATTGTATTTGCTATGTGTTTGACAGACTGAAAAGCCTTTGCTACATTCAACCTTTATAAATACATCATTTTCACAGTATACTTTACAGACTTCATACTAACGATCCTACAGATCAAGGAACGTCAATCTGAATGAAAAGTTTCTTGTCTTGGTTTATAATATTCATCTATACATGATTAATTAATTTATTTCACAACCTTTTATATGGAAGCCTTCACCAGCAATCGATTAGATAATAAACTACTAATTCTACACCTTGACATGTAAACAGCTGTGTGCAGACAAGATATTTTAGGAGTGTGATAGCTCCTCTGTGGAGTAAATGTCACTGAAACCAATATGTGGCAAGTGATGCAAGTGATTCTATATCTGGCCTATTTCAAGTAAATTCTGGATCGTTTAAAATTGTATTAAATTATATAGTCTGAATTTGTGGGGCACCCTGTACCACACATGCCAATTTTTCTGGGACTTGCTCAAGACAAGCTTCAATAAATGTCCAAAGACAAGATAACCTGCATTAAATTAAAAATTTAAATTTGACTGGCTTAAATAAAATTGAAATGTAACTCCTGTGCAGTCATTGGTCATTAATTTTGCGATGCTATTTCCTGTTGCACCACCCAGCGTGGGCTACCTTTGGGAAGTGCGTTACAGGGTAGCTTCATTCCGTTTTCAAGATCATGTAGAGTGGATCTGTTGTCCGGGAACCCTGTGCTCCATAGGGAGTTCTGGCTTCTCTCAGGGTAAGCAAATCTTATGTTTTGCTATTTGCTTTACGTCACACCAACACAGATAGGTCTTAAAGCGACGATAGGATAGGAAAGGGCCAGGACTGAGAAGGAAGCGGCTGTGGCCTTAATTAAGGCCCCCAGCATTTGCCTGGTGAGAAAACGGGAAGCCATAGAAAACCATATTCAGGGCTGCCGACAGTGGGGTTCGAACCCACTATCTCCCAGATTCAAGCTCACAGCTGCGCACCCCTAACCACACGACCAACTCGCCGATAAGCAAATCTTAAATTTTGTAATGTAACTTAACTTCTTAATTTGTACAGGAGTTTACCCGTTGATTTGACATGAATCTAAACAAATTCATGATGATGTAAAGGTGCTTTACATCCATCCTCACGTTTCCACGAGGCAAGTTTTTGTAACAGTTTCTGTACCTTGAAATTAAATAGCTCACTAACCTTATTCAAGTTTTAAAACTTCATTATATATCCGTATTGAACTGATTTTTTTTTTTTTTTTTTGCACTCCCGAATACTGGACACTGACCACACTTAAGCGACTGCAGCTATCAAGCTCGGTTGTACTGAACTGAGAATAAAATAGGAACAAAATATTGGGTCCACCTAGTCAATACAAAACAATGCTATAATATTAATTACAACATTTAATTATTAAATGGAACCAGTTTCATCGCTTATTCTGCGTCATCTTCAGCCAAAAAAACTTTGAAAACAGACATCGACATATTTAAAATAAACATACAAAACAACGCACAGTACACATTAATACATTTATATATTAATAAATGTTTATATAATATATACCTAAGATATAGGTATATAATAACCTATATTCATTATCTATTTAATTTTTGGTAATAAATTAAAGTATTTATTTTAAATATGCATTTATATTAATATACCTGAGAAATATACATACAAAAAAAATATATTACAGTGATTATTATTCTAATTAAATATTTATTACGTGCCACCTTGGTGCGGCGATTACAGCACTTATAAGCTTGTAATGTAAAATAATTAGTATTAAGTGAATGTGTCCCAAGTGTTATTTTGTGGATAAGTGAATATTTTCATTGTATAGGGGCGAAAAATGCGATAAAAATTCAACGCCAATTCAAAACAGGTTCATTATATTGTATATCAATATTTATGTGATGTTATGTTATAATTAATGATATAATTATTTGATCCACTGTTTAATAATGAATTTAAAAAGTTTTATTCTTGCTTAATTGTTTACTTTTTATATGTTTTTACATGTGAACTTTTGTGATTATAGATTTATGGACTTAAATAATAAATATATATTTGCAGTATTTAATATTATTTATCAAGGTGACTTGGAATTAGTAATATAATATGTAGCTGGCTAAAGTCGTGCCAGCCGCCGCGGTTATACGTAGGGTTAAAGTGAACATTATTAGTGTACGAGTTAGTAAATTTTTAATAAGCTTAAATGTAAATTTTTAAGGTAGAATTTTGAATTTATTTAAGGTTTAATATTAGTATACGAAACTTTGAAAATTGGATTATAAACTAGGATTAGATACCCTATTATTCCAATTGTAAATATTGTTACTTGAGTAGTAATATTTATGTTCTTGAAACTCAAAGAATTTGGCGGTGTTTTAGTCTTTTCAGAGGAATCTGTCCTGTAATCGATAATACACGTTATAATCGACTTGGTTTTGTAATCAGTTTGTATGCCGCTGTCGTAAGATTATTTTTCAAGAGTGGTAATTTTCTATAACTCATATTAGAGTAAGTGTCAGGTCAAGGTGCAGCTTATGATCAAGTAAGAGATGGATTACAATAAAAAAATTTAAATGGATCTTGCATTGAAAGGAGAGTGCATTTGAAGGTGGATTTGAAAGTAATATTGTTATATTATGATAATGTGATTTTAGCTCTAAAACATGTACACATCGCCCGTCACTCTCATTATAAGGTGAGATAAGTCGTAACATAGTAGATGTACTGGAAAGTGTATCTAGAATGCAAAATAAAGCTTAAAGTAAAGCATTTCATTTACACTGAGAGGATGTTCGTGCGATTCGAATTATTTTGAAGGTATCAATTTAAAATTTGATGAATAGGGAAGTTTTACTTAATTGAAATAACATTAATTGTATGCGTTTTAGTATAGGAATAGAACAAATTTATTTATTTATAGTGGAGTAGTACTGTGAAGGAAAATTGAAAAAAGTTGAAAATAAATTTATAGAAAAGTAAATTGATATTGTACCTTGTGTATCAGGGTTTATTACAATTGGAATAGAGATTTATTTTTCCCGAATTAAAAAGAGCTAATTTGTTATGTTGGTTAATGTAATATTATTATCAAGAATAACAAATTTGTAATGAAATATTAGTCGGTTTTTAAGATATCTGGTTCTTCAAGAAATGAATTTAATTCAGTATTTAATAGTAGTTTTTATATTAATATATTAACTGTTAATTGAATATAATATTTTAAGGGATAAGCTTTAGAATAGAGTTTATAATTGTTATAGGAGTTGTAAAGAATTGTAGGCTTTAAATTAGCCATCAATTGAATAATGTTATAAGTTATTTTATTACAATATAATTTTATAATAATTTTAAGTTGAGTATTGAAGTGAGTTACATAATATGAATGTAACTGTAATAATGATAAAATTAGTATGTAAAAGTGTAAGATATTTAGTGAATGTAAATTTATATGAAGGAACTAGGCAAATTTAATGTTCGCCTGTTTATCAAAAACATGTACTTTTGAGATGTATTTAAGGTCGGGCCTGCCCCTTGATAGTGGAATTAAAGGGCCGCGGTATTTTGACCATGCAAAGGTAGCATAATCATTAGTCTTTTAATTGAAGGCTGGAATGAATGGTTTGACGAAACATTAACTGTCTCCGTGTAATAAATAGAATTTAACTTTTGAGTCAAAAGGCTTAAATGAATATAAAAAACGAGAAGACCCTATAGATCTTTATATGGAATTGTACATATTTTGTTTAGTGGTATTATTAATATGTATTTTACCACATTTTGTTGGGGTGACACAAAGATAAATGTAACTCTTTGTTTTACAAACATTGATTTATGAATATTTGATCCGTTAATAGTGATTATAAGATAAAGTTACCTTAGGGATAACAGCGTAATTTTTTTTGAGAGTTCATATCGACAAGAAAGATTGCGACCTCGATGTTGGATTAAGGAATATGATTAGGTGTAGAAGTTTAATTAATAAGTCTGTTCGACTTTTAAATCCTTACATGATCTGAGTTCAGACCGGCGTAAGCCAGGTCGGTTTCTATCTTTATAATAGATGAATATTTTAGTACGAAAGGACCAAATATTCAAAATAATTTTTAATATAGGTGATAAATGTTAATACTACTTTGGCAGAGAAATGCATTGAATTTAGAATTCAAGAATGTAAGAGTATTACAGGTAGTATTGTTAACAGAGATTTTAATAAGAATGTTAGGGGTCATTATGTTGATTATTTGTGTATTGATTGGGGTGGCTTTTCTTACTTTATTGGAGCGGAAGCTTTTAGGTTACATTCAAATTCGTAAAGGACCTAATAAAGTAGGATTTATTGGATTACCACAGCCCTTTGCTGATGCAATTAAATTATTTTCTAAAGAGGGAACATATCCTGTAGCATCAAATTATTTAATATATTATTTTTCTCCTGTTTTTAGATTATTTTTGGCTTTAATGACTTGAATAATTTATCCTTTTTTAACAACTTTATTTACTTTTAATTTGGGGATTTTATTTTTTTTAGTGTGCAGAAGTTTAGGAGTATATACTGTAATAATTGCGGGGTGGTCATCTAATTCTAATTATGCATTGCTCGGAGGGTTGCGGGCTGTTGCTCAAACAATCTCTTATGAAGTAAGATTAGCATAGATTTTGTTAAGATTTATTTTTTTGGTGGATAATTATTGTTTGATAAGATTTATGAGTCTTCAAGGTTATGTGTGATTTATATTTCTGACCTTCCCCCTTATGTTAGCATGATTTTCATCATGTTTAGCGGAAACTAACCGAACTCCTTTTGATTTTGCGGAGGGGGAGTCGGAGTTGGTTTCGGGATTTAATGTTGAATATAGAAGAGGTGGATTTGCATTAATTTTTTTTTAGCTGAATATACTAGTATTTTGTTTATAAGAATATTGTTTTGCATAATTTTTTGGGGGGAGATGTTTTATCAATTTTTTTTTAAAGTTGACTTTTTTAGCCTTTATATTTATTTGGGTCCGAGGAACTCTTCCTCGATTTCGATATGATAAATTAATATATTTAGCATGGAAGGCTTATTTGCCTTTATCACTTAATTTTTTATTGTTTTTCCTAGGATTACGGGTTTATATATTTTCTATACTTATTTAATGGATTTTATTTAGTAAAGTTAATAGAAGAATTGAACTTCTGTCTTATGTTTTCAAAACATATGCTTTCATAAGCTTAATAACTAGTTTACTAGGTCATCTCAAATATAAAAAATTAAAGGATTTAAGATGTAGTAAAGAAAGTATAGGACGGTAAGGATTTGACCAGTTAGAATATAAGGATCTTCTACTGGTCGAGCACCAATTCATGTTAAAAGGATAACAACAGAAACTATAGATCAAAATAGAATTTGGTTAATCGGGTAAAATTGGATTCCACGGAATTTATTATTTGCAGTAAAAGGGAGAATAAGAAGAATTGCAATGGATATTACTAGTGCAATTACTCCACCTAGCTTATTAGGAATAGACCGTAAAATTGCATATGCAAAAAGGAAACACCATTCGGGTTGAATATGAACAGGTGTGACTAAAGGGTTAGCAGGAGTAAAGTTATCAGGGTCTCCTAATATATAAGGTTCGAGAAGAGTTAATAATAGTAGGATGGCCACTATAACGATAAAACCAAAAATGTCCTTAAAGGTGAAGTAAGGGTGGAATGGAATTTTATCTGAGTTTCTATTTAAACCTAAAGGGTTATTTGATCCTGTTTGATGAAGAAATAAGAGAAGGATTATAACTATTATAGCAACAATGAATGGTAAAACAAAATGGAAGGTGAAGAATCGAGTAAGAGTAGCATTATCAACAGCGAATCCTCCCCAAACTCATTGAACTAAATCAATACCTAAATAAGGAACAGTTGATAAAAGATTTGTAATTACAGTTGCTCCTCAAAAAGATATTTGACCTCAAGGGAGAACATATCCTATAAAAGCTGTTCCTATAACTAAAAATAAAATTACGACACCCGTAAATCAAGTGTGTATATAGTTATATGAACCGTAATATATACCACGGCCTACATGAAGGTAAAGGCAGATGAAGAAGAAAGAAGCACCATTGGCATGTAAGGTGCATAAGAGTCAACCGTAGTTGACATCACGACAAATGTGAGCTACACTAGAGAAAGCTAAATCTACGTTAGCAGTATAGTGTATAGCTAAGAAAAGGCCCGTGGCAATTTGGATTATTAAACAAAGGCCGAGGAGGGATCCAAAGTTTCATCAGGCGGAAATATTGGAGGGGGCAGGCAGGTCCACTAAGGCATTATTAGCAATTTTAAAAAGGGGGTGAGATACTCGTATAGGTTTGGCCATTAAAATTTTTGTCGTAAGGGACCTTGAAAGATGTTTGTGATTTTTACAATTACAATTAAGGTGAGGAATAAGTAGTTTACCAATATTAAGGTAATAAGATGGTTGGGTTTATTATAGAGTTTAATTAAATGGGGAGTGGCTTCTGTATTTAAAGAGTTATATATTAGATCAATTGATGTAAGGTCCATATTTTTGGTAAGTATGTTGGTAAAATATGGATCTCTTATTGATGAAATTATTAGAATTAGAGTTATTAATAATAAAGTAATGATGAAGGTTTTTATAGAAGTATAGAATAGTTCATTAGAAGCTAAACTGGTGATGTAGATAAAAAGAACTAATATACCTCCTAGGAAAATCAAGAATAGGAGGTAGGAAAATCAAAAGGAGGAGGATATTAATCCGACAGTTATGGAGATAATGGATGTTTGTACAATAATAATAAGGGTCATAGCAAGGGGGTGATTAGCTAGTAGAAAAATTATACTATTAAGAAGATTGAAGACAAGAATTCTTAAATTTAAGATTCAGAGGGTAGTTTAAGTATAAAATATTAATTTTGGGGATTAGTGAAAAGAATTTTTCTTTCCTCTGAGTTTTAGAAGAAAATCTTAATATTGGTTTACAAGACCAGTGTTTTTATTAAACTACTAAAACAATGGTAATAAATATAAGTTGAGGAGTCTTGATTTTAGTGTTTTTAATAGGGGTGTGAACTTCTTGTTCTAAACGTAAGCATTTGTTGTCTATATTGTTGAGCTTGGAATTTATTGTGTTGAGTTTATTTGGCTTGTTATATTTATATCTAAATTTTTTTAATTATGAATTGTATTTTAGTATAGTTTTTTTTAACATTTTCTGTTTGTGAAGGGGCTTTAGGATTATCTGTGTTGGTTTCTATAATTCGGACTCATGGTAACGATTTTTTTCAAACATTTAGAGTTTTACAATGTTAAAGTTTATATTTATGATTGTATTTTTAATCCCTCTATGTTTCTTAGTTGATTATTGATGGGTGGTTCAGTCTTTGATATATTTTATAACTTTTGTATTTTTTATGGGTTGCATCTTATCAGGTGATTTTGGTAATTTAAGTTATTGTTTTGGAGGAGATATTTTATCTTATGGGATTATTTTATTAAGATTTTGAATTTGTGCATTAATGATTACGGCGAGAGAGACGGTTTATCGAGTTAAGTTTTATAATCAATTATTTCAAATTTATGTTTTGTTTTTATTATTGATGTTATACTGTACTTTTAGAAGAATGAGTATATTTTCTTTTTATTTGTTTTTTGAAAGTAGATTGATTCCTACTTTGTTTTTGATCTTAGGTTGAGGGTATCAACCTGAGCGGCTACAAGCCGGAGTATACTTGTTGTTTTATACTTTGTTGGCTTCTTTACCCTTATTAGTCGGGTTGTTTAACGTGTATAGAATTTATGGTAATTTGGATTTAAGCTTGTTGAGAAATGTAAATTTGTTTAATGTTATGTTTTATCTGGTTTTAATCTTGGCCTTTTTAGTAAAAATTCCAATATTTCTCGTTCATTTATGATTACCAAAAGCACATGTGGAAGCTCCAGTGTCTGGATCTATAATTTTGGCAGGTGTATTGTTAAAGTTGGGGGGATATGGGTTGTTACGATTTTATTCAATAATGGTTTCTTTGGGATTAAAGTATAATTATGTTTGGGTTGCTATTAGTTTGGTTGGCGGAGTGTTAGTCAGTTTGGTATGTTTATATCAAACGGATTTAAAGGCATTAATTGCTTATTCTTCGGTTTCAGGGGGCCTGATAACATTAAGTGTTTGAGGGTTTAGAGGAAGTTATACACTTATAATCGCTCATGGATTATGTTCTTCTGGTCTATTTGCATTAGCTAATATTACGTATGAGTGTCTTGGAAGACGAAGAATGTTGGTAAGTAAGGGTTTAATGAATTTTATGCCTTCAATGGCTATGTGGTGATTTCTCCTTAGTTCTTCTAATATAGCTGCGCCTCCTTCTTTAAATTTAATAGGTGAAATTAGTCTATTTAATAGATTGGTTGCTTGATCATGAGTATCTATAGTTATATTAATGTTGTCATTTTTTAGAGCGGTATACACTTTATATTTATATGCTAATAGCCAACATGATATAACATATTCTGGAATTTATTCTTGCTCAAGAGGATATAGTCGTGAATTTATTTTACTTCTGCTTCATTGATTACCATTAAGTATTTTAGTATTGAAGGGAGATTTATGTATATTGTGATTGTGTGTAAATAGTTTAAAGTAAAATGTTGGTTTGTGATACCAGTGATGTAGATAGCTACTTTAAACCATTTTATGGTCATTGTCTATTTGTTTTTTAAGTTTTTTATTTTTGTTTATTGTAGCAATAATTTTGATAATTATAGGATTCTATTTTATTATGTATGATTTAGTAATTTTTATTGAGTGAGAAGTATTAAATTTGAATAGAAGTTCAATTGTTATAACCTTTTTGTTTGATTGAATATCATTATTATTTATAGGGTTTGTATTATTTATTTCAGCTTTAGTAATTTTTACAGAGATGAATATATACATGGTGATTTGACTATTAATCGATTTATTATTTTGGTATTAATATTTGTATTATCAATAACATTCTTGATTATTAGACCAAATTTAATTAGAATTTTGTTGGGATGAGATGGACTGGGGCTTGTTTCTTATTGTTTAGTTATTTATTACCAAAATGTTAAATCTTATAATGCGGGTTTAACAGCTTTATCTAATCGAATTGGGGATGTAGCATTATTAATACCTATTGCGTGAATAATGGCATATGGGAGTTGAAATTATGTATATTACTTGGATTTTGGTAAGGATTCTTTTATTATAATATTAATTAGTACTATAGTGGTATTGGCTGCTATAACTAAGAGAGCTCAGATTCCATTTTCTTCTTGATTACCAGCAGCTATAGCTGCCCCGACACCCGTATCAGCCTTAGTACATTCATCAACATTGGTTACAGCCGGGGTTTATTTATTGATTCGGTTTAATGGAGCATTTGTGGATACCTGATTATCTAAGTTTTTATTACTTATAGCTGGCCTTACTATATTTATGGCAGGCTTAGGGGCTAATTTTGAATTTGACTTGATCATTGCTTTATCAACTTTAAGACAATTAGGTTTGATAATGAGAATTTTAGCTATAGGATTTCCTAAATTAGCATTTTTTCATCTTTTAACACATGCGTTATTTAAGGCCCTTTTATTTATATGTGCTGTTTCATTAATTCATAATATGAAGGATTCTCAAGATATTCGGTTTATAGGAAATATTTGTAGTCAAATGCCACTAACGGCTGTATGTTTTAATATTTCTAATCTTGCACTTTGTGGTATGCCTTTTTTAGCGGGGTTTTATTCCAAGGATTTAATTTTAGAAATTGTAAGATTATCTTATATAAATATATTTAGTTTTTTTATATATTTTTTCTCTGCAGGGTTGACTGTGTGTTATTATTTACGGTTGGTATATTATTCAATAACAGGTGAATTTAATTCTACATCATTTCACCCTTTAAATGATGAGGGGAGAGTTATGTTAAAGAGAATGTTAGTGTTGGTTATGATAGCGATTTTAGGAGGATGTATATTGAGTTGAGTTATATTTCCATCACCTTCTATGATCTGTTTACCAATCACATTGAAACTATTAGCGTTGATTGTAAGAGTATTAGGGGGTTGATTTGGATATGAAGTATCTAAATATTCTTTGTCTTATAATTTACTATCATTAAAGACATTTATGATATCTAATTTTTTAGGATCAATATGGTTTATACCTTTTATTAGAACTTACGGGGTAAGTTATCTACCTTTATTTTTAGGGAAGCAAGTTTTTAAAACTATGGATCAAGGTTGGAGTGAGGATTGGGGTGGTCAGATAATCTATAATCAATCTGTCCAATACTCTCAGATAATTCAAAATTGACAGAATAATAGAATTAAAATTTATTTAATTAGTTTTTTCTTATGGATGATTATGTTGATTATGTTAATTTTATACTTAAATAGCTTATGTAGAGCATGACACTGAAGATGTTGGGGAAGTTGATTAACTTTTAAGTATTTATAAATATACTGTTATATTATTTATACAATGAAAATGTATTGTTTTATTTTAAACTATATAAACGGAGAAATGTTAATGGAATTAAACCATTAAAATGAAAAGTTAGCAGCTTTAATTTGATCAACACATTTCTTTAATTGGAAATAAATTTCAATAATATTATTAACAGTAATATACCTCTACTTTGGTTTCAATTAAGATAAATAAGGATGTAATCATCTAAGATCAGGTCGAAACTGATTGCAATTTATCGCTTCTTATTTAAGGTAGATTGAGAGATCAATACTTTTTGAGTGCAAATCAAATGTTATAGTTAACTACAACCCTAATGTGCTCATTCTAGGGCCTCCTGATTTCATTCGTGATATAATCCTAATAATAGGATTAATAAAAATATTGTACTAATAACTGATCACGATAGAATATTTGATCAACTTATAATAATAATCACAGGAAGAAGTAAAGCAATTTCTACATCAAAAATGAGGAAAATTACAGCAATTAGGAAGAATCGTAAGGAGAAGGGAAGTCGGGCTGAACTCTTAGGGTCAAATCCACATTCAAACGGGGAAGCCTTTTCTCAGTCATTAATGGTTTTTTTGGAGAGGATTGAGGCCAACGTTATGACGATTGAAGTAAGAATGATTGTGAATGATGAGACGATAAATATAATTCAGATTATTTATTTTGAATTAATCAATCTTTTTAATTGGAAGTCAAATGTACTTATATACTAAATAAATAATAAATTATCTTCCCCATCAATAGATAGAAATATATAAGAATAACCATACTACATCAACAAAGTGTCAATATCATGCAGCGGCCTCAAATCCAAAGTGATGATTAATTGAGAAATGACATATTAAATGTCGTAATAAGCAGATTAATAGGAATGTAGTTCCAATAATGACATGGAGTCCATGGAACCCTGTTGCTACAAAAAAGGTAGATCCGTATACAGCGTCACTAATGGTAAAAGGGGCTTCAATATATTCATAGGCTTGAAGAATGGTAAAGTAGATACCTAATAAGATTGTGAAAAATAATCTTTGTGTAGCTTGACTATAGTTTCCTTCTATTAAACTATGATGTGCTCAGGTAACAGTTACTCCTGAAGCGAGAAGGATAGTGGTATTAAGAAGGGGAATTTGGAGAGGATTAAAAGGTTGGATCCCTAAAGGAGGCCAAAGTCTCCCTAATTCAATACTAGGTGAAAGACTTCTATGAAAGAAGGCTCAGAAAAAGGAGATGAAGAAAAATACCTCAGAGATAATAAATAAAATTATACCTCATCATAATCCCTTACTTACTGGTAAGGTATTGAACCCGAGTGACTTAGGCCCATAGTCAGTCATGATTTGATTGATAAAATGATATATGGTACATTTATTGAAATACAGAAGTGTAGTTGAAAATATTTCGTTTACGTAATGTCGAAATCGGAGCGAAGGAAGGACGACAGACTGGAGCCTGACGGATTAGCTCACACGACAACATTTGGCTACTTCACAGCAGGGAATCTCATTAGTTGGCGAACAAGGAAATACAAGTCTACAAATAAGTCTTGGTCAGAAAGAGGAAGGGGGAGAGTCATACAAAGGAAACTCACCACATGAGTAATACCTTGGGATATTTTTGGCAGGACGGAAATTCCGGGAGCTCGTGGAAAATTACAGCGGCTGCGTGTACATTCGCTGGCCTAAGTTCGAGCAGGTGGAGAGTTAAATCACGTGACCGCTTGCCGGCCAATCGTAAAAATTTAATGGAAGGCTCAGGGATACCATCTTAAGGAATGATGGATGAGATATTTTCGTAACTACAAAAGTATTCAGTAATAAATTATTGTGAGTACACGGATGGATGTAATGAATTTATTAGATGTCACGCATGGAAAAATAATCAATAATTATTGGCAAATTAAATAAATTGAAGGCTGGATTTCTTGGAAACCAGACAGCTTGAATGTCATTGGCTGAAAGAAGACCACGTTGTAAGGGACGCTTACGAAGGCGCGAAATGTGAGGAGCTAAATCCACCCGTATCTCCTAAATCTGTGATCACCAGGAGTTCATATTTAATCCAGCAGATATGCTAGCGGAGTGGATTAATTTGATGTAAATTTTAACTTCCAATTCGGAGTGCAAGTACCGATATTAAAAATCCACCCCCTCCCTCAGGGGTATGACGTCAACGAATCCGCGGGAAAAAGGCTTCATCCATATATACGGGGCAAGGGATCCTCGCCAAGACACTTGAAGTGAATCTCGGGAGCTGAATTGACGGTCGCGGTACACTTGAATTAAATATCGGGAGCTGAACTGTTGGTCGCCGCTAACTTAGAATTCTACGGACATACAGTCATTTAATGGCGCGAGCATCCGCCAGTGTTTGTAAAATGTGATCGCGCTCAAGCAACATGAACTAGAAATAGTTAACGTAGGACAGTGTTTGTCATTTATGAATATCAGTGATGTAAAGTAATTACACTGCAAGAGAGTAGTATAAATTATATCACCGTAAGTACGTACATAACAGACTGTGTGACGAGCAGTACTTTCAGGGAATAGTAGCCTGTACTTTGCTATATCGAACCGATATCATGAACACGTCAAGAATGCCGTATGAATCGGGCGTATCGCGACGGGCGTAAAAGTTGACACCTCGTCGTACGTGTCCAGGTCCATTGTGCGGTAGTTGGACGAAGATTAAAGAGTGTAAATATTAAATTCTTGGGTCTAGGATAGTAATTTGTTGTATCAAAGTTAAAGTATTCAGTGTTAACGTTGTAAATGGTGAAGGTTTGTGGAAATTAAGATACGAGTGTAAATGGTAATGTGCCAGGAAATCTTTTGTGGAACTACGCCATCAAGAATGGAGGAGTAAAACGCAGAGAGGGGCCGGAGGAGCCTCTCATCTGCAAAGCTGTAATGGAATACCGATAACTAAGATGAGTACTAAACTGTAAATAATATTTGGGAAATGTTATCGTGATGGGAAAAATGGGAATAATTTGATTATACTTGGTTACCTTCTGTAACAAGATGGGTCGCTTAACGACCCCATCCTAAATTTGTAGCACGGACAGTAGTAAATAATAATAATGTAAATAATCGGGTCTTTTATGTATTCAGTTTGTTGGAGATGTAAATTTGTATATAGAGTGTAGTACGTTAAGTCATGCATGCATTCATATTTCTTTGTAGTCAATAATTTTCTTTACGTTTGATTTTGGTTATGGTAGTTAAATAAGACCCGATATGTGCTTTTCTGTTTTGTCATTTTAACGAGCTATGTAATGACATTGAAGGAAAATCCAGCTTCGCCATACCAGTTGTGTTTTGTTGTAATTAATATGGTCATATTTTCAAAGTGAAGTTGTTAAATTTGTGAGAAGCGATTATAATAATAATTTCCAAGTAAATCATATCTGGGATTGATTAGTGCCAGAATAAATCGAGTTTGTAAAAGGGGTTATGCGTTAAACATATTACGAGTGGACTACCGTGTAACAGGCGAAAATTATTATTTTTTTATTAATAATAATAAATAAATAATATAACTACTTTTTTGTGAAGATATTTTTTAAAATATAATTTGGATATAATAATAATTCATGTGATATTGGAATATTTAGTGAGCAGTGCGTAATAATAAATTTATGTGATCAGGTGTTGAGTTTATCGGGAATCATTTAATGACGGGATGTCGTTTTTTTAATTCGGAATGAAAGTGCGTGGTAATTTAATTTGATCAATTAATAATATTGAAATGTAGATCGGTGCTAATAATCCGTACATGTTATGGACGTGTGGTTTAAATTACGGTCCAATATTTTTTTACGTATAAATGTCGTGTCTTAAAGTTGCGATTCATTAGCCGGAACACGTAGGACTAATATTACGAAACCATGATTGTCAAATTTTGGTAAATATAATTTCAAGATGTTACGATTATTTGTGGAGAATGAACTAAGGCGTAGATCAAAATGAGATCGAAAATGTGAGAGAATCTGCAGTCAGATAATAAAAGGTCGTACGATGTCAGAAATGAATAAATAAGTCAGTTGATAATTCTGTGAGAAATAAACGAATCAAGGAATATTGAGATAGGAAGGAAAATAAATTCCGTACGAGAGACACTTAGGATATTGATATGAGTGTAAAATGTACGGGCAGTGTCACAGAGAAATAATGAGTTACGCAGCGGGTAGCATTCGAACCCGTGACAGCATGTACGAAATAAATAGACTGCACAGCTATTCGTTGAGATACAACGGATCTAAGGATAATGAGAGTTCAGATTCCACATAAATGGTCGTATATTGTATTCATTGTAATGACGAGCGAGGACAATCATAATGTCGTGATAATAATAATAATAATAATAATAAATATTGCAGATAAAGGATTGGACCGCCTTAATTAAATGAGCGTTGATAAAGATGTTAAACGGGAATCTAAATGATAATATGCAACCGATGATAATAATAATAATAATAATGTAAGGACGATGTTAAATCATCGCGGTCAGATTAATAATAATAATTGTCATAATAATAACAGTAATGATGCCGTTGGTTGATCAGTGAAATATTTGTAATTGCGACCGATATCTGTATATATTTTGGCGGAAGTGACCGGTCCATTAATAATAATAACCTCTTAAGTGACGTGAATAATAATAATAATAATATCTTGAGTCACCTATTCATTAATAATAATAATAATCACAAGAGGGATATAGAATAATAATAACTGTAATAACCATTTGTGTTTGCATCCCGCAGAATAATGACGATATTAATCAAACGTGACAGTGCCAGGAACCGTTGAATAATAATAATAATAATAATAATAATAATAATAATAATAATAATAATAATAATAATAATAATAATAATAATAATAATAATAATTTCGAGGATGATAATTTCATGAATATTGTGACGACGGTGGAGTTAATTATTTGGTGACAACATCCCTCTATCCGTATGTTTGAATAATGAGAATGATAATATTAGAGTCATTTGGTACCTCGTTTTTGTACGGTTTCCGCATGGGACGATGTTACAGTCATACTTGCGTGTTTGTTTACTTCGCTCGCGATGCGAGGGGGGCCATTGCCACGGTATTTCCCAACTGCTTCTCGTTATCTCATCTGTGTCAGTAGTCTGTTGAGGCTACTTTGCAACATTTCAAATCACATGTAAATAAAATATAAATGCTGATTCAGTGGTATGGCATCAGCTGGATATCGTAAGATAGGAACTGTCCGTGGAATCCAGTTTTCGCATTTCACGAGAAACATTACCCAGTCCGAGCACCGGTCTCGGAAAAATGTATATAGCCGGAGTACGTCATCTTAGTTAAATCGGGAAGCCGACCGTAACATGGGTTATGCTCGGGCTCCCGATAGAAGGAAGCTATATCTTTGAACAACGGTTCGATTCAAATGGAATCGATCCGTAAATTATACCTCCAAAATGTCATTTTATTTCAGAAGCAACCCATCAAGATATTGATACCACTTGCGGTATGGCAAGTGATTTGTGTATGTAACATGTGTGGAAATTTAAATGTCGTTGCCAAATGTATCAAAGTTTCATACGTCAGATGGCGTAATAAACCGCTCCTTCTGGCAATTATTTCAAAGGAAACCACTCTCATAATCTTTTTATTGTAGTTAGATGATGCCCTTTTTAAAGTTAACAGTCACTTCCTAGTCCTATCATGGAGTCCTTAAATTCAAGTTACAATCGAGCCTTCCCCATTTTAATTTTAAATTGCTCCGTTCATCCCCGTGTTCTATTATGCCGTTATATTTATATTTGATGACTTAAATAATGAACCGACACCCCTGAGATAAATGCTAGTCTGGGACTCGGGAGGTGGACGGGTGCAGTATGAAGGCCTTGATATGTTCCCTCTCGTGTGATATCACGTCATCATTGAATTATAGAGTAACTAAAGTTAAGCCTAAAAATAAAAGGGAATTGTCGTATTGATGAAATCACTTAATTATTCCTACAGTAGTTGCTATTGCTCCAATAGCACCAGTTAGAGGTCAAGGTCTTGGGTTAACTAAATGATAAGGGTGATATGAATGTGTTACCATAATTTACTTCTCTAGAATAAAGGGTGGCTAAAGTAGCAAAAACATATGACTGAATGATGGCTACGGCTGATTCTAACACTATTAGAAGGATTTGAACAATAAGTAGAATAGATAGTGTAGAAAGAATTAAAGAAGGCCCAGTATTTCCTAAAGGAGTTAAAAGGAGGTGACCTGCAATTATATTAGCAGCTAAACGAATAGCTAATGTTCCTGGGCGAATAATATTTCTAATAGTTTCAATACAGATCATAAAGGGTATAAGGACTGGGGGTGTTCCTTGAGGGATTATGTGGGCAAATATATGGGTTGTATGGTTGATTCATCCATATAATATGAAAGCTAATCATAAGGGCAGTGATAATGTGAGTGTCAATACTAGATGGCTAGAACTTGTGAAAATGTGAGGGAATAACCCTAGAAAATTATTAAATAAAATGAGTGAGAATAATGAAATAAAGATGAAGGTTCTCCCAGTATGGCCAGTTGGTCCAATTAAAGTTTTAAATTCATTATGAAGAGCGTTTGTAATTGAAAATAAAGTAATTGTGAGACGTGAGGGAATTAATCAGTAGATGAAGGGTAATATTAAAAGTCCAAGGAATGTTCTTAATCAATTGAGAGATAAATTTATAATACTAGATGTAGGGTCAAAAGTTGAGAAGAGATTATTTATCATTTTCAATTTATGGAACTTGAAGTTAATGAAGGTTTATTTGTTGGTGAGGGAATATTATATAAAAAAATGTAATAATTTATAATGGCGAATAAGATAAGGGTGGATGAAAACACAAAGAATAAAATTAATCAATTTATAGGTATTATTTGAGGAATAAAGAAATATTAAAGTATTTAATTATTTTAGTATGACATACTAATGTTATGAATCAACTAATTTCTTCATCAGAAGTAGGTGTTAATTACTATAAAATGGTTTAAGAGACCAGTACTTACTTTCAGTCATCTGATGATGAATTTATTATATTATTGATTTATTTAATAAATGAGTTAATATTAATTCTTTCAATTACAATGGGCATAAAACTATGGTTGGCTCCGCAGATTTCTGAACATTGACCATAAAATAGTCCAGGTCGATTTATAAAGAAACTTGTTTGATTTAATCGACCTGGAGTAGCATTAACTTTTACTCCTAGGGCTGGGACTGTTCAAGAATGGAGGACATCAGCGGCGGTAACTAGAACTCGAACAGGCGTATTTATGGGAAGTACAGTTCGGTTATCTACATCTAATAACCGAAAACCATTTGTAAGTATTTCGTGAATTTTTGTGAATGATTGAATGGGTTGAGATTGGAATGATGAAGCGTGATCTGAGATCACTTCTTACAACACTAGTTTAAAATTAATAAAAATATAACACCATTCCTTAAGTCACTGCTTAATCTTAATAGTAACTTGATGTTCTGGGTTCAAATTTGCATCACCAAAGTTCAATGTACAAAAAGAGTTTGTGTCAATGTTCAAAGAACAAGTACATGTCTTCTATGGATGAGACATACGAAAACATAAGACCAAAATGGCCATATTAAGTGGTTAGATGGCTTGAGATTTAAAATAAGTATGGCCTAATATAATACTGAGTTAAAATTTCACCAAATCTTGAATTGCCAAGTTATAAAAATTGTAAGCAACTTAAGTCCAAATTGAAAATTCAGTTTAAAAATATATATATTATGTTCCTTCTTAAAACACAACATAACACTTTTAAGCCTAAAAGGAACTTAGGGATTCCAAGTTCTACTTCACGTTAACAACTAAGTGTGAGATGACTTATGTCAATTTTCGAAAGTAAGAAACATGTCTCCTCTAACTGAAAATTCCCGTTGACGAAACTTTGGCTGAAGTTGGCCTGGATGAAACATTCTTCTACAATGTTTAACTTTTACTGTAACTTGTACAGGTTAGGCGAAAAGGACACCATTTTTGCCCCCAGGGTACTGGGGTAATGGACCTATTGGCCTTTCACATCATAACTTCAGTTTTATTTTATGTTTATTTTAATTCAAAAGGTATTTTCCTTCAAGACTAGTACCGGCAAGATCGCTGTAAGGCTGCAACTTAATTACACCTGGGTTCGTGTTTCTATCTTGTGTTCATGCTATTGTTCTGCATTTCCTTTTCCTTGCCTTTTTTTTTTTTAAATACAATAAACAGGCATTAACTAAATTAATCTTTATCCAAAGTTTCAGCCACAAAAGTCCTATGATCCATAACCTTGTAGGGTTCCACCCGCTGTCCACATCCTGGCCTTAGATGTCGTGTATACACGTTTGATTTTATGATATGGTTTTAACGATTTAAAATTTATTTTCATGTTTCAAATTTCTTTCCTTTAATTGTTTTTTTGTGTGTTAAGTGCTCAATAGCAGTTACACAATCTGTATTCCAGCTTAAAGGTGGCTGCTATCAACAATGTTTGGATCCTGCAAATACAGCTGAAATTTACAGTCTTCAATATCAGGTTTCTTGCTAAAAGGCAGCTGAAGTACTTTGTCACATCATTATAACACTGATATGGTTCATTGATTTCTCAACATCAGTAATATTACTTAATGCCATCAAGCACATCAATCTACAATTAGGGACATTTTATTTAGACATAACAATTAAAGATTAAACCTTCAAGTGCGAACGAGTGCAATCACGCTCCTCCCAAATCTTGCTAAAATTGACAGGAGTGTTATCATGCTCTTGTTGCAGATGCCTAATTAAACACGGATTACACAGTATTCTTTCACTGAGGCGAGTCAAGGCTGACAGTTGTAGGACAAGAAAGGGACACGATTCCCATAATTGCAAATTGTGCTTTGCTGTTCTAGAGTTATCAGTGTTTGAAGTTTGTGTATACTGTCGAATGTACACTTATCATACACCTAACCTAATTCTTGTAAAACCTTCAATTATTATGTTTAGTATATTTTAATTATCTTTTATTAAATGCTAAGTAAATATGTATTGTAAATTCATATAACCTCAAAATCTATTCATTTGAAAAATGTAGAAAACTCTGTAATATTTGTATATTGAGTATGTTCCTCCATCATTCAGATACATATTGCGGTTGCTAGAAGCTTACCGTGATGTTTTATTATCCAGATACGTGTGGAAACTTTAGGAATCATGTAGATTTCTTCCTTACGGTTTTGCTTATTGTAGTCGAATATTCAAGTTTAATCTACATTGGAGTACTCCAATAAACTGGCCGGTCAATCGATTGTTCCTTGTACTGTATGTTCGGATGTGTTCCACTTAGAGTGTTGCAAGAACATTTCCAGAAGTTCTGCTCTATTTCTTTCATCTTCCTTCAATTCCCCTATCTGCATCCAGTTGTTATTTGGAGTCACTTTCGATATGCCTTCTGTTCATGTTTCCAATACGTTATCATTCCACCAAAACGTTTGCCTTCTCCCATCTTACACACAGTTGTTCCTAGGCACTATCTTGCCTTTTTTTTTTTTTTTTGACAATCTGTTGAACCCCGGTAGTTAGTCTTGCCTTGTGATAATTAAGTGAACGATCAGTGTGAGGACTTGCTGATATCTTTACTCATCAGAATAGACTGTAAACTGCTTCAGTGTGTTTTTCTTAATAGTGTTACAGTGTTGTTCATAACTATGTATAACTGTAGTCATAATACGAACTGAGTGAGAATTGTGTTGTAAGGAAAAGGCTCAGTGAAAATGAAGATGTTTTACAATCAGAAGTGAACATGCTTCAAGTGACATTTATTTGCACAAAATAAGATCTCACTGAGAACAATAATACTTTACAGTGCTTCTCTGATTGCTGGTGAAATAGTAAGAAGACGTGATGCTGATGTTGATGAGTTAGCAAAGTATATGAACACAGACTTTAACGATAATGATTATAAGAGTTATGTTGAGAAAGTAACAGCGAACTGACAGTTACAGTAGTGAGTTTATGTCGGAAACCATGCCTGCAAGTGTTTCGATTACATCTGTTTAGTGACAGAGAGTGATGAAGTGTCGACAGCGATATTAATACGTTCTTCGATACATACTAGGTGAAAAATTCAGTTTTTCGTTTTACAGCCGACTACAAGTACAGATTTTAAGACATTGTACCACATAATACTTAGATGGGTAATTACGTTGATAACGTAATTTTTACAGGTATGAATCTCTTCATGTTCATTTTCCAGAAAATATTTTTTCCTCTTCAAATAGAATTTTAATTGACATTAAGTCATTCTCAATATAAATACAACCACTTTTCATAATTCTGTGTAACCTTCAAATTCCTGCCCTCATAATTGGTGGAATTATGGTTAGTCTTATTCAGCCTTGCAAATTGGTCAGTAAACCAGGTGGCCTTCTTAACATAGCCAGTGTAAATGGGTGGGGCAATAAGCAGGTTAATAACATAAAAAGCAATCACCATTCAGACCATGTAGGCCAAAACTGGAAGCAAGGTTTTCCACTGTCTAACCTTGGCAGGAAGTGGGATATGGTATGGTACATATTTCTGTTGTTGGCCAAGTTAACCCCAGTTAACCCCAGTACTTCAATGGAAGTACTACATTTTTATATTTCTTGACTTCCTAATGAGAAATCAATGAGGCAAACCAAATACATCTTTACTGTCTTGGCCAGGAAATACTAAAATTAAATTTATGTCAGAAACACTCATTTCCAATATATTCCATTTCACTCAAGTTCAGTACAAATTCTGCAAATCAGTAATGAAACAATAATTTGTCAAAAAAAAAAAAGTTTGCTGTGTTGCAGTTCAACATCATTTACTAACGTGTATGAAATTGAATTATGTAACAAGCAGTTTACAAAACGAATTGAGACCAAGGTTTAGTTTACTTCATTTAATAAAAACATGCAGTGGCATTAAGTTTTGAGAGTTATCAGTGAAGACATTTATAAAAAGCCTCGTTAAGCTACAGGCATTTACAGGTTTCTGCCTACTTTTACATCAGTTCAATTTGGTGATTTATTTTCTGCAACTGCATTTATAGTGTGTTCGGACCTTAAAATGCAGTACGGCAGTAAAGGGACAATTCATCTCTTTCTTTCTTTCACATTTTACGGTTAGTGCTGTCCTACTCTAATGCAACGGGTTTGTCAAATGTCCACATATCTGAATGTTATTTGTTACAATTGGTGAATATCTGGTTATGTACAGAATAACAAACCGCATTTGATGCTGTTAACAAAATAAATGTTAAAAAATAATGGAGTGTGAAAATGTTAATGCAATGGAAAGTTACACCAAATGCAAAATCTTCATTACATGGAACTTACAACACAACTCCTATTTTATATTCATTATGTTTGTAATTTCTTCACTGCTGGTAAAGAAACATTTCGGCATGATGTAGATGCATTTGATTTTAAATCTGAACGATAAGAAAATGCAGTATGTACCTTTCTTTTCAGTGATGTTGAGAGATTTTTATGTGCAAGCACGAAAAAATCAGTCACTGGCCATTGTCCTTGCTCTTGAGTTTGCATGGGGGTCAAAGCGAGGCAAATGGTATTTATGGAAGTTATTTAAAAAAGAAAAACCAAGTCCTTATCTCTAATAGTTCTTAATTTGTGACAGGAAGAATGTCTCATTTGTTTTGGTTTCACGCTTGACTTGGCCGGGTGTCTGAACTGTAAGTAGCAAAGCAGAAGCAAAATCACCTCCGTACAGGCCATGGAGGCCCTTGGAGGAGTGGAAGGTAAAGGCTTCTACCATTGTTAACCTTGGCATGTGATGGGGTAGAGTGGTTAGCTCTACGCCCGGCCGCCTTTGCCCCCAGGAATTAACCTGGTACTCATTTTTGGTGTTGGCTGAGTGAACCTCAGGGCCATATGCACCTCCAGAAGTGGAAATCTTGTTTCTTAAATTTTACGACTTCCTGGCGGGGATTCGAACCTACGTCCTTCTGGGCGGACCGAGCACGCCTTTACCGCCTCGGCCAGGCAACCCCTGAACTGTAAGTAGGGTTCTTCCAAACAGTGCACATTTATATCTCCATGCAGTGCAGCTTTCATTTTGTCAGTAGTATAATAGTGATTAAATACAAATCATTGATAGATGTACAATTCTTGAGGACCAGTGGATTGTGTTTGTGTAGTTCGTAAGTTCATGCTCATGCATGGAGGATCCTAGTTCAAGGAACAAAGGCAGAAGATTGTACAATGTATCTCCTATCTGAGAAGAAATGTTCCACAGGAAAACTCAGGGGAAATGAATGCAGTATTATAACGAGTGTCCTGGATTACTTATTAAAGACAATGAATCTGAATAGTGCAGCCAGAGCTACAGATGTTCCGAACGAACAATATATACTATAAGGAAGGAACAAAGACAGGGTCCTTTGTGAATTCCCACCAAAAACAAAAAAGAGAGAGAGGGAGAAGGACGGTAGAAAAATGCAAGGAAAATTAAATAGGATAATACTGAGCAAAGTAGAGTGGATCGAGTGGTTAACGTTCTTTTATTTACAAACATACCACCGACGCTGAAGGTGATTTTTACTCTGGTTAAGGATTATACCCTGTGGTGTAAAATTTGTTACATAAGCTTCAATTATTTTAGATGGGGTAATAACGCAGCCTTCAATGAAACTGACGAAATTATTAATTGGAGGCACCGATATCTCAGGAACAAGCCACTTTTATAGACACAAAATAAAGCTATAATTTACACAGATGAATTCTGGGTAAATGTTGGCAGACAATGACAATGGAAAGATAGGCCGGTGAAATGTGCACAGCAGACTGCTATTGAAGGGGTGAGCTCGAGACTTAGGATTGTGATTCGCAGGTAATGAACATGGTTTTGCTCCAAATGCTGAACTAACGCTTTTCTTCCTCAAGATCAAGGAAGACACCCACAAGGAGATGACTGGTGAAATTTACAAGAAGTGGTTTGCAGAACAGCTGTTGGCAAATGCTCCTGAAGGTAATTGAAGTCGAGAACTTTCCACGTTTCAATGCATATAATTTATTATGCTGTTATGAATGACAATCACAAGAACATGTTTCCTATTAAGAAACATCTTCCGCTTAGTAATACATAAATTGACAAGTTGCACACTGATTTAAAAACACAAGCAATGAATTGATAGAAAGTTTGTAAGAGCACATTTTGTTCTGTGATTGATGTATCATTATTCTTCTACTTCTTCTTCCATTCCCTTTTCCAGATTCTCTCGGGTAGGGTAGTGTACCAAACAATTATGACTTTTGTCCTACTTACATCTATGACAACGGTGTGGATGTCGTCATTTGCATTAGTAGAAATCAGATAGGCTTCTTGCTATTTGCTTTACGTCGCTCCGACACAGATAGGTCTTATGGCGACAATGGGACAGGAAAGGCCTAGGAATGGGAAGGAAGCGGCCGTGGCCTTAAGGTACAGCCCCAGCATTTGCCTGGTGTGAAAATGGGAAACCACGGAAAACCATCTTCAGGGCTGCCGACAGTGGGGTTCAAACCCACTATCTCCCGGATACGAGCTCACAGCTGCGCGCTCCTAACCACGTGGCCAACTCGCCCGGTAATCAGATAGGCATTCTCTATAGTACTGTTAACATATGTAGCTATACCACACACCTTATAATAAGTTGCCCCTATGAGATCATATCCTGGAATTTTTCCACGTGAGTTTAGTAGGCCCATATCTTCTGTATGCGTTTCCTGAATGGCAATCAAGTCAATGTCGTTTTCTAGAACAATTTTAGACAAGTACTCTTCCTTTGCTCTGCTTATGCCTTCCACATTGATCCGTAACATGTCGATACCAGGTCCAATTCTTCTGAAGTGCGAGTCCTTAAAAGGACAATGTGTTAGATTTCTTCATGATATTGAAATGTAAATTGGCCAGGAGATCACCAAGATTGTTTGGCTGCCAGAAGGCTGTTGCTCCCTTAGCACCACCCAGGGGACACGCGTGGGGTATCTTTGGGTTAAACCTACGGACGTGCGCAACACTGGTCCCATTCCACTGAGTCACATTCCACCAACGGAACTGAAGCGTAAACGCGCCTTACTCGGGGAGTATAAGAAGATACATGCAAACGATCAGCTACCAATACACCAGGACATCATTGCTGTTGAAGCCAGACGTCTACGTTCGCGGAACCCCTCCATTCGGACAGCGAGACAGCTGGTGAACAATAATTTCAACCTCTTGCAAACCTGGAAGGAAGAATTGGTGAAAAACATTCCATGCCAGCTGCAAGACAACACAAGCACCACAACACCACCGAGTGGCTTTCACCTACCCAGGAAAACATGGTCAACACTAGACAGGATAAGAACAAACCATGGCAGATGTGCAGATCTTCTCTACAACTGGGGACATATATCTTCGCCAGAATGCAGTTGTGGTGCTCCCAGGCAGACCATACGGCACATGGTGAATGACTGCCCGACGCATTCCTATAGTGGCAACTTCAGTGACCTTGTGGAGGCAGGTCCAGCTGTAATAGACTTTATTAACAACTTAAAAGTCGAACTGTAAATAACGTAAATACGTAATTTATTTTTGACTAATGTTGATATGTACAGCCAAATGCTAAATAAATAGTGCACCAAAGCCCTCCACCTTACTTGATCTTTCCACCATTCCTCTTCTAGTACTTTATTGCTATCGACTCCACTATTTGCATACACAGTCCACAACAGAGCTCCTCCATCTCATTCTATGGCGTCCCCTAGGCCTCTTTCCAGTCTCTGTATTCATGGATGTTCTCTTTCGTATTCTCTTTCCTGGCATTCTCATTGTGTGTCCAAACCATTTTAGCTTTGCTGTATCAATCTCTTTTTGAAGTTTACACACTCCCACGCTTCTCCTTATTTCCTCATTTCATATCCTATCTTGTCTTGTCTTTCCCTGTATGCTCCTCAAGAACCTCATTTCAGCTGCTTGCATCTTACTATGGTTCTGCTTAGTTAACGTCCAGGCTGCTGAAGCATAGGTCAGTATAGGTTTATAATAGGACAAGTATAAAACCTTCTTACACTTCATTGGCACATCTTTGTTCCATACAATGTCTCTCTCACACTGGTAGAAACTTGCAGACTGCTGTATTCTTAAATCAATTTCTCCACCCAAATTTCCATTTCATGACATCACGCTGCCCAAATATTAAATAAATTTCACTACTTCTTATCACTCCCCTCGATTTTCTGTTACCTCTCGTCAAGATCAAAGTCTTGCTTTTCGCAGTACTAATCTTCATTCCAAAATTTCTTATCTCTTCATTCCATAAATCCACTTGTGTCTGTACTTCCTCTTCATTATCTCCCCAAACTACAATGTCATCAGCAAAGAGCATAGACTTTACTTGCTTGGCCATCATCTCCTTGATATGATGTAGAATTCTATCCATGATGATAATGAAGGGTAAAGGAGAAAATATACTTCACTGTCTTAAGCCTGTCTCAAATCTGAACCATTCAGTTTGACCCACTTTGGTTCAAATACAGCTTTTGCAATTTTGATACAATGCTATTACCATCTGCATTGTTTCATTCCCAATCTGTCTCCCCAACAGGAGACTGATAGCTTTAAAACCTTAAGCAATGTATCTTCCTTGTTGAAAAGTAGACTTGAAAGGCTCCTCAATTGAAAACTGTAGCTGCGTGTGGTATGGTCCGATGAATCCCGGTTCCAGTTCTATCAAGCTGTTTGGTGCGCGAGAGTGTGGCATGCCCCATGAAGCTATGGATACTGCGTGTCAACAAGGTTATGTCCAGACGGGAGGTGGCTCAGTTCTGGTCTTGGTGGCATTCTCATGGTTGCAATTAGGCCCCATTATCCAGCTGCAGGGAGCGCTGACAGGTACAGGTTATGTGGATATTCTTTCAGACCATCTGCATCCTTTCTGTCCCTAGAGTATAATGATGGAGATCCCAGGTTTCAACAGGACAATGCACCATGTCACCACTCTGTGGTGGCACGCAGGTGGTTGGAGGAGCACTCCAGTGAAGTTATGACCATGGATTGGCCCTCCAGATCCCCCAATCTTAATCCAAACGAGTATTTATAGAATGCTGTTGATGCTGGTGTACATTCCGTGAACCCTGCACTAAATACACACTACCAACTGTGGGTAGCAGAGCAAGATACCTGGGTCCAGATCCCTCCAGAACAATTCGAACACCTTGTAGAGTCAATGCCTTGCTGTATTGCTGCCGGTTTGAGTGCTCGCGGAGGAGCAACTCTTCATTAACATCACATTCAGTGTCTTCCCATGACTTTTGGCTACTCAGTGTAATTCAGGATAGCTGTATTGAGCTAATTTTCAATCAAGGAGTTTCCCCTGTCTTTTAGTCTACTTTTCAACAAGGAAAAGACACATAGTACAGTGCTTAAGGTTTTAAAGCTATCTATCGCCTGCAAGTAGAACAGCACACTATAAAGATATTCTTCTTAAGAAGGAGAAAAAGACTACATCCACCACAGAATTTTAAATTAATTAATTGCTTGCCCAATGAGAGTGCTGTCACAAGGACAACGTATATCAACTACAACATATTATGTCTGCCAAGTCATTGGTGAATTTGCTAGAATGTGGCAGATAGAAATAACAACAATCACAAGGCTCGGAAATAAATTAGGAACATAGCATGATATCCAGCTCGTCAAATGCTATATAAATGATTGCAGAGTATGGTTACTGAAACTCGTATTGTGATGGTAGCGACGTTATGAAGTCGTGTCCGGTTGAGACCAAGAGAATCCCACAGCTGTACAAGAAATTTAGGGATTATGCCTCGAGCACGGATCATGAGTCCATGGACGGAGATGTTGTCTAGGTGTTATTCGATTTTGGAATATTTTACAGCTGGCTGGTAAATCAACTTCTCGGCATCCACTTTTTCAGGCTGGCCAATGTGCGACTCGAAGCCTACTGTGGGACCAAAGATTAGTCCTTGCTTGCTAGCTGGTTGAATGGCTATCATGTCCATACGTCTGTTACTCCCATCGGTAGCCAGGCCAGAAATCTCATCATGCACTGTGAAACAGTGATCTCTCAGCGAGTTTGTGATCATGTACTGTATACAATGATGGTGGGAATTTCACAATACCACCCCATGAGGACAGGCACCCCAGACATTGGCGAGGGTTTCGTGCTCTCTGTGGCAATGCCAACAGAGGATGCTGTCCTGAGACCTTCCCGGCACGGAGCGAACGGCACGTACATTCGCCATCATCTTCATGGGCTCTCTCCGTTCCGCACGGGATAAGCCTCTGTGATCTTTTATCCATTTGTTCCTTGGCATGTATTCCTGGAAGAGCCCAATACCGTTTCCTTTGTCTGGCAGCTTCATCCATGACTGAACTTCTGTCTCATAGTATCTGCCGGACCTTCCTTACATTGAGAAGATAGCTGCTTTTGAACATGGCAATGTGTTTTTACAAACTTTTTATCAATTCATTACATGCATACCTGCCAACTTTACAAAACCAAAATCAGGAGATTTTGATATGAAAATCAGGAGAAATCAGGATATACAATTTTCACGTCTATAACATGTTATGTTTTTGTGATATACCAATTTTTAAAATTCAACCCTTTTGTCAGTCCTGTTCACTCCCCCCCCCCCCCCACCAAGTAGGTCTAAAACATCTGTATTGTGTTATGTTTTTGATATACACACTATATATGCTGATTTTGTAAATTTACCCCCTTTAACACTTTCCCTTATATGGATTTTCACAATAATTATGCGGTTCCGTTACTTTTACTGCGGATTCCAAATACCAATTTTCACGTCTGTAACTTGTTACGTTTATGAGATATACTCATTTCAAAAATTCACCCCCTTTGTCACTCCTGTTCACCACCCCTTAAGTAGATTTTCCCAAAAAAGTGCCCCTTTATTTTTAAAGGAGATTCCTAATACCAATTTTCACGACTGTAACATCTTCATTTTTAGAGATATAAATTCTTCTTTCACCAGAATGAATACTCCGCCTCCCTCATTTTAGGAATTCACCCCCTTTGTCACCCTTCAAGTAAATTTTCCAAAAACAAAAAAAATATGTTTCTTTTTTTTTTTTAAAGCAGATTCCAAATACCAGTTTTCATGTCTTTAAACTGTTCAGTTTTTGAGATATACATACACTCATTTTAAAAATTCACCCCCTTAGCGGCGGAATATCCAAAAATCCTCCCTTTAAGAGCACCTACATTGTAATATGAATGTATCCCCAAAATTTCATTTCTTTATGTTCAGTAGTTTTGGCTCGGCGATGATGAATCAGTCAGTCAGTCAGTCAGGACAAGTTATTTTATATATTTATAAATATATATGCCTCTAAAACCAGCCAAGTATGGCTTAAATTCTACACTCTGTGCGACAGTAGAACATTTTACACGTTCAATTTGGAACTCTACTGTGGCAAACAAGCCAAAGGTCCTTACACTTATTCCAACAAACTGGTAGACATCGTCAAGAGACTAACGGACCCAATAAAGAATTCGCATAGGAACGTTACCACTAATAATTACTATAGCAGCATTCCATTGGCCGAATACTTATTGGAGCAAGGGCCGGCATTCGTCGGGACAAAAAAAAAAAACGGGAAATACCTCCCGAATTTCTAATGGACAAATCTCGCCAGGTTGGCTCTAGCATGTTTGGATTCCTACCTGATATGACACTAGTGCCCTATATGAGAAAAAGGAAGACAGTTGTCATTCTTTCTATCGATCCTACAACTAATAAACCATTCATCATCGTTGACTATAATGGGCCCTAGGGTGGCATAGATACTGTTGATCAGATGTGTTCTACATATACAACAGCAAGGAAAACCAGGCGATAGCCTCTTGAAGTGTTTCTCCGTGAACTCGATATTGTAGGGATAAACTCGTAAAAGATATTTCTGGCCAACAGCCCATCAAAGGATTGTGTGAGAAGGAAATACCTCACTGATTTGGAACCGAGTCTGATGGAGATAAATCTCCGAGAAAGAGCTCAGCTTGTGTTTCTTCCAAGCAATTTACAGGTATTCTTATTGAAGTTTCGTGAAACCAAGGAGACTATGAAGTGTGCATCGCAGAAGAAAATCTGCTTCATTTGTGGAACGCACAAAAATACAAAGACTGGTGTTACCTGTGACCTATGTCGTCGAAATGTGTGCCGCAATCACAGTCAGCATAAGGTTACCTGTGAAAATTGCAGTCAAGAAGCTGAAGATGAAAACTAACTTTGCTTTATTTCATTGGAAACAATAATCCACTATTTGATTTTATGACTCTATATAGTGCAGTACCGTGTTTGAATTTCTTGACTTGTATTTTTGTATTCTCTAAAATATGTTCAATTTCATAAAGTGTATATTATATTTTTTTCTTTTTAGAATAAACATTACATCTTTCAATTATTTAAATAAATTTGCTTAACCTAAAAATGATAAAATGCACATAATATTCAATAAAGTTAGCAAACACTGCTGTGCGCAATGTAATATGATACGAAGTGGCGCGCGCGGTCCAAGGTTAATTAATAATTAATACCATGTTACGCACACACACACACGCACACGCGCGCGCGCGCACACACACACAAAAACCTGATTGGCCGCCAGTGTAACTTGATGATACACGATATGAACTTAGCATGAAACTAATATATCTCCCAGGGTAGGGTCATAGGCTGACTACATCCTGACTTCCTAACCGAATCTAACGACTTGTTGAACTGAAAAGGTATGAAGATATACTGGCTAGGTTATACTCTTTTTTTTTGAAATGACACACAGCGAATTAAAATATATAAATATACTCTCAAAATCAACCACCTCAATATTCCTATAGCATACTAATAGGCTACTATTCACTTTCACAACACAGGGCAACAAAAACAACAAATAAGAAATATGCACTTAAAATTAAGCACTTCGGTATACTTACAGCATACCACTACCATCTACCTCAATCTACATGACAACACAAATTACAACATAATTACTGAATTAAATTAGCTGGTATGACGAATTTCCTATGAAACATTATATTAGGACTTTCACCGTCCCTTGACACTCTAAACTCAACTGTACATATTTACATAATATCTTCTTATTAGCTTGAATTTATATACCATATAATCTGACTAGTCTGAAAAGCCATATCTCGAACCTCAGTTGCAGAACCTGCCACACTATCACGAAGTAGAGGTTAAATACCACCACACCTCGCCAAATTCGCCGATAACTTTGGTGAAAGTTCATGGTCTATTTTCACAGTGAAACCATACTCGCGTTATATTCAGCTAAGCTAAGCACTTCATAGACTTCTACATAACATGTAATGATATCTTAGCCTGTCAGATGTTCTAACCGGACGTCCATCAAAGAGACAAAATTCTCAAAGACACAGACACAAGCAGCATTCAATAGGACTAACCATAGCACACTTCATATGGGACAACCACCCGATCACAACATTTCAACTGGTCAAGACCAATAAGACCATCTTTCAGCAAACCAGCCATAAAATAAACTCTTCAAGTCACATGGGTTTCTCTGTCCTAGCTAATCACCATCTTCCATTTCTGTCACATGTGGCACGCCGTTTTCAAAATTGTGTTATTCAACACTGGCGTACTGCCACCTCGAAAACTGTTGGGAGGTATCCGTCATGTTGGGCAAACCAACTTCTTATACAACTTTCGCAATATTTAGTTCTCTAGCTTAACAAAGATTCCCAACTTTTTGGTACCACAGAATGCCACCAATTTAACACACAGTTCTTACAATGACTAAATAATGTTTATGATACATTAATAAATACCTATGGTATTCCTACAATGAAATAAATGATACTGACAATATAAAATAAATACATAACCTATAACTTGGCGTAAATATTGCCGTAAATACAAAAATTGACTTCACGTGGGGTTGGAATTCTGTATGATTACAAACAGGAACAGTTTCCCCCTCATAACTTTCAATTCCCTGGTGTAACTTTGCTACATTGGAATTAGTTTCACTGGTGACCTGATCTTAAAATTCTTCAGTAAGAAACTCATCCAGTTACTTTAGTCATCCCTGGATTCTTGTCTAGTCATGCTACCACAGCATTCAGTTCACCATCTGTATTACACAGCATATTATTAGACACATTTTTAGCGTCCACTTCAAGGCTTCGAGTTTATACACACGCCCACCTGCAGCTTCTTCCACTTCCTCTTCTTCAGTACCATCTCATTCTTCAGATAACCTACTAGTACTGTAATATCACTTTCCTTAGAAATGTCATTGAAATCATTATCTTACAAAAAATAATATTCTAGTGTCAACTTCATCAAAATCAGGCACGATGCCATGTTTATTTTTACATAACAGTTGTCTCAACCAACATTATAACCTCTATGACTATGAACTACAGGGTCTCTTATACAAACTAGGACCAAACGCACGGTCTTTGTACACTGCGCTACGGCAGCTGCCTAAGCCGAACTTATGTCGTGCATGCCCGCCCTGCTTTAAGCGTGTACACAATCTTATATGCAATCCTAGCTTATAAAAGATGCTGGAAGTGTCGTCTTTCCTGGGTTATACAGGCACTGTATCTGGTAACCAAATTCTGGCTGACACGAGAGAGTTCTGCCACTGTAATGTTTCTGATTTCATTCATTACGTTTCAGTTCCTCCAATGTGTCAGGATGTGTTTGACACACTGTTTCTTTCGGTTTGCCTCACAAGTAAAAATCACACACTGTTAGATCTGGAAAATGAGGGGGAAATAGACCAGCACTGATCACTCTGTCTGCAAACACTTCCGAGATTGTAAGAAGGGAATCTTCTGCTGTTTGAGCAGGGGCTGAATTTTGTTGAAATCACCCATGCGATTTTTCTTCTTCCATTAACTGATGGAAGAATGGCATCTCAAAACGTCATCTTGGTACCTCTCTACATTTACTGTCGTCTTGAAAAAAATATGCCCAATTATTCATCTTGCACTAACACACCACCACAACAAACATCAATTTTCTATCATAATAAGGAACTTCATAAAGACCATTAGGATTTTCTGCACACCAATAGTGAGAGTTACAACTGTTCACGTGACCATTAACATGAAGCCAGAACTTTTACATATGAAAATACAGTGTTGCAATGATAATTGTCTCACCACAGCTGAGATTCAGACTGGTGACTGATGCTTGCGTGGTCAAACACATGCAAGCTGCTTGCAAGGTCAAGAACTATGCACACCTCCCATACTGCAGGTTAGGTATCGGAGAGTAAAAACGCTGCTTCGATGGTCTTACTTTGTATTATTACATGAGAGACCCTGTATATATCTAAATAGATGTCTTTTTTTTTTTTTTAATGAGCAGAAATACGATTACTGACATTTGCCAAAAATGTTTTTCTTTTGGTGATATCTAAAGACATCTCTTTTCAGTTTTGACTCTGTTAATTTATAACTGTTAGGTTATCAATTTGCTAGAAATACTGTAAACTCACAGAAATGGAAAACTATGGGAAATATCTGTCATTGCAAGAAAATGGCTTAACATAATCAGCAACACTAACCTTTAAATACACCACCAGATAGATGTATTGTGAGTTTATCATCCATGGATTCTTGCCGATCTGTCAAAACCTGGTCATCCCAACAGTCTCCATCTAAAGTTATATCACTCTTGTTATTATTCCTGAAAAAGAAAAAAATAACATGTAATGTTGCAGGTACCCGAGAAAAATTGCATCTAATGGTACAGAGGCACATATAAGAGATAGAAACACCCCAATTATCTATACCTTAATTTAGCAATCTTTGGGTTATTCATCACCAAATGTGAAGGGTATAACTATCACCACTACCTCCTTTCTAAGTCAAAGTAACACTGCCACACTATTCGGGTTACAGGTAAAAGTCCATTTGCACCAGCCAGACAGGAGAGGTAAGCAGTCCATGTTTCACAGTCCTTCAAATTGGCTTGCAAATGTAGCAACAGCCAACAGAAATCTTAAAACTTGCATACCGCAATCTACTGTAGAAGGTAAATCAGTTCTTTTTTAAGTTCTATTATTTATAAGTACTTCTCACAGAGTTTCACTAACTAAAATGGATGATTGAGTTTCCAGTATTCTAAATATAAAGAAATGGGAAATTTGAATTATCTTAACACTAATGAGGAATGACCATCCTTGTCAAACTTCCAAAGTAGTCTCCTCAAGCCAAGCAACTCAGACAGTAGAGCGCCAGCCTTCTGAGCTCTTAAGTTGGCAGGTTTGATCCAGGCTCAGTCCGGTGGTATTTTAAGGTACCCAAATACACCAGACTCATAAGTAGATTCATCGGCACGCAAAAGAACTCCTGCAGGACAAGCGTCCAGCCCCTTGACATCCCTGAAAACTGTAAAAGTAGTCACTGGGATGTACAACAAAAATTATTATTATTATTATTATTATTACTATCATCATCCTCTTGATATGATAGATATTCTGATATTTGCTCTGCTATTTTAACCACTCAGTGAGGTCTTTCTCTGACAGTCTGTTCAGTACATCCGAACTGATATTGTTGTGTTGACTCTCCAATACAGAATGGCATCCACAAAGCTCCCACATGAGGGGAAACGTGGAACTTTTATGTTAAATTGATTCAGCAAATAGGCTGGCTGTACCATACATTCAGTGCCCTATTACTTGATTGTGTGGGTTGGATTTTTTTTTTTTAATTTGCTTTACGTTGCACCGACACTGATAGTTCTTATGGCAACGATGGGATAGGAAAGGCCTAGGAGTGGGAAGGAAGCAGCTGTGGCCTTAATTAAGGTACAGAACCAGCATCTGCCTGGTGTGAAAATGGGAAACCACAGAAAATCATCTTCAGGGCTGCCGAGAGTGAGGTATGAACCCACTATCTTCCGGATGCAAGCTCATAGCTGCATACCTCTAACCGCACGGCCAACTCACCTGGTGATTCTGTTTATCTACAAAGCACAAGCAAGATGTGGTTTCTAATATTTTCTGCCTCTTGAAAGAAGTAGGCTACCACCTACTTCATAACCACATAAACCACTCAAGAGATAAATAATGAATCTGACTTTCATCTCCTGCCTGAAATTGTGTGTCACTCAAACATTATCCCCTTATAAGCTTCCTTAATAATTTCCCAAGTTTCAACAGCATTCCCCCCCCCTAAATAATTTGAAATGTGATTGCTACATTTTGTTGCAACTTGAGATCCAGTCTGGTCAACAATTGCAGACTTGTTTCACATTCACAATAGACATCCAGCCTTTTCCAGACATCTCCAAGTTCTTCAATTGTCTGGGAGTATCCGAAAGGAATTTTACAGATTCACCAGAGGTTCAATTAACATTATCACTCATTCAGTGAAGACTACTCCTACCGTGGGAAATGTGACCCTCTGTAGATGTAAATATCATCCTACCACTATTGTAGCCTCCATAAGAGCCAGAATTACGGATGGCGGACCCTAGGGCAGACACTTTTAGGCACACCTCTCTCTCGTTTGTTTTAGACTTCCAACGTTTTTAATTTTTATAAATTTTTTGTTGCTTACAAAATGTCTGCCTGCTGTCATTTCTTGATGGATACAGTACTTTTGCATCCATCTCTTGGCACCGGCCAGAGTAAAGTGTAGCTTCCACCGAAGTGCCAGTCAACATCCATACATCCATGGCTATGACAATATGGAAGTTGCTGGGGTATGGGTAGTGCTGAGTAATGACGTTCAGAGCATGACTAGTGCATTTGAGTGTTATGAAAGGTGCTGCTCATAGGGTCAGTTGTGCTGCAATAGTACTTTCTGACCCAGTGAGGAAAGCAATGGCCAACTACCTCACTCCTCATCTTGCCTAGTACGCCTCATTTTGGTGCTGCCATTGGTTTTTGGGGTTTCCTTATAACCGCATAACCTTTGGTGGTGCTATTTGAGGATCCAACCAGCCTCTGGGCTGATGACCTTAACAGACAGACAGACATTACAAAATGTGTAATCAATTACGGAATTAATAAAATATACTAAAAGAAATGTATCATGGACTCTGCACTTAAAAGCCTTAGTTATATTTCTGCTGTGAAAAGGAAAATTATATTGGAGCAAGAAAAGGAACAAGCTCGACTTATGTGGCAACGCATTTGGGGTAGGTAGGGGTAGGAGGGAAACTCGATTGCCACCTTCACCTTAGAACAAGAAGAAAACAATTCAGATCGATGTGGTTTATACACAGAAACAAACAAAAAAATTAATGTGAAAATATTAATATCGAAATTAACCTAGAAACATAGCATTTAGAATTAATTTCGCCGAGACTTTTTAGCAAAATTGTGAATTATGCCGTCATAATTAATCCTGCTTACAACAATTTCACTTTCAATTTGCAATACAGATAGTGAGTCTCTTACTTGAAAAGCAACTGTCCAGAAATAATTTTTATTTCTTTTTAAAACAGAAAATGACCTCTAATTTGAACAGTCTGATATCAACACTGACAGGTGCATTCTGAGCACAAGCGTAACATTCGGATGCAATTTGTCTAGCTCTGTTTCTTGCAAGAATAACAAAAGCTTCAACGGAGTTAGTTTTGCATCTTTGTTCGTAGTTCTTTCAAATACAATGCAAGGTCAATACATTCGCTTTCTATGTGCACTTCCAATTTGCCTGGGTGTATACTTTAAAAGTATTTAGCTTGATGTCCAATTCCATTAACACCAAGCTTTGTAAGCTTAGACAGCAAACCATATTTTTTGTTAAGTGAAGAGGATGCTTCTGTTCTTTTCTCCAAATTATTAAGTAGATTAGCAATTATTTTGTAGAAAATGTGCCTTCTGTAATTATCACGTCTGGAAGTAGTTTCATTTCCTTGTCAGGAGTCACAAGACGAGTCTTCTTTGTGTTTCGACATTTGCTTTTGGCTAAAGTCTTCTGAAAATGCAGTATAAGCTGCTTTTATTGCTGCCCATGAATATCAACGAGCATAAAAGGATTCCTGATAAGCTGACCATCTCATTGCTAACAAACTCTCGAAAATAGTGATGATGATGATGATGCTTGCTGTTTAAAGGAGCCTAACATCGAAGGTCATCGGCCCCTCGAAAACAGTATTTACAGTACTTTGTCCTTGTCCTCATTCAAGCTTTCTTTCAAATATTTCCAGTGTTTAGCACTTGCAGAAAAAATGTAAAGTGCTTGGAAGAATTTGAAAAATGAACTGCATGCTCAAAAAAAATGCAAACAAGCAAATTAAGTGATGTTACAAATATACTGTAAAGTGAATTCAAAATAACAAAAACATGTTGATAAACAAACCTGTTCATAGCATTCTTGCCAGCAAAATTTACAGAATGTCTGGAACACTGTACCCACTCAGCCCAAGTGTCGATTCCCTTAATTCTAGCTTGCAGTTCTGTATAATTTCCTAATATGCACTGTTATACAAACGTCCTCTGTAATCGGCCATGTCAATTTGAAGGTTTTGCATCACTTTAACAACTTCCTCTAGCAAGTCCAAGATTTGTGGCCAAGGGTTGGTAGAAACTGAAGAAATAGCTCTATGGTGGAGAGTTTTTAAATTTTTTTTATCCTCCTACAAAATATACCGAATCATGAGAGCGAATATTTTTTTTAAACTGGCTTTATAACACACCGACACGTCTTATGGCAACGATGGGAGAGGACAGGGCCAGGAGTGGGAAGGATGCGGCTGTGGCCTTAATTAAGGTATAACACCAGCATTTGCCTGGTGTGAAAATGGGAAACCACAGAAAACCATTTTCCAGGCTACTGACAGTGGGGTTTGAACCCACTACCTCCCGAATCCAAGCTGCAGCTGCGCGACCCTAACCCCACGGCCAACTCGCTCGGTCATGAGAGCTAATTCGTCCACATGGGATAAGTTTGCCGCAGAATCAACAAAGATAAAAAAATACTTTGAAATCTTGATCTCCTATATAATCTCATCACTTACTCAATCAGTGATCTAGAAACAAACTCTTCACATACTTCAGTTGATAAATACAATGTACTACCACTTCCTTTGGACCCATATTGCTGTATATGCTCAGAAATGAAGGGATCGAATTCTGCTATGAGCTCCAGCGAGCTTATGAAGTTCCACACGAAGATGGTCCAAAACGTTCATTGGAACCTCGCAATGGTACACCATGACAACCCAGTGACTTGACCACAGCAACAACACACTTGAGAACATCCAACCAATACAAATAAAATAATTTCATCAAATATCTACAGTATGGAATTACTTGCACATATCCAAAATTTGACAGCTATGACAAATTACTAAATTCACTAGATTATAAATAATTGTGTAAACGTAAAATTTCATTCCCCATTTTTACTTTCAAACTATTCAATAACTTTGCATATAGTCCATATTTATTATCACAATTCAACATTCATGTCCCTCTTGCTACAACACGTCCAAAACAGACTCCCTTCCACTACCCAAAAACAAAAACTGAGCACTACAAGCATTCTCCAGTTATTAACTGCACGAGGATTTATAACGAATACTCAATTACTTTCAATTTGGATATATTTTGTAGCACACTAATATATTTCATTTATATTTGCAAGGCAACTGTGTGAAAACAATACTAGAATTTCTAAGATTGAAAATTAAGTGTATAATATTTAGATAATAAAGGTGTACTCTAAGCATTTTGATGACCTCCGTCCTTGAACTTAAAACAAAAAAACCCACACACACAAGTACCTCATTATGTATATTACATTTTATGTTTGTGTTTGATAATAGCATCCTAACTTTTTAATGTAACTTTAATGTTTGGAAATTATATTTGTAGAATGTCTTCACATTAGCATTTTAATAATTTCATTCAAATTTGAAAATTATGTGTGAAAAGTTTGTTTTAAAGTGCAATAGCATTAATATACAGTAGTATATAGCATAGTACTGTATAGTATTAATGTATTTATCACTTGTGTTCCTTATTATTGGGTTTGTACCTGTCGGGAGGGAGGGAGGGAGTAAGTAAGTAAGTAAGTAAGTAAGTAAATAAATAAATAAATAAATAAATAAATAAATGAACAAACAAAAACAAATAAATAAACACTGTTTTTTCCTTCTGAAGTTCTTCATATAGTTTGCTGTCAATCCGCCCTAGCATCTCAGATCTTTCTATCAAGTCCCTCATACCATTTCTGTGTAGTGTCAAATTTTCGTGTTCAGCAAAATATTTTGCAGCACTTTTTCCAGTCAGCATCATAACCTTTTTATCCAAGCTTCAAATTCCCTTAAAAAAAGAAAATTACAATTTAACCAAATATTCTCTTAATTATTTTAATTAAGCTCACTGCAATCATTTTTAACCAAAAACAAAATAAAATGTAATTTAGTACAGTAAGCCACTCCTCCCTGTTTAACATTGTTATAGTTTCTTTTGTTCTCTTAACTATGAATGTTTCTTTCTCTGTAAATTTTAATCTGACAGTGTCTAATATTTTCATTTTTCCCCACCAGGTTGCATCAACTTGCATATTTTGATATTCCATACTTAGCTTTTGTTTTTCACTAGGTTAATTGCCTTCCTGTTGTGTGGGTTTTGGTCGCAAAAGGAAACAGGGTAAACCAAAAATTTGTACTGCATTTTTTGTTATAAGACAGTCTACGCTCACCTTGAATGATTCAACTGCGTTCGCTCACAACAGACAATCTGTTATTTCTCTCTACATTTGCAGCAGCAACGTGAGATATGTTATATTTAATTTTTGGTGTAATTTCTTTCACAGCTGTTAGCTGTTCTTGCAGTTGAATTTTATGTGAACCGAGTCTTATGATGATGATGATGATGATGATGCTTGTTGTTTAAAGGGGCCTAACATCTAGGTCATCGGCCCCTAATGGTACGAAATGAGACTAAATGGAATGACAAATTAAAACTCCAAAATCCTCCACTGAACGGAATTCAAAACGCAAGGATGAAGAATGAATGGATGGATATGAATTTAAAACAATCAGTGGATCCGATAGGCAATGTCTCGCATTCACAGAAACTATAATACCAATATAATGGTCCGTTATTGGACATTATAAATTTTTCCAGCTAACTCATTCTTAGATGCCTGCGTTTCGCCCTCGTGTGCTAAGTTAGGCTCGTCAGTTGGGACTTAGCACACCACCCAAGACGCAAGGCCAGTGCATACCGTGGAGGCCACTGCATAGGCTATTTGAAGCCACCAGCAGTGCCAATGCACTATGAGAGCTATGTCTCATTTCCAAAAATAGATGCCTGCCTAGACATAGCTCTCATAGTGCATTGGCACTGCTGGTGGCTTCAAATAGCCTATGCAGTGGCCTCCACGGTATGCACTGGCCTTGCGTCTTGGGTGGTGTGCTAAGTCCCAACTGACGAGCCTAACTTAGCACACGAGGGCGAAACGCAGGCATCCAAGAATGAGTTAGCTGGAAAAATTTATAATGTCCAATAACGGACCATTATATTGGTATTATAAATTTACTCATTCAGGACAAATATTCTAGGTTCCCTATGGGAATCAACATCTACATCATTTGATGGCCAGGCAGGCATCTATTTCTGGAAATGAGACATAGCTCTCATAGTGCATTGGCACTGCTGGTGGCTTCAAATAGCCTATGCAGTGGCCTCCACGGTATGCACTGGCCTTGCGTCTTGGGTGGTGTGCTAAGTCCCAACTGATGAGCCTAACTTAGCACACGAGGGCGAAACGCAGGCATCCAAGAATGAGTTAGCTGGAAAAATTTATAATGTCCAATAACGGACCATCATATTGGTATTATAAATTTACTCATTCAGGACAAATATTCTAGGTTCCCTATGGGAATCAACATCTACATCATTCACAGAAACTGACGTGAAATAATAGTATCACTGACCAAGGGACTGCGTCTATAGCAAAATACTGAATTGATGATGCTTTTAGTCTAAAGGGGTCCAAAATCCAAGTCATCGGACCCTCACAATGGTACTTATTGCTATGAAAGTAGAAACATGGTATTTGCCATGTTGCAGTACTAATTAAAAGTAGCATAGACTTATGGTATTCCACTCAGTATGGTACTACTCACAGGTAATTAAATTCGCACATGTAATACTGACCTATGGTGTTTCGCACATTGCAGCGCCATATACAGGCAACGCAAATCTATGGTGTTCATCACGTGTACTAATCACGGAGACTTGCGCTATCCCGTGGTGTTCCTCATATAGTGGGTACTAATCATAGGCAAGCCAGAACCATGGTGTCGGTCATCCCATGATGTCGCTCATAGTGGTACTAAACACAGGTACTGTAAAAGCCGGCACCGTACTCTTTTCCTACCAATTACAAACCTATTTGGTACCTACCATAGTGGTACTACGCACAAGTAAAAGCAATCCATGGTGTTCCCCACATGGTGGTACTAATCACAAATAGTTTCATGGTTGTAATTCAATCATCCCTTGGTTGCCCCTTTTTGTCACCTCTTACGACAGGCAGGGGATACCGTGTGTGTATTCTTCGTCTGCGCCCCCCCACTCACAGGGGATTGTGTGTTTGGTCCGCGAGAGATATTTTATTTCCCCCCAAGACCACCGGCAAGCCGGTTAGGACCCCCCTATCCGCCACCTGGAACGCACCATGTGGGAGTATCACCTCTCCCCCTGCTACGCCAGCATAGTAGGTTCGTGGAACCGAGTCTTATGCATGTTGGTTTCCTGTTAGGTTCTTGAATACTGTCTTGTTCGACTTCTCTGACATTATGCTAGGCTAACATTTTTGTTATCATTTTGGTGTGTGTGATTTTGTATGAAAGACCCACGTCCATCTAAATTCTTCTTAATACATCTAGACCTACTGGCCGGATGACTTAGGACACATCAAAGCATTTAACCTGCTGGTGTATATCCTCAATAGCTTTTCTGTAGCTTTCAGCGCTGAATGCAAGTGGCCTTATGAGATATGTGTTGAGTATGGTTTGGTCTACGAGCTTATGGTTCCTGTTGGTGGTGTCTTTGGAGAAACATCTATAATAAGCGTATAGGATATCACACATCATCCTCTAGTATATGTGTGAGGAATCCTGTTCTTGAATGCCCTGTCGTGAGAAACTGTCTCTCATACGGACGGCTCTTGTACTTTCGTGTAATGTTGTTCGAGTGGAGAGAAATGTACGCTTAGTAGCCTGTCCAAAATTTTCTTTCCTTTATTTGGGTATTTCACATTCTTATACTTCGGTTTCCCAACTTCTCTGTTCTTTCATTCATGGGCTGATATTATACTGGACGCAAAGAAGCATTTTGATTTATTTTCCTTTATCTTACTGCACCTCCATGTTTGTTTTCCGTGGAACTCAATGTTCTTTTCGGCCAGTGCTTACATCAACCCCTTATGGAATATTTTTGTTTTATGCTTCCTCTGGGATTGGTGATTGTTCCGGGAGTGTGTACAAGGTTTGTTAGGGAGAGGAATGGGTGCTGGGAGCATCCTTTCTGTACTCTGATTAAAGTATTTGTGGCATATTTAAGCTATCGCATAGTGACACTGCGCCAGAATCTGATTTGGTCACTGTGCGTTGCTGCAGCCTTCGTATTACGTACAAGGTTGCGATCTGTATGAATAATACACAATGTCCTGTGCAGTAATGGTTGGCTGAACGCCAATTAAATAAATTTTGTATCGTTTGTCATCTTCAGACAACCGATCCTACAGCAAGCCTGTGAGAAATGGAATATTATGTCATTTTCCCAATTTCCTATATTTCCTCATCATTTTTCTTATTGTCTTTTTCCTTTATTTATAACAAATTTTGGTTCAGTTTATGGCCTCTTATTTAGCAGCTTTGTGTTTATAAGACATTTCATCTTGTATTTATGAGGATAGCTGAATTCTAATTCAGGCAGTGAACTTGTCTAGTCTTTGTCATATGGTCTATGGCCTGTACTAATGCTGCTGCTGTTGCATTTGCTCTTTTGGTAGTTTGGTTTTGTTATGCATTTTTTCTGGCAGTAATTAGGTGGGTGTTTCAATGGTAGAAGAACTGTGATTTGACAAATGGTATCCTACCCAAACACACAGTTTTTTAAAGGATAAATTTGGATTCAGCTAATAGGATTCTTCATTGTATTTTATGTCAGGTGTCCATTGCTAGATTGTATCGCACGTATAAGTTTTGAAGTTATCAGTCTATCTTTGTTTTGTACATCCGCTCTTCTGTTGTCTTTTCTAAACATTATCTCGACTCAACATATTTGCCATGGAGAGAGACAAAGATAATGTTGGTAGCTGGTAGGAGGAGGCTTTCCACAAAGAAATGAATGTGAAGGAATTCGCAAATGAGCTTGAGTCGGCAACTGCAAACTCGCTGTCAAAATCTGGAGTTAGTGGTTCCCAGAAAACCTAGATAGAATTACTGAGCCAGAATTTGACCCATTTCCCCAGAATGATCAACGTAATAGTAGGTTGGTTGGTCCTTTGAATTATAACCATATAATTTCGCCTCCATGTCATTCTGACCCTTCCTGTGCCAACTCTGCCCTCTATATTGTTCATAAGTGGAGCTAAAAATTTTCTGAAGAAATAAGGTACTCCTGTGCCGTTAAATTTGTGTGACATAACTGAATGTTGCCAAGTTTCTGCAAATCATTTCGTCCCCGCGATACCCACTATGTTAGAGGGCACGGTGCTAAGGTGGTTCAGATTAGCTAAAAGAAAGATCTGTAAATGGGAAAATTCTAAAACAGGAGATCTCGAGACGCACACAGGATTTAAATGAGTCAACTGACGACTGACTAGAATTTTCACCTTGTTTAATAGATAAAGCATCCCTCCTCCTGATGCAGAAATCTTTGACTTATATAGGAATTTGGCTCCGAAATATAAATTGTTCATCAAAAAGTGGAAGGTTAAAGAGACCCAATGACATCAGTTTAGGGAGAGAATTGGAATCTTCAATAATTCAAAACGATCTGTACCGATCTCCTATAACCCCGGATGGAATCTCCCTTCCCGGATACTGCACGTTTTCCACCTCCCAAAGTTTTCTCCTTTTCTGCTGTCTCAACTAACAGTCCCCATAAAGGCTTTTGCCGTCATTTTACCCTTTGCGCCAGTCCTGTTGCCAATGCAATCCAATACCGAGATGAGTACCATATGGTAAATATGGGTGCCGTCATGTGTTGGAATTGTGGAAAGGTGGGACAAGTCTCCAGTGAGTGTCGGGACCAAGTTTGTACCACCCCGCCCCAACTGATATAGTTTGTGTGGGGTAAATCTTAATCTGCATCCTTGTTGTTCTCCACATCAAGGAAACTGAATTTGCATCAGCATAATAACCCAACGTTGGTGCCTTCTTTCATTCAGACAAGGAAGGTTTGGGGCACACCTTCATTGTCATCAAGGGTCAAAATTACCATTGGTTCTTGACATCTCTATGCCATGTTCAACACTGGAGCTGCCTCCTCTTTTGTGAATGAAGCTCTTTTCGATTGTCTGCCAGTCAAACGTTCTTGCACGGAAGACGAACTACCTACTTTTGTCAGTGCCGATGACCAACACATCAATCCTGTCACCAGCGTTAGGTGTCACATTAAAACAAACTGCCTGTCTTGGGATTGGAATTTTATGTGGTGCTCAAACTGTCAGTTTTGATGATCCTAGGCTCCAATTTTATGCACTCCACTGGTTTGTCCTGGGATTTTATCTACCACAGTTTTGCCATTCATTTCAGGTCTGACAAAAACTATCCGTTCAAGAAACCTTTGTACCACTGAAGATCTTAAGTTACCTACTGTTTCCTGTGATCTCACACAATCCCAGAGGTTGCTTCTAAGCAGTCTGTTGGAAGAATCTTCTGATGTCCTAACCTCTAAATTAGGGTGCACTAAGAATTTTTCATATTCTATTGAACCAAATGACGATATCCCGGTCAAGTCCTCTTCTTTTGGGTGTTTGCCTCGGCTCATTGCCATGAATGGTCTTCTGGAAAAGGGGATACTATTGTATAAGTCGTCCTATAGCAGCACAGCTCTCCTCATTCCTAAAAAGGACAACCAGTTCAGGCTAATTGTAGACTATCAGAAACTCAACAAGAAAGCTGTCAACAGTTTCCCATTGCCCACTATCAAAAGTGCATTCTAGTATTTTGGAATTCACAAATTTGACTTTTTTTTTTCTCCTTTTATTAGTTTGTATTGACTAAACTCATGGAAATAAGTACTCCGGGTTGTTGAAGGGTCCACCCTGTCCGTATTTATTATAACATTGTTAATATAAACAATCATCAATTGTAGAGAAATGGCCATTCTCTTCATCAGTGATAATATCATCATAAGCAAAATCTCCATATTATCTAAGACCCTTTATCACTGATTACAATTAAAACATTAATTACTACAAATCTTAGAAATATTAACACAAAGTTTTTCTATATTCACTAAAAGTTGCTGTGTCCTTGTCTTAATGCTGAAAACTCACTTTTTTAATAAAACGGCACCATAATTATATGAATTAAGTCAAATGTTGAAATGTATTAAAAGCTATGGTCTTGAATGCTTGAAATTACTAAATAACTTATAGTCCAACTACAATGATAAAACTATATTCTCCTTCAAATTTCCGGCTATCTGTACCTCATAACATATTAACAATGTACTGTTCCTTTTTTGTATGCTTCGGTAGAGCAACGTCATTCTAGAACAAATTCTAGCCCAACTTAAAACAGAACTGATCCCCAATCTTTTCTTTCTAAAATAAGAAGAAAATCTTTGTTAAAAATATTATAATCGAAGCCTAATTCAAACATTCTGTGTTACTGCAATGATGGATTCAAGAACGTATACGAGAGTCGAGTCATAAGTCATGGCAACTATTTTCTTGTGATATAGATGTTGATTCCTAAAGGGAATCTGAAATATTTGTCCCGAATGACTAAATTTATAATACCAATGTAAATGGTCCGTTACTGACATTATAAATTTTCCAGCTAACTCATTCCTCATTTATTCCTCGCGAACAGGAGACAGCACGGAAAATCTAAGATATGCATTTGGAAATATAGGGCATGTCCATACGCATATTGCCTGAAGACAAATTCTGACTTCAGGATGTTCTCGTAGGAAAGTGACAGAACACAGGCCATTGGTAAACACTGTTTTTATATGGTATAGACAGCAAACACACAAGACTACATAAAAAGGACAGGTCTCCACTGGTTACAGACCTTTGAAATAAACACCCAAGGTTTCCACCGTGTGTTGCCAGTGGTGAGGCAAATCAGCAGTTGATACTCTACCCCGTTTGAACGTCTCCACCCACCCCACCACTGTTCTATAGGGCATGGCATGCACACCTAATGCTTCCCGCAGCTCTGCATGGCATTCGCATGCATTTCTGCCGTGGTGAACTGCTATTTTAATATACGATCGTTGCTCCTGCTTCTTGACTTCTATTTTGTGATGCTCTCACTCACACACTGAACTTGGGGGCATGCTTAGACCCACACTGTTGTTTACATACACCATCTACTGTCATCACACGCAAGTACATACCGTACGTTTCCAAATGCGCATCTTAGATTTTCCGTGTTGTCTCCTGTTCGCGAGAAAAAAATAGTTGCCATGACTCATGACTCGACCTACGTACAATGTAGCAAGGCAGCATGTGTCATTTCACTCTCCGGTCAGGCGCGTACTAATAGTAAGCCTGAGAGTGCAAGGGACTATTGGCAGGGATGGTAGGGGAGATGGACATGAATGTACAAACGGCTCTAACGAAAGGGGGAATGGGTGAGTGGAAGGATTAGTGGCTCTGGTAGAATGTTATCTGGCCTTTCTTTTTCTTTTCTAATTTGAACAGAGGATTTTCATCCACAGAGTTTTCATTTAAATTACTGTCAAAGTTGTGCTTCTGCCATAAATAAATAATTTTCCAACTTTTCAGGACTTGTCAAATTTATTAATATAATATGCGGTTCAATATTCGTAAATAAGTGATTATTACTGTGCATATGTTCGCACATGGTCGAATATCTTGAGTGTTTTTTGGCGTTTACATCTTCTTTATATCCGACTGCTATGCTTCGTTCCAATTATCCAATACTCTGTTCCTTGCAATTCTGACACGTTAAGACATATACCCCAAATTAATAGGGGGGTTAACACTCCACTATCAAAAAGAAGTTTTGAAAAAGAAATGGAAATAATTCATGAAATAGCTAAGAGCAACGGTTAATCAAGAAATTACAATAATGAAATAAAGAACAAGATTATTAACAAGCCAAAAATTCTTCTTGAAAAACAAAAAGAAAAAATACACAGTATTTACTCATAGGAATAGACATTCATACAATTTGTTCAAAATCTTTACAAAATACAATACTGAAATATCATACTGAATAAATAATAATTAAAAAATTATATTAAAATTAATACTGATGGTCAATATAATAAATCCAGGGTACATGCCTTAATGTGTCTGAATAGCAAGAAAGAGTATATTGGACAATCGGGACGAAGCATAGCAGTCAGATACAAAGAAAATATAAACACCAAAAAACACGCAAGATATTCAACCGTGCGAACTTATGCACAATAATTATCGCTTATTTATGAACTTTGAACAACATATGAAATTAATACATTTGGCAAGTAAAGGGGAAAATATGGACGTCCTGAAGAAGTTGGAAATTTATTTATCACAGAAGCACAACTTTGACAATAATTTAAATTGAAATTCTGTGGATGAAAATCCTTTGTTCAAATTAGAAAAGAAAAACGAAGGCCAGATAACATTCTACCAGAGTCATTAGTCCTCCCACTCACCCCCTTCCTAAGAGCTGTTTGTACACTCGTGTTTATCTCCCCCTCCTTCCATACCAGTAACCTCTTCGTTCACTCCTACCTTCCCCGCCAACAGTTCCTTGCACGCTCAGGCTTACTATCAGTACCTGCCTGACCGGAGAGTGAAATGGCACATGCTGTCTTGCTACATTACGTAAGGTTTTGAATCAATCATTGCAATATCACGGAATGTTTGAATCAGGTTTCAGTTATGACATTTTTAACAAATATTTTCTTATTTTAGAAAAAAGAAGAAATTCTACCTGGCACACTCACCATATTTTAAAGAAACAATGGGATTGGTGGATCAGTTCTGTTTTAAATTGGGCTAGAATTTGTTCTAGAATGAATTTTCTCTACTGAAGCAAATACAAAGGAACAGTACATTGTTAATATGTTATAAGATTCAAATAGCTGGAAATTTGAAGGAGAAGACTGTTTTATCATATTAGCTGGACTACATGTGTTTCAGTAACTTGAAACAATCAAGACCATAGCTTTTAATACATTTCAACATTTGACTTAATTCATATAATTATGGTACCATTTTATAAAAACTTTTAAAATGAGTTTTAGCATTAGGGCAAGATCAGATGCAGCAACCTTTAGTGAATACAAAAAAAACTTTAAGTGTGAATTTTTAAGATTTGTAGTAATTAACATTTTAACTGTAATTAATGATGAAGGGTCTTAGATAAAAAGGAGATTTTGGTTATGATGTTATTATCGCTGATTAAGAGAATGGTCAGTGCTCAAAATAGGTATGATCGATGATTGTTTATAATAAATATTGACAGGGGAGACCGATCAACAAGTCGTGTACTTATTTCCATTGCAGCATTTCCACGGCGTGAAATTGTTTACCGTCCAGTTTACTCTCACTTTAAGTGATTTGATCACATCTGCTCATGACAGACATGTTGATATTTCCCTCCATATTTACTGCAGCAATGCGAGTTATGTTATATTTCATTCTTGGTATAATTTTTTTTGCCGTTGTTAGGCTATATGCTTCCTTAGCATCTGGATGAATTTGGTTCATTCTTTTTCCTTCTTATTTCATTTCTATCTAAATTGAGTCTTATGCATTTTGGTTTTCTGTTATGTTTCTAAATACTCTTTTTGTTCGACTTCTCCGAGATTATACTAGGCTTATGTTTGTTACCATTTTGTTGCATGTGATTTTAAATTAAAGAGCCACATCCATCTGTATTCTTCTGACTATGACTAGATCTGCTGGCTGCATGACTTACAACTCACTAAAGCATTTAACCTGCTAGTCTGTATCCTTGATAGTATTTCTATAGCTTTAGGGTTCAAAGCAAGGGGCCTTATGTGATATGTGTTGAGTATGGTTTGGTCTCCGAGATTATGGTTCCTGTTGGTGGTGTCTTTGGAGAGACATCTATAATAAGAGTCTAGTATGTCACACGTCATCCTCTAGTATATGTGTGAGAAATTCTATTTTTGTATGTCCTGCCGCGGGAGATTGTTTCTCTTATACAGTCGACTCTTGGTACTTTTGTGTAAATGTTTGAGTGGAGAGGAACGTACGCTTAGTAGTTCGAGAATTTTTCCTTTCTTTGGGTTCAATTTATTTAACGTTCTGATATTTTGTTAACCTGACTTCTCTGTTGTTTCTTTTATGGGCTGGTATTATACTGGACGCCAAGAAGCATTTTGATTTATTTTCCTCTATCTTCTGCCTGCTGTCATTTCTTGATGGTTGCAGTACTTTTGCATCCATCTCTTGGCACAAGCCAGAGTAAAGTGTAGCTTCCACCTAAGTGCCAGTCAACATCCATGGCTGTGACAATATGGAAGTTGCTGGGGTATGGGTCGTGCTGAGCAATGACATTCGGAGCACGACTAGTGCATCTGAGTGTTATGAAAGGTGCTGCTCATAGGGTGAGTCGTGCTGCAATAGTACTTTCTGACCCAGTGAGGAAGAGTGTTCAATCAATACTGATCTGCATTTAGGGCAGTCGCCCAGGTGGCAGATTCCCTATCTGTTGCTTTCCTAGCCTTTTCTGAAATGATTTCAAAAAAATTGGAAATTTATTGAACATCTCCCTTGGTAAGTTATTCCAATCCCTAACTCCCCTTCCTATAAACGAATATTTGCCCCAGTTTGTCCTCTTGAATTCCAACTTTATCTTCATATTGTGATCTTTCCTACTTTTATAAACGCCATTCAAATTTATTCGTCTATTAATGTCATTCCACGCCATCTCTCCGCTGACAGCTCGGAACATACCACTTATGATATAGATGTTGATTCCCATAGGGAATCTGAAATATTTGTCCTGAATGAGCAAATTTATAATACCAATATAAATGGTCCGTTATTGGACATTATAAATTTTCCAGCTAGCTCATTCTTGGTTGCCAGCGTTTCGCCCTCGTGTGCTAGGGTGGGCTCATCAGTTGGTACCTAGCACACCTACCAATACGCTGGCTAGTGCATACCGTGGAGGCCACCGCGTAGGCTAACTGGAGCCACCGGCAGTGCCAATGCACTAAGAGACTTTCTGCCGGTGGCTCCAGTTAGCCTACGCGGTGGCCTCCACGGTATGCACTAGCCAGCGTATTGGTAGGTGTGCTAGGTACCAACTGATGAGCCCACCCTAGCACACGAGGGCGAAACGCTGGCAACCAAGAATGAGCTAGCTGGAAAATTTATAATGTCCAATAACGGACCATTTATATTGGTATTATAAATTTGCTCATTCAGGACAAATATTTCAGATTCCCTATGGGAATCAACATCTATATCATCTGATGGCCAAGCAGGCATCAATTTTTAGTGATGAGACAAAGTCTCTTAGTGCATTGGCACTGCCGGTGGCTCCAGTTAGCCTACGCGGTGGCCTCCACGGTATGCACTAGCCAGCGTATTGGTAGGTGTGCTAGGTACCAACTGATGAGCCCACCCTAGCACACGAGGGCGAAACGCTGGCAACCAAGAATGAGCTAGCTGGAAAATTTATAATGTCCAATAACGGACCATTTATATTGGTATTATAAATTTGCTCATTCAGGACAAATATTTCAGATTCCCTATGGGAATCAACATCTATATCATCTGATGGCCAAGCAGGCATCAATTTTTAGTGATGAGACAAAGTCTCTTAGTGCATTGGCACTGCCGGTGGCTCCAGTTAGCCTACGCGGTGGCCTCCACGGTATGCACTAGCCAGCGTATTGGTAGGTGTGCTAGGTACCAACTGATGAGCCCACCCTAGCACACGAGGGCGAAACGCTGGCAACCAAGAATGAGCTAGCTGGAAAATTTATAATGTCCAATAACGGACCATTTATATTGGTATTATAAATTTGCTCATTCAGGACAAATATTTCAGATTCCCTATGGGAATCAACATCTATATCATCTGATGGCCAAGCAGGCATCAATTTTTAGTGATGAGACAAAGTCTCTTAGTGCATTGGCACTGCCGGTGGCTCCAGTTAGCCTACGCGGTGGCCTCCACGGTATGCACTAGCCAGCGTATTGGTAGGTGTGCTAGGTACCAACTGATGAGCCCACCCTAGCACACGAGGGCGAAACGCTGGCAACCAAGAATGAGCTAGCTGGAAAATTTATAATGTCCAATAACGGACCATTTATATTGGTATTACATACCACTTAGTCGAGCAGCTCTTCTTCTTTCTCTCAATTCTTCCCAACCCAAACATTGCAACATTTTTGTAACGCTACTCTTTTGTCGGAAATCACTCGGAACAAATCGAGAGGCTTTTCTTTGGATTTTTTCCAGTTCTTGAATCTGGTAATCCTGGTGAGGGTCCCATATACTGGAACCATACTCTAGTTGGGGTCTTACCAGAGACTTATATGCCCTCTCCTTTACATCCTTACTACAACCCCTAAACACCCTCATAACCATGTGCAGAGATCGGTACCCTTTATTTACAATCCCATTTATGTGATTACCCCAATGAAGATCTTTCCTTATTTTAACACCTAGATACTAACAATGATCCCCAAAAGGAACTTTCACCCCATCAACGCAGTAATTAAAACTGAGAGGACTTTTCCTATTTGTGAAACTCACAACCTGACTTTTAACCCCGTTTATCAACATACCATTGCCTGCTGTCCATCTCACAACATTTTCGAGGTCATGTTGCAGTTGCTCACAATCTTGTAACTTATTTATCACTCTATAGAGAATAACATCATCCGCAAAAAGCCTTACCTCCGATTCCACTCCTTTACTCATATCATTTATATATATAAGAAAACAAAAAGGTCCGATAACACTGCCCTGAGGAACTCCCCTCTCAACTATTACAGGGTCAGACGAAACTTCACCTACTCTAACTCTCTGAGATCTATTTTCTAGAAATATAGCAACCCAGTCAGTCACTCTTTTGTTTAGTCCAATTGCACTCATTTTTGCCAGTAGTCTCCCATGATCCACCCTATCAAATGCTTTAGACAGGTCAATCGCGATACAGTCCATTTGACCTCCAGAATCCAAGATATCTGCTATAACTTGCTGGAATCCTACAAGTTGAGCTTCAGTGGAATAATCTTTCCTAAAACCAAATTGCCTTCTATCGAACCAGTTATTAATTTCACAAACATGTCTAATATAATCAGAAAGAATGCCTTCCCAAAGCTTACATACAATGCATGTCAAACTTACTGGCCTGTAATTTTCAGCTTTATGTTTATCACCCTTTCCTTTATACACAGGGGCTACTATAGCAACTCTCCATTCATCTGGTATAGCTCTTCCGACCAAACAATAATCAAATAAGTACTTCAGATATGGTACTATATCCCAACCCATTGTCTTTAGTATATCCCCAGAAATATGATCAATTCCAGCCGCTTTTCTAGTTTTCAACTTTTGTATCTTATTGTAAATGTCATTGTTATCATACGTAAATTTTATTACTTCTTTGGCCTTAGTCTCCTCCTCTATCTCGACATTATCCTTGAAACCAACAATCTTTACATACTGCTGAATGAATACTTCTGCCTTTTGAAGATCTTCACATACACACTCCCCTTGTTCATTAATTATTCCTGGAATGTCCTTCTTGGAACCTGTTTCTACCTTAAAATACCTATACATACCCTTCCATTTTTCACTAAAATTTGTATGACTGCCAATTATGCTTACCATCATGTTATCCTTAGCTGCCTTCTTTGCTAGATTCAATTTTCTAGTAAGTTCCTTCTATTTTCCCTTACTCCACAGCCATTTCTAACTATTTCTTTCCAGTCTGCACCTCCTTCTTAGTCTCTTTATTTCTCTATTATAATAAGGTGGGTCTTTACCATTCCTTACCACCCTTAAAAGTACAAACCTGTTTTCGCATTCCTCAACAATTTCTTTAAACCCATCCCAGAGCCTGTTTACATTTTTATTTACCGTTTTCCACCGATCATAGTTACTTTTTAGAAACTGCCTCATGCCTGCTTTATCAACCATATGGTACTGCCTAATAGTCCTATTTTTAAGACCTTCCTTTCTATCACATTTACCGAGCTCGATAGCTGCAGTCGCTTAAGTGCGGCCAGTATTCAGTATTCGGGAGATAGTAGGTTCGAACCCCACTGTCGGCAGCCCTGAAAATGGTTTTCCGTGGTTTCCCATTTTCACACCAGGCAAATGCTGGGGCTGTACCTTAATTAAGGCCACGGCCGCTTCCTTCCCACTCCTGGCCCTTCCCTGTCCCATCGTCGCCGTAAGACCTATCTGTGTCGGTGCGACGTAAAGCAAATAGCGTCGTCTATCACATTTATTTTTAACTACCACAAAAACAGCTTCATGATCACTAATACCATCTATTACTTCAGTTTCCCTATAGAGCTCATCTGGTTTTATCAGCACCACATCCAGGATATTTTTCCCTCTGGTTGGTTCCATCACTTTCTGAATCAGCTGTCCTTCCCATATTAACTTATTTGCCATTTGTTGGTCATGCTTCCTGTCGTTCGCATTTCCTTCCCAATTTACATCTGGCAAATTCAGATCTCCCGCTACAATCACACTTCTTTCCATGTCGTTTCCCACATAGCTGACTATCCTATCAAATAATTCCGAATCCGCATCAGTGCTACCCTTTCCCGATCTGTACACTCCAAATATATCAAGTTGCCTATTATCTTTAGAAATGAGCCTTACACCTAGAATTTCATGTGTCTCATCTTTAACTTTTTCGTAGCTTACAAATTCTTCTTTCACCAGAATGATCACTCCCCCTCCCACCATTCCTATCCTATCTCTACGATACACTCTCCAGCGCCGTGAGAAAATTTCTGCATCCATTATATCATTTCTCAGCCATGATTCAACTCCTATTACAATATCTGGTAAATATATATCTATTAAATTACTTAATTCTATTCCTTTCTTTACAATACTTCTACAGTTCATTTTATATCATCCCTACTTGATTTCCAGTTCCCTGTTACCTTATCACCGCTCCCTAGGCCATCCCGTTTCCCTGAATGTACCTCCCTGTTACCCTTCCAAACAAATTTCCTAACTTATATGTACCACTGGAGTTTAAATGAAGGCCATCTGAGCGCAGATCCCTATCTCCTACCCACCCATTAGGATCTAGAAATTTCACTCCCAGTTTCCCACATACCCACTCCATAGTCTCATTTAAATCCCCTATCACCCTCCAGTCAGTATCCCTCCTACACAGTATTCCACTAATAACAATCTCCGCTTTCTTAAACACCCGTGCTGCATTTACCAGATCCCACACATCTCCAACTATGTTGGTACTTATATCAGCTTGCCTTACGTTGTTGGTACCAACGTGAAACACTACCACCTTCTCCTTCCCCTCCTCCCTCTCTTCTACTTTCCTCAACATCTGCCTCAACCTAATTCCTGGATAACTTTTTACCCTGGTTCCTTTTCCTCCACACACTTTCCCCATGTGTAACGATGGAATCCCCCATGACCAGAACCTCAACCCTCCCCACCTCATCTGATCCCCTCCTCTCCTGGTCAGCCCTATCTTCTCTCACTGCTGCAGAAGCTACTTCCTCCTCCCTTTTCTCCTTCCCATGACCCTGTTCCAATTGTCTTTTCCTATCCTCTACTCTACATTTCCCTTTCCTACCTTTTCCCTTCCTCCTACTTCCACGCATCTCAGCAACAGTTCCCTGTCCCTCATCTTCCCTCTGTTGTTCTACCTGGAGTGACTCGTACCGATTTCGCACAGACACCTGTCCTGAATTCTGATCCTGAATAGAGCCCTTAGCCTGCAATCTCCTTCCCCTTAGAACATTAGACCACCTGTCTTCTACAACTCCTCCCTTTCCTTCCCCTCCCTCTTGTACACCTACTGTAACCTGTACATTGTTTGAGGGAGTCCTATCTTCCTTCCTGTCTTCTGTGAGAATCCTAATTATCTCCCTCAAACTTTCCAACTCCTCCCTCATAGCCCTCAATGCCTCACCACACCCACAATAAGTACACTCTCGCTCCTTAGCCATTCTTTACGGAGGAAAAAAATTAAATTAAAAAATAAAATAACTTATTTGCAAAAAATAAATGAACGAAGGGATATATTGTCTGGGATAGTACACAACAATAAGGTAATTAATATACAACTACACTACAATACTACTTAGTCGTGCTTTATTTTTTTTATATTCTACAACCCCTAACAGGATATAAACTGTTGTTAATTACTGAATATCGAAAGTAATAAACAAGAACTACACAATTCCAAACTGCAATTAAGCCTATCCTAATTACAACAACAGTATTTTAGTAAGAGTTTCTACGGATACCTCTACTACACCAGTACTACACAAATATTTTACAATAATAAAATAAGCACACTCAATTCTAATAGGATATTACTCGTATACTACTGTACAGTACACTACAGTAATTTTTAAACTACTTTCAGACGTATCCTAATTACGATGACGGTACCGTACCGTATGTCACTACTAAGCACAACAGAAATGAAATTTGCAAGAACTACTGTACTCAAAGATTACCAACGAAGCTAAATGCTTAGACTGGCAAACTACCTCACTCCTCATCTTGCCTAGTACGCCTCATTTTGGTGTTCCCATTGGTTTTGGGGGTTTCCTTATAACCGCATAACCTTTGGTGGTGCTATTTGAGGATCCAACCAGCCTCTGGGCTGATGACTTAACAGACAGTCCTCTATCTCACTGCACCGCCATCTTTGATTGTTTTCTGTGGAACTAAATGTTCCTTTCGGCCACTGGTTACATCAACCCCTCCTGGAATACTTTAGTTTTATGCTGCTTCTGGGATTGACGACTGTCAAATGGGGAGGGGTGTACAAGGTTTATTATGGAGAGGAATGCGTGTTGGGAGCATCCTTTCTATACTTTAAGTATTTGTGACTTACTGCGCCAGAATATGATTTGATGACCGAGCGTTGCTGTAGCCTTCGTATTGTGTACAAAGTTGTGGTCTGTACGTATTAACACACAACGGCCTGCAGAGTTATGGTTGGCTGAAAACCAGAAAAATAAATGTTGCATCCCTCGTAATTTTACGACATGTCCTACAGCAAGCCTGTAAGTAATGGAATATTGTGTCATTTTCCTTATTCCCTATATTTCTTTGTCATTTTTCCTTTGTCTTTTTTCTTTATTTACTTATAATAAATTTTGGCTTAATTTATGACTTGCTTTATTTAGCAGCTTCGTGCATATGCAGTTAAGACATTTTTGCCTTGTATTTATAAGAATAGCTGTATCCTAATTTAGGCAGTGCACTAATCTGCTCTTTGTCACACGGTCTACGGCCTGTACTACCTATACAGCTATTGCACCTGCGACTGCTCTTTTAACAGTTTGATTTTGTTACAAGTTTTATCAGGTAGTAACTGGGTGGGTGTTTCAGCAGGTGGAGAAAAGACTAAAACATCATATTAAACTTTAGAATATCGGACAATGATATATCGTTGTTTGGTACTTGAGCATAAATTGCCAGCAACAATATATAGTTGTTTGAACAGCACGTGCCTTACCATCTGCATTTAGCACGATTATGAATGGCAGAAGGCAATATCTTACATTCTGTTTCCGCAGAGTTTTTAATTTTATCACTATGCAGCTCATTTGTTCATTTATTTACACACATTAGATTTCATGTATTTCTCTGGTCATGTGTTGACTGACAGTTACGTTATAGTATTTACCTACTGTACTACAGTAACAGATACTTTTAAATTTTCTGTGTTTATTCACTTGGATGGCTGCATTGCAGACGGATTACCACAATTTATCTCTAATTTTACTTTTGATTTATTTTTATTGCTATTTTTGAAATTTGATTACTTGTTTGTTTTCAAAGTGTTCAGAAAATATATTTTGAAACTTAACAGTATTGTAATCACTGTCGGTAGTAAGTACATACCATCCTCAACATTTCCTGCAAGTTTAAAGTCAAAAATATTCAAAACTGTAAATACACGAGGTGTCTACCTCGGTAGAAAATGATACACAAACACACATTGTTCTCAACAACTAAATTTTTAATTAAAAAGAAAAGAAGACATTTTCCCTAAAATACAGTATTATACAATTTACATTAACAATTTTTCTATTAAACACACAGCTCATCCTTAATAAATTTATATTATTTACAAAATTCTACTCATAATATCTTCTGTAACTTACACACAAAATCAACTCTCATACAGTATGTGGAATCACTTCAAAAAATACTAGACAATTGCTATAAGATTTAATGTACGAAGGTAATCCCAAAAATAAGGCCTCCTATTTTTTATATGTACATAGACCTGTTATGTCATACAAGCTCGCCGCCATGCTCTTCAGGAAGTTGTGAGCGGAGCTTCAGGAAACCTCAGGAACCAAAGTGTAGAGATCATCCAGGGTGATCCGCCGATCTTCACGCACGATTTGCTCAACCTTCACGACTGTCTCGACGGAAATTGATGGTCTCCCGCTCCTTTGCTCGTTCGACGTGAATTTCAGTCCGACCGGCTGCAAACTCTCTACACCACTTACAAACATTTTTGACATCCATGAAAGACTCACCATACACTGCCGTCAATTGGCAATGGATTTCAATCGGTTCAGTACCTTTTGCATTCAAATACTGAATAACTGTGTGCACTTCGCACTTGCTAGTAACATCCAATGGGAGCTCCATTCTCAACGGCTGCCAAGCCAAGACTGAGTGCCTCAGTGCGGCGTGCACATGTTTATATGCGAGCGTGGGAAACATTATTCACAATATTATGAAGAACAGCCACGTGAACAGAGTACTGTATTTATTAAAAGAAATAGGAAACCTTATTTTTGGGATTACCCTCATACATTGCTTTTTTTTTTTTTTTTTTTACCCAGTTTGGTAAGTAACGTGCATAATGACCTGCGGCGGTTAACCAGAGCCTCTTTTGCAACTGCTTTTCAGAGTTCCTGAAGGGCCTTCACAGCTACCATAGTGAACCCAGGGCCCTTGAAGTCCCCATGTACTTCACCCCAACAGGCAGTCCCCTACTTCAGCTGTCCAGTCTCAAGGAGATGGAATTTGTTCACAAAAACTCTTTATTTACAATAATCTACACAGATCGAATGCCGTCTAACATTTCTTTTCTCTCTTGCTGTTTATTCTTTTCTTGAATATCTGTACAGATTTTGGAAAAGGATCAAACACTTCTCCAGGCAAACTGTTCCACTCCTTTACGTGCTTCCCAATGAACGAAAATTTACCCCTATCATTTCTGCTAAAATCCCATCTAATTTTATACTTGTGATCAGCCCTGCTGATATCATTATTTTCCAACTGAAACCTCTCACGGATTACCCCCAAGCTTCCTCTCCTGTATAGGCTCTATATAGTCCTGTAAGTCTAGTTCTCTCCCTTCTCTTTCTTAAAGTTTCCCACCCAAGTTTCTCTAACATTTCTGATACACTACTTTTTCTTCTGAAATCCCCTATTACAAATCTTGCTGCTTTCCTCTGCACACCATCTATTTCTTTTATTATAATTATTAGGTATTCCTGGTGCGGATTCCAAAAACTGCTTGTATATTCCAATAATGGTCGGACCATACTTAAGTAACTTTTCTCTTTTAATTCTTTGTTGCATCCTTGAAGTGGCCTCATTATGACAAAGTTGCCACCAACAAAGTTGTCATCAACATGACCCTTACAGTGCAAATTACTTCTGAATCTCACACCTAAATAGTTGCACTTGCCTTCTTTTGGGACAATTATCTCATCTAAAGTATGTTTAAATTCAGTTTTTAAGTTCCTGTTTGTAAATGTTGTGACAATTGATTTGCCTCCATTAATCTTCATATTATTCTCTTCAACCCATTGTTGGATACTGTCAAGGTCCCTTTGTTTTTTATCCTGAGGATAAATGAACCCTTGAATTTAGAAATGTTCTTATCCGACCCTTATGTCCAATCCTATTCCTTCCAATTTCTTTAACAATATTCCATGCTCCACTCTGTCAAATGCCTTGGAAAGGTCTATAGCTACGCAATCCAACTGGCCTCCCGAATCCAACTGATCTGTTATGTCCTGCTGAAATCCCACCAGTTGTGCCTCACAAGAAAATCCATACTCGTGAACCAGTTTTTTCTTCACATACCTCTCCTATATACTTTGCTATTGAACTCTCCACTATTTTACAAACTATACTGGTCAGGCTGACTGGTCTGTAGTTCTCAGGTTTCCTTTTATCACCCTTTCCTTTATAAAATGGTATTATTATAGATTCCTTCCATTCCCATACCTGCCAACTTTACAAAACCAAAAATCAGGAGATCTTGATATGAAAATCAGGAGAAATCAGGAGATATAATTAGTCAAAACTGCTCATTTTACAGGTGTTGCGCATCGCAGTACTACGATATATTTATAACACTTATTGTCTCAAAGCCCGACTGATGCTATACGAGGCTACAAGGCTAAAAATTACAAATCTACTCCCTCATAGCACGTATGTGAGCGAGATGATCGGTCTCTGATAAGCCTTCTGAAAATAGTATGAACTCATGCCCCACACGTATGAATTAGTCATGCACTTGGATGCCACTACTTCGCAAATGCATAGAGTAATATATTTCATCCAGCTCCCGCACGATTATGCAAAGGGCAATGCTATTTGATGTACCCGTGCTTCACTACGGAATTCTAAGAAAGACTGTCATAGTTTTCCCAACTGAAGTCAACATAGGTCATTACAATGACGTTAGTACAAATGTCGTGATTAAAAGCGATGCTTCATATGAAATATTCAACAAAATGAAAAAAAACACATTTTCTCACTTTTAACAAAAAGTACTACGGTGTCGATCTAACAGTTCAAAGTTCCAGAGCTAGAATGAGCAGGCCGCAGACAACCCCGAACACTCCTGCGTAATTATTCACTAAGTCTGCACACGGCTCATTCCAATCACTGCCTCATAGTAGGGATCGAATAGCTGGAATACTATCATGATGCAGTGTGTTACATGCCAGCAGTGTCAGAAAATTTATGCACCAGAGCAATGGCATGCTAACTTCCCAGCTACTTCCCACAAATATTCAGGCAGGCTGTTATACTCTAATATGCAGCAGTAATCCCATCTATCGGAGATAAATGGCAGCAGAATACACAAAGGACATCCCAACAAACAATGGTCAATGTAATGTTGCTGTTGCCGGGCTGAGTGGCTCAGACTGTTAATAACATATGAATAGTAACACAGTAAAGGTTTCCACCTATTCAGTACTAATATGTAATATGTAAATACATATTAGTAATGTAATATGTAAATACATATTAGTACTGAATAGGTGGAAACCTTTACTGTGTTACTATTCATATGTTATTCTCAGTTCAGTACGGACCAACAACATGAAATTCATAACCCTCAGACTGTTAAGGCGCTGGCCTTCTAACCCCAACTTGGCAGGTTCGATCCTGGCTAAGTCCGGTAGTATTTGAAGGTGCTCAAATATGACAGCCTCGTGTCGGTAGATTTACTGGGACGTAAAAGAACTCCTGCGGGACTAAATTCCGGCACCTCGGCGTCTCCGAAGTCCGTAAAAAGTAGTTAGTGGGACGTAAAGCAAGTAACATTATTATTATTATTATTATTATTATTATTATTATTATCATTATTATTAATGTTGCTGTTGATCAATTTTATGAGCTTTCTATATTGCAGGCCTTCACATTTAGTTTTCTTCTGACTTTGTGATATTAGAGCATCTAATGTAAAGTGAGTCTTTCTTTCTTTCACGACCCCCTCTTGTGTTATTATTCAAGTGACGTTCCTTCATGACTTTTTTCTCATTCTTATAATAATTTAATCACCATCACCACCAATATTATTACAGTCGGTATGGTAAAACTGAATAAGACATAAATAATCGGAAATTGTATTCTCTGTAACTTTTGTTATGTAGTACTTTTCTATATGACCGATAAGACAGGTAATTAAAAATTACATTTCTGGCACCTTCCCCTAAACTACCATTTCAAACAAGGTGAATAAAATTATTCACAGCATAGACTGTACTTCCTTATTCCCCGACTTTACATATCGTTTTTCATTAAATTCTGTTCACCTATTTTCTCGTGGTTTGGTGTTTATATGGATTTACAACAAAAATAAAAATTCATGAATTTCTGTTATCATAGGTACGGTAACAATTTATAAGACAAAACTGATAGGAAATTCAATAATATATAACTTTAGTTATGTAGTATTTACCGATAGTGCCAATAATAACAACAAATATTTGAGAATTAAATTTGAAGGCTTCCCCTAAACTACCATTTCACTCAGCGTGAATAAAATTGTTTATGGCCTAGATTGTAGCGACGTATTCCCCGACTTTATATACCGATTTTCATTAAATTCTCTTCAGCTGTTTTCTCGTGATGAGCGTACATCATACATACATTAAGACAGAAATTGTGGACAATTAAATCGTGCATTTCCCCTTGTTACTGTGGCCACGACCGGTACAGAAATATCTTTTTTTTTTTAATTCTGAGCAATATACAGACAAAACTCTTATTTTATTTATATTGAGATAAGTTAATAGTAGTCAGAATTGTCTCCAAATGGCTCCTAAAATCTCCAGAAAAGTCACTAGTCATTATCATTGAAATTCTGCCACTAAATTACTAAAAAAGACTCCATATCTAGCAACTAATCTCTAGAATCAACTAGACTGATGTGAACAGTGACCAAACACGAACATAGCACGCGAGAACGAGAGATTGACAATCGGTATACGCGTCGCGATATACAGATTTCAATAAACATCACACATTTCTCGCATTAATAAACGTCGATATTTCATCTGGAAGCGGCCAATTACCGACGGACTTCCGGCCAGTGGCGTAGAAAAGCTGAAATGGCGGGGTTTGAAAACAAGTGTTTTAAGTTCACCAAAAAATAAGCTAAAATCGGGAGAAATAATAGAACAATCAGTAGGCGGGAAAAACTGTCGAAAATCGGGAGTCTCACGCCTAAATCGGGAAAGTTGGCAGGTATGCATTCCTTTGGTATTACACTATTATTTATGATACAGTACAAGGCAAATTTTAAATAAGGCACTAGGTACCATCCCATTGTCTTTAATATCACCCCAGTAATTTGATCACTCCTGCTGCTTTTCCTTGCTGAAGCAGTTGGATTTCTCTGAAAATATCCTCATTTGTGAATGAGAAACTTCCTGTTTCCTTATGCGTCTCTCCTTTTCTATCTTCTGTTTTGGTTTATAACTCCTGACAATCTTCTACTGAATCTCTGAATTCCCTACTAAATAGATTTGCTTCCTCTTTATCTGTTAAAAAGTGTTCACTATTCTCAGCATGAGAGCATGGCACTAAGAGGGTGAAAGCTGAAATGGGAATAAATAAGAGTTTTCTAAAAATATTTCAAAAGCTTTGTTTTATTTACATTTTATTAAATTATTGAACTTATAAAACATTATCACAGTTTATTAGTTTCAATGATGATTCCAATGATCACAATTATAAGGCTGGATTTCCCCCACCTAATCAATACTTATTTATATTAAAGTATTTAAAATATTTTCAGTCCGTTTTGGCCTTTGTAATCGGCCATCTTCAGCTGCTGAAGAACCTTAATTTTTTGTTAAAATCTATATTAAAAAAATAACTTGTCCAGACTGATTGATTCATCATTGCCGAGCCAAAACTACTGGACATTAAGAAATGAAATTTTGGGGATACATTCATATTAACATGTAGGTGCTTGCTAAGGGAGGATTTTTTAATATTCCGACACTAAAGGGGTGAAAAGGGGGGCGAATTTAAAAAATGAGGATATCTATATCTCAAAAACTTGAAAGTTTACAGACGTAAAAATTAGTATTTGGAATCTCCTTTAAAAACAAAGAAACACATATTTTTGTTTTCGGAAAATCCCATGAAGGGGGGCGAAAAATGGGGGAAAATGTTTTGAACCCCTTTTATGAGGAGACTTATATCTCAAAAACTGAGGATGTTACAGACATGAAAATTGGTATTTGGAATCTCCTTTGAAAATAAAGACACATATTTTTGTATTTTTGGACAATCCGATGAATAGGGGGTGAACAGGAGTGACAAACTGGGTGAATTTTTAAAAGAATATATATGCAAATTATTTTAGACAGGTAACATATTACAGATTTGAAAACTGGTATTTGGAATTTCCTGTAAAAGTAAAGAAACATGAATATTTCTTTTGGAAAATCCACTTAAGGGGAACTGAGAAAGGAGGTGAATATTTTAAATTAGCATATCTACAGCATATTTCAAAAACTTAACATGTTACAGATGTGAAAACTGGTATTTAGAATCTCCTTTAAAAATAAACACGCATTTGGGGGGGGGGGGAATCAACTTGGTATGGGGGGAATCAACTTTGTAGTGGGGGGGATGAATTCCTTTTACGAGGATACATATATCTCAAAAGCTGAAGATGTTACAGTCGTGATAATTCGTATTTGGAAGCTCTTTCAAAGAAACCAGTACTGTTTATTTTTGGAAAATTCGCTTAAGTGGGGAGTGTGAACGGAAGTGAAAAAAATTGAATTATTCTTCTGGAGAAACTTGTATCTCAAAACTGAATGTTACAGATGTGGAAATTGGTATTTGGAATCTTCTTAAAAAATAAAGAAACACGCATCTTTTTCGGTGGAGTGAAACCAACTTAATGGGCGGGGGTGGAGTGAAAAAGGAGTTCAATTACGTTATTAGGATACTTACATCTCAAAAAATGAAGTTGTTACAGACGTGAAAATTAGTATTCGGAACCTCCTTTAAAAATAAAGAAACACGCATTTTTTTTTGGAAAATCGACATAAGGGGTGTGGAGTTGAAAATAAGTAAAGGAGTTGAAATATGTTTATGAGGATAATTTATCTTAAAAATTGAGGTTGTTACAGACGTGAAAGTTGGTATTTTGCATTTCCTTTCAAAATAAATAAACAGGGACTTTTTGGGAAGTCCACTTAAGGCGGGAAAGGGGTGGAAAGAAGTGAAGAAGAAGAAGAAGAATTATTTTTATGAGTATACATTTATCTCAAAAACTGAAAATGTTACAGACGTACAGACATGAAAACTGGTATTTGGAATCTCCTTTAAAAATAATGAAACACATATTTTATTGTTTTCGGAAAATCCAGTTAAGGGACTGAAAGGGATTGGTAAGCGGGTGAATTTTTAAAATTAGTACTGGTTTATCTACATTATATGTAAAAACTTAACATGTTAGAGACAAGAAACTTTGTATTTGGAAAGTCCTTCAAAATTACAGGAACATGTATCTTTTTGTTTTTGGAGAAGGCACTTAATGGGGGGGGGGGGGGGGGGCATGAAAAGAAGTGAAAAATAGTTGATTTTTTTTAAAGGATACTTGTATCTTAAAAATTGGTTTTCGGAAAGTACATTTAAATGGGGGTGGGGTTGGTGGAAGCACTGATCAAGGGGTTGAATTATTTTTATGGGGATACTTATCTATATCTCAAAAACTGAAGATGTTACAGATGTGAGAATAGGTAATTGGAATCTCCTTTAAAAATATAGAAACATGTATTTATTTTTTTGACTTGAGAGAAGACTGTTTCTCACACGTACAGTTCTATGTCGCATGGTCTTCTTAGCCCCAAAAGGTAATACCACAAACATGGTTTACAAAGAATTTCTGGGGTAAATGGAACTCAATTTCTGTGCAAGTTTTAATACTTTAGGAATTTTCAGATAATGTCTTAATACAATGCCGAGGAACAATTACTTTGATCAAATTATGAAATCCACGCGAGCGAAGCCGCGGGTAAATTGCTAGTAACATATAATGTTAATCACTACTTATTCTAAGTTTAAAATGATACATTGTTGTGATAAAACATGCATCAATGAGAATTGTGAAAGTCTAAAATTATCTAATAGTTCGTTGTGAAGTGTCACTGGTCTTGACAATCTTCCATTGAATCTATGAATTCCCTACTAAATAGATTTGCTTTCTCATTATCTGTTAAAAAGTGTTCACCCCGGTGAACACATTCTCAGCATGAGAGCAAAGCACTAAGAAGGTTAAAGCTAAAATCGGAATAAATATTATATTTCTTGATGCCTTGATGTTCCAGTGACACTTCACAACGAACTATTAGATAATTTTAGACTTTCACAATTCACATTAACAATTATTTAATTTAATTTCCGGGTTGAACCGTGTTGTACTTGTACGCGTATCACGTACAACACGGTTCAACCCGGAAATTAAATTAAAAAATTCTTCACACCGTGGAAGCTTCACTTCTAAGACACATTAACACTTGTTTTATCAAAACAATGTATCATTTTAAACTTAGAATAAGTAGTGTTTAACATTATATGTTATTTTAACCAAAATTAAGGTTCTTCAGCAGCTAAAGATGGCCTATTACAAAGGCCGAAACTGGTACTGAAAATGTTTTAAGTACTTTAATATAAATAAAAGTACTGATTAGGTGGGGAAATCCAGCTTTATAATTGTGATTATTATAAACCATTGTCAAAGAGTCTTTAAGTGCAGCAAACCACCAATCCCTTCTTCAGAGAAAAAATGAATCAAGATTGTTTCTGCTTCTCTACTCCATTTCATAGTTTGTACAGTAGAATAGAGATTTTGATAAGTGGCAAATGTGGTCTGGATATTCTCGTTTTGACTTCGCAAGATCACAATGTTTTGCCAACCACCATCAACAGCAATTCACATCTTTAACAAAGTCTTTTCTCAACATCTACACCTGTACCTGCACTTACATGCAACATTTGCTCCTTTTCTTCCTCACTCACTCAGTTACTTTTGTCGTCAACAGCACCACTCTTCTTTATTTCCTCATTTCAAAATGTTGGAAGCTTGATGCTAGCACCACAAGCCTCTTTTATGCCTCTTCAGCATCAACACCAATGTCGTCAGTTCTACTCCCAACCCCAACACTACTATTGCCACATATTTCACCACCATCACCACTTTCACCAAATTTTGTTAAAATCTTTCGTTGAATGCTAATATCGCTACTACCAATCAGGTGGTTCAAATTTGCATTTTCAGGCTTTGATAAATATTTGCCAGATATTTTAACTTGAAGGGCTTGATCCTGTTTTTGTTCAGTAGTTCATTTTCTATTTTGTGCATCACTTAACTTCTTCACACTGCTCAAAGTGTTTGATAGACTCTATTTAAAAAAGAATAATAGCTAAACCACACACTGATGACAACTGTCAACTTGTATACGAATTGACGGGAAACATAAGTATACAACAACTACAACATCAACTCAACAACTAACCGAATGCTACACTAGTGACAGTCCTGCTGGTTGCTGACTTGCCAGTCCGTATCTGTTCAGTGCGTGCGCTTGTACTCATCAACTCACTGACGGACTGCACTGCCAGCCTCAGCGACACTTGTGCAAGTGCAACTGGACTAAGGAAGGATGGTAAGGGTGGATGGCACATGCAGTCACAGTCGTGTGTCATGCTGCAATATCAGGATTGGCTCAGGTAAAAGAGGAATGCCAAGAAAACAGTGAGAATTTAATTATTGAAGTCTACGGGCACCTAGTGCCTTAATATGGACGGCTAAAGAAAATTCTGAACACTGCGGAAGATGAAAATCTCATGATTTTCAGTTTTAATTCATACCAAAAAGGCTGTGCCCTTTTTATTGTATACTACCTATCCTAAGTTTAAAAGTTATTAAAGTCATTATACATTATTAAGAAAAATTGTGGTGTTGTAAAAGAAATTACATAATAATTCTAAACAAATAACTGATAACTGAAACTTAAATCACACAAATGGCTCATAAATAAGTCACACGCTTTGGCGACATTTGTGCTTGGTCATACAAGTGGGTTAAACTATACACTGCCCCTTTTGAAATTTATTTGGTCTTTACTGAGAAATTTATTAAAATTTGCTAAGATGCACATAAAATTATTCCCCTTCTTTACTATGAGGTAAACATACTGGAACAAAACAAAAAGTGTGGGCGCCACTGTGTTATAAAGATAGAAATGAATAATTAAATTGGTAGAGCACGAATGCAATGCAATGGTCATGTGCTGCTGCTGCTGCTGATGATGATGATGATGATGCTTGTTGTTTTAAGGGGCTTAACATCGAAGGTCATCTGCCCCTAATGGAACGAGATGGAGGACAGGATACATGACAGTTAAAATTTTAAAATGTATCCACTGACTAGAGTTTAAAAAATGGTGATGGAAAATGAGTATGAGATTAAAACAATCAGTGGATCTGATGTGCAATGCCTTATTTTGTAATAAAATAAGAGAAAATACAGGAGACAAAGGAATAAGGCATTGCTTGCTAGGACAGATATATATACGTACTTTACATTAGACTTTAAAACACATTAAAATGCGCAACACAAACTAAAATGAAGTCAATGAGATAAAAGCGCTATTGACACAAAAAACACTAGGACAAAGGACATCATCACACACGATAAAACAAACCACTGCTGACTGCTCGTCATCTCGCAAGATAAGGGAGATTGTACTTGGAAGGTTAAGACTACGGCGCAGATCGACCAGGTCCACACACTCCGTAAGGATGTGTACCACGGTAAGGTGTTCGCCGCAGGTACACATCGGAGGCGGTTCCCCTTTCAAAAGATGCAAGTGAGTCAGGATACCATGGCCGATCCGAAGACGACATAATACCACGGCTTTCCTCCGCGAAGCCCGAAGGGAAGTCCTCCAAACCTTCGTTGTTCCTTTTATCGCTCGCAGCTTATTGGGAAGTGGAATGGCCTGCCACTCCATCTCCCAATAAGATATAACCAGATGTCTCAGCTGAGAGCGAATATCACTTGCTGGAACCTTGAAAGGCAACGGGGGCAGTGTAACTGCCTCCTTGGCAGCCTTATCTGCTAATTCATTTCCCTCTATGCCCATGTGGCTGGGGAGCCATAGAAACGTGATTCTGGTGCCAGCATCCGAACACCCGGCCAGCAGGTCCTGGATCCGCTGCACCAGAGGGTGCCGAGGGAAACAAGTATCAATAGACTGGAGCGAACTCAAGAAGTCAGTACCCACGAGAAAGTGTCGGCGCTCACTGTACAGTGCGTACCACAGAGTTTCGCGGATAGCATAGAGCTCGGCTGTGTACACACTACAGGTTGCCGGGAGAGCAAAAAGAAACCTATCATTGTTGACAATGAACGCACAGCCCACCTTCATATCTGTCCTCGAACCATCCGTGTAGACGGCAACTGAACCTGGATAGCGGCCAACAACGGACAGGGAGAGCCTCCGATAAATTGAAGGGTCCGTGTTTTCTTTCGGGCCAGTGTGCAGATCCAGGATTATTTCAGGTCGTCATACTACCCACGGAGGTACCCCACTTGGTTGTCTGACAAGGCAAGGAACCGAAGGTACGTCGAACAATCTGTAACGGCTATCCAAGCGTATTCCAACTGGCCGCGTTGCTCGAGGACAAGCAGCGTACAGCAAACGGTTGCCATTGTTGAACACGCAAGGATAGCTTGGATGAAGTGGCATCTGTCGCAAATTTGCAGCATACGAAAGAAGCATTTGCTGGCGCCTCAGATGTAAAGGCGGCATACCAGACTCAGCGAGGAGGCTGGCAATGGGGCTTGTACGGAAAGCTCCCGTCACCAACCTAACCCCGCTGTGGTGGATGCGTTCAGCTTCCCAAGCACGCTTGGCCTTGCTGAGCCATATTGCTGCACTGCCGTAGTCTAACCTGGATAAAATGTGTGCCCTGTAAAATCGGAAGAGCACCACGCGGTCAGCTCCCCAATTAGTGCTGCTAAGAAACCTCACCCTCTTGGTGCATTGCACTTTTAGCTCCCGCACGTGTGGCTCCCACGATAATTTACTGTCAAAAAGGAGCCCAAGAAATCGGTAAGTGTCAACAACTGGAAGAACGACATTTCCTAAATAAAGCTCAGGATGTGGGTGAAGAGTACGTTGACGACAAAAGTGGACAACGGAGGTCTTTGCGGCAGAAAACCGAAAGCCATGTTCTAAGGTCCACTTCTCCACCCTCCTAATAGCTTGCTGTAATTGTCGCTCTGCGACTGCCATACTGCACGACCTACAGTGCAGAGCAAAATCGTCCACATATAGCGACGGTATTACTGCTGGACCAGCAGCAGAGACAATACCGTTTATGGCAATCGCGAACAGAGTGACACTAAGGACCGATCCCTGTGGGACTCCATTTTCCTGAACGTGATATTGCGAATATGTCCTCGCTACTCGGACACGGAATAGACGGAGGGACAAAAAATTCGCAATAAATACCGGCAAGTTACCTCGGAATCTCCATTGATGCAGGACTGAAAGGATACCATATCGCCATGTGGTGTCGTAGGCCTTCTCTAAGTCAAAGAAAACAGCTACCAAGTGCTGTTTGGGTCATGTGCTGATGAGAATCCAAACTTGCTTTCTTATCTTATCTGACATGCCACAAGAAGAATACTATGATTTTAACTATGAATTTAATAACAAAGAAAGACCTATTGACATTTAGAACTCCCAAACTAAATGTGTATTATCCCATTTATTCTTTACAACCTCCTTCAATTTCTTCAGAAAATTACCTTTACCATACCTGCCAACCTTTGAAAACAAAAAATTGGGAGATTGTCGAAACATCCCTTTCCTGCCACGCGACACCAAAAATTCACACCGGCAAACAGTCCAAAATATAAAACATGAACATTTTCTTGATTCACTAATACGTGAGAACTGTTCCGAATTTTCTGAAAATCGGAATCAATGCTTCGCCATAATCAACCATCAAACTTTGAAAGAGAAGTTTGAGAAGGTATTTTGAAGTGTTCGTCCACATGATAGAACCAGAGAAAGTGCTGCTTTTTGTGTAAGAGTTAGTTTAATTTACCTTGTATGTTGTATGTTCAGTCATCAGCCAAAAGGCTGATAACCAATAAGGTAAATTATGCCTTTGCTGGCAGGACCTAGTGTTCACAGTGCACTATGTCTGCTGGTACGGGCTAGAGCAATTTTGTTACTTTCATTGATCTGTCTCTGTCTTTTCCTTGGCTTTGACAATATGGAAGTGACTGAGGTATGAGCAATGCTAGTAATGCCATTCCTTCTGCAGCCAGTCCCTGCTATGAATGGTGTGAAAATGTTGCTCATAGGGTCAGTTGGTGCATGCATTTCAGTGGGCTTGGCAGACTGATATGTAATAGCAACTTCTGGCTCGGTGAGGAAAGCAACGGGAAACTACCTCACTCCTCATTTCCCTAGTAAGCCTCTTCAGTGATGCCTAGGCTATCTATGACAGCTGATGGCAGAGCTGTTGAGGATCCAACCAGCCTTCAGGCAGATGACTGAACATACAACATACAAGGTAAATTAAACTAACTCTTACACAAAAAGCAGCACTTTATCTGGCTCTATCATGTGGACGAACACTTCAAAATACCTTCTCAAACAAAACTACATTAATAAATGATCACAGTTAAATTCATTCAAGCCACACTGGTCAACCTCCTGAACACCACAATCATGACCACGGCAACACAAGGATGAAAAAGAACACCAGATTGAGCACCGCGATATTCACTGTTCATTTTAAAGCCGACAGTGAGAATGGGACTTCAATCACACGGCAGACAAGAAACGCATCTTTAGTAGTTCATAACGGCCAAAAAGCGAAGGACTACCCACATTCAACCTTTGAAGGACCACCCTAAAACTGCGGTAGTTTCAAAATATACTCCAAATTCTGTGGTCATGGACTTGAAATTGGGAGAAAGAACCAACTGATCAGGTCAGGAAACTATGCAAAAGCAGCCGTGGTCTCCCGCATAAATCGGGACAGTTAGCAGGTATGCCTTCACCTACTTTATACAGACAATACAAACAACAGTAAAAATAGGGTCCTTTTTATCACTGAAAGAAGGAAACAGTTGTAGTAGTACACCAAAAGAAGACTGTTTACTCATTACGAAGAGTAAAATAAGCCCAAAGCCTCAGCTGTTGATCAAAAGCAGGATTTAAGTCAGAGACGAGATGATCATGTTACAGCAGTCAAACTGTTAAAGGCGGAAGAAGAGCGTACAACCCAACAAAAAAGCAGCCATATGGTACAGCCCCAGAATTTGCCTGGTGTGAAAATGGGAAACCACGGGAAGCCATCTTAAGGGCTGCTGACAGCGGGGTTTGAACACACTTTCTCCTGGATGCAAGTTCACATCTACACGCCCCTAACCGCACAGCCAACTTACCTTGTTTGTTTTTTGGATATTTTATCTGCTTTACATCGCACGGACACAGATAGGTCTTATAGAGATGATGGGATAGGAATGGGGTAGGAGTGGGAAGGAAGCAGCTGTGACCTTAATTAAGGTACAGCCTGAGCATTTGCCTGGTGTAAAAATGGGAAACCACTGAAAACCACCTTCAGGGCTGCTGACAGTGTGTTCGAACCCATCTCCTGAATGCAAGTGGAAGATTGTAAAGAAGTTTTTTCAGATGAAAGCCATTTTGAAGTTTGTTATCAGTGTGTTCCTCATGTGCGTGCAGAAATGTTAGAGAAAACGTCACCGGCCCACATTCAATAAGCACCTAAACATCCTCTAAAAATGATGATATGGGGATGTTTTACCTACAAGAGGCCGGGACATTTATTCCCAATTAAGAGTATGATGAACAGTGGCCAGTGCACAGAAATCCTTTGAAGGACGGTACAGCCTGAGTTACAAAAACTATCTTCAGATGGTGAAAAGATTTTTCAACAAGTTCTTCCACGATGCCATACATCTGGAAAGATCAACAAATTCTATGAAGACAGAAACATTGAAGTTGCTCCCGTGGCCCAACAACTTATCCTAGAGATCACGAATATTGCAAAAATTTGGTGGAATCCATGACGAAACATGTCGATGCTGTTTTGAAGAACAAAGGAGGTGGCATGAGGTATTACGGTACCCTCCCCCCCCCATTGGCACTACAGCCCTTGAAGGGCCTTGGCCTACCAAGCGACCGCTGCTCAGCCCAAAGACCTACAGATTACGAGGTGTCGTGTGGTCAGCACGGCGAATCCTCTTGGCAGTTATTCTTTCGAGAACGGGGCCACTATCTCACCATCAGATAGCTCCTCAATTCTAATCACGTAGGCTGAGTGGACCTCGAACCAGCCCTCACATCCAAGTAAAAATCCCTGACCTAAGCGGGAATCAAACCCGGAGCCTCCGGGTAAGAGGCAGGCACGCTACCCCTACAAAGGTATGAAGGTATGGCTTTCTCTAATTGCAGAACTGATTTTCAGCACTTTTTACAACTTCTGTTATGAGAAAACTTTTCTCTATCTTGTATGGATTAATTTGCATGCTACTGTATAGTACTGTGAATATGTCCTCCCTATTCGGACATGGAATAGACAGGAGGGCAGAAAATGAAAACCGACAAGTTACTTTGGAATTTCCATTAATGCAGGGTTGAGAGGATGTTGTAGCACCATCTCAAAGCACCAATATGCTCAATGAACACACTGTTAATGTTACACACTATACAACCGTATCACATAAAAATGAATTTCTAACAGCAATGCTTAAAACGGACACAGGACATCAAGTATTCCTGTCCTGGGAGTTAGTTGCTGAGGATGGCTATTGTTAAACGGTCGAAGGTACTCCCATGAGGTAATCAAGTTACTATAAAAAGCAATAATTAAGTTGGTATAATGTATCATAATCATATCATCATAATGTATATCAACACTGAGAAATTTTCTAATACCTCGGGCAGTATCCCGATTATCATATGTTACACATGCAGACACAGAGTGATTAGAAGTGAATAAGAAAAAAACTAGTAAGAGTTGAAAAGTGAAGTAAATTACATCTACAGACTAGAAACTAGAAATCATAAAACATGTAAAACAGAGTATCAGTAGTGATGAAGTAAATGCTTTGGTATTTGCAGATGATGTGGTGATTTGGTGAAAGGGAGAAAAGGAAGTACAAAGGAGACTGGATATTTGGAATGAAAATCTGAAGAAGTTTGAAATGGTAATTAGTAAAAAGAAAACTGTAGTCATGCACTGTGGCAAAGAGAAAAAGAGAAGCCAAATGAACATAGATGGAGAACAGTTAAAGAATGTAGAACAGTTCACATGTCTGGATAGCATTATTAATGGAAGTAATGAAATCAACCCTGAAATTAATAACAGACTAAGTAAAGTCAGACAGCTTTTATGGGATGACGAAGTACCCAAGAGAACGAAATTAACATTATATAAACAGTATTTCATACCAACTGTAACATATGGACTAGAAACGCTGGTAACTAATGAGAGACAAAATAGTAAGATCCAAGCAGTAGAAATGAAATTTTTGAGAACATTGGTTAAAAAGACGAGAAGAGATAGAATTCAAAATATTAAAATCAGAGAAGAGCTAAATATAGAACCATTGGTACAGAAAATAGAGAAAGCAGGAATGAGATGGTTTGGACATGTAAAAAGAATGGGAAAGGAAGGGGTAACAAGAAGGGAATTGGAAAGAGAAGTTAAGGGAAAGAGACCAGTTGGAAGACCAAGAGGGTGGATGGATCAGATTTGGAAGGACATTAGAGAAGCTGGATTGGATGTGGCAGAGGTAATGGAGTAGGAAAAGTGAAGGACAGAATGGAGTGGAATAGGCTTGTTAACCACACCCGGGCAACTGGAGTGGGACATTGTTTATGATGATGATACATACAGCATACATACATACATACATACATTACATACATACATAATTAATCATTACAGACTGTTATGCCTTTCAGCATTCAGTCTGCAAGCCTCTGTGAACGTTCTCACAATCCTCTATTTGCAACTAGTGCTGTGGCCTCATTTAGTTCTACACCTCTTATTTTTAAATCGTTCGAAAATGAGTCTAACCATCGTCGTCTTGGTCTCCCTCTATTTATCTTACCCTCCATAACAGAGTCCACTATTCTCCTAGGTAAGCTATCCTCCTCCATTCACCTCACATGACCCCACCACCGAAGCCGGTTTATGTGTACAGCCTCATCCATTGGGTTCATTCCTAAATTAGCCTTTATCTCCTCATTCTGAGTACCCTCCTGCCACCTGTTTGTACCAGCAATAATTCTCGCTACTTTCATGTCTGTTACTTCTAACTTTGAATAAGATATCCTGAGTCCACCCAGCTTTCGCTCCCGTAAAGCAAAGTTGGTCTGAAAGCTGACCGATGTAAAGATAGTTTGATGATGATGATGACTAAAAACAGATGAATGGTCAAATGGGGCTTGGTTCTAGATTAAGTATCAGTCTAACACAGCAAATACCAAGAATAAAGAGAACATCCAGGAACAGACAAGAGATGTGATCAAAGATAAATAATAACAAAAACATTTGCATAACAAGCAGTTATGAAACCAGCAGCTTTAGTTGATTTAAATGGCAAATGTACAGGTAGTCTGAAATTCTGATGTTGGTTATGCTCATTCTGATGATGAGTTATACAGTATGTTGCAATTCTACGGTAAATCTAACCTGTATACATTTATATACGTAAAAGCAATTTTGAACTGTACTTACAAGATATCTTCAGCACTGATTGTGGATACTGTTTTCACATGTAAACACTTATGTTTCTTTTGATATAGTTCCTGAAAGGGAAAACAGCATCATCTTAGCAACAACCAAACAAAAGATGAAGATTTCTTCCTAACTTATCTTTTGAAACATAAATGGTTCAATTACCAGTACATTCAATGATGCAAAACATTATTATCCTATGACATTATATTGAATTCACAACACAACACAACACAATTGTATGTTTTGAGTTTGTACTTTTACTAAGCAGCAGCAGTAATAACTTTATATTGAATTTGGGCAGTGTTGATAAAATTGTTTTAAAGTGAAGAACAACTACAACCATCCTCACAGACTTCAAATAACCTTGACACTAAATTCAATTTGTTGAAGATTTTGTGGATTTTGGTGCTACTCCTGATTAAATGAATCCATTCACTCTCCAAGGAAGGGCAATACAGTGTAGCTTAAACCAGCAAGGAGAACAGTTGTGTCGTGTGGTGTGCACTGGTTGAGTGGAGTGGAGGAGTGGGGGAGCGGACGGGTCAAGTGGAGTGTGAGGAGGAAGCTCGGAAGATGATTGTTATTGAGTCACAGGGTCACTATCGGGAGATGGCAGGGAAGAATGAAGAAGGGAACTAATAATAAAAAGGAATGCAAGGTAGAGATGGGAGTGAAGGAAGAGATGCTGTTAGCTGCAGTGGTGGTCACTGTGCTGCTGGTTATTGGAGGAGTGGAGCTAAATCCAGGTCCACAGAGTAGTAGAAACATGAGCTGGGAAGACACAGAAGTTATAAGGAAGGTGGTAAAGGAGATAGTGGAGGTGTTATGCCCATTTGATCAGTTAAAAATGATGCTACAGGAGCAAGCCCAGGAGCACGAAAATATGAGGCAATTGATCCAGGAATACATGAAAGATACTAAGGCAAAAATGTAAGACAGTGAGATCTGGTGTCACTAAGGGAGAAAATAAAAAATATGGAAGAGGAGGTGGTAAATTTGAAAAAAGGAATAGCAGTCTGCAGCCTGGATCATAAGAAAAAATCAATATTTATTTACAGGGTGGAGGAAGAAAAGACAGAAACTGAAGTGGACATTATTTACAAAGTGGTAGATGTCATTCAAAAGAAAATGAAAATTAACTTCAGTGAGGACAGTATATACAATGTGGAGAGGGTAGGCAAAGTGAGAGGGCGCAGACCCTTAAAAGTGCTGCTGCTATCTTCAGTGATGGCAGATATAGTGACAAGGAACTCTGCTAATCTACGGAGTGAGAAAATTGGGATTAAGAGGGATTTGGGAAGAGGGGAGAATATGAATTTCAAAATTTTGAAGAAACATTTAGTGAGAGCAAAACTGCAGGTGTTGAAGGCGTATATTAGGGGCCAGATACTGGTGGTGAGCTACGGGAACTGGACTCGAAATTGGACAGTGGCGAAACTGAAAGCATTGGAAGAGTTTGAAGCAAGAAGAAATCAGCAGGGCAGATGAGGATGTGCATATTAGCAAGAGAGGAGCACCGAGCAGAAGTAATATCATCGAAGCAGTCTTAGGAGGAGTCAGGGAAGCAGCAAATGAGCTGAGGATGGAGGCCAGTGTGAGAGAAGAAATGAGGATACAGGAAGTGAAGGTGGGATGGGAAACACAAGAGATGGCAAGTGGTCATAAACAAAGCGAAAATAATGGTTTGAGGGAAGAAGCAGAAGTAAGAGGTGCCTTGGCTAAAGGGAGAAACTTGAGCTTAGAGGAACTATGGCGTAAGAAGGGTAAAGGTGACGAAGGCGTGGTGACGAGAAGTAAAAAGAGTAGTAGTAGTAGTAGTAGTAGTAGTAGTAGTAGTAGTAGTAGTAGTAGTAGTAGTAGTAGTAGTAAACTGGTTTGCTTTTGAAATGTTTAGTGAATTGAGCGTAACTAAGGTAATTGGAATTTATTTGGGAGTGTTAAGTATATGTGAATGAGGTGTTGGGAGGCATGAGAACTGTTTTTGCTTTACGTTGCACCCCGACACATAGGTCTTATGGTGACGATGGGACAGGAAAGGTCTAGGGATGGGAAGGAAGTGGCTGTGGCCTTAATTAAGGTACAACCCCAGCATTTGCCTGGTGTGAAAATGGGAAACCACGGAAAACCATCTTCAGGGCTGCCGACAGTGGAGTTCGAACCCAGTATCTCCCGGATGCGAGCCCACAGCTGCGCGCCCCTAACTGCACAGCCAACTCACCCGGTGGGATGAGAATTTGTAAGGTCTAGTGAATTATTGTGGAGTTAGATTGTGATTATATTTATTGAAATGTTTAGTGATTTGAGTGTAACTAAGGTAATTTGGAATTGATTTGGAGGGGAAGTATATAAGGTAATTTTGGGTGATGAATGCTAGGAGAAGAGTTTATTTTGGTGAGTTAGTTAAGTAATGGCGTTTAGTAATTAGGAAGTAGGTCATATTAAAATGCTAAGTAAGGAGCTTGTGGCACACCAACACGACAGGTGATGTAATGCTAGACCTGGGTATGCAACCTGAGGTGGTCAGCAGCGAGGACAATGTACGGTCTGGAATGTGCCAGGTTGCGAGCCCAGCTGGGCAGATATGTAGGTTTTTAAACTACATGTGCCGTTTGCCGATGTTCTTTTATTTCACTCCATTTCATTGTTTGTTGTTTATCCTGTTGCCGTATTACCATGGCCATTGGATCTCCGATAAGGAGTTGTTAATGGGCCATAGGACAGTGTCAGTTGCTCATCTTATCTTAATTTATTCTGGCTTATAGGCTAGACATTGTTATTTTCCTCATGTAACAGATCAATTGGGTAATTTACTGTAGAGCTGGAGAAAAATAATAAAGCTTATAGAAAGGAAAATATGTAATAGACTTAAGAAGTCAAAAGAAATTGGAATAACATACAAAGCTCCTCTAAAGAAGTGGTCACTGTGTACTCATGTCTAGCATATCTGCACAGTGTATACATCTTTCTCTGCACCTGAACCAGGAATGTTCATAAAACAAAATATAGTGGTATTTTTTGAGAAAATGTTATCTAACTTTTGAACTTTCACATTCTTCCCAGGCAAAAATGCTGTGAAACTGAAATAGTGCAAGGTAAATAAAATGCCTCCATTTACCATTTTGAACAGAATATTCCCTCATCTCCTAGGCCTACTTCAAGTGACAATGTGTGTTTTTTCCTACTCTGCACATCTGTACCAATTATATACTGATATACTGTACTGTACCCATTACTGATTATTTCACTGAAGTCAAATTACAGGCATACATAACCACGGCAATACAAAGACAATATTACACCTCTGCCTTACATCCTGACTGAAGCAACAACCTAATATCATTTGGTTACTTTTGTGTGTATGATCCATTTAGTGAAATAAATATTGATGTTTTAGTGTTAGTAGTAATCAAGATTTGTGATGTTTATTCAAATTTTACATTGAGTAGTTCCACTGGTGTTCGGCAGATAACTTACTGTAGATTACGTAGGTTAGGTTTTACTTTTAGAAGTGAAGCTTCCACGGTGAGTAGAATTATTTAGTTCTTTTTCCGGTTTGAAACATGTTTTGTGTACATCCCGTACAGTTTGCCCATGTTTTGAATACATTCCAGTATTCTTTGTCAAGGTGACTGAAACACCCCTACTCGATCCGAAGTAATCAGTCTCCCAGGTAGCAATCATACTACGAGGGTGATTCCTGACCTTAGCCTTATATATTCTACCCTCTCTGGCTGATATAAGCCCCCTGGCTGTCTTGTAAGAATTCTGGAACATTGTGTGCCATAGCCAGGTAGCGGAACTTGCCCACGCTGTTATGTAATTAGAGGTTCGGCCTGTGTGTTTATGTTGAGGTGTGTATCTCTTAATGTATATATGTATGATAGGCATCCAAGAATTGCCGTTTTTATATCCTCCTCCTAATTTCATATGGTTCGGGTGTTTCTCGATTTTGATAGTCCCACAGATTTTCCTTTCAAGATTCCAAGGGACAGCTGCTAGGATATTGGTCTTCTCCAAAGATATTCCGTGTCTTGTTTTGTACGAATGCTTGGCTACAGCTGAAACATCTGTTTTTTGATTCTTGGTGTGATGGAGGTGTTCTTTTAGGCAAGTAGAGATCATATGTTTCGTTTCACCAACGTTACACTTTCTGCAGCTACATTCAATGTGGTATACTCCAGGAGCCTGTAGTTCTATTATGTCTTTTACTGGTGGTAGATAACAGACTAAATTCCGGTGTGGTTTATAGATGGCTTTTATGTCATATTTGTCCAGTACCCTACTGACAGTGTTTCTAATGTAAGGAAGCCATCCAGTGAGCAGGTGAGTTCCAAAGATATGCATTTGTTGACCGTTTGGTGCAAGTATTTAGATAACATTATATGTACAGTATTAATTTTTATCGTATTTATTTTGTATCAACAGTATTGCATATCTGTCCCCAGTACTTAGATTTTGTAGAATTACTGTCTTGCTTTTAATTTCTTGGTCAAATTTTTAAATCCTGTTATTGAAATCGGTTAAGTGTAAGAGAAGGCTATGAGCCATAACTTGGAAAGGAAGAAAGAAAGAAAGAAAGAAAGAAAGAAAGAAAGAAAGAAAGAAATAATATTCTAGACTATTTCTTTCCTTTGATTTTTTTAAATTCAGAGAATATGGTACAGTAAGTTATTTCATCTCTTGCTTATTTTTCCATAAAGAAAAATAAGGAATGGGTATGTACCGGTAATGAAAATGTAAGGACTGTGGGTGTGAGTGGGCATTAAGGAGTATGAGGGAGGAGTTGGAGAGTTTGAGGGAGATAATTAGAATTCTCAGAGGAAAGGAATGAAGATAGGTTTCCTGCAAACAATGTACAGAATACATTGATGTACAAGAGAGACAGGAAGGAAAAAGGGAAGCTGTAGAAGACAGGTGAGCTAATGTTTTAAGGCCAAGGAAATTGAGGGCAAAGGGCTCTATTCTGAGAGAGAATTCAGGACAGGTATCAGTGAGAAATCAATACGAGTCACTGCAAGTAGATCTGCAGGAGGAAGATGAGGAACAGGGAGTGCAGAGGAGTGCTGAAGTAAGAGAGAAGAAAATGGTAGGAAAAGGAAATGTAGAATAGAAGATAGGGATAGGGAGATGGAACAGGGTCATTGGAGGGAGAGAAGGGAGGAAGAAGTAGGTTCTGCAGCTGTCACAAAAGATAGACAAGACCAGCAGGAGTAGGATTCAAACAAGGTGGGAGTTTCTGAGACTCTAGTCATGGAGGACACCATTGTTAGGCATGTGGGAAAAGTGTGTGGAGGAAAAGGAACCAGGGTAGAGTGTAATCCAGGAATTAGGTTAAGGCAGATGTTGAAGAAAGTAGAGAAGGAGGGTAAGGAGAAGGTGGTCATTTTTCATGTTGGTATAAACTATGTAAAGCAAGCAATTATAAGTACCAACATAGTTGGGGATGTGTGGGATCTGGTAAATGCAGCACGAGTGAAGTTTAAGGAAGCAGAGATTGTTACCAGTAGAATACCATGGAGGGATACTGGCTGGAAGGTGATTGGGGATTTAAATGTGATTATAGAGTGAGTATGTGGGAAATAGGAGTGAGATTTGTAGATACTACTGGTGGGTAGGAGATAGGAATCTGTGCTCAGATGGCCTTCACTTGAACCGCAGTCAGGAGGTTTGTTTAGAAGGGTTATAGGGAGGTGCATTCAGGGAAACTAAGGACTAGGGAGCAGTGATAAGAGAACAGGGATCTAAAAGTCAAGTAAGGACGACATGAAAATGTTACTGTTTAACTGTAGAAGTAATGGAAATAAAGGAATAGAATTAAGTAATAGATATGCAGGGTCTCTCTTATAAACTAAGACTGAACGCATGGTGTTTGTACTCTGCACTACGGCAGCTGCCTTAGCCGAACTTATGTCGGCTGCTCTGCCTTTAAACATGTATACAATCTTATATGAAATCTTACCTTATAAAAGATGCTAGAAGTGTCGTCCTGTTATACAAGCATTGTATCTGGCAACCACATTCTGGCTGCCCTGAGTGACTTCAGCCACTGTAATGTTTCAGATTCCATTCGCAATGTTTCCTTTCAATTCCTCAAATGAGTGAGGATTTGTTTGATACACTTTCTCAGTCAGTTTACCCCGCAAGTAAAAATCGCACACCGTTAAATCTGGAGAACGAGGGGGAAATATCCCAGCACTGCCCACAGCCTGCAAACACTTCTGAAACTGTCAGAAGGGAATCTCCTGCTGTATGAGCAGGGGCTGAATCTTGTTGAAATCACCCACACGATTTTTCTTCTTCCATTTGACACAAGTGCGATAAACGGATATAACTTTAACACAATATTCTCTCACCTATGGGTAACTAATGCAAATATCGAGCTCGAATTATTATTATTACTTTACAATTATTATTATTATTACTACTTGTATGTATGCCCATGAAGTGATGTACATCCATTTATAATAATTATTATTATTATTTACATAGTCGAATGATCATATTGTGTGTGAGGTTATGTCATGAAACAGGTGTTGTACATAGACATTTATATCAGTTCAATTAATGTAAGAACCAGGATATAGTTCATTCTTACCTGTATATATAATTTGTAATCCATAACTGTGAAACAAACTGTAACTTCCAGAATGGTAATAGGTGACAAGAACGATGGAGAATATTCTGTACATTATATTCTATGTATTAGGCATTCTAGAATTTTCACGAAGGTAGTTTTTTTGTAATGTATCTTTCTGGAAGCCTGGCCAGGCACATATATAAGGAGTTCTTGATGGCAACAAAGAGTTAGTTATTGGAAGAGAGTCACTGGTTGACGAATTATTGGTTACGACGAGTTATTGTTTAGTAGAGTTATGGGGTAGCAAGATTATACTTGGGAACTCGAGACATGCAGCAGATGCAGTCGCCATATTGAAGTGTCATGCAGCTGTTATTTTAAAATGGCGGTTTGTGATGAGAGTATTTTGTTTGTAACAGCAGTGATATAGGTTATGTGTGTGTTTAATGTGTAAATAATGTGAATAAAAAAACTGTACCAACTGACACAATCTTGTGTGAGTCTTTGTGGATACGTTATGTTAACTGATGGAAGAATGGTGCTAAAATGTCATCTTGGTACCTCTCTGCATTTACTGTTGTCTCGGAAAAGGAACCGGAGTGTTTCTTTTAAAATGTGTAAAATTTATAGTGTTATTTTCCACCTATTCAATACAATCAATCATAAGATTAATGTTCTTTCCTCACTAAACTAAGAACCTGGGACATGTTTTGCCCCTTTTAAAGGGTATCACTAGCCTTATCATAGCCTCAATACCAAAACAGGTACCTGTTTAACTATGACATAATCTAAAAATCCATAATATTTAAAAACATTGATGTACAGTCGTTATTTAAGGAACGTGACTAGGTATGAGAATCATTATTATGTTAAAGGCCTAATGTCTTGGTCAAGAGTGATTAATTAGCCTATATGGTACAATATACATTGGTTAAATTGAAGCAAGTTAAAACATTTTTAAACAAGATCTAAAAAGGAAATACATTCCAACACACAAAGTTTGACATATTATTTAACTATATGCTCAGATCTAGTGATTAGTTCTCATTCAAAGGTTGTTAAAATTTAGAGTTTGTAACTTTCGAAGATAGAAGTTATTTTATTGTTGTATTCTTAACTGACGGCTTATTACTGAGTACTATATTTGGTGATGCACTAAAATTGTAATAGTGTCATTAACCATCTTCTTTTGTATACACTAGTCTTGTGGTGTTGGCATGCATAGTCGATGATGTGTCATTCTAATGTTAGCTTGTTGATCAAAGAGAGAATAGGCTGTGGGACAGTTGTGATATTACGCTGTCGGGTGTATATAAGCTCTGTAAAGGGAGAAGTTAGAATTAACCAGATTGAAAATGTAAGAAACAAGATAGGGAGAGGGTAACCGAAAAAATTATAAGTATTGCTGTGTTGACGCTTGCCTTTTGCCCACTTGAATGTTACCTTAATGTGCGAGTACTGGTGGTCGCCGATGATTTTCTTCGCGTATTGTATGTGTGTCGTCTTGGAAAAAGGGAGTGGTCTTGCGAAGGCGGGGCTATTAGCTTGCGGGTTACGCGTGAGGGGAAGTTGCTTGCGTCTGGTGGGGAAGAGGGACGGGATGTGTTTATGGCCTGATGGGAGTATTTTATAACTTGCAACCGGAGTGTTTATCGTAGAGACAGGCTAGGAATGGTACGAGGGAGAGTATTAATTTTGGTGAAAAAGAATTTGTCAGATACGAAAATGTTAAGGATGAGATACATGAAATTCTGGTTGTATGGCTAATCCCTAAAGGTAAATAGGCAACATGAAGTTTCTGGGGTACACCGACCTGAAAAGGGTGGTGCAGATGCTGAAGGACCATTACTATTTGATAAGATAATCAGCTATGTGGGAAGCGACAAGGAAAGGAACGTGATTGTAGTGGGTGATCTCAATTTACCAAATGTCAATTGGGAACACAATGTGAATGACAGGGAGCATCACCAACAAATAGCAAATAAATTAATCTGGGAGGACACCTGAATCCGAAAGTGATGGAACCAACTAGAGGAAAGAATATTCTGGACATGGAGCTGGTAAAACCATTGAGCTCTACAGAGAAAATGAAGTAAGAGATGGTATAAATGATCCAAAGCTGTTTTCATTTAAGTTAAAAATAAATGCAATAGAAAGGAAGATTGTAAAAGTAGGACTCTTAGGCAGTACCATATGTTTGATAAGACAGGCATGAGGGAGTTTTTTAAAATGTCATTATCGGCAGAAAACAGTAAATAAAAAAGTAAAAAGTCTGTGGGATGGGTTTAAAGCAATTGTTCAGGAATGTGAAAACAGGTAACCTTTAAAAGTGGTAAGGAATGGTGAAGATCTACTATATTATAACAGAGAGGTAAAGAGACTAAGGGGAAGGTGTAGGTTAGAAAGAAACAGAGTTAGAAATGGTTGTGGAAGTGAGGAGAAATTGAAGGAACCTACTAGGAAATTGTATCTAGCAAAGTCAGCTAAGGATAACATGATGGCAAGCATAAACTGGCAGTCATACCAATTTTAATGATAAATGAAAGGGTATGTATAAGCACTTTAAAGCAGAAACAGGTTCCAAAGAGGACATTCCAAGAATCATTCATCTATAAGGGAGTGTATTTGCGAGGATTTAAAGAAATCAGAAATATTCAGTCAGCAGTATGTAAAGATTTTTGGTTGGTAGGACAGTGTCCAGGGAGAGGACGAGAGTACTACTAATGAAATATTGAAATTTACCTACAAGAACAAAGATATTTACAATAAGATACAAAAGTTGAAAACCAGAAAAGCAACTGTAATTGATAAGATTTCTGGGGATATACTAAAGGCAATGAGTTGGGATATAGTACCAAATTTGAAGTGCTTATTAGATTACAATTTGCATGAAAGAGCTATATCAAATAAATGCGCGAGTAACTGTAGTCACCCGTGTATAAAAAGGGTGAAATATAAAGCTGATAATTACAGGCCAGTCAGCTTGACATGTATTGCATGTAAGCTTTGGGAAAGCATTCTTTCTGATTCTTTGAGGCATGTTTGCAATAATATTAACTGGTTTGATGACTTTTATTGGGGGGTGGGGTAATATCTGAAGCTATATCTCTTTAGTTTCAACTTGGTGATTTTATAACTGTTAAGCTCTTCCGTTTGCTGAAACTAATTTTGAGTAATATATTTATAAACCATCTGAAAAAGAAATCATATGGAACCAGTATTATACTTGAAAAAGAAACAAGTTAATTAAAACAGAATGACTTTTAATTTTTAATTTTAATTAACTTGTTTCTTTTTCAAGTATAATATGAAGTATAACACTGTTTCTTTTTCAGATAGTTTATAAATTTATTACTCAAAATTATTTTTGACACAATGAAGAACCTAAAATAAAAAATTAAGTTTAATAGAAGTTTAGAAAAATTTATTCCACTGAAACTAAAGGTATCCAGCAATGTATATGAGATATTTTAGATTTAGGAGGTCAAATGAACTATGCTGTGACTGACCTAACTAAGGGGTTTGATAGGGTAGATCATGGCAGACTACTGGCCAAAATTAGTGCAATTGGACTAGACAAAGGAGTGACTGAATGGGTGGATATATTTCTAGAAAACAGAACTAAAAGAATTAAGAGTAGATGAAGCATTAACTGATCCTTTAATCATTAAGGGGGGAATTCTTCGAGGCAGTACAGGACCTTTATGTTTTCTTATATATACAGTCCAACTTCGATATCTCAAAGTGCCTGAGGAGGCTGAAAATACTTCAGTTATTGAAAATTCGAGAAATAGAAAAACATACATACTACTATGGCTCCACAAAAATTATCAGCTGTACTGTTATTTACTTCCTAAGTTATGATACTGAACATCTAAAACATCTAAAATTGTTAATATTTTTCAATATCATATTAAAAGTTTTATTTTACCATAAGAAGCAATATTCTCATTACTGAATACTTACTAATTCATATTTTTAAAAAGAAATTTGTACTTTTCCTGCATTGTTTTCTCTGTAACCATATGCTCTCTACAACATTTCCCAACAGATTAACTGCACCACATGCATCCTCGCCAACTGAGGACTGTCACCCCGTACTGTAAACCGCTTACTGCGAGGTTGCAAGTGGCCTAAAGGAGGGTTTTAAGCTACTGCAGTGTGGTTGCAAAGTTCATGCGGCTATTCAAACAATACACCAACTAAAATATAGAAAGTGTTTATTTTTGTGTAAGGATCTTCTTCTTCCAATGTCATATCGGCATATGCCAGACCTAAAAGCCTTAACACACAAGACATTGAAACGGTACTAAGGCTAAATCGAAACACGATCCTAGGAGGTGACCTAAATTCGAAACACGCCAGCTGGGGCTGCCTGAGACCTAACTCAGAAGGCACAAAACTGTACAACCACATGCTATCCCAGGACTATGTGGTAACAGCCCCCAGTGAACCCACATACCTATTGCCAAACGAACAGGTCGACGACATACTAGCCATAACCCTACTGCAACATATTCCTCAAAGACACAGCATAAAAGTCATAAACGACCTAGGGTCGAGGCATCAACCTGTGATATTTACATTGGAAGTGAACCCAGAGGAATATGAGAATAACTCTAAGCGCCAACTCAACTATAAAGCAGCCAAATGGGGTAAATTCGAAAGAAAACTCAATTCACTCCTTCGATGGCGTGATGTGTGTAACTATGAAGGTGTACAATAATGATATTTGACTGGACCGTGTTTATGATATCACGTGTGAATTGTAATAATTAGTAACTGAATTTTTATTTAATTTGAATGGTATATTGAGAGAAAATAAGGTGAATTTAATTAACGAAACCAATAAGAATTCCGTACTTGAATTGACTCTACTTCCTACAACGAGTGGAGTACTATGATACTTAAAGCGAGTCATATGCATGCAAGTACTCACTCACTCACTTCTGTCACTTCGTTCGCTTTGCCTCACTTCACACCAGCTTATTTCATCGCAGAATGTCAGTGGAGATACTGCCATCGACAGGGATAGTGGACTCGTTTCCAGTGTTCAACTCTTACTTCAAATTGTGCCAGCCTACGACTATAATTAGTGTAACCAACAGGCGTCGAAAATATCAGATAACTCATAAAAGTACGTGTCTTTCTATAACAACTTGCAGGATTGTGCTCAGGATTTTTCTTAATTTATTCTGTACAAGTTTCAGCAATCATCCGAGAGGATAACGTGGAAGAGGTCCTCTACATTATTCAAACGCCAGAAGACTGAAGTTTGTGCCAGAGACTACACACATTCCATCACGAGTTTCTAAGTCGATAGACTGGCGCCAACAATGGAGAAATGCAAGGATTTCAGCCCTAGAATGTTCGATTAACGACCCCAGGAGTTCAACATGAAGACTACAGCATAAGTTAAGTCGACAAAGTCTTATTTATATCTGTTCTCTGTAGCTCTTTATTTCTATTCTTATTCCTTCTTTGGGATGGTCTTATAGTCTGTAGTTGATTTCATTTTCTCGATATTTCATTGATTATTTCCTAATATGTGAGATAGGACTTGAAACTTAATTCATGTACTTGTTTAGATTCCTGACCACGTGTTGAGTTCGGAAATGACAGATCAGTTGAAGTTATCCATGTGTTATCGGAACCATCCTTTCTTGTTGTACAAATTTCATTATATTAGTGAGTTAATCTGTGTCAGATGAACTTATCGAGGTAATATTTTCCCAATATTTTTAATATTTTCATGACGAATGGACTTATATTCGTGCCTCGTGGTAATGATAGCATGTCGTCAGGATATTAATTCCGAATCGAGATTATGGATTTATTAGGAGTACATGGGTGGTGATATATAATTATTAATGGATTATATACTGTAGTCATTGAGACAAATTTAATGGGAATAAGACTTGTTTTGGACGATAACAGGTTCGTATATAATTTTTCTGACTACACATTGTGTGATATGTGGTTATGATGAATATTAGTCATTATAATGCTGTTACTGTACGTGGAATTTATGTGGAATTAGTACATGTGATATTGATTCTTTTTGATATTGAATTGTCACGTGTTAGTGCGACGATATTTTTATACATGATGTTGATCATGGTAGGAAGGAGATAATGAATCTTCGAGATTATACGAGGTATAGTCACTGTAGTAATGTCTTCCCACGATGATAAGAATAAGTCTATGTCGATTGATGTGTTCCATAATTCAGCCTTAATATTTTGGAATAAGCTTATCCTGATATAACTCATGGAAGTCATTAATTCAAAGTTTCTAAAGTATGTGTAAATCTTACTGGAGGACCTTAAGTCTGGAAAATAGATTCTCAAAGAAATGTCCTGATAAGATTATAGTTCAATACCAGGCGAGCTCACTTTTTATCGCCAGAATTCATACTCACGTGGAGACTTTACATTTACAGTGACACTTCTAAATGGACTTATTGGAGAGTGGTGATGTTGATTTGTACCTGTATGTGACATGTAGATACTGTAAATATTTCTTCTTTTGGAATTTTCCAGTAGTTAGTTGTAGAATTAGTAAGATTTTCTAGTGCTAAGATATTTCTTGTGCATTTGTGATGTGATGTGTTGACAGAGGGGATAATCTGTGACCCTTCAGTGGCATTTTATTTATAATTGTGGACAGGATTTCCATGTCGAAGTATTATTTTTGATTTAATGATTTTTTTTTTTGAGGAGTAATAATGATAATTTCAGTTTCTTATGATGACCACGCGATAGTAAAGTTAGTTGTTAGTTCTCACGAGGAGATAAGTGGGAAAGACGCTGAACATATATTCTCGACGTCTCGAATTAACGTTATCAGAAAACATAAGCAAATTCAAATTTCAGTCAGATGTTAATAAAATTTTGATGAACATCATTTCACTAATATTTGGATAAAAGAAGTAAACTTGTTAATTTTGAATATTTTATCTTATACAGTTCATTAAAATTTTATGTTTTCCAGATTGTTCGAGGAATTCATTGCACCAATCTAATTTTTCCAGATTAAATAAATTTCAAATTATTAAATTAATATTAACAAATGAAAATATGTAATGTTCAACACTCTGTTAGAATTGTAGGGAAAATTAAGTCACATGTACCACTCCATTTGTTAGTATTATTTTTTATGTCACATCAAGATTCAGCAGTAAATTAACTTAACGTAGAGATCATTTTCCATCATCATAGATATCAGGATGGCAAAAGTATTATTTTATTTGAATAAAAATGTTATATGATTTTCTATACATCAAATATTCTTATTCTCCGAACCTCATGTCAAATCATGCCACTTGTATTTATTAAGTCAGTAATCCTGTCGAACTGAGCACCCCTGGGGTGTGTCTTGTTCACCGGCAGACCTAGTTACGGATACTGTATTAAGTGTTATCTTCTGAACTGTCAGTGGAGAGAGAACATGGAATGGCATTAGCAGACAAGCAAATCTGAGTGGTGTTTTTAAAAGTAGGAGAGATCACAGCATGAAGATAAGGTTGGAATTCAAAGGGACAAATACTTGTTTGTAAGAACAGGAGTTAGGGATGGGAATAATTTACCATAAGAAATTCTTTGAAATTATTTAAGAAAAAGTCTAGGTAAACAACAGACTGGGATTCTACCACCTGATTAATAAACAAGTCATCAGTAAAGCCAAACTGCCTATGCTTCCATACGACTGAATTCCATGGAGCTATTTTATACTATCCGGCAAATGATTCACAAAAATTATAATCAATGAGAGTTACAGCCTTTTGTCACTCCTGTAAGTAGTATGAACTAGGGATTATTCTAATAAAAATGCTCATTAACAGCTTGATTTTCAGCAAAAAAAAACAAAAAAAACAACTTTGATACAATAATTCCACAGTATGATCAACAGCTTTTTCCTTTAGACTATGCTATACACTTTCTCTTCCCAAAATGTAATCACAATTATCAGCATCCTCCCAAGGATTTGCTCAATTACTAGCCACATTCTGAAATTTTATTTTTAAAACCTTATTGCGGTCTGAATCACAACAATTTTCAATCACCAACTATCCTATACTTCTGCGCAAGGCCTGCAAATACTTTACCTTGAATACCAAATAAAGAAACACCCTGACCATTGTTAACGAGTTCATTCTGCTCTCTTGTTTGTACATACACTGGTGGAATTATTCATGAATATGATCAATGTGTTTCTCAAGTTCCTTCAATATTTGGTACAGATTTTAAGATGTCACACAGCCAGAATTTTAGAAAATCTACTGACAAGACCCCAACCCTGTGGTGTAAGGTAGCATGCCTGTATCTTACCGGAGGCCCTGGATTCAATGATGATTTTCATTCTGAACCGAGGGCTGGAAATAATTTCACTCAGCCTCGTGGGACCAAATAAGGAATTGTCCAATACAAGAGGCAGCAGACTCTGTCATGAAAGCCAAGTAATACAGTTGAAGATATCACGCTGACCACATGATGCTGTAGTATCTGCAAGCCATTTGGCTGGCCAGCAGCAGTCTTGACAGGCCAAGGCCCTTAATGGGTAGTTGAGCCACTTGTTTGTTCATACACAAGTCTCAAAATTTAAACACACATAAATGCAAAGAAATGTGATATTCAATTATGTAACTGTGAGCACGGAAGGCAAGCACCTAAACTAACTATGCTATAAAGCCTGTCAATATAATTACTGCTTTTATCCAATCAGAAGGTACATTACCAAAATTCTACATCAACACAATTATTCCACAGGGCTCTTTCTACCAACAATGCCACTATACCGAACAGTTAGAGCCTAATGTCCTCCATTCCAGTTGCTTAACAGCACTACAGTTCATTTACCACTTCCACACTTATACGCCTACTTCCTTCCACACTCATCCTACTGTAGTCTATGACTGAAAATATCACAAGAAAGGTTTCCTTTTATGTTAGATTACACGGTTAACCCTTTTGTCTGCCCAGCCCTTTTTCAGGATCTCTAAAGAGCTCACCTGATATTCAAAACATTGTCTATTTTGTTTCTCTCTCCATTTTTGAGAGCCTTCGTTGCACTTCATATTGGTTTCCTATGCCACTTACCTGTCAAGTTATTAGCAAAATCCTTTTGGACTTCAAAATGATTTCATAGGATCTATTTATTCCCTGTATGGAATAGCCCTTGCGTACAATATTTATTTGAAGTGATATTGATATTCTTCCCTTTTATATTTACATGCTACCAAATATACTAATATATTTGATGCTACCTTCAGTTCATCGTTCCGTGACCAAGGTACAATTAAATACAATTGTTCCATGACATACCCTAACTATTTCTAGATCTTAGAATGAGCAATATTCAGTTCACTACAGATCCGATACAGACTGGACTATCAAAAATGACGGGCACATTTCTTACAATTTCTCTAATTTTAAAATCATATTTTTTTAACCACTCTCAACACCAGCCAAACAAAAAATTTACACACACTGCATTACCCTGAAACTACAACAAATCTACTGAAATCTTGATTGTCAGCTCATCTTGGGCTAGCCACTTTCTTGTCCACAAACATCTATTATTGCTTTAAATTTCTTTTGAATTTCTCCCATACATGTTTAAGTGAGAAGTAGATGTGACACTGGAGGAGTATATTTCCAAAACGTCCTTTCTCCACATTTTGAGGAAACTGACTTATGGGTACATTGATAATGTCCATCTCTTTCTCTGTGGAATGGTGATGAATTTTTTTTAGGAAGAATGTCCTTTTTATAAGCATAAAACACGGTTAAATATGAGCTATGTTTCCAAAGAGTCTCTTCTCCACAGCAATATGGCTGACTGGAGTGCATCACAATTATGTTTACAAAATGTCTCTCCTCCTCTATACTGTATAACAAGGACTGCCATTATTGTTTCAAAGCTGTCTCTTATCCTCCAATACAACTAGATATAAAGGCATTGCATTTTATGCAATTTCTTTGCAAATATGGTGATAATTGTGTAGTGGTAACATTATTGCATGACTATGAGATTTAGGAAAACAATTGAACAACAGGTTAATACAGTACATTCAAGTCCTTGTACTTCGTGTGCGTTTTTTGCTAAGTTATTGTGCTTTTATGCATATTGTTTGGTATATTTAATAAGTTTGGACATACTTTTTGTCAGGTGTTTACTGTTACATTCGTTTCCACGCAAATACTGACCAGGCGGCTTATTATAGCCACCAGTTGTATTTATAAACCTCACAATCTGTGAGGGCACTTCAAACGATAAACAGTCTAAAGACAAAGTTTTTATCTATGCATGGACTGAGGCAGACTGTGCCAAAGGTTCAGCACAGATTTCTTCAGCATTCTTTCACTGTTTACAAAATACAACCACGGAAGGCTACAGTAAAATTAGGCTGTTCGCAGATGGGTGCGGGGGCCAGAATAAGAATTCTTCCATGATCTGTATGCTTATGTACTGGGTGAGTGTCTGTGCCCCAAGCAACATCAGAGAGATAGAGCTCATATTCCCCATACCTGGTCACTCATTCATCCCACCGGATCGAGTTTTCGGAAGAATAGAACGTGAACTCCAAAAGATGGACACAATAATCCAACCTGATCACTATCTGAAAATTTTTAATGATCATGGGACTGTTTTCATGTTAGTGGATGACTGTACAATTCATGACTGGAAAAACATCTCACTAGCTTACATGAAGAAACCTCAACAGTGGCACTTCAGGTTCGCAACAACAAAGTGGATTATCATAAGACACAGACCATTGCCAAATGGCTCCATTCTTGTCAGAGGCGAGCCACACTATAACAATAACATAGGAGCAGCGAAGATCAAGCCTGGTATTAATTTTCCGGATTTTAACCTTCCTAGCGTTCCAACAAACATTCCTATTAAAGAAGTAAAGAAAGCAGACGTGAAGAAACTGCTGAGGTTGCATTTTGGTGATGAAAGGGAGTCAAATCAGGACCTCAGGTTCTATAAAGACATTGTTAATAGAGACACTAATGAAGCTACTCCGTCTGAAGCCGAAGATGAAGGGGGATTGATGGAAGACGTGGATGTTGTTTAACCGCTTTCAAAGACATTTCAAGTTTTTAAATCACTTGGGAACTTAAAATTTCATAAATGGTATTTACTTAAGAGTTAGATGCCTTAGACTACTATGGAATTCTTGAACTTATTTATATTAATTATGCTGGTTACTGGTACACATCACTTTTAATCTAGTAGTAAAATTTTTGCATGTTTAATAAGAAATAATTTCAAATGTACTTCCAAAATGTCTCTTATCCTTTTTATATTTCCAAAATGTCCCTTCTCCAACTAATTTGTATTAATATCTAATTAACAGTATGGTATTAAATGCATTCTTTGATTGTGGGGAATTATGGAATGTATAACAATTAGCTAGAAGAATGTTTGAGAGAGTCAAACTCAAAATTACATTTTCTATTCATTTTTTCTCTGTTCTGTAAACTAGAAGCTACTGGAGAAAGGAAGTTTTGGAAATATGCTCCTCTGAATACTTCCACCTTTCAAGACAATTTACAGCTAACTAAGCAATAATGTAAAATAGGTAGTCGATCAGGACTACGATTTTAACATTTTGTACTGTAGCACTGCTTTATCAAAATATTTCAAGGAACCTTATCAACTGATAATTGCCTAGCTGAAGGCAAGAGATGCTGAGATACTCCTACCTTATTTACAAACCTGATATTCAAAATGAAACTAAGAAGAAAATATGAGCATGAAGGAAATGAAACTTTAACCCTTAACTGTAAAACATTACATAGTCTACAATAATTCAAGTAAAGGTATCCCATTACAACTTACCACAATCAGCACTTTTTCTGCTGAAGGCAATGGGCATTTCTTATGCGTGGCAAACAACATCCAATGAGGCCACCAATGAAATATAAGTCTGAGGATGCCACCAGTCAAGATTACGAATATCCATGTAATGCAAGCGTACAGAAAATGTTGTCTGTACCCGTATATCTCCTGAAAGATATCAGATGTGAAATGTTCAATTATTGGAATTTTCTCACAAGATCAGTAACACAAAACTGAAGTTACTCTAATTAGCAGTAAACCAGACATGAGGATTATTTACAGAATATAAGCCAAATAAATTTCAATACAAGTTAATAAACAGGATAAAACAGGATAAAACTAATTATTCAAATCTTATTCAGAACCAGTGTCCATCCTACATACAGAGATAAACAATATGAAGTATATGCGTATACCCAGGTTGCAAATTAAATATGGAGAAATTTTCTACCTTACAAGATCATGTATATTACTTATAAATGGAAAATCTTCCATTGATCAATCAATTCAAAACTCTGACATTACCAGACACTGATCCACATGGAAACCTTATATGTAGCTGAATGTTTGAACCTGACAAAAATAAGATTGTTCAAGAAGTTGGAATTGATGGAGAGAAAAAATTCTAAGAAAGATACTCCGACCCACAAAGAACAGAGGATGGGATTCTTTAAGAATGGAAAACTATGGTGGACTGGCATCAGGTGCGAAAGCCCTGAAAGAAATGGGAATACAAGGAATGGAAGTCAGAAAGAGGGAGACTTACATGTCAAGGAATGAGGAGTACTAGGCAAGAATCACAGCCCAGAAGCAGCTGAAATTGAATTAACGTGATACACATTCGGCCAAAATGAAAGAAGAAATGGAAAATCTTATCCCTGCCAATGATGCTGACCTACCAACTGAAAATAGTACGATCAGTGATATGAGGGTCTACTGGCTAAGCAGAAAACTGACAACAGCCTAGAAATGAAAGGCAGTGCCAGCAGAATGGAACAGAGGCCTTCAGGCTGAGCAGCTGTCACTTGGTAGGCCATGGCCCTTCCGGGATGTTGCGCCATGGGATTTGGTTTGGTTTAGGAGCCATTTTCTTGATAAAGTTTCAACTTAGTTAATTTTTCAGTTTGCCAAAACTAATGAAAAACAGAACATTTAATTAATAACAATCAGATACAAGGGTGGATCAAATTTAAACCAGACTCTGTGTTCTGAGCGTGTAATGCTGAAGAGAGTGGGCAGCGACTTCTATAAGGTATGGGTAGGGGTTGTAAGGATGGGAATGGCAGGGTTGGCCTGCGCAGACCCATACGTTAGTACTGCTCACAATGTCTGAGCAACATGTTGATTGTAGGACTGCACAACGCACCATCAACAAACTTTTGAACAAAGAAGAAATGAGACTGGCAGAAATTGTGGAGACTGAAATCACAGTCTGGTGATTGAACACGTTCAAGACCTCATGTGTTTGCTTGGCATAAAGAGTTCAAGAAAGGCTGTCAACAGGTCGAAAATGTCAGCCATAATCTTCATCCATGATCAAGCATTACAGAGGATTACATTAACGCCATTTGTGATCTCACTCAAGGCGACTGACATTTCATGGTTTTTGAAATTGCTTCTCACGTCGGATAAAGCTATGGGAGCTGTCACGCCATCATCACGAAGGAAGTAGGTAAATTGTGCTCCCAGTGGGTCCCTCTACTTTTGACAAGTTAAAATGTCTGCAGGTTAGTGAAAGGCACCCAGCAACGTCTGCAGATGCAGAGGGTGCATTTTTTAATTGCATCATCACCTGTGATGAAACTTGGACACACCACTACACACACATATCAAAACAAACCAGTAAGGAGTGTAGAAGGAAGGATGAAGCAACTCCAGTGAAAGCCAAGACTCGACAGTCAGCTGGCAAGGTGCTTGCGACTGTGTTTGACTGGTGTAGTGTTTTGCATGGGCGTCGCACCATCAATGCAGTTTTCTTCATTTTTTTAAAAGTGTTTGGTTCTTCAGTCTGTTGAAACTGTTAGGTTCTTCATTCTGTTATAAATTAACTGAGTCAAAACTGAAAAGAAATGGCTTACTGTGACCTTTTGAGTGAGGTGAGACTTGCTTATTGCCGCGAACAACACAACCAACCAACACAAGAACCCGTTCTCCTTCATGACAATACCTGCACCCATACTGCAGCTTTCAATCATCAGAAACTGGAAGAAATGAGACGTACACCTCTCGACCACCCTCCTTATAACCCAGACCTATCGATCTGTGCTTTTCTTCTCTCTGGATCACACGAGGAGCCATTAGGAAGTGAACTATTTGAGGATAACGCAACCGCGGAAGACTTTACGCACAACGACTGGTGACTCTACTCTGCTGGCAATATGCTCGGCTAGGTGAATTTCTAAATCAGAAGATTAAGAGATGAACATATGGCTATGTTGTAACAGTAAGAAAATATTTTAAGAAAGTCTTGTTTAAATTTGATCCACATTTGTATTTTTCAAGTACTTATCAATCATGCATTAGTTTTTAAAGATTGTACAAGTCAAAGTTTATATACAGGATGTAACAATAAGGGATGGACAAACTTCCAGAACATATCAATGCTAACAGAGGGCATTCTAAACATTTCATGTAAGAAAGAGTTTCATGTGGTATGATAGTAAGCCCTGTTCCTGTGTGTTTCCCATGATTAATGTAGAGTTGTATAAAACGAGTTAACGTGGAAATTAAGTATTTCTGGACCCATGTCTATAGAACATATTTTCTTCTTCTATGTGTGAGAAATGTGTCCTGAAACTGTAACCAAGGAGCTGAGAAGAATAATGGATTGGCCCTCACTATGCTAGGTTGTGGAGAAAGTGGGCCCACTTCACACAGTGGGAAAGCCTTTGAGGCCACGCCCACTCATCACCACTATGTGCTACTGAATGAGCGAGACTGCAGTCAAAACTAACTTGGTTTCCTTCCTACTGCAAGAATAAGGCACCTAATTATAAACATACTACACTGTACACAACAACAACAAAAAATATATATATATAAAAACTATACATTTTATCACACTAAAGATTCGCATGGACCACAGATGGACGAGAGCAACCATTACAATCACAGTCCAAACATGAGCATCACAGTCCTTTGAACTGCGTAACTTTAGTGAAATATTACCTAATCTGTATTCCCTAGATACCTTCATTTTGCACTCTGAATAGGTGTCTTAGTCCAATGTACAAGTACAGTAGACATATTAGCCTAATCAGGTAGAGGACACGATTGTCTTCTGCAGACTGTTTGATACAATATTCAGTCAACTCACAAGGGACAATTATTCAATGTTTTAAAAAACTTGAAACCGATTTATACACTATTCAAAAGAGCACACTGAAACATTTAAAACCCTCAAATATTACACCCTATCATGCAAAAATACACAAGTTACAGGGCGGTAAAGATGTGCAGGAGGGGGTCGTCAGTGTACAGTCGAAGTGAAGTGCTTTTGAACTGCTGGCACGATGTACAGGGAAGCGGGTGAGAGAGAGAAAGTGCTGTAAGGTCGGTGAACCTGGCACCGCGAGTTGTGTATGGGACATTCCGAAGTAAGCTTCTGCCTATAAAAAATGAACCCTCTTAACATACTAAATGCGTTATATAATCACTTTACAGAAAAGGATTTCCAGCTCTTCATTTCAACCAAAGAAGATGACAATATTTCAGTATTTAATAAATATATTTGAGTCAATACACATATAATATATACACAGTCTTTAAATGTCAATGATTATGAATCAGTATCTGAAACAGTGTTAGTGTCCAATACAAATCTCCATCAGAAGAATTTACTTCACCTCCATCAAAACAGGAATCACCAAGCTCAACAGCTGCAGTCGCTTAAGTGCGGCCAGTATTCAGTATTTACGAGATAGCGGGTTCGAACCCTGCTGCCGGCAGTCCTGAAGATGGTTTTTCGTGGTTTTCCATTTTCACACCAAGCAAATGATTGGGGCTGAACCTTAATTAAGGCCATGGCCGCTTCCTTCCCACTCCTAGCCCTTTCCTGTCCCATTGTCACCATTAAGACCTGTATGTGTTGATGCGACGTAAAGAAACTTGTACAAAAAAAAAAATACAGGAATCAACATCAGAAGGTCTACAGAGGCCAGAAAAAGAGTAGAATGATCACTGGAAGGGAAAAAAAGGGGTTATGAACACATGGTTGAATGCAAAGAAGCAGAAGCCAAAGTAGACATTTTCTCACTTAAGATGGAACTCTATGTAAAACAGATATCCTCGACTGAAGCACGAGACGCAGTTGTCCATCCCATATTACAGAAGATATTGCAAAAGCAGATTCCATTGGCAAGTCAACTAGTTTATGTCACAAATAAATATAAACAGCTGTTCGAGTTGGTGAATACAAAATTTTTGGAATCGTGCGCAAACAACTTCATAGTGCACGATATGAACTTACAAAAATGGGCCATTGAAGAAGCCAAATCATTCGATTTACGTTTGTCAGCAAATGCAATATAGACATGGATTTTCAAGAAACATTTTCACACAGGATCACAAGCAGTTTACCACATGAAAAGAAGATGAAACTACTAACAACATACTGCATTCCTGGAGAGAGGAGACAATATTGCTTACAGAGTAGTATGGAGCTGACAATGTGTATAATGCAGATCAATCTGGCATCAATACAGAAACACATTCCAAGAGAAGACTTGATCACTGAGGTAAGAAGATAGTATGTTGTGTTACACAATCACAAACTGCAGACACACATTCATTCACAATTATTCCAATTGTATCATGCATGGGATGTCTCTTTCCCTGTTTATCATGCTACAGGAATCAAAGCTACCAAGTCAAACTGCCCAGCAGGCTATGTTTGAAGATCCTGAGTTAATAGTGCAGTGGTCAAAATCTGAAAAGATGACGAAAGACCTTTTGCATATATTTCTGGAGTTTATATTTTTACCTCACACTGGTCCAATGAAGTGTTTACTGTTGGATTCCTGGGTACCTCACAAAGATAATAATTTAATACATGAAGTATTTGCTTTAAATAACTATGAGCCTGAAAAGTTAAAAATGCAAATCATTGCAACAAAAATAAATAAAAAAATAAATAAAAATACAAAAATAAGCAATTCTGAACTACAACCATTACAGGCATTTTTTCCAAATGTTCACAATGGACTGACATCTGTGATTTCATTGTGTTATATAATATTGATGTGAACTTCAAACAGTGTAAAAATATTCTCAAATGCATGTCATTGACTTACAATCAAGAATGTTCACCACGCTTCCGTTTGTCACATAGACATGGGTGGAAATTGGCAGGTCCGATTAACTTTTTTTTAAATTTTTTTTTACAACTGGCTTTACTTTATAAGTTAAGAACTTCATTTTCCCGTATTGAACTGAGATTCACAATTAGAATTAAAGAAGGTTCAACCTATTCAATACAAAATGTGTTGTACAAGGTGTTCACAATATATTATTTATTATTATTAGTACCGGTTTTGATGCTTAATGGCGTCATCATCAGCTAGAAATCACAACGTGGGCAGAGTACATGTCATAAAAGTTGTATAGATAATACATACATTGCAAAATACAAATGATAGGCTGTTTTCTCATTAAAAGCTAGAAAAATGATGTGTAAAATACGGTGACATAATATAACACATAGAGGCGTTATAGTCTAATGAGGCAGATGAGTATTGTACAATAAAATTGGTCTGATGAATGAGAATAAAAGTCTTTATATGATAATAAAACGATGCAGTAAAATTGTCCACTCTTCTATTGTTGTTCAATGGAGACATATATAAGTCCAGGTCCAGTGTTGTATGTGGTTGGCAAGACCACAAATATTTGTCTAAGGCCGGGACACCTGACGTTGAGAGGTTGAATAAGGTTGATTTTTAAGGTTGTCTCAGCTCAACGTGGGTGGTGAAGATTAAAAGGAAGAAAAAACTAAGTTAATGAAATGGATAGCTAAAAATGGGATCGCAGCCGAGTATGACAGGATATGAGACTCACCTTGTTTAGCATGCTGGTTGTATGTTGTGAAAAGAGTTGTGGACGAGTGAGATAGGTGTGAGTAAGATGAGAGTGTGAAGGTAGGGTGGGCGGAGCGGGAAGAGGGGGGGGGGGAGGGGGAGAAGGAGAGAGAAATGGAAGGGATGGGAAGGGAAGGCGGAGTTCAAGGCGGGTCAGGGGGACGGAGTGGCGGTGGTGTGGGACATAGAAGTGTGTTTTGGAGAGCGTAAAAGATCAATTTCCTCTCCGTGATTTTGATACCTCTAAAGACTTCGATTAGAAAATCGAAAAGGATATTAGGTTTTTCTGAAATTTCATTAAGGTTTAGATTAGGATTGAAAAATTGATCTAAGTGAATAAAACAGTTTTCCGTAACATCGAGTAAAGGGCCTTTGTTTATGTTTTTGAGAATTTCTAGGTCTTGTTCTATGGTAGTGAAATTATGCTTTGAGTCATGTATGTGTTGGCCTATTGCAGAAAACCTATTATACTTAATGGCATTGACGTGTTCTAAGTATCTAACTCTGAAGCTTCTCCCGGTCTGTCCAATGTATGAGGAAAAACAGTTATTGCATTGGAAACGGTAAACACCTGATTTTGCGTGAATGTCGGATTTGTTTATTGGCTTGGTTTTGTGAACTATATCCATATTTCTATTGTTGATTCTGTACGATATTTTAATATTATGTTTCTTGAAGATGTTAGTTACACTGTGTATGTTTTCATTAAAAGTGAAGGTGGCATATAGGGCAGGGTTAAGTCTTTCTTTGGTTAATGTTGTCTTTAGTCTATGTTTACATTTGTTGATAATGCGTTCTATGAATGAAGAATTATAACCGTTATATTTAGCGATGGCAGGTATGGTATTCAGTTCTTTCTTTAGGTTTTTCTTGGATAACGGTATGTTTAGTGCATGGTCTACCATACTATAGTAAGTGGCGCACTTGTGTGCGTGTGGGTGTGTGGAGTCTCTTCTGATAGTTGTCGCTGTTTGTGTTGTTTTCTGTAGATATTATATTCTGGTGAAGAAGGAAGTCTATTGATAGTGAGGTCTAAAATATTAATTGAGTTATTGGTCTCTTGTGATTTCTAGCTGATGATGTCGCCATTAAGCGTCGAAACCGGTACTAGTAATAATAAATACAGTAATATGTTGTGAACACCTTTTACAACACATTTTGTATTGAATAGGTTGAACCTTCTTTAATTCTAATTGTGAACTGGCTTAATGTCGCACCAACAAAGATAGGTCTTATGGAGACGATGGGCTAGGAAAGGCCTAGGATTGGAAAGGAAGCGGCTGTGGCCTTAATTAAAATACAGCCCCAGCATTTGCCTGGTGTGAAAATGGGAAACCAAAGAAAAATATTCAGGGCTGCCAACAGTGGGATTCGAACCTACTACCTCCCGGATGCAAGCTCAAGATCATGATTAACTTCGGATCTCTCGACTAACTTTGACTTTTATTCTCTCTTCTTTACTTTGATTATATACGATTTTTCGCCATCTAATTATAACCGCCAGACTATCAACTTTACTTTTATGCAATCTTACTACTTATTGTATAACAATCTGTTGTTTTATCCATTGTACTTATTTTAGCAGCCTTCTAATGTTAATTTTGTTAATACTTCCACTATTATATCTCATCACATATTTTCAAACCATCATTGTTATTTTTAATGTTATTTTACTTCAAATCTCTTCAAGATTTTAAAATTCATTTCATTACTACATGTTATTTAGATGCTTATTTTTAATTTAAGGTTAAGACTATGGCTGATGATGCCTTCAGGGAAGGCGAAACATGTACCACTATTAGCTAACAAATTTATGTAAATCATCCAAGACGATTTTGTATTGATTAGGTGGTCTAATAAATAACTTAATGTTATTATTTCAATCAAATATCATCAATACGGACCAAAAATGATATTTATTACATGTAATGCAAGCTCACAGCCGCGCGCCCCTAACCGCACAGCCAACTCGCCCGGTGGTCCGATAAGCATGAATGAAACATTTCAAAATAGCACAGATTACTGAATTAAGAAAGGAACTGGTACTTGCGAATTCCATATGAAGGACAATAATAATTGTGTTCAGCTTTCTTTACTCAAATATAGCTGGTGCAAGAAGCTGTTGTGTTTCGAACATTTTTTCTTTCACTTTCATTATCATTCAGATATGCTGAAGGGGATTGAACAGGACTGCCACATTATCGGTGAGTACATAATTGTTTAATTAGCACATACTCATACAAAGTGTTAAAATGTTTACCTTGAATATTTTTATCCCTCATGCAATTATAATACAACCACAGTTAGAATTTAATTGTGTCTTTAAAACGTACATAAATTAAAAGTTTTGTGATTACTGCATTATTTAAAATAGATTAATATGTAGTTTAACAGGCATACAATTTTCACAAGTTTCACTGCACTCAAAGGGCTCTCTCTTTCTTGTCCACTTCCCATTACATTGTGCCAGCAGTTCAAAAGAACTTCACTCCGACTGGACACCGAAGACCCCTACCCACACATCCTTACCGCCCTGCAACTCATAGATATATGTAATATTCCAGGGTTGTAAATATTTCAGTGTGCTCTTTTGGACGGTGTATAAATTGGTTTCAAGTTTTCTTAACTGACTGATTGTCCCTTGTCAATTAAGAGATTTATGCAAAATGTCCTTTAGCACTTGTGATGTCATTAGGTCTAGCATATTTCCAGTCACTCTATTAGCAGAATTTTGCATTTCTCTTATCCTTTTCTCAGCTCGCCTGCACACACTAATTGAGTCTTTCAATAGGAAAATCAAATCTCCTCTATTCTTAATCCAAATTAGGCAACACTTAACACTCAAATTAAAGAGCAAGTTGGCCATGCAGATAGGGGCGTGCAGCTGTGAGCTTGCATTCAGGAGACAGGTTCGAATTTTGCTGTCGGCAGCCCTAAAGATGGTTTTCTGTAGTTTCCCCATTTTCACACCATACTAATGCTGGGACTGTACCTTAATTAAGGCCAGAGCTGCTTCCTTCCCACTCCTAGCCTTTTCCTATCCCATCGTCGCCATAAGACCTATGTGTGTCGGTGCAATGTAAAGCAAATTGTAAAAAACAACTTAAGTGGAGATGTTAGGGAAGAAATGTACAAAAAAAAAAAAAAAAAACACCAGAATTATAATCTGTAATTGCAACATCAGAAACTAGTTGTGCACAGATGTTGTGACTGAGTTGTTGCAGTACAATAAATACACTTTTCCTACCATAAACCTTCTCTAATTGGAAGTAACAAGCCCAAGTTATCGACAATGAGTGCGGGGAAAGGTACACGACATGGTGGTTACCTCTGTTGCTTGCAGAGCTCATGAGAAGCAAGATATAACACACACTGTTTAAAAGACCATGCACGACTAGTTAAGGGTTAAACTTCCTTCCAACCTCCAAAGGCTAGCCATTCACTTTAACACATCTTCCTTTCCTTTCTTGTTACTACAACTGTCCTGTTTATCTCGACCAATTTTCCTTCTTATATCCTCAGCAATTCTTTCACTAAACACATTCATTTGGTCTTGTATTTATTCCTCATCTTCCCCCATCAGATCTTTGTATTCATCTCCTTGTATATTTCATCCATGACACTTATAAACAAATGACACGACTGCCGACAGTAGGGTTTGAACCCACTATCTCGCAAATGCAAGCTCAAAGCTGGGCACCCCTAACCGCACAGCCAACTTGCTCAGTTTTGACTTAAGTATTAGATCTCACAGTCTGTACATTTCCTAAAGCCTAACATTCAAATTCTACTTGCCAGCATTCCTGACAGTCAAAATTCATCAAAGCCAGAAGCGCTCCTGAAAGACGCAATTTCTGTACCTGATGGTAAAATAGGAAGACAAGTGCTACTGTTATGTGCGCAAAATGTCGAAAGTACATTTGCAAGGAGCATACAACAATGTACTGTAAAGTGTGCGCTTCTGACATGAGCATGACAGCCAATGAAAAATTAGCAGAGCTCTATCAACAGTGGATTGTATCCCTTTTATATTTCACAACTAAGAAAGAATATGATCCTAGCCACATCCCATGATGCAACAGCCCTGATGGGCCTAGGCCTACCAAGCGACTGCTGTTCAGCCCAAAGGCCTGCAGGTTACAATGCGACACGTGGTCAGTGCAGTCTGATGTTTCAAAAGCCCTGAATGTGCCACAAAGTATCGTTTCAAGGCTTTGACAATAGTTCCAACTCACAGGAGATTTTAATCCAGACCAGTACAGGGCTGTCCAAGATTTGCAACTCTAAACAGAACCTGCTCTAAGGCATCTGATGATTCGTCCTTTTAAAACAGGCTCCAACTAAGGCTTTCGTGCCATATTCTCAAAACAATACAAACCGTACCTTCCGAACACACCAAGAGGCAAATACAGGATGACAACACTCTTGGTCAAATGCACTATAGTTTCTGTACCATCCAATCAGGAGCCTATGTGATGTTGAGAGCACACTTGCATATGCAAGGAAGGCGAGTTACACTCTGTGCTACATATTTACAGCAATCATGCAAAGATACCACTTCCATTTTTCCATACCATGCTTAACTTTTGGACATTAGTGTACAGTATAAGCGAGGTCACGAAAAATTGCACAGCATGTACGGGCACGCACCAAGCACATACGAACACAGAGTCGAAGTGTGTTTAGTGATTTCTACTGACTGTATCCAATGCTGAATTTTTTAATAATTGGTAAAGTATGCTTTTGAGAAATATCGAGAACTGTATATTTCGCACCTGGTCTTTAAGACCTGTTTCTTTCTCATGCTGACCTTCTTGCTGCTGTGTTACAAGATGATTGACTGCTTTCTGTTCTGTGATGCTTGATTCCAACATAAGTGGAGTGGGCGGAGTTAGGAGGCGTGTTAGAATGCGATGATGGTGATGAGAAGGGATGGAGGAGGCATGCATGTCGACTGATGTGTTTTTCAATTCTACTATGGTACTCTTTGAATAAAGTATGAACAGTTTAATTAAACTGAACAATACATTATATTTCTTTGTTGGTTCATTCAAATTTAAAAACAGATTTAATTTACTATCTAGAAAAATAAACACTGCTACTGAATAAGGAGCCCTTTTGTGGAAATTTTATGATTTGAATGTCTTGTTCAGTGACTGAAAATTGATGTCTATTGTCGGCTATGTGTTGGCCTATGGCGGAATACCTGTTATGTTTCACTGCATGCACGTTCTAGATATCAGGTGTTGAAGTTCCTCTGCGTTTGACCTTTATAGCACTCTGGAGTGGGCAAATTCAGGTTCATATTTACGTATTTGCTACCTGCTCGCTAAAGATAAAATTACAGTTTTTGAGTAAGATTATTTTGCACTTTGATAATTGGATCTTTCTTAATTATTGTAAAATTCTCGTCTTGAAAGAACTTTTTTTGTTTTGGTTATGTAGTCCATTTTGTCCATTATGATCGTGATAATGCCCTTATCCGCCAAAAAAAAAAGTTTTTCAAGCAAGAAAAGCAATTAGAAATACTAGCGATTTTTGGGAGAACAACCAAAAACCTGATAATTAAGCCCTATCATGCTTTAATCTCCTATGATATAAAGAATATGTATCCCAATAATCAGGTAGAAAAATTATCAATATTATAGAAAATAGTTTAAAACAACACAACAGGTTTAGTAAATTTGAAATCGATTTTATAACTTTACCGAGGTTCATTTTCGGTAATAATTACTTGCTTTCAATGATGTCATCTACCAACAAAAAGGTTTACTAATGGACTCTCCTACCTCTGGCATCATGGTGGAGATTTACTTAGACCATCTAGAAAATACCCACATCATAGTTTTTTCGGACTAGGTTTGTGGATGATATCTTTGCCATCATTGATGAGAGGCATACTCTTTTACATCAGAGTATTACACGTAATAAATCTCATTGTAGACCGTATTGGAGATCAGATTGTGAACATTAAAATAAAAATAATAGTTAACACCACCTTTCCAATACATATCTTTCCTTATATTTAGGATATAAACATTACAACAGGCATTGTAAGATGGGACATGTTTCGCTTAACTGTTGTAAGCATCATCAGCCAAAATAAATCTTAGCCTAAAATTACAGTAGGTCAGGGCCCCAAACCTAGTGGCCTTAAAATATATGGCACCCTAAGAATCAACATTTACATTTAGAAAATCAAATAGGCTTAAAACTAGTGTGAAAAAAACATAGAATGTTACAACATGGCTAAGAGAAAAAAACACACAATCGTGTTGAAACAGAGGTTAAAATCAGAAGGTACAATGCAGAGCCGGTAGTGAAATAAATAAAATCATTAGGATATCATTGCTACTAGTCAGTCAATCAGAATGTTCAAACATAAAACAAGAGTGAAAATATATAAGAGTGTTCATCATGGCTAAGTGAAAAAAAAACACGTAATCATGTTGCCAGAGGTTAAAAACATAAGGTACAACACAGAGCTGGCAGTGTAATAATCAAACTCATTGCAACCAGTCAGATACAACACACGCAGCAACAGGCATACGTTTAACAGACCCCCTCGAACGGCTAATGTCTCCAGTCAATCCAACATAAGAGGCTTCAGTTCACGCACTTTACATCTTATTCCGTTTTGGTCTTGAACTCCCAGTAAAAATGAAGACACCTATTATTCGGCTTTAACCATTGTTTTGGATGAAGAGCATGTTGGCCTCTACCTTATAAGCAACTTCAGGCGTGATAATAAATGTTTTATTGCGCACAAATGTGCATGGAAAATAATAATAATAATAATAATAATAATAATAATAATAATAATAATAATAATAGTAATTCTTATGAGCAGTCGTCTGTACAGAATTTTGTTAAGGATTCTATTCTCAGTTTACACTTAAGTACGTGATAGCGTTCACAAAGTTCGCCACATCTTTTGCACCTGCAGTCCGGACTTGGCTCATGAAAGCTCGCTTTAATACACAGGCGTTGGTGAAACCCATGGACTGAGAGTCTGGTCACAATGTGTCTCAACTCATAGCCTCCCTGAGTCCAGTTGCGGTTGATCATCGCATCACACTGGTAAAAGTCCCACCATATGCAGTCTCTCTTTTGTTGAAGCTCTTGTAGGAGTTCCTTATACGCTGGAGTGGCCGGGAGCAGTAGTTTCAAACGCAGCTCTTCCACAAAGAATAATTCCCTCGACAGTTGGTATACGAGGCGTGATGGAGTGTACTTTGACAGGCAAAGTACTTTCTTTAAATAGAATGCTTTCATCTTCTCTATACTATGTAGTTGCCTCTTTCCAAGATATATCCATATATTTTCTAATCCATAGGTGGCTACAGGACTAACCTTAAGATGAAATAACTCGATGGCACATGATAGTGAGAGATGGCTCAAAGATCTGATGTCGTTAATGGATTTTATGGCAGCATTTAGTCTGTCTTTTACATGTAAAGAGAACACGTTCCCCGGTATTTGAAAAGTGACTCCTAGGTACTTAAAATTTGTGACTGACTTTAGTTGTTGGTCATTGATTAAGAATGTTCCCCGTTTTCCTCCTTTTCTGAAGGTCATCAATCCTGTTTGAAGTGTTACTACTTCATGTCTGCTACAATATGTGATTTACCTTGCCCGACTCACATATCCATACAAGAGTGGGATTTAATTATTTCTTCATTCAAAAGAATATAATCATTTTTTTGTTATGTATAAACATTCAGCCATGATTAACACTCATATTTTCACTCTTGTTTTATGTTTGAACATTCTGTTGACTGACTGGTAGCAATGATATCCTAATGATTTTATTTCACTACCAGCTCTGTATTGTACCTTCTGTTCTTAACCTCTGTTTCAACACGATTGTGTTTTTTTTTCTCTTAGCCATGTTGTAACATTCTATGTTTTTTTCACATTAGTCTTAAGCCTATTTCATTTTCTAAATTTAAATGTTGATTCTTAGGGTGCCATATATTTTAAGGACACTAGGTTCGGGGCCCTGACCTACTGTAATTTTAGGCTAAGATTTATATTGACAGATGATGCTTACGACAGTTAAGCGAAACATGTCCCATCTTACAACGCCTGTTGTAATGTTTATATCCTAAATATAAGGAAAGGTAAGTATTGGAAAGGTGGTGGTAACTATTATTCTTATTTTAATGTTCATAACATCAGAGTAGGCGTGCTTGGCGATGTTGTGTTGTCAATGGTAGCCTGGCCAGAGGCACACAATAGTAATCCTGCACAAGCAAGCGGTTCACAATGGTCCTTGGTGACACAGCAGGTGCAACATGTGACTGGATTTCGTTCCTAGACAATGTTTGGTCGGCTACCGCTGCTCGCACAATGTGTCGATCTTGACGTGTGTCTGTACAACGTGGGCGCCTGGAGCCTGGTCTACAGGTGTGGGAATGTTCCATCACCACTGCTGAGAGTAGTGACACACCGCCGATATATTGTGCCTAATATGTGCAGCAATCTGTTGATACGTCCATCCTGCTTCCCGCAGGCCCACAATGTGACCCCATTCAAATGGCTGCACTTGTCCAACAGGAGCACATACTTGTCGGCGGGGCATGGTTGTATACTAGAATGAATGTTGAAAACACTGTTCACCTCTAACCTCCACACGGTTAATGCCTGCAGAGTCACAACAGATTGCGCACAGACAGGCCTTCTGAGCGCCATCCGATTGCCTATGTCCTTGACAAATGAATCGTTAACACAACTGCCCTTGAGAATGCACATATTATACCTCGTGCCACTGAACACAGTCCTTGAGGATGTTACATGTTTTTCTTTTCCAGCAACATAAAAAGAAATAATTAACTTCTTATCCAGGGACAGGAAGATGAGGATACACAGCATCCTAAAGGCAGGATTCCACTGAGGCAACATTTGGGCGACATGGAGCATGCGACAGTGAAGCATGCTGCAGTCGACTTTCAATTGAAGAAACACAGTACGACATGTAGCGTGCGGCTGTGTGGCATGAGACATGTTGCCATCTGTCGTACACTCTCTGGTGCCGCATGCTTCAAAAATATGCTTGTCGAACAGTGTCGCCCGGGATCCAAGAGTGTGTGGATCGGTGCTACAATTTCCATGCGACAAGATGAAGTGGGCTATTGAAAACACTCCAAATTTAATTGGGGACTATCACAATGCTCCGGAATTGCGGAATGTAACAGTGAGTGATTATAAAAACAGTAGCAAAGAAAGCATACGTTAAAACGGCCCCCAGAAAAATATGACTGCAGTGCCCACGAACTGAAGAAAATTTTAAAAATGCATTCAGCTTTCTACCGAGAGTATAAAAGAATTCAGAAAATGAAAACTGGTGTTGCTTCTCCATTGAGAGGAAATCTGTGGTTCGCGTATAATCTACTTACCTTTCTTCTTGACATCGATGCTCCAAACGTCAGGTGACAATGAGGAACGTGAGGTGAAATGATTTTATGCTACTGTTTTCCTCTAATAAATGAAATAAGTTAACTGCTTATGAACTTTTGTAAATAAGATTGTGATTTATTCAATGCCCACCGGGCTGAGTGGCTCAGACGGTTGAGACGCTGGTCTTCTGACCCAACTTGGCAGGCTCGATCCTGGCTCAGTCCAGTGGTATTTGAAGGTGCTCAAATAAGTCAGCCTCGTGTCGGTGGCACTTAAAGAAATTCCTGCGGGCCTAAATTGCGCACCTCGGCGTCTTCGAAAACCGTGAAAGTAGATAGTGGGACGTAAAATCATTATTATTATTATTATTATTATTATTATTATTTTATTATTATTATTATTCAATGCATGGTTTTATCCATATTAGAACTGGCAACAGTTTGCACCAGAAGTGAATAAATTAGAGATAACTATTAAAATAGAATTTAATGACATCATAGTACTAACTACAACAACAACAATAATAAACTTGGCAAGTTCGATTCTAACTCAGTCCGGTGTTATTTGAAGGTGTTCTAGTAGACCTATGTCAGTCTCGTGTCGGTAGATTCACTAGCACTTAAAATAACGCCTGCTGCACTAAATTCCGGCACCTCGGCGACTCAGAAAACCGTAAAAGTAGTTAGTGGGACGTGAAGCCAATAACATTACTGTACAATAATAATAATAATAATAATAATAATAATAATAATAATAATAATAATAATAATAATAATACATTCTACATATCAGTATATTATGGCATTTCCATGCCTATGGATTTCTCGTAAATATGCCGCTTAATAGCATAACAACAAATGGTTCTCTTTTCTACACTGTTAACACACAGCAATTAATCTACTTTTTATTCGGATATCCTTCGCCACTACTCTACGTACGCAGTCTTCCAACACTGTTTCATCCTAGTCTTTTTCTTCCTCAACATGTCTACTTATTGCCGGCCCCGTGGTGTAGGGGTAGCGTGCCTGCCTCTGACCCGAAGCCCCCGGGCTCGATTCCCGGCCAGGTCAGGGATTTTTACCTGGACCTGAGGGCTGGTTCGAGGTCCACTCAGCCTACATGATTAGAATTGAGGAGCTATCTGACGGTGAGATAGCGGCCCCGGTCTAGAAAGCCAAGAATAACGACCAAGAGGATTCGTCGTGCTAACCACACGACACCTCATAATCTGCAGGCCTTCGGGCTGAGCAGCGGTCACTTGGTAGGCCAAGGCCCTCCAAGGGCTGTAGTGCCATGGATTTTTGTCTACTTATTGTCATAGTTGCCACGAATTATTTCATTCTCCCCTTATAACTGTATTAGAAATGTGAACTACAGTATAAGGGGGTAAAATAATCAGAATAGGGTTAGGATATTCTGCGTACAACTAATGCATTTTAATTTTTTTAAATATCATTAAATTCCAGTGAACAAGAAGTTTCTGAATCTTCCCGTACCTCTAGACTTACAGATTCTGTCATGGTACACGACCTTCATCTGACAAAGTACTCCATAAAATCATCACTAATGGCTTTCGCCTCTTGAAAATTCCGACGGGGTTTGTTTGCCAAGGGCTCCATGCCTTATCATCTTGGATCACTCCGCGCCATGCACATTTCCGAGATGATTCATGAGATGATATGTTAAGAAATTCGAAACAAGGAAGTATAGCTGTCACCAGCCGGTCAAAGTTGAGTGAGGAGCTGTTGTCGTTGTTGCCTGGATGGAATAACGTTTGTAGTTGGCGACAAGTCTCCACAAGTGACGCATGCTACACCCGGCAACACATGTAGCATACCACATTTTTTGTGCCCGACTGACAACAAGCCGCATGCTACAAAGAGCAACATTTGTTGCCAACCGCATGCTCCATGTCGCCCAAATGTTGCCTCAGTATAATCCCGCCTTAACAGAACACAACAAGCAGGAGGCAACTAACATGGAATGCAAAGGGCCCACACTACTGAAGCCTATTTTAAATGGTACAAACACTGGACGCCAAGTGCAAACATTGGAAAACCAAGAAACTGTACTGCATATATCAGCCATACATCTGCAAAGAGCATATAATTTCAAGTTTCATTATGTGTGCAAAGAGAAGTGGTTCTGAAAGTGAATAAGTAGGCCTATTACAGTTATTGATATTTTATTGTTACAATTTGTAGCTGATAAAATATTCTCATTATAATTAGAAAATCTGACTGAACTGAAATTTTCTTTTTGCTAGTGGCTTTACGTCGCACTGACAGAGATAGGTCTTATGGCAACGATGGGAAAGGAAAGGCCTAGGCGTTGGAAGGAAGCGGCCGTGGCCTTAATTAAGGTACAGCCCCAGCATTTGGCTGGTGGGAAAATGGGAAACTATGGAAAATCATCTTCAGGGCTGCCGACAGTGGAATTCGAACCCACTATCTCCCGGATGCAAGCTTACAGCCACGCGCCCCTAACCGCACAGCCAACTCGCCTGGTGAACTGAAATTTTAAGCTAGTCTTGCAATGTGTGAAAGAAAGTGTTAAAAGTTTGCCAGGATATGAATATTTTCTCTGTTCAATAATATAAGAACAATGAAAATAACTCCCAAAATACAAAAAAGAAAAGGAATTCACAACAAACAATAGGCTACATATTGATTGAAAAATCAGTACATTACAGTAAAGCATCATTTGAAACATCTTGGACCCCTCACATCCAAAGAATGAAGACACACACTCCCGGGTTAATTACATGATATTCAAATGGTCAAGAGACTGACCAATGACAATGGATTAACTGGACAATGATTTAACTTATTTATCTGCAGAGGTTCGGACCTGTCTTCGGGCAGAATACACCCTTACCTACCTTATCTGTAATTAGAGGAGAATATACACTATATTTAAAAAAATTCTAGACCAATGAAGAATGTATGAAATTTTATTTGTGTGATGACTTAAGAAGGAAGTGATTAATATCACCGTATGATGGACAACAAGATATACACTATATTTTTAAAAATTTTAGACCTATAAAAAATGTTTGAAATTTCATTTTTTTTTAGACCAACAAAGAATGTATGAAATTTTGTTTTGAAGAATGTATGAAATTTTATTTATATACACCAACGAAGAATGTATGAAATTTTATTTATATACACCAACGAAGAACGTATGAAATTGTACGTGTGTGATAAATACACCCCCGGGGGTTTTGTCCGCGGGATGAGTTCCGATAACAAAAATATTCATTTCTATGAAATCGTTAACTTACTCCGCACGGAGTTAAATGGGGTTTAAGATCCGAAGACTAAAATATTCATTCCTTCACAACCATTTAATGTATGAAAAAAATTCCAAATGGCGGTATACATTTTATATCCTAGGTGTGACATGAACTATTTAAAAAATCTTCCACCTCTAAGGGGTTAAATGGGGTTAGCTCTGGAAACAAAATTATCCATCCCTGTAAAAACGTTTGACATACGAAGTTGTGATTTTACAATAAGGTTGTTTTGTGTCTTAGGTGTCAAATATCATACTTCGAAAGTTTTCTTTTTACAATTTTGCTTTACGTCGCACTGACACAGGGTCTTATGGAGACGATCAGGGCTAGGAGTGGGAAGGAACCAGCCATGGTCTTAAGGCACACTCCCAGCATTTGCCTGGTGTGAAAATGGGAGAATACAAGAAAACCATCTTCAGGGCTGCTGACAGTTGCGTTCGAACCACTAGCTCATGTATGCAAGCTCACAGCTGTGTGACCCTAACCGCACAGCCAACTCGCTCAGTTCAAAATATTTCTCCCTTAAGGTATTTAGATGGTGGTTGACTCTGAAAATCACAATATTCATTCTTCCAAAACTTGTTCAGGTATGAAATTCTTTTTTTTTTTTTTTTTTTTTTTTAACATGATGTTAAATAAGAACTATTTAAAAACACATTCTACCCTTAAAACAAAACAACCGGGCGAGTTGGCCGTGCGCGTAGAGGCGCGCGGCTGTGAGCTTGCATCCGGGAGATAGTAGGTTCGAATCCCACTATCGGCAGCCCTGAAAATGGTTTTCCATGGTTTCTCATTTTCACACCAGACAAATGCTGGGGCTGTACCGTAATTAAGGCCACAGCCGCTTCCTTCCAACTCCTAGGCCTATCCTATCCCATCGTCGCCATAAGACCTATCTGTGTCTGCGCGACGTAAAGCCCCTAGCAAAAAAAAAAAAAAACATTCATTCCTCCATTACTGTTCCATTCCATTACTCCATTACTGTTCAACGTACAAAGTCAAAAGTCTATGTCCTAGATATTAAATAATATATTGTTTTAAAACATTCCACCAATTCCATGGGGTTCAAATGAATGTTAGATCCAAAAATGAATTATCATTACTCCAAAACAATTTGACATATGACCTGAGGGTCTATTTGCAGCCTCAACCAACAGCGGACTCCCCAAAAGCAAAGCACAGGTAACCTGCTAGTAAATTATATAAACACTTCTAGAAAACCCTAGGTGTGTGCAGATGAGCATTATCTTGCTAGAAAATGATTCACGGACATTCAGCCAGGAAAGGTAGTATAAGGGGATGCAGGATTTCTTCAATGTATCACTGAGTAGAGAATGAACTCCGCATCACGATCAGTGACAAACTACAATCATAAACAATAGCTTCCCTAATCACTTTGCCAGCAGCTTTCTCCTAATACCACAGCAAATGAAGGTGTTGATGTTGTGGTGTTAATACCAGAAAACATCAAGACTGTCGAGATAACCAATTTGCCAGTGTTAGGCACCGGAAATGCTTCTTTAGAGATAAAGTGCTCTTGTGAATTTGCCAAATGTCTCCATATGACAGACGAGACATCTGTTGGATCTATCTGTGCCTGCCGGAAAATCAAATGATCCTCTCTCACAGTGACTTGTCAGGGTCATCTGCAACTGTTCTTCTGTGTGTGGACACCTTCACATGCCCACCTGTCACAATATCTTCTGACAGTGTAGTCCGAGCAGCCCAAGTGATCTCCAATTCAGCATGCTGCCCACCCTTTACCTCACAGCCCAATTATACAGCCCCTCTCACACACTCTCAGTTCTTTATACTTCTTTATACCGATGTCGTGTGTCCCGTAGGCATGCATATCACTCACGTATCAGAGTAGGCTGGTACGATGCATGTAATATTACATGCACATTTGCTGAAGACTGTTCGCATAAGCCATTCAAAGAGCAAATGAAGCACCCCGACTATCGCATACAGTATGTGCATGCACAATTAAACCAAACCTTAATTGTTTACATACCTCCCATCAATGTAGGATGCTAAAAGGTTTGTTTTGTCACCTATTCAATACATATAAATTTTACAATTTAGGAATTTATTATTGATTCCACTTGAGACATGTTTCGCCCTTCATTGAGGGCATCATCAGTCAAATTATCTCCTCAAGGCAAAAATCAGGTACCTGGTTAGTAGTTGACATGCACAAATTAATACATATTATTAATACACATTATAAAAATTAAGTAAGAGAAACAGTTGTACAATAGTGATGGTTGAACATATAGGTTTGTAGAATAAGAAGTCAGCACCAATGCGTAAAATTAAATTTTTTATTATTATTATTATTATTATTATTATTATTATTATTATTATTATTATTATTACAACTTCCCCCATGCGGAGGCTGCCACAAGGACAAAGTATGTCGGCTACACAGTATATAGTAGAGTTCGGCAGTGGTGCTCTGGAGAACAGTTGACGCAATCATAGGAAAATATAAAGTTTTAAAAATATTTACATTATATTTACATTATACTTTATATTTTCCTATGATTGCGTGAACTGTTCTCCAGAGCACCACTGCCGAACTCTACTATTTTAATTTTACGCATTGGTGCTGACTTCTTATTCTACAAACCTATATGTTCAACCATCACTATTGTACAACTGTTTCTCTTAATTTTTGTAATGTGTATTAATAATATGTATTAATTTGTGCATGTCAACTACTAACCAGGTACATGATTTTTGCCTTGAGGAGATAATTTGACTGATGATGCCCTCAATGAAGGGCGAAACATGTCTCAAGTGGAATCAATAATAAATTCCTAAATTGTAAAATTTATATATATTGAATAGGTGACAAAACAAACCTTTTAGCATCCTACATTCAGAATCTTCAATACGGATAACAATGATTTTTATCACTTGCAATACCTCCCATCAATGCGACTATTTACCAATTTTCATGGTTACTGAATGTCTTTTATGGGATATGAGTTATTAGATATATGGGATATCAAGAACCGATGCTTAACCACCAAATATCACATCTTTTGACAGCAATGCATTTCCTTGCAATATAGTGATTAATTGTGGGCTGATTAGTAGGCCTACTTTAATACAGGGTGCAGGAGAGGGACAAATTATACAAATGCCTAACATTAAATCTGCTTACCATTTGATCCTCCTCTCCCGAATTGATGTAATCCACACCATATTTCACAGGAGGGGGGCCATCTCCAGCACCTAACGGAAAGATATTAAAATTTTAATTGCAGAGCACACTATGAAAGAGCAGAAAGGTACAAACAGAACATAATTTTATAAAAGATTAGTCAAAAAGAAACTTTTGTAATTAATTTTTTTTTTTAGTACTTGAACACAATATTTTAACAATTCAATATAATGTGTATATGTATATTTGTGTGATCACTGATCAGGTAGTCCCTGAACTTGGAATTCTAAAACCATATGGATTGTTTCACTCGTACAGAATTCTATTTCATGAATAGCGCCCGGATTTTTTATGTAATTACATATTCCTTTGCTTTAGACACCCGAAGATAAAAAATGTCAGCAAATTGTGGATCCAATATGGTTATACCTGATCTGTGTTTCATTTTGCATATTCTTAATAATATTATAACTTTTTACATATGTGAAAAATTCAACTTTTTTGTACGTATCTAGGTAACTATTTTTAAAAAATTGTGTCAGGTCATTTAATTTTCAGTCTATAGTGAAATAATAGGTGAATTTAATCTCATAGAGAATGTACTTTAATTGCAGAAATTTGATTGAAAATTCCTTTAAAATTAGGATTTCTAATCGTTTATGAAATACAGAAGATCCGAGTGCCTCAACTGTACATAACAGCACTAATCCTTTCTCAGAATCTGGTATGGCTAAGTGCCTTTCATTGGGCAGAGTTTCTAACAAACTCCATGCATTCTTTTAAGGAAATCCAGGTTATTCAAGTTCTCTGTCTGTTTGCAACATCGGATCATGGCAACCAATATGATATTTCACCCAGCTAGTTTTATCTTTTGAATATTCACTGGTGACTTTCTGCAACGTTGCACAGTCCTTCTCAGCCTACAAAATAATTTTATCGGATCAGCACCATAACATCACAACGGAAAAGTTGGAGAAGTACTTGGTGTCATACTGTGCATCATGACAAAGAAAAAGTTACTGTATTATTTTTGTGTTTTTTAATAGGGGTTAAAAGAAATATTCTATATTAACTTTATTTAGTAACATTTATTTGTTTCATTTTCAGGGCATGAGGGTAACAGGAAATTAGCTACAATATGATGTGTTAATATACTCTGGTTTACAGTGCATAACATTTTTTAATATTTGAATTTTCGATTAAGCCTTTAATTTGACAATTTAATACTGTCAAAATTAGAAAACAGCAGACTATATACATTATCTAAAGCAACAACGATGACTGTCATAAAATATGGAGGTATTTAGAACAATTTTATGGTTTAATATCTTAACCATAAGTCATACTAAAACAAATATACAAATATTCTTGTAAATTTAGTCCATTAATACTACTACATATTTTATGAATATCACATATTTAAAAACATATTTAATTACATAATTCACTGATATTTACTACATATTTATGTATATACTTTGCACTTTGATACTACATAAAAATCCTGGCCCTATTCATGAAGCATTACCAAATGATGCCAGACTATGATACACATATTTCTTGATCAGCACCGAACAGGCAAGACATTATTATTATTATTATAACAATTACTAGAGTGGTGTAGCCCTTGTAAGGCAGACCTGATGAGTGTGGGTGACAGCTGAGTTTTTGTGTGGCGGAGGATAGTGCTGTGTGCGGTATACGAGTTGCAGGAATGTCGGAAATAACACAAACAACCAGACTCTGAGCCATGGAAATTAATCTTTGAAGATTAAAATCTCTTAACCTGGCTGGGAACTGAATGTGGGGCCTAGAGGACCGAAGGCCAACACACTGACCACTCAGCCATGAAGCAAGACAAGTCCTTACTAAAGCAAGCTTAACTACAAATCATCATATAGGTGGATCAAATGAAACTTCAATAAGGGCTACAGAATTAAATCAACAAAATTTAGTTCCAAAGCTACACAAGCATGTGTCCCACTGTTTTACCAAGTGATTAACACTCTGCTCGTAGAACTCCGTTATCTGAAATAGGAACCGGTTGAAATCACTGTCCAAGACTTCACTGTCCGAGTGGAAGCGCCGGCCCTTCAATGCCGCTTACCGGACTAAAGATATGGAAGTCACATGGCAATAGATCTGGGCTGTATGGTGGGTGGTCCACTGAAGAAGGCATTAAAGGGTCGGCGCATCCACTTGGACAATGTTCGGTACTGGCTCCAATCTCAGCCAAAGGTGTTCTACGAGCAGCGTATTCGCTGTTTGGTGAAACAGTAGGACAAGTGCTTATGTGACTTAGGTGATTATCTTCAAAACAAACCTTACTGATGTCGTTCTTTGGCCCCGGAACCATTTCCATTCGATCTGTTCTTATATTTCTCCATGTTGAAATACCACAAGCTACTAGTCTTTGAAAGTTGTATGTGTATCCATTGTTCATCTCCAATTAGTGGTCACCTGATGTCCCTCGGTGTGCTCTAAATCTTCCTCGAACATTGCAAAACGACGCCTTTTGCCACAGATTGAATTCAATCTTAAATCTAGACCCTGCTAACTATGTGAACTGAAGTTAAGGGAAATACTACTGAAAGATACTGATTACAAAATCAGAATATCAGTATAATCAATGCTCCTTTCTGAAAGCTAAGATATAACAGTCCACCAATTTCCTAGTTCATCCAGAGATAACAAATAAGCAGAGTGGCAGAAGTGGGAATTTCAGTCTTTAGAAAGTTACATCAAACCCAGGGAATTCACAACCAAAAAATTCAGTGACGTTCTACAGAAAATTAACTATTTTAAAACCATATTTAAAAATAAGCACTGGTAGTTACTATCAACAATGCTGATATTCATCCTCTAGTTCCACCCCCTATACAAAACACCAATAAATGGTAGAAACTCCATTCTTTCTGTCTAAGATATCTAATAGAATGCTAGAACAATTCTTAACTGAAACTATAAATTTCTTGGTGTATAAAGACATACATACATTAATTACATACATCTTCATTATAGACTGTTATACCTTTTAGCATTCAGCCTGCAAGCCTCAGTGATTTTACTAAACTCTGCCACAATCCTCTATTTGTAACTAACTCTGTGGCCTCGTTTAGTTCTATACCTCTGTATCATTAAATAATTAGAAACCAAGTCTAACCATCATCATCCTGGTTTCAATCTACTTCTCTTACCCCTCCACGATCGAGTCCATTATACTCCTAGGTAACCTATCCTCCTCAATTCGCTTCACATGACCCCACCACTGAAGCCAGTTCATGCGTACAGCCTCATCAATGAAGTTCATTCCTAACTTAGCCTTTATTCCTCATTACAAATACCCTCGTTTCATCGCTCCGACCAGTTTGTACCAACAAATATTCTCACCACTTTCAAGTCTGTTACTTCTAATTTAAGAGTATATCCTGAGTCCACCCAACTTTCGTTCCTGTACAGCAAAGTTTGTCTGAAAACAGACCGGTGTAAGACAGTTTTGTCCAGGAGCTGGGTTCTTTCTTACAGAATACTTTTGATCGCAACTGCGAACTCGCTGGTAAGCTTTGCTGCAACTTGATTCAAAGTCGCTCACTACACCACCATCCTTTGAGAATACACATCCCAACTACTTGACATGATCCATCTGTTCCAGTTTTGTATTCCCAACCTGACATTCAATTCTCTTAGGTCTCTTACCTACTGACGCCCGGAAAGACTACTTTTCATATCATAACCATTGCACCTATTTTCAAGTTCCAAGATATTAGACTGCAGGCTTTTGGCACAATCTGCCATTAAGACTAAGGCATCAGCATAAGCCAAACTGTTTACTACATTTCCACCAAACTGAATTCATCCCTGCCACTTTACACCTTTCAATAGACGATCCATGTAATCTATGAACAACGAAGGCAAAAGATTACAGCCTTGTCTAACCCTCGTAAGTACCTTGAACCAAGAACTCATTCTACCATCAGTTCTCACTGCAGCCGAATTGTCAACATAAATGCCTCTGAGTTTAAAAACCTACCCTTAAACCCACAATTCTCCAGTACAGCCAACATCTTTTTAGCCCATGGTAATCTGTCATGTGCCTTCTCTACATCGAAGAAACAAATATAATTCTCTATTCCTCTTGTAGTACATTTCAATTTCCTGGTGCATACTGAAAATCTGATCCTGACAGCCCCTCTGTGATCTGAAACCACAGTGGTTTTCATACAACTTACTTTCAACCACTGATCACACCCACCTTTCCAAAATGCCACTGAACGTATTGCCTGGTATACGGATCAATGAAATACCTTGATAACTGTTACAATCGTTCCTGTTCCCTTGCTTACAAATAGGTGCAATTACTGCTTTCGTTCAATCAGAAGGTACCTTGCTAGCATTCCGTGCTAATCTAATTACTCTATGAAGCCATTTCATCCTTGCCTTCCCACTATATTTCACCATATCAGGTCTAATTTCAACTATTCCTGCAGCTTTATGACTATGGTGTTTATTTACCATCCTTTCCACTTCCTGAAGTGTAATTATTTTATCTTATTATATTTTCCCCATGAGCCCGTTTATTCGCAACATCAACACACATTTTCTTTTATGTTGAGGAAAATTTCAAAATATTCCTTCCACCTGTCCAGAGATTCCCTCAGATCTACTACGAGTTCACTTGGTTTACCCAAATCAATGCAGAAAAATAAAAACATGAATTGCATTGCACCATGTGTATACTTGCGTTTCTTTAATATATATATATATATAATTTCCTGTATCACAACAGTTTTTTTTTTTTTTTTGCTAGGGGCTTTACAGTAACAGCAAAGATGAAAAATTGTGAAAACAGATTTGTAACTTACACTCCATGAAAATTTATAAACATAAGAGTCAGTGCTGTTCCTGGCTGTGCCGAAGACTATTTGGTGTTTAATTAGATTCGGACTCTTGAACTGCTATAATAGATAGGGTCACAGTATCTTAGATTTAAAAATTAATTCATTTATTTATTTATGCCTTTGGTATTGGCTAAGCTAGGGCTCAAGGTCCTCTCATATATAAACAGGGAGATAAAAGTTTCATACATACAGTTCATTTTCATTACAGACTGTTATACCTTTCAGTTTTCAATCTACAAGCCTCTGCGTATTAACCAAGTTCCTCCACTAACCGCTATTTACGACGAGTACTGTGGCCTCTTCTATGATGATGTTTATATAACACAGCGAATTAATATGTATACTTCATAGAAGGTAACACATCTGATTGTTCTGAATGATTTATCATGCCAAAGGAGTTCACTTTTGTGATCAGCACAGAGACGCCTTTTCTGTTCGCTGCTCAAGGTAAAAATTGTCATTCTGTGAACTGTGACGACGACCACTTTGTAAAATAAACCTTGTGTCCTATACATCTTTTTATTCAGAGGCAGATTCATTCATGCCTCCAAAATGTAAATTCTCCATTGTTCTCCCATATACAAGGTTTTCCATTAGCAATTACTGTAATATTGTGCATGTGAACTACACATTGTAAGGTAATTTTAACGATATCAACAATATCATAATTTCACAACCTTGAAGTGGGATGGGTTCCTCTTCATTTTATGCACCTAAATACTAGTAAGATACAGTATGTTCCATATGTAAACAACAAACATGATCAGCATAATCTGGACACACAAAATGTTTAAATGTTCATTAAGCCTACCGTACAGCGTGGACGACATTCTCATATGGATCCTCCAAAAACCGTAAAAGTAGTTAGTGGAACGTAAAATTATATCATTATAACTCATGGATTCTGGATAATGTTGCATAATATTCTGGTTCAGATTCTGGTTGACAACTGCACTGAGGACAGAAAACAAACTTTGTGTAATTTAAACTCAGACAGTATCTCTTACTATGTACCAATACCAGCAAATTTTCATGGCATAATTGGTCACAATCATCTTTGAATCAGGTTAGTGATTTAAGGAGTAGTGTCATTCCAAGTTTCATAAAACATAAAACATAAAATGACCCAGGACTTGCATCAAAATGTATGCATCAGATGTATGCCAGTTCAGTATTGTCAGATAGAGGTGTCCAAAAGGCAGCACAAGAACGAGTTAATACTGGGCTGTCACATTGGACTGCTGTTTCACACAGACATGAACTGGTTGGAACACAATGCAATGTGATTTTTGTGCCACAACCACAGGTGTGTTGACAGATGATTACAAAAAATGTGTATTTCCCTCATTGTCCATTATTTGGATGAGTGGGTAATCGATACAAGAGTACAATATTGCAGTCAATAATAATGTTATTGCTTTTACTTCCCACCAATTACAATTAAGGTTTATGGAGAAACCAAGGTGCCAGAATGGAATTCTTTTGCTTTTGCTTGCCAGAAAATCTACAGACACAAGGCTGGAGTATATGAGAATTTTCAAATACCACCAGACTGAGCCATGAATGAACCTACGAACTTGGGCTAAGAAAATCAGCACACTACTGTTAGAGCTGCTCAGCTTGGCAATATTATAACTTTTACTGGATGGAAATGACAGTGTACTTCCACTTTTAAAAAGGTGTCATGATTCTCTTATTTCATAAGCAGAAAATGATAACTTCTGGTTCTAACATTGCAGAAAATAGTGTGAACTCCCAATATACTGCCATCCTCACTTAGTGTCCACAATGAGCAATGAACAGATATTCCTGACGAAAGTAAGAAAGTAATTACTTCAATAAAATGCCACCCCAGCCTACTGCCATCTGCTATTGGTAGTACAGGAACAGAAGTGCCTTACTGTGTTAAAAGTCTACTTGATACATTGCCAACTATTGATTTAAAATCATCAGCAGGACCCTCAGAATTTATCTTCAGACTGAAATAGGGTTCTCACCTAATCCTGTAGAAGTGTGAACAGGATGGATGCTATCGACGCTCATTAGTAGTTCGTAATATCTAAAGCAATCTCTTTTCAGTTTTGACTGAATTTATAACTGTAAGACTGTTCAGTCTGCCAAAATGAACTTTTGAGTGAATAAATTTATAAATTACTTGAAAGAGGTAACAGTATTACACCTAAAAAAGTATCAACTTAATTAAAATAGATTATATTTTGAGTGCTTATATCATCATCATCATCATCATCATCATCATCCTGTGCAGTTTCCAGCTGTTGGCCAGGTCTGCTTGGAACAGAAGCCTCTCTCTCCTCTTGTCTTCCCACCACTTCTCCCTAGTCACTCTTGCCCAGTCCTCTTCTGTGTACACACACTTCCTCTCATTTTATCCACCTGTCTCTTGGTCTTCTACCTGTTATCTCCATTTCGTGCATCTTCCTCGGTATCCTTCCCTCTGTCATTCTCTTCATGTAATCATACCATCGAAGTCTAGATGCCTCTATCATATTCTGTAGTGGCTCTTCTTTTACTATATCTCGAACCCTCTCATTTCTCATCTTATCCCCTCTTGTCACTCCCATCCTGCTTCTCAGAAATTTCATTTCACTTGTCTGTGTTCTATTCACAGCTCTCTGCCTCATTACCCAAGTCTCAGCAGCATATGTTAGAATAGGTATAAACATCCTGTATATCACCCTTTTGCTTCTCTGAGGGACATCCTTGCTCCAAACCAGGCTTCTAACACTTTTCAGGAATGCTCCTGCTTGTCTTCCACGCTCGATTATTTCCTTATCATTTCTTCCACTTTCCTCTATGATACTTCCTAAATACTTGAAAGTCTCTACCTTCCTAAGCTGTTCCCCTCCAAGCATTATCCCTCTCGCAGGTCTCTCCTTCTTTCTAGTTGTGATCACTATCTCACTCTTCTGGGCATTAAATTTCATTCCATATTGTTCCACCTCATCTACCCAAGCATCTAACTGTTCCTGGATATCCTCTTCCTTTTCTCCCCAGACTAACAGGTCATCTGCAAACATCATCGCATTCATTTTTCCTTCTCCAATTTTCCTTGCCACTTTTGTCATTATTTCGTCCATTGTTACTACGAAGAGCAAAGGTGATAGTTGCTCAAACCAGCCTGTTCTCTCTCCTATTTTCACACAACTGACACTCCCATTGTATATCTCCTTCACTGTTTCTATGGTCTGTTCCTCAACATCTTTTCTCTGTAAGGCTTCCAATACCTTGTTTCTACACACACGGTCATAAGCTTTCATTTTGAGTGCTTATAAAGAACATTATTCTCCTCATAGTCAGCAGAACATTACCAATGATTTTTCACTGATGTGGGGAAAACCATAACTGGACAAAGTGTTCGAGATATTCTCAGTGAAAAACTTAAGTGGAGGAATGAAACGTCTATAATCAATAATCATCATTCCCCTTTTCCAGTTGACACCGGGTGGGAGCAAATATGGTTCCTTTCCACTTTGTCCTTTCCTTCCACCATTCCCCATCCCACACAGTATTCCAGTCCAGGTTCTACTGACCTATGCTCTTCTACATCGAACCCATATCCATCGTAATCTTGGTCTTCTTCATCCTCTCTTCCCTGCCATCTGTCTTTCCTGTGCATGTCTTGTCAGTCTTTCTTCCTTCAACCGCTTGACATGACCAAACCACCTCAATATGTTCTGTTCCAGTTTGTCATTTAGGTTTTGGACATTTAGATCTTTGGTATGTCTTCATTTTTCACTCTATCCGTCTGTCTTCTGTACCATACTCCTCAGGAATTTCATTTCAGCCGCCTGTACAGTACTCTCATCCCTCTGAGTCAATGTCCAAGTTTCTGCTGCATATGTCATTATATGCATGTAATATAACTTGTACATTACTTCTTTAGCCTTCGTTGATACATCTTTATTCCATACTAATCTCAGTACCTGGTGATAAAAGGCAATCCCCAGTTGTATCCTACTGATAATTTCCACATTCCATTTTCCATTTTCTGTCAGTTTACTTCCCCAGCATTTGAAGTGTTGTGTTCCACTATTTTCAGCCCCTTGTCTCCAATTCTTATTGCTCCCTTTTCTTTTTTACTTCCTCTACTCATTACCATTGTCTTGCTCTTCTCCACACTAATTGTCAATCCTCATTGTTCAATCCTAATCTTCAGTACATTCAGCTGTTGTTGTATTACATCTTCTCCCCAGATCACGTCATCATCTGCAAACATCATTACATTCATTCTTTTCCCTAATATAATCTTCCCTTGCTGCCTTTACGATGTCATATATCACAACTATGAACAGTAAAGGTGACAACACACTGCCTTGTTTTAGCACACTACCAACTCCAAACCATTCTGTTCTACCCAACTGTTGTCTTCACAAAGCTGTAACAGTAATTACATATTGCTTTTACCATTGCCATTAGCTCCTTGCCAATGCCCCTGTGTGTCAGGCTTTTCCAAACTTTTGTTCCAAGTCTATAAAATTCATTACTACATCCTTCCCACATTCCCAGCTCTTTTAGATTATCTGTCTCAGAAAGAAAATTGGTTCCATTGTTTACCTTCCGCTTCTGAATCCAAATTGTTCCTCTTTCCAATATCCTTTCCATTATCTTGGCAACATACGACTGTGATTCCTCAGTACTTCCTGCAAATCATCTCATCTCCTTTCTTGAATATTGGTATTATATCCCCCCCGTCACAGTCCTTGGGCAATTTCTTCTCTCTCCATACACACTCAAGTATTCTACCAGGTGCATCAAATATAAACCGGAAGTTAAAATTAGCAGCTCTGGTAGTGAATGGAAATGGGTGGGGCTTTGAGAGGATGCCGGTGGGTATGTCCTGAGTAGGGGTTCTGATGCATCACACATAAAATAGCGATCACTCACTTCAGTAAGCCATGAGCGAGCAAGAAGTACATGCGTCCGTTGCGCAGCGCATCATCATCAAGCTTCTGGCGAAAGAAGGCACCAAAGCTTTTGAAATTTTGAGAAGGCTCCGTGCACAGTTTCGGGATGCAATGCTTTCAAAGACCAAGGTGCATCAATGGCACAAACAATTTTTGGCAGTACGGGAAGAAGTAGAAAATGAGCCCCACCAAAGACAATTGCAGACAAGCATCACTGCAGACAACATTTGTACTGTATGCGACATTACTGAAGAAGATTGGCACACAAAAATTTCTGAAATGGCTTCGCTCGTAGGAGTAACCTTTGGAAGTGTTCAAGTCATCATTTATGATGAACTCAACCTTCATAAATTGTCTGCATTATGGGTTCCTAGTCTTCCAAGCCAGGAACGAAAAAATTCTGCTAGGAGGCATCTGAATCCCTACGAGGAGGAAGGATATGATTTTTTGCATCGTGCTGTGAAACCTGTGTTCATCACTACACCCCAGAGTCAAAACAAGCAGGTATGGAATGGCAGGAACGAGGTGCAGCTGGGCCAGTTAACGCCAAAACACGCCTCTCTGCTTGCAACTGTTTTTGGGACTATGCGGGTATTTTGCTTGTTGATTTCCGATTACTGCTGTCTTTTAGTCGAGAAAGCTGTATGTCACAATAAACGTCGCCAGCAACTGATCCAAGATGTGGTTCTGCTGCACGACAATGGAAGGCCACACACTGCTGTTGTAACATGGGAAAACTGGAGGAAATGCACTGAACACCTCTGGAACACCCTCCTTACATCCAGATTTGTGACTACCACTTGTTTGCACCACTGAAAGAAGAACAGGGAGGAAAGTTATTTCATAGCGATGCAGCGGTAGAGGAGTACATGTGCAACTGGCTGCACACACGTTGTCTTCTTTTTTCATGGACAGCATCAGAAAGTTGCCAATTCGGTAGCAAACGTATGTCAAATTCGGGAGACTATGTAGAAAAATTAGGTGCTTGTTGTGTACCGCATTTACTCGTGTAATTTTCCCTACCTGATTTTTAGAACAAAAATTTAGGAAAAAATATATTCGCACCCTCACCCCGTTTTATCTACGGTTTCCACTAATTGCGAACCACGGACTTATCTCGTCTCTGTGATTCATGCTGATGTATGGAAATTGGGAACAAGTTTGGAAATTCCAGTTCATGTTTCCCATGTCAGGAGAGGACTAAGCGACTGATTACTCAACATTCCAGTGCCTGGGGCGAGAACACACCTGTGACTGCTAGCCATAACTTGCCTTTCTTATCAGCTGTGACTCGCACATGTACAGTAATCACTTTCAATTGTGTTCTTATGTGTGAAGTGTTTGTTAGTGATGTGATGGGCAAGAAAAACAGCAGCTACAGTGCATAATTTAAACTGTCTGTGATAGAATTTGCCAAAAGTAAAGGCAATCGTGCTGCACCTCATGAATTTGTCGTAACCTCATCACATGTGCATTACTGGCGGAAGCAGAAAGAAGAATTACAGTGTACCAAGAAAACAGCTTCTTCATTCCGGGGACCAAAAACCGGGAAGCATCCAGAAATTGAAAAGGAGGTTGTTTCTTACGTAAATCAATTGACAAATTGATGTAAGCTTTTCAGTTACCCACGAGATGCTCCAATTAAAGGCTGTACAAGTAGTTCAAACTTTGAAAATTCCTGAGTTTAAAGCAAGCAGAGAGTGGCTTGTCAGTTCATGAAAAGGAACAATCTTTCTCTTTGAAGAAGGACATCTCTATGCCAGCGACTTCCAAAGGACCACAGTGAAAAAATCGTACAGTTTTCTTTGATATGCCGAGAAACACTAAAATTACCGAAAAGGGAGCAACCAGCGTAGTCATGAGGACTACTGGGGCAGTGAAGCTACGCTGCACAGTTATGCTGGCTGTTACTGTGGACTGACGAAAACTTCCTCCCGACATAATTTTCAAACGAAAAACAATTTCTAAAGAGAAATTTCCATCCGGTGTGCACATTCATGTCCAGGAGAAAGGATAGATGGTGGCGGATCTCATGAAGGAATGGTTGCGTGATGTGTGGGGAAGACTGCCTGGTCATCCCTTAAACTACACGTCTCTCCTGGTTTTAGACAGTTTCCGTGGCCATCTTGTTGTTGATGTTCAAAAGAAATGGTCAACCAGAATACTGATGCTGCAATAATTCCTGGTGGCTTGACGTCAGCCTTGCAGCCTCTTGATGTAAGCATCAACAAGCCATTAGAAGACAACGTGCGACAGGTACATTCTGAATGGATGGCGGGAGGTTCTCGTACTCTGATGCCTACTGGGAAGATAAAGAGGCCTTCACTAGAATTAATATGCAAGCGGATTGTTCGTACATGGGGACTGATTTCCCTAGACATTACTGTGAAGAGTTCCAAGAAAACTAGCATTTCCAACAAGCTAGATGGAACTGAAGACGACTGCATCTGGGAGACAGAAGAGAATGGGAGTGATTCATAGCAGATGAATTCGAAAGAAAGCAAATTTCTTTGAAGCACAGGCAATTTTACAGATTGTACCCAAATACAGTATTCTAATTTATTTCAGATATCTGGCTCCTATCTTCAGTAAATTCTCGCATGATATTAAAAGACGACTGTTTCCATATAATTATTGTCATACATATTTTCGATTATTTTGTACTATTTTAGGCCTAAATAAGTTTCATAACTTATATTTTGTAACTTTCATTTCCATTCGCATAGTTATCCTCCCAATTTTTGAGATCAAAGAAAGAGTAGGGAGGGGGGGGGGGGGGAATTATGCAAGTAAACACAGTATTTATTGGAGGATTCAATAAAAATGTAAAACATAATTCCAGTTTATATTTGATTCACCTAGTATACGTCCATTGGAGTCCAGCTGGTCCTACAGCCTTGAACATTTCTATGGCTACTTCATCTATTCCCATCTTCATCTTTTCAACTGCTCATTCCACCACCATCACTATAATGTCTGATTCCTTCTCCCTTCTATTCCTGTTACCTGTACACCTTCTCCACAAGTCTGGTTTCTAACGTTTAGTAGTTCACCGAAATATACTTTCCATCTGTTCATTATCTCTTCCAGTTTTGTCCTTTATTCTTCGCAAGCCCTGTATTCACAGTTTCATTCCTATAGTTTCTTACAATCCCAAATAATAACTGGTTTTTCTACACATCACATTCTATGCTTGAATGGAGAGATAAGAGGACTTCATTAAGGTAAGTTCCAGATGTCAAGTTTTTACACATTTACACACGTACATCATCATAGACCGTTATGCCTTTCAGCATTCAGTCTGTAAACCTATCCTCCAGAGCCAGAAATAATAGTGGAAGAGAAGTTCAAGGTTCAAAACGCAAGTGTACGAAAATGCCGCTCGAGAAACAGTCCTCTACTAACTTATTTCTATTTGTTTTTCCCCGATGCTATCTGGAATCTTTTAGTGATAAACTAATAAATACGCACAGGAGATTATTCGAAATAAAACGAATTCCGGAAATATGGGTCCGTATTCTCGTATGCAAAGATGGGTTGACGTTACAGTATCAGAAATGAAAATATATCTCTAGTTATAAATATGGGTCTGAACCCTAACAACAACATTGAAAAATGGTGGTAAACTTCAAAATCGCAAATATGGACTAAAACGTTTCAACTGGAAAGAAATTATCTATGACCTGTTGGTAATGGTAATTTTTGATGCCTACATACTCTATAGTTTGAATACCGACAAACTCCTTGAACATGAGGAATCTATGGTTATTAGTATTGTCAAAGGTCTTGTAGATGAAGAAACTCTTCAAAACATTCCACCTGGACCTTCAGGAAGAATGGGAGATAAGCTGGTGCGCCTCCCAGGGAAGAAACTGCGGTTGTGCTCTGTCTGTTCGACTGCAGAAAAAAAGGCACGCACCCGCTTCTGATGGCCAGAATGTAATTGTGGTGTCCACAAACAGTACTATCATAAATTAGAAGATTTTGGAGGCCTATGAAAGCAGGAAGAGGAGCCGCCTCGAAGGTAGCGAGAATGAATCTTAAGTACAGTAGACTCATGTGTTGGTGCGGTGTGCTTGTGTTATTTCAATTTTATTTTACTTCTACAATACTTCAATGTAGTGAAACCTTTCTACATACTTTTAATCAGCATGATTTTGTGCAAATTTTGTATATAGTAAAATCGTCATATAATATCACTTTTTACGTACACGTTGCCCAGAACTTTTGGATTATTTTGGAATACTTAGCATGTGTTGGATACTTCGCCCATACTGCTTCAGGATACTAAACTGGTAAGTTTAATTTCCTACTATAGCATTCTTCGTCCTTTTCTGAATAAAATGACATGTTATACATAAAAATAAATTAATAAACAACATTTTTATGAATTTTTTAAAAGTTGTCTGCAAAACTCGCCTAAATGCTTGCCGCTTGAAGGTAAACCGCTTGCCGGTTTCAGGGTTAATGTGTCCTAGAATCCGTACAAAGTGACATACACTATTTTAGTTTGTGGTGTGTGATCCATCAACTCTCCAAGTTTGGCTCCCCTGCAGTTGGCAGGTCTGCTTGGCCTTGAGACGGCGCCAGTGCTGTTTGTTTCCTCTGTTCCCTCAGTTCAGTCCAGGCGTGCGTGCAGTGCAACTCAGTAGCAATGTGTACTCCGCAACAGAAAGCACAGTGTGTTATTTGGCTTGTGAAAACTGAGTCAGTTAAAACAGTGCAACGTAATTTTAGACAGTATGGTGGTGAACCACCTACAGCAAAATCTATCCGTCATTGGCTAAAGTCTTTCAAGGAAAGCGGTAGTGTTTTAAAAGCAAAATCACCAGGTAGATCAAGAACTTCTGAAGATGATGTTGAACAGATCTGCGTTTCATGTGCTCGGAACTCAAAGAAGTTATTGGTCAGACATAGTCTACAATTAGGAGTTCCTAAAGGTACTGTGTACGATGTTGTACGTAAAAGAATTAAGTTGCGCCCCTACAAATTGCAACTGTTACATGAAGTAAACCTACTGATAAAATTGAAAGGTACGAGTTTGCTGTTGACTTTCTACACAGAATTGATGTCAATTATTTTTTTTTAAATTTATTTTCTGATGAGGCTACATTTCATGTCAGTGGAACAGTTAATCATCATAACTGCAGAATTTCGGGGACAGAGTATCCACATGAAGTTATTCAGCATCAACGTGACTCTCCCAAAGTTAATGTCTGGTGCGGTTTGATGGAAGATCGTGCGATTGGTCCTTTCACTGTAAACCGAAGACATCTTCCAAGTACAAGGGGGAATGGTTATTCCTCTACTTAAGCCACGATCATGACAGAAGCAGCACAGTGCCTTCTATGCAAAAAAAGTATGTCAGGAGGCATTATGAAGTGTATCATTTTTGTGACTACAAGGGCATCACAGGAGAAAACAGGAAACCCTTAATAGCCGAATTATCAAACAGTGTTCAATCAGTATGTATATTAATAGAAATAGCATCTTTATTTCCTTTTTGATGGAAAATTCGGTATTTGGAGTTATTAAGTTCTAATGTGCAGAAGACTGCAAATAGCTTGCTTATAGCCAATACCTGAATTCATTAGTTCATAGGGTGAGAATTCCGAGAATGCTTAGGAAGACAACATCCTGAAGGCTGGCTATGAACTAGCCCATAGAAATGCACTCTGAAATCGCCCATTCACTGAGGATGAGTTCATTAAAGAATGTATAGTGACCCCAGTGCAGATTTTGTCTCCTACTGGAAGAAATAAGTATGAATCACTAAGTCTGTCATGAAATACAGTAGCTACAAGAATCTATGAGCTTGCAGAAGACACCAGAGCGCAGCTTGAGAATATCTGTAAGAATTTTACAGCTTTTTGACTTAATTTCTCTGAAGATGGCTAACTGGGTTAGACATATTTAGTGCTGTTTTTCAGTCTGAAAAAAGAATGGGTTTTGTGTTGGGATAAACTTGTTATCTGTGGTGACAGACGGTACTCCAACTATGATGGGAGCAAAATCAGGGTTGGTCAACTAAAGTCAAAACTAGTCAGACTACACTCATTCCTCTACAACTGTTCACCGTTTGATTCACCAGGAGGTCCTTTGTACAAAATCGTTCAAAATGAGCCATGTAATGGACACTGTTACAAAAACTGTGAATTATATTAGGGCTCACAGATTAACCCATCGCCAATTTAAAGACTACATGGACTTGATAGATAGCGAGCACAGTGATGTACCATATTATTCCGAAGTATGGCGGTTAAGCAGGAGGAAACCATGCAATGACTTTTTGAGTTGCAGCAGCATATCTGATTTTTGGTTGAAAAGGGCAAGGAAATTCTTCAGATTTATGATGTGTTTCTGGCATACATAATTAAATCTATAGTTGCAAGGGAATTACAATCTACTATCTAATATGTACACTGCAATTGACAGATTTAAATTGAAGCTAACCTTGTGGAAGAATCAAATTTCTACAATTTTGAGTGCTTAGAATCTCTGAACTTCAAAACTGAATCGGAGAAGTACGTTAGTCTTCTAGAAGAGTTTCATAATTGATTTCATACCTTGATGGTACTCGAAGACAGAAGATGCAACTGTTCAGGGTACCATTTCAGGTACAGCTAGAAGATGCACCACACAGCTTACAGCTCAAAAATCTTCAATGTGAAGTAAGGCTCAAAGAGCAATACAAAGAGTTTTATAAACAATTGGACCCATCTAGTTTCCCGAAAGTCCGAATGTTTGCGGGAGAAATAATAGCAATGTAGGGAAGCACTTTTAGATGTGAGCGTTTTTTTTGTTTTGTTTTTTCCACAAGTGAACACAAACAAGACTAGGTTCCGATCATGATTATCAGACTCATTTACATTCAGTAATAAGACTTTCTTGCACTAAGTGTCCAACTGAACAGTGTGTGGAATAATTGCTAAAAAGAAGTTGTACAGATTGTGTGACAAGTAAAATCATACAGCTACACAGCCTGTGGCATAAAAACTGACACAGTAACTGGTAAGTGTATTTTGTACTTTTGTGTCAAAATGGTTGCTCGAAGAGATGCTACTTTTATTGTAGCCTATTTTGTTTTAAGTGTTTTTTAACGTTTTGTTACAGTGGTGAAGCGGCAGAGTATTAGGCATTATTTCACTTCATAATTGTTCATAGGAGAGTTGAGCATATTACATACATACATTATAGACTGTTATGCCATTCAGCGTTCAGTCTGCAAGCCTCCGAGAATTTAGTAAACGTGGCCACAATCCTCGATTTGCAACCAGTGTTGTGGCCTCATTTAGTTCTATACCTCTTAGGCCTATCTTTAAATCGTTAGAAACGAGTCTAACCATCGTCGTCTTGGTCTCCCTCTACTTCTCTTACCCTCCATAGCAGAGTCCATTATTCTCCTAGGTAACCTATTCTCCTCCATTCGCCTCACATGACCCCACCACCGAAGCCAGTTTATGTGTACAGCTTCATCCATCGACTTCATTCCTAAATTAGCCTTTATCTCCTCATTCCGAGTACCCTCCTGCCATTGTTCCCACCTGTTTGTACCAGCAATCATTCTCGCTACTTTCATGTCTGTTACTTCTAACTTATGAATAAGATATCCTGAGTCCACCCAGCTTTCGCTCCCGTAAAGCAAAGTTGGTCTGACAACAGACCGATGTAAAGATAGTTTCGTCTGGGAGCTGACTTCCTTCTTACAGAATACTGCTGATCGCAACTGCGAGCTCACTGCATTAGCTTTACTACACCTTGATTCAATCTCACTTACTATATTACCATCCTGGGAGAACACACAACCTAAATACTTGAAATTATCGACCTGTTCTAGCTTTGTATCACCAATCTGACATTCAATTCTGTTGAATTTCTTACCTACTGACATCAATTTAGTCTGCAAGAGGCTAATTTCCATACCATACTCATTGCACGTATTTTCAAGTTCCCAGATATTAGACTGCAGGCTTTCGGCACAGTCTGCCATTAAAGTCAAGTCGTCAGCATAGGCCAAACTGCTTACTACATTTCCACCTAACTGAATCCCTCCCTGCCATTTTATACCTTTCAGCAGATGATCCATGTAAACTACGAACAGCAAAGGTGAAAGATTACAGCCTTGTCTAACCCCTGTAAGTACCCTGAACCAAGAACTCATTCTACCATCAATTCTCACTGAAGCCCAATTGTCAACATAAATGCCTTTGATTGATTTTAATAATCTATTTATTTATTTATTCAGGATCAGCAACAGCATAACGCCAAATTACAACGATCTGAGCTATGTACAATAGATATGAATCTAAAATGAAGATATATAAATACTTACAAAGGACACGAATATACACAATAAAAACTGTACAATCATATATAATACATATTTACATAAACAACGTTATTAACAAAGAAAAGTACATTTACAGTAAATACAGGAGCAGAACGGGAAAGAACAAGAAGGAAAATTAAGTTATATGATAAATATCATGACAGAAGGAAGGAAACGTTACGAAGAGATCTAGGTTGTTGTTGATAGATAATGTGTTAAACATTGCTGGAATACGTACCGAAAGGGACCTTTGGGTGAGAGAAAGCCGGGAGTAAGGAGTATGGAATAGGGTCTTCATTCTGGTATTACGGGACGGGACGTGGAGGGGAAATAAGGAAGCTAAATCTGGAGACCTAAACAGACCATTAACTGCTTTGTATAGCAGCTTTAGGTCGGCTACTTTCCTCCGAGCAGAAAGAGTCTTGAGGTTCAGTTTCCCAAGCACTTGGATAGTCCTTAGATTGCGACATGTAGGGACCCTGGCTCTGACGATAGCACAGAAAAAAGATTGTACACGGGCAAGGTGGCTGAGGTTTGAAGAAGCAGAAATGGACCAGACTGGAGAGGCGTATTCAACAATAGGTAAGATACAGGAGACGTAGAATGCTCTGAGGGCATTTACATCTGTGATGTCAGAAAAAAATTCCATAGTCCTCCGGTATAGTGAACATCTTTTCCCTCGGTACCCTGTCATATGCTTTCTCTAGATCTACGAAACACAAACACAACTGCCTATTCCTCTCGTAGCATTTGTCAATTACCTGGCGCATACTGAAAATCTGATCCTGACAGCCTCTCTGTGGTCTGAAACCACACTGGTTTTCATCCAACTTCCTCTCAACAACTGATCGCACCCTCCCTTCCAAGATACCAGTGAATACTTTGCCTGGTATACTAATCAATGAGATACCTCGATAGTTGTTCCAATCCTTCCTGTTTCCCTTGCTTATAGATAGGTGCAATTATTGCTTTTGTCCAATCTGAAGGTACGTTACCAACACTCCATGCTAATTTTACTACTCTATGAAGTCATTTCATCCCTGCCTTCCCACTATACTTCACCATTTCAGGTCTAATTTCATCTATTCCTGCTGCCTTATGACAATGGAGTTTATTTACCATCCTTTCCACTTCTTCAAGCATAATTTCACCCACATCATTTTCCTCCTCCCCATGAGCTTGGCTGTTTGCAACACCACCAGGATGATTTCCTTTTACATTGAGAAGATGTTCAAAATATTCCCTCCACCTCTCCAGTGATTCCCTGGGATCTATTATGAGTTCACCTGAATTACTCAAAACACTGTTCATTTCCTTTTTTCCGCCCCTCCTAAGATTCTTTATTACTGTCCAGAAAGTTTTCCCTGCTGCCTGACCTAGCCTTTCCAGGTTATTAACAAAATCTTCCCATGACTTCTTTTTGGATTCAACAACTATTTGTTTCGTTCTGTTCCTTTCATCTACGTACAAATCCCTGTCTGCCTCGGCCCTTGTTTGGAGCCATTTCTGATAAGCCTTCTTTTTACGTTTACAGGCTGCTCTCACTTCATCATTCGACCAAGATGTTCGCCATTTCCCATCTTTACACGTTGTTGTTTGAGTCATCAGTCCATAGACTGGTTTGATGCAGCCCTCCATGCCACCCTGTCCTGTGCTAACCTTTTCATTTCTACGTAGCTATTGCATCCTACATCTGCTCTAATCTGTTTGTCATATTCATACCTTGGTCTACCCCTACCGTTCTTGCCACCTACACTTCCTTCAAAAACCAACTGAACAAGTCCTGGGTGTCTTAAGATGTGTCCTATCATTCTATCTCTTCTTCTCGTCAAATTTAGCCAAATCGATCTCCTCTCACCAATTCGATTCAGTATCTCTTCATTCGTGATTCGATCTATCCATCTCACCTTCAGCATTCTTCTGTAACACCACATTTCAAAAGCTTCTATTCTCTTTCTTTCTGAGCTAGTTATCGTCCATGTTTCACTTCCATACAATGCCACGCTCCACACAAAAGTCTTCAAAAACATCTTTCTAATTCTTTACACATCAATAAAAAATGCCTTTTATTTTATTTTATATTGCTTATATCTTTAAAATAACTACTTATATTCCTGCTACATAGTGATTACAAAGCATGCGGTTTCGCACATGTTACGTAAATGCACATTTGTGCCCTTATACAAAATAATATATGTATTGAACAGAGTAGCTTAGTTATGAACATGTAATGTACATCCGTCGAGGCTTGCACTACCTGATAAAGTCCTTGGCTAGTAGTCGCAACAGCTGTTTCTCGTGCACTCAAACCAGTCAGTCAGATCGTGACCTTAACGTGCCTGAATTATAGGTTCATCATCGAGGTCTTCACCCATGTTAATAGTAATGATGTGCAGCACACCAAATGCTACAATGCAGATTTTTGTGTTTCCATACTCCAAAACACCTATCAACTAAGTTTCCAGTACGGATAAGGGCTCAGTAGTAATTTACTTTTTAGCAGTACTGGGATGTAAGGTTAGAGTAAGTAATAAGTCATGCAGGCATAGCGAGAACCTCCCCAAAAAAAGTCCCTTAAATTCACCCCTCCGAAAACGTTGTTTAATCCGACTTCCGTGAAAAATTCGGCTGTCGTGCGTGCGTACTTCCCCTCCAGCTTGCTACAATATCCCTTATGTGCAAGGATGCATCACACACTACTTGAACATTGAGGGAAAAATATCCCTTCCTGTTGATGCAGTACTGGAATACTTCTCCCGGCACCTTTTTCACTCTTTTATGAGTGCAGTCAACTGCACCTGTAAAATTTCTAAATCCACATATGTTTCTATACATCAGGATTTCTTTTTCCTGCTCAGCACTGTCAATGGCATCTTAATGAATTCAGTGAATCTACCAGCGAGAGCAGTGGCTACCCTGTGACATGTTTGCTACAATCTGTTGACTAGTTCCATGAAGATCAGCCGAATCTTCTAGTTGCTTGATGATGCTTGTTTAAAGGGGCCTAACATCTAAGGTCATAGGCCCCTAATGGTACGAGATGGACAACATGATGTGATAATTAAAATTTTAAAATGTATCCACTGACTAGAGTTTAAAATGAATAGCGATCATTGGGCCTAATTCACAATGCCTTATTTTCTAGTAGAATTATAGAAAATACAGGTGACAATGGAATAGGGCACTGCCTGGAAGTACAGAGAGATATACATAAACCAAGTTAGAAGTTAAAATAACACATTAAAATACGTAAAATAGAGTCAATGGGATAAAAGCGCAGTTAACAGAAATACAGTTTAAGTCAAAGGACATTTTTTTACACACGATAAAAAAAACCTCTATCTCTCATAAAACGGATGACGAGGTCTGACTGCTTGTCATCTCGCAGGGTGAGGGAGATGGTACTCGGGAGTTTTAGACTACGGCGCAGATCGGCAAGGTCCACACACTCCATAAGAATGTGTACCACGGTAAGATGATTGCCGCAAGTACGCACCGGAGGGGGTTCTGCTTTCAGTAAACAGGAGTGCATTACTATACCATGGCTGATCCGAAGTCGACATAATACCACTGCCCCCCTCCGATAAGCCCGAAGGGAAGTCCTTCATGCCTTTGTTGTACCTTTCAACTCTCTCAACTTATTTGGAAGTGGAGTGGCCTGCCACTCCATCTGCCAATGGAACATAACCAAATGTCTCAATCACTTGCTGGAACCTTGTAAGGCAACGGGAGCAATGTAACTGCCTCCTTGGCAGCCTTATCTGCTAACTAGTTTCCCTCTACACCCATGTGGCTTGGGAGCCACATAAAAGTGATTCTGGTGCCGGCATCCGAACACCCGGCCAGCAGGTGCTGAGGAAATCAGGTATCAATAGACTGTAGCGAACTCAAGGAGTCCGTACACAGCAGAAAGTGTCGGGGCCAGTGTGTACCACAGAGCTTCACAGATAGCATAGAGCTCTGCTGTACACACACTACAGGTTTCCGGGAGAGGAAAGGGAAACCTATCGTTATTCACAATGAACGTACAGCCCACTTTTGTTTCTACCCTTGAACCATCCATGCAAACGATGACTGAGCCTGGATACTGGCCAACATCGGACAGGAAGAGCCTCCGGTAAATCGAAGGGTCAGTGTTTTCCTTCGGGCCAGTGTGCAGATGCTGGATTATTTCAGGTTGTCGTATTATCCATGGAGGTGCCCCACTTGGTTGTCTGACAAGGAAGGGGACGGAAGATACATCAAACAATCTGTGACTGCTATCCAAGCGTATTCCAACCGGCCATGTTGCTCGAGGTTAAGCAGCATACAACCAAGGGTTCCCATTGTGGAATATGCAAGGATAGCTTGGGTGAAGTGGCATCTGTCGTAAATTTGCAGCATAGGACAGAAGCATTTGCTGGCGCTTCAGGTGTAAAGGTAGCACACCAGATTCAGCGAGCAGGCTAGCAATAGGGCTCGTATGAAAAGCTCCCGTTACCAACCTAACCCCGCTGTGGTGGATGCTATTCAGTTCCGCAAGGATGTTTTGCCTTGCTGATCCATAGGCTGCACTGCCGCAGTCTAACCTGGATAAGATATGTGCCCTATAAAACCGTAGGAGCACCGTGCGGTCAGCCCCCCAATCAGTACTACTAAGAGACTTCAAAATATTGAACTTCTTAGTGCATTGCACTAACTGCTGCACATGTGGCTCCCACAATAATTTGCTATTGAAAAGGAGCCCAAGGAATCGGCAAGTATCAGGTACAGGAAGGGCGACATTTCCTAAATAAAGCTCAAGATGTGAGTGAAGAGTGCGCTTTCTGCAAAGGTGCATAACAGAGCTCTTTCCGGTTGAAAACCGAAAGCCCTGTTCTAAAGTTCACTGTTCCACTCTCCTAATAGCTTGCTGTAATTGTCACTCTGCGACTGCTATATTATGCGTGCTATAATGCAGAGCAAAATTGTCCACGTATAGCAACGGTATTACTGCTGAACCAGCAGCGGCGACAATACCGTTTATGGCAACCATGAACAGAGTAACACTAAGAACCGATCCCTGAGGGACTCCATTTTCTTGAATGTGGTATTGCGAATATGTCCTCCCTACTCAAACACGGAGGGACGAAAAATTTGCAATAAATACCAGCAAGTTACCTCGGAATTTTCATTGATGCAGGACTGAAAGTATACCATATTGCCACGTGGTGTCATAGGCCTTTTGTAAGTCATACAAAGCAGCCACCAAATGCTCTTTGCAGAGAAACACATCCTGGATAGAACTCTCCACAGGCGAACAAAGTGGTCAGTGGTCGAGTGAGCGGTTCGAAAACCACATTGGTACCGTAAAATGGGGTGAATGGGAACGGTTTTATAGTATTTTCTGTCGCTGTTTTCTTGATTTAGATAATTTAATAAATTTCTTCGTGTAGCAGTATTGATAAGGTCAGATAGCTAGTTATGGTACATGAAATGAACAGATTGGTACAAAAAGTTACGTGATATTGACTGAAAAATTAGTGTTCCCATTCACCCCAAATATGGGGTCAATAGGAACAGATACTTAAGTGTCCCGTCTAAACCTATTCTCCTCATACTGGGGTGAAAAGGAACACTGAAAACCTTTAAAAATGTTATTTAAGATCTGAAAATGCATAAACAGTAAGAACTAATACAATAAGGTAATTGTCAACCTAAAACATGCTCCAAAATGTTACCATACGTGGAAATTTACATCGAATTTCAGGAGTCCCTTTCTAAAACGATTAGGGTGGTGTACCACACCAACAACGCTTGCCTTATCAATTTCACAGACATTTTCATGTTCGGACCACTTAATAATTTGTCTGCTCTCAACTTTAGTTGGCACATACAGTACGCCTACTTCAGAAACGTTACTGTGAAGCATTCATAGTCCAACACTGGTGACTGTTTCAATTAAATAGTATTACTCTGAAGAATTTGGGTGATTTGATTAATGATCTGGATGGAGAAGTAAAATCTACCATATCCCAGACACCTTCTTCAATTCGTGCTTTCTTGTACACACCTCTCATTATTTTTTCAACCGCATGTAGTTCTCAGTTGCAGTCCTGCCTTAGGTGTGATTTGGGGTTCTGATTCTGGCGTCCTTTGGTTGGGAATGGCAACTTTCTTTTACTAGCATGTTTATCAGTAGGAACTTCATTTTATTTTGAGATCTCCTTCTGCTGTTGCTAATCATCTGACAGATGTCCTTCTTGGCTATCATTTTCCAAGTCGTCAGCTTTCACACTCTGACAAGGAGGAATGTTTAGCTTCTCTTTCTAATTTTTACTGTCCCAGGACTGAACCTCATATCATTGAGTACAGAAACAATGCAGTCATCAGTGATACCATTGTTTTCTTCAACATCATCCACCGTTTCTTCTGCTGATGAACGGGGCAAGCGACTTAGAATACGGTCTCTGTTCTGTTTAGACACATTCGTTGAGATAAAACATTTCCATGACGATTAAGGAAACTGAGTGCAAAGTCATAACCTGGCATATTGTTTCTGAACCTCTTCACAGTGACTCTCATACTATCAAGGTAAGCCTTAACAATACAGCGGAGGTCGTTATGCATCAAATAGGTAATCAGAGGAGAACACATCACCAGCTGATCAACCAAATGATTTTCAGTATCTAAACAATGTCTGTCCAACTTTTGGCTATATTTCTATTCCTCCTTCACTTTTATTATATTTCATACGTCTGGTTAACACTGTTGTAGGAATGGCTACTTCTCTGAACATTTTCTGTACGATAATCTTCTTTTAATATCCTCTAATGCAGCAGAAAGTGTTTCCGGTGGGTCTTTCCTGTGGATTTTGCCCCTCTGATCTGGTTTATATTGCCTTGGCATCTTTCTTCATCAACTGGAATACAGATAAAATAAGGGATAGAATTACCGAATAGTATTTATATGAAGACTGTATTCACAATTAAGCTCATTTTACACATCATCTCTGTGTTCCCATTCACCCCATTTTCCAATGATTTTGTTCATTAATTGTGCATAGTGTTAACGTAGAAAAGTGTGCTTGTATGTCATGGTAAAATTATGTTTAATTGTATCAAAACATGGCATAGTTACTTATTCTAGACATTAAAAGCACTTACCTCCACGTGATTTTCTAATCCAGAAGAAGATTTTATGGTCTTTAATAGCTATAAAAAATTCAAGGTTTCCTTATTGGGCACTATTGTTGCTAAAAGTTATTGTTATCCTTTCAGAGCACATAGAAATGGCAGGAAATAAGGATAGGGAATGTTTTGGGTGAAAAAAATCCCACTGAACTGCTTTACATACGATGCAACCCTTCCATAAAATAAATTCCTTACTGTGTGTTCCCTTTCACCCCCATGTTCCTATTCACCCCATTTTACGGTACTCGGACAAACGTCCTTGTTTCTCCAGCACACAAGTCTGTGATTTACCATCCTCTCAAACAGCTTACACAAACAGTAAGACAAATAGGTCTGTAACTTCCTGCATACTTACGATTTTTGTCAGGCTTGAGGACAGGAATTACCATGCCCTCTCGCCACTGAGACGGAAACTCACCCTCTATCCAGATTTAGTTGAATACATGAAAGAGATATAGTAGACTATCCTCACAAAGGTGTTTCAACATTGTCTGGTCTAGGAGACGTGTCCTTGCATAGCGCCAAGGCGATGCGGAGTTCCCACTCCTCTTAAGCTTGAGTGGCAAAACTAAGACGATGACACTCTGCCTCCGGCTTCAGAGCGAGGTAATCATGATGATAATTACTGGAACCAGATACATCTGCAAAATTACTGGGTAGATGGTTAGTAATCGAGAGTGGTTCAGTGAAGATAATGCCTGCAATGGAAATTCCCGGTACAGAAGATGATCCTTGCATAACCGAAATACGTTGAAGTTTAGTCCACACTTGAGGTGACGGGGAATGACGTCATAGAAGACACATACATCTCTCACCCACGAAGCTTACTTTGTCAAATAAGAATTCGCGCCTTAGCGCAGAGTTTTAAGTTACCAAGTTGGCCACAGTAGGCTGCCTACGATATCGTTTATGAGCACGACTGCGTTCTTTAATAGTTGCTACAATTTCTTTGTCCCACCGAGGAACGAGTTTTAGACGAGGAGTCCTTGAAAAGGATGGAATGGACACCTCAGCAGCAGCAAGAATAACTCGTGTTACGTAAGTTATTTCGCTATCTATGGTCCGCCTAGTCACGTCCTTAAAGACAGCTAGTGATGTGAACTTTGGCCAATCAGCATGTTTAAGAATCCATCAAGGAGGAGCCTCAACGGATTTTTGTTTCAACAAAGTAAGAAAAAATCGCCCCATAAGAGGAAGGGAGGTGGAAGCTGATTTGTAAGATCAGTGATATTTATGTTAAGCTATTTTTTTTTTCTATTTTGCTTTTCGTCACACCCACACAGATAGGTCTTATAGCGCCGATGAGACGGGAAAGGCCCACGAATGGGAAGGAAGCAGGCATGGCCTTAATTAAGGTACAGCCCCAGCATTTGCCTGGTGTGAAAATGGGAAACCACAGAAAACCATCTTCAGGGCTGCCGACAGTGGGATTCGAACCCACTATCTCCCGGATACGAGCTCACAGCTGCGCGCTCCTAACCGTACGGCATTTATGTTAAGAGGCTGGCCTGATGGAAAATAAACATTACACACTGTTGCTATGACAGGCAGCGGCACCCGCACCGCAACTGCTTCCAGTGGGGTTCTTAGAGGAACCTCTTCGCTATAGGTATCAGAATTATTATTTATTTAGCTTATGGCTAGTACATAACTCTACATACAAATATTCAAAAATATGACAAACAATATAACACCTTAAACAATCAACCAATCTCTAAAACAGTTCATAAACTTAAATCCAAGCTGTCCACCCATTGTACAACCCCGTCAGAAGCACACACAAACTCCTTCAGCTGACTGAAGTATGACCTCCTAGGACATTCAGTGACAGTATGACGGATGGTCTGTTTCCTCTCACCACAGTCGCACTCACGGGAGGAGCGCATACCCCACATATGCAACAATGACCCACATCGTCCGTGATTGGTACGGACTCCGTTGAGAAGAAACAAAGTTCTAAAGAGGGTCTGCCATTCATCTGGTGCTGAGTTGTTCCACTCCAATTGCCATTCATTAGAACCGTTAAAGTTCCTATGGGTGAGTTCCCTTGCAGTCTGAGTGGGCGGAGATCTTGACTTCAGACGTCCATACCTAACAACCATGTCTTCATGAATGGGAAGACTTGGGTTCATTGTTATCTTCCTGAATTCGCGAATTAGGTTGTTTTGTCTGCGAATCCTTGGAGGTGTTATGTGGCTCAAGACTGGCAACCAGAAAAGAGGAGTAGATCTGACTGCGCCGCTGACAATTCGCATCGTCTGATTCATAACATCATCAATATTCTTAACATAAGGGCTATCCAGCCAAACAGAAGAACAATACTCGGCTGTGAGTATACCAGTCGCAGTGCTGACGACCTAAGAGTGTATGTTGATGCTCCCCATGTAGAACCTGCAAGTTTCTGAATGATATTGTTCCTGGTCTTCAGTTTAGCAGCGGTATTCATTAAATGTTTCCTGAAGGATAGTGTCCGATCAAGAGTTACTCCAAGGTACTTGGGGTTAGGATTGTGTGGTAGGGGAGAGTTGTCGAGGGAAATATTCAAAGTAATGTTTGTCTGCCTGTTATTAAGGTGAAAGAGACAGGTTTCCATTTTGCTGGTGCTAGGTATCAAACACCACTTATCAAAGTACTCGCTCAAAATGACAAGGTCTCTGTTCAGAATTGCTTCTATCTCATTCACATTGGATTGCTGAGTAACTATTGCTAGGTCATCCGTGTAAGCGAATTGGCGTGATGTAGTGCGGGGTATATCGGCAATGTACATATTAAACCGCAATGGAGAGAGCACAGATCTTTGAGGGAGACTATTGTTAAGCTTTTTAACCTTACTATGTTTGTTATCCATAACTACCTGGATCAATCTGATAGCATGTTGTTTATGAGTTGTGACATTACTCTGCATCCAACAAGTTTAAAAAAACGTATACACAACTCCCTCTCTCCAAACCGTATCATAAGCAGCTGTAAGATCTATGAACACTGCACCACTCTTCAGTCGTTTTTCAAAACCTGCTTCAATGTGGGTTGTTAACGCAAGAACTTGGTCTTCACAACTACAGTTAGGTCTAAAACCAGCTTGTTCTGCTGGGAGTGATCATAAAATTAGAGGGCTTATTTTATTGTAGATGAGCCGTTCCAGAAGTTTGTAACAAACACTCAGAGCAATTGGACGATAACTTTCAGGACAATCGGAAGGTTTACCTGGTTTCAGAATAGCCAGAATCTTGGTTCGTTTGAACTCTGGAGAAAGGTTGCCTGTAATCAGAATATTTGAGAAAAACCATGCTTGAGGAATTCAGGGTGAATGCCATCAAAACCAGGTGCTTTGCGGTTTTTTGTTGTCTTCAGAGCAGACAGCTCTTCTTCGGTGAAAGGGGCAGAAATATTTGATGAACCAATATTATATCTTTTCATGAACGTTAGTTCTTTTCTTATTAGCCGATTGAGTTCTTTCTTAGGTTTCACTTTAGATAATCCAGCAATCCGTTTGACAACTTGATCAGGTGATACAGCAGATTTGGGCTGTAGAATGTGAGGTGATCTCCCCAACTTCTTTAAGAGGCTCCAAGCCTTTCTGCTAGAATGTTTGAAATCCATAGTCTCCACAGTTTCTGTCCACTTGTTCCGCCTGGCTTCATCTAAGTTGTTCATGAGTTCATCAGCAACATCTGTTTCTCCATTCTCTTGAAAATCACTGTAGAGTTTTTCACATGTTTCATTCCATCTAGGTATGTACTCCTTTCTGACCCCTCTAGGAATGTGTCTTTTTGCAGCGGCAAGTAATGCTTTAAGAAATTCACAGTAGTTGTTATCAGGAGGAATCCATCTTATGCTGCCATCAAGATCAGCAGAGAACCTGTCACAGTTAGCTTTGACAAAATTCCACCGTGGAAGAGGAGACGATCTAATAATGGGGATCTGAGTGCCTATTTCCAAAAGAACAGGACAGTGCTGACTGTGTGGGAAGTTTCTGAGCACTCTACGAATAGCAGGTAAACTGTATCCCTGGTGATCAGTGGACACAAAACATAAGTCAGGATTGGTTTCTGTGTTCCACCTTGCTGATTTAAAGGAGCATTTTTCCTTTGGGTTGAAGATGAGCTGAATATTGGACAAGTCTGACCATTCAGTAAGTTTTTCTCCACAAAGGTCATTTGATCTGTATCCCCATTGGGTGTGATGGCTGTTAAAATCACCCACATAGACAGCAGGATGTGCAAAGTTTGGAAGAACATTATCAGGCCATGGGATACCTGAAGGTTTCTAAGTGTTCACAACTGTCAAGCTGTTAACCTGAGTTACAATGTTAGAAATGATGTTCTCATGATGTGTAGAGACTAGATGAGCATCCATGATAGAGTTGCAAACATAGGTCACAGAACCGTATGACTGATAAATAACACCCAATAATCTGTAACCATGGATCTTTCCTCTTGAGTGCATTTGTGACTCATCAGAGATATGAGTTTCTTGAACACAGATTAAATCAATTTTATTTTCTAATGACAGTTTGGACAAATAGTCTGCCTTAGATTTACTCATGCCTTCTATGTTAATTTGAAGGACTCTTAATACAGGACCCAAGGGTTTGGTTGATTGGCTCTGAAACGAGCTTCTGTGAGCTGTCATTTGTTTGTGTACCATTGGTCAGGAGATCTCGAGAGACAGTCTGACCGCCAAGTGCTGATGTTCAGTTCAGTAATGGAAATTTAATTCCAACTACCTTAGCAGGGGCACCACGGGCAGGAATCAGCTTCAGAATCAGAACAAAAATACCCATGCCACCGGACGCCAGTGAGCATAACATCGTTCTGTCAAGTATTGTCTGAAATTTCTCAAGACCGTATGATGACCTGTCTGAAGCCTGTCTCCTGAATACTGACTATACTTGCAACAAACTCACTAATGAGCTGGCGCAGCTCAGCATCATAACCCTTACAATTCCACTGTAACAATGTCATAGTGTGGACTAAAAGAGAGAGTTAGGCTGTGAGCGAGAAGATGCTCTTAAACCTAAATACTATCAATATCAACATCTGTAGATGTAGATGACAGCTCTACATCCATCCCATCATCAACGGACGGTGGGACTGGCGCCCAGAACTTCGACATACCTTGGGGGCGGGATTTTTTCTTACGAGGGGAGTGCTCAGGTTTAGGGGCAGGAGATCCTGCTGGCACTGATTCATACCCTTCAGATGGAGGGCACGATTTCTCCTTAGCAGAAGTACGGGAGCGCCTGTTAGAGGTGTTCCTCTTCTCTGCTTTATTTTCTGGTTCAGATGGATTGGGAGATAATTTCCCAGCCCTGGTAGACGACGCCGCCTCCGCCATCTTGGGCACGGCTTTCGCCGACCTCTTAGGGGGGAACTTTGCCTTGTGTCAGACACATCCCACTCTGATGAGTCTAGTGTCAGACCTAAGATGAAACGCTGGTTAATAGAGCACACGCCTGAAAAGCCTTACATCTGATATGCTCTCGACATTTTTGACATGCTCTATTGGTGAAAAATATCTAATTCCCTACAGGGGAATTTAGAATTTTCCATTCGGAATTGCTAGGCGGACAATAATTCCATTGTGGAGATTTATCTCCCGTATGCAGTTATCAGACTGTGCCTCTTATAAGGGCTTCTGATAAGTTCACCTGCATACAACCCAGTGTCAGTGGGTAGGCTCTGACACATCCCACTCTGATGAGTCTAGTGTCAGACCTAAGACGAAACGCTGGTTAATAGAGCACACGCCTGAAAAGCCTTACATCTGATATGCTCTTGACATTTTTGACATGCTCTATTGGTGAAAAATATCTAATTCCCTACATGGGAATTTAGAATTTTTCATTAGGACTGCCAGCCGGCACAGACTTCTTGTTTGTCGAAGGTTGGGTGATACCCCACTTCGAGCTTTTACTCTTCACGGGTAACGATGTCGTGAATGACGAACCTGGGAGAGACTGATTTATCATGCTGTAGTCTAGTGTACAGACAGGTTTATTTGTGGAATTGAACTTACAGTGCGCTTCCTGGTAGGAAAGAACATCCAAGGTCTTGATCTCCTGGATCATCTTCTTGTTCAAATATATCGGACAGTTCCGATCTAGAGGAGAATGAAGACCAGAGCAGTTAGTGCACCTGTACAGACAAATATTTCAGGTTCCCCATGGGAATCAACATCTATATCAGTTGTGCACTCCTCCAAGCCATGATCTACTCTTCCACGTGTACCACACACAGACTGATTCGAACAAGATACCATATGGCCAAATCTCTGGCATTGATAGCATCACATAGGAGGCGGGATGTACGGCCTCACAATGCAACAATATGTTGTTACCTTGACTTTGTCTGGCAACAGTGACAACCTGAAAGAGACAATGAAGGCACCAGTGGCAACGTCTTAACCGTTGACTTTGTGCATAATGCGCCGGATGTGTGTCACGCCGCAGTTCTTCACGTCTTCCATCAACTCTTCGTCAGTGCTCAAAATAAGGTCGCGGGGGAAGATGACTCCGTGAACCAGATTCAAGGATTTGTGCTCCTACATTATGACAGGTATTTCGCCAAAGTGGTCGCACTTAAGCAACAGATCGGCATGAAGTGCTGTATGAGTCTTCAAACTCCTACACTATGACGGGTATTTCGCCAAAGTGGTTGCACTTAAGCAACTGATCGGCTTGCAGTGCTGTACAAGTCTTCAAAAACAAACTATCATTGCACATTTTCTTGAGATCCTCAAGTTCTCACCTTCAATGTGTCTACTAAAAAGCTTAAAATCGTGCCCATCGGTTCTTGTAGCAACCAGAAACATAGGGAAGCTGCAACCCATTCCTTCACGCTGCTCATGTTCCCACAGGGTTGAACCCCTCAAGGAATCGAAAGTTAAAGACTTTGGTTGGGGACCACCTTGGGCAGGTCGAAGACATCTCAAAGCCATGCCCGAAATAATCCTCCCCGAATGCCACCCACTCCGACCAGGGGCCTCTGCAACCGAACCAAGCAGCCAAGGCAATGCCCACCTGGTCATAGCCGGTATTCCCCTCCTAGTGTGTACAGAGTACTAAATATAGAGAAAAAACTATTCATAATAATATGTCCTTATGGCATTCGGCTGTGCAGGGACCTGTGTTGTCAGGCGGATACTACTGCACGGGTACATGACGCACTCACCCACCAATTCCCGAGTGGTCACAAGTGGGCTTTCGGACGTAATCGCACATGTAAGGGACCCATCTCCGAGCAGCACGCACATCAAGAATTTTGAATCGGTCTTCAACTAACCCTCAAAAAACAAAAACCAATAAAGAGGGGACCAATGGCCACCACGACCCTTTTAGTCGCCTTCTACGACAGGCAGGGATTACCTGTGAATGTATTCAGCCCCTCCCGTCTAGAGGGGGCCCAACACATTATACCAAGCCGCAATCCATGTCGCCCCTTTTTGTCGCCTCTTACGACAGGCAGGGGATACTGCAGTTGTATTCTACATCTGTGTCCCCCACCCGCAAGGGGCGAATCATCTAGTATCTTCTGACAAAGAAAGAGAGGAAAGTTAAAATAGAATGTTTGAATAAAGAAGAATAGAACAGTAATACTCATACTTCAGCGTTACATTATTCTCCCCAGTAATAAGTAGGTCACTTATAATAATTACTAACTTCATTCTGTGCCCATATCCATAGTGCTGTGAGCACTTGTTCACAAGATATAGAGCCACCTCTTGGATCCTTCATTACGTCATTTCTGACTGTGTTAATGACAATTCGAGCATACGCCTACTTAATCAATATTTAATTTTAAAACATTCATCATCTAGGAGAAAAGGGTCATTCTGTCTCTTAAAGTGTTTTATTTTATGAAGACATCTAGCCTCCATAACCTCTAAATGGTCTGTCTTCTATGTTTAAAATATCGTGGGGCTCAAACATTTCCAGTCAGGTCAGGTACATCCTGTTACTGAATGTGACAGTAGACATTAGATGGTAGTAGCTGTGACTGTCTGGTTGAGAGTTGGGCGGCAGTTACCAAACTTAAACTACGGGAGAACCAATGGCTATAGGCAGAGGAGTCCACCCTTAGAGGGCTTGCTGAAGCCTTTGTGTAGGAAATGATACAAATTCAACAGGAAGGTGCTGCCTTGCAGATGTGGCACGGGATTGCTAAAGGCAAACCCTGACAAAAAAATCTTCTATAACATTAGGCCTATTAAGTCAGTTGGAGAGTAACTGCAATTGTTTTCAACACTTAAATGAACCTCGGATGCAAACAAAGAGCTCAGAGCAGACAATAGCACCAGCAGACCCACGCCGAATATGATGGCTTACAGCCTGATGACAAGCCAGGCCTTGCGATCATGCAACAACGCAGGAGAAGACAACACATTCGAATAGGAGCAATCCATGTAATGAGTTTGACTGGGAAATGTGAATAATTATTGGACATCATGGAGAGAAGGATAACAATCATAAGATTGAGTGAAACTAAATGGAAAAGTAAAGGGAAGAAAGAGTTGAGGAAGAACTATACCCTCTACTGTAATAGTAACAATAGAGAAATGGAGTAGGACTTTTATTGACAAAAGAGTTAGATGATATTACAGAGATCCAGTACATCAATGAGAGGATTATAAAGGTAACAGTTCACCTAGGGAAAGAGAAGCTGACAATTGTGCAACTGTATGCCACTCCGAAAGGTTGCAGTCAAGATGAAAAGAACAAGTTTCTGGAAGATCTACAAGAGACGATCAGTGAAGAGAGAACAATCATCATGGCGACCTTAACGCACAGCTCAGGACAGACAAGAATGGCTATAAGAAGGTGACGGGACCACACGGCCATAGGAGAAGGAAGTCAGGAGTGGAACATCTCCTAGACTAGCATAAGAAACTGATTGGTAATAAAAAACAGCTGGTTCAACAGAAGAATCAGGCACAAGATTACCCGATTATAGTAGGGAAGGAAAGAGCAAGACTGTCATTGACTATGTCATTACAGATAAAGAAAAATAGTCTTTTGACTGATGTCAAGGTGACAAGTTGCTTTACATCGCACCGGCACAGATAGGTCTTATGGTGACGATGGGGTAGGAAAGAGCTAGAAGTGGGAAGGAAGCTGCTGTAGCCCGAATGATGGTACAGCCTCAGCATTCGCCTGGTGTGAAAATGGGAAAACCATCTTCAGGGCTGAGGACAGTGGGGTTTGAACCCACTACCTCCCAAATGCAACCTCACAGTTGTGCACCCCTAACCGTACGGCCAATTCACTCTGTGATGTCAAGGTGATTCCAAGTGAGAACTTCAACAGAGACCAGCGATTATTTGTACCAGATTTGAAAAACAATGTAGATACCAAAGATAACAACCAGGAAATTACCTAAGATTAAGGTGTGGGAACTACAACAGAATGAAAAAAGAACAGACTATCAGGACCGTATAAGAGGACAACTGCCTACAGAAGAAGTGGCATGTGATGAGATAGAGTGGACAAGATTTAAAACACCTTGATAAAAGAAGCAATAGATGTTTGCAGGAAGACAAGTGCGACAGTAAGAGAAAAAGACACACCATGGTAGAATGAAAAATTACGATCTTCAATAAAGGAAAGGAACATAGTACCAAAAGTACAAGACAGAAAAAATCCAAGCCAGAACAGGTAAGGGACGAGGGGAAGATCATAGAACTCGAGCAAGTTTACTGGCACGAGAAACTGAGAGTTAAAAGAGTAGTAGAAGAAAAGATAATGCGCTGGGAGAACTTTACTTAAAAACTGGAGAAAGTCAGCAGAGGCAATATGAAACTATTGTTCAGAGTGATCAAAAAGAAAAGGAATTCAGTTGAAACCATCAAAGCAATTGAGGATCCTGATGGAAACCTGGCCAGGAAAGAGGACATCAATCAATCAATCAATCCTGATCTGCATTTAGGGCAGTCGCCCAGGTGACATATTTCCTATCTGTTGTTTTTCTAGCCTTTTCTTAAATGATTTCAATGACATTAGAAATTTATTGAACATCTCCCTTGGTAAGTTATTCCAATCCATCAGAGACGTTCCGAGGAATAATTTTGACCACCTATTGAACAGCACAGAAGCAGATCTGAGAACTAATGGACCAGCTGTTGAAACCTACACAGAGGAACCTCCCATTACATGGGCAGAAATAGAAGCAGCCCTTAAGAAGTTGCCACAAGCAAAATCCACAGGAGTCAAGTTGAAGTCAGCACAGACATTATTAAAGCAGCAGGAGTCCACAGTTTACAGTGGCTACACAGGGTGTGCAATGCAGCTTGGAAGGATGACAAGATACCTGCTAATTGGAGCAAGGGTGTCATTATACCCCCTATTTAAGAAAGGAAATCGCCAAAAATGCTCCTACTACTGGGTAATAACACTTGTTTGTCACTGACTTATGATTCTTGAGAAAATCTTAGTCATAAGTAATGATTTTCATTTCCGTGTTGACGTATAACTTATACTGTATAAGGATTAATTCAGGGATGCTCCACCATTCAACACAATATATAATACATAAATATTAGGCCTAAAAGAGTTACAAGAGGAACAGTATGGCTTCAGGCCTAATAGGTCCACAACAGACCCATCTTCAGTGTCCGTATATTCATGGAGAAATACTGGGAAAAAAGGCAAAGATCTGTTTATGATTTTCCTTGATACTGACAAGGCATTTGACAGCACTGCAAGAGAGAAGATACGGGAATGCCTGAGAAGCATCTTGGAACCTGACAAATCAGCAAATCAGCCAGACAAATCAGCAATAGCTGAGCATGCTCTATCGTCGGGTCATGATGTCACGTTCCAAGATGCTCGAGCTCTTATTCACACTAGACACTACAGGTCCAGGATTTACGGGAAGCTGTGGAAATACGTAGAAATCCTAACAATTTCAACAGGGACACTGGCTATCAATTAAGTAATACATGGTTGCCAGCCATTAAGGATTTACATAGGTAGTTTCCCTTCCCTGTTGTTATTTCGTCTTGGTGTTTTCCAAATTCGTATGTTCCTCATCACCAGATGTTTCATTCCAGGCTTGTGTCAATGCCATACACCTGTCAAAGTCATATGTTACGTACACATGTTATGTGACCCTCTTAGACTGATTCTGATGGTTCCGTCAGCTTCCGCTTCGAACGCTAGCACTGTATCGCGTCCGGGGAGCCATCTGATGATGAATGAACGTACTGTTTCTACTTCTATTATAACGTCTAAATTCAATCATTGTTTAAGAAGCCTTTCTCGTGGACAGTCGAGACTTTCTTCTGATGACGCAGAGCACAGTTCTCTGCGAAACCTAAAGAATTTCACCTTATTTTCTTGACACAGCATAAGCCCAAAAGCCTGCATCATGTCTATAAGTATGGGTCATCAAAGCATCAATTGCAATAACCCCATTATCGTTTTTCGCCATCATGAATGACATAATGAACATCAAGAAAACCTTGTGAACTAAATGCAATGACTTTCGCTGATGACATTATAATCTGGGGAGAAACTGAGGAACAACTACAACTGAGACTCAATGAATGGAAGTTTAATTTCCAGGGACTCAATCTCAAGGTAAGCAAACCGAAAACCGTAGTGATGACAGAGAGGGACGACCAGTGAACATCATGCTACGAAACCATCCACTGGAAAGTATGGAAAACTTTACATACCTCAGCAGCATAATATCTCAAGATACACTAGCCACAAAGGAGGTGGCAGAAGGAGTGCAGAAGGGCATACTTTTACCAGCAAGTACGAACACTCCTCTGGGAACCCAAAGTACCAACAAAATCAAAGCTGGTGATGTTCCATCAGTACTTCACACCAATCTTAACCTATGGTATCAAATCCTGCACCCTCACCAAAAAGGACTCATCAAGGTTGCAGGCATCTGAGATCAAGTCCCTGAGGTCCACAATTTAAAAAAAAAAAAAAAAAAAAAAAACTGGACAAGTTGAGGAATGATATGGTTAGAAAGGAAGCTCGTATTGAGATATTGTTAGATCGGGTATGCATGTCCAGAGTGAGGTGGTTCGGGCAGGTAGGCCTAATGAGGATGCAGCCAACAAGGACAGCTTGGAGAGACATCACAGAAAACGGATGGTAGAAAGACCAAGAACCCACTGGATTGACATCATAAAGATGGACATTGCAGGTTGGGGAAGGACGCTGCAGGACATTGTTAACAACAGAACATCTAAACAGGACAGAGTGGAAGAGGCTCACCCCAACAGTACCCAGGAAACTAGAACTGTAAAATAATGATGATGAACAATGTTTGCTTACTGGTTTAGTTGGATATTTCACGCTGATTATATTACTGCAGATAGTAAATACCACTAAAATAATGATATACCGATGACTCGTTCCTTTTTTGTCACTCACTGGTACATAATGCTTATACAAGGGTCCTGGCCTGTATAAGCGATTCAGTAAATAACTATAAAAGATAACGGGAGGCTTATAGTAACAAATTGCACATAAACAGTGTATAAACCTGGTATAAAAGTTATACACCGTTTATTAGTAAGACTGCAGTTATACTCAGTCTTTCTAGACTGACACTTAGTCTAAACAACTACACACATTCCCAAAACTGTCAATCAAGCCCTAAGGCTGCCAACCGAGTTCAGCTGAGGAAGAGGACCCAGCAAACCAACGAGACGCTGCAGAAATTCGCCATAGAGGTCGAGCAGCTAGCCCACAATGCCCCAGATAGGCTGTCTCAGCAGGCAGCCTATACTTTCATCAATGGCCTCCGAGACGCTGAAGTTTGTCACAGGCTGATGCTCAGCAGGGAATATAACCTAAGGGGAGCCCTGAGGATAGTCCTGAGGATTGAAGCAGTGAAAGGAAGACCAGCACCATCAACAAGGATATGAGCTGCGAGGACGCGCCGGAGATCTGCCCTGTAACAGGAGAGCAACACATGCCACCACTGAGACACAGATGTCCCTACAAGACCACCTGCTGGAACTGCGGCAAGCATAACTACCTAAGGTTGAACTGCCATGTGAGGGGTGGCTCCTGATCAGAGAAACTAATAAGGGTTGGCAAGGAGAAGGGCTTGACGGGGTGCCGTCACTACCATCACCTCCCTTCGTATTAAACGTGGTCACCAAGTGGGACGATGACAGCTTGATCACAGACGGAAGGCTCTGGAACAGGCCATGCTGGATCATGATACACACAGGGGTGGCATTAACCATTGCCAGGTCAGACATCACCGAGGGACAGCCAGAGAGGGAGCCATACCACCACTACAAGTCTGGGCCTTCGTCACCATCTTTAGAGAAAAGGTCAGCCAGGGCCCAGACGTGCTACGGACATATGATGCAATTATCAAAATGGGACGACGATGTGTTATGTGTCTGCAAACCAGGAATAACACTCCAACGCTCAGGAACGGTGCCCCGAGTAACGTGACTAGCATTTGCCAGCAACAAAGTTATATCTGCCAATAGCGAAATGATAGTGATGACACATCTAGAGAGACCCACACAAGGTGACAGCATGCTCGTGGAACCTGGATCGACGGCCACCAAACAAGGAATTTACCTGGCCAGGATGCTCATTCTGAATACTGAATTCAACGTCGCGGAATCTGAGGATACCCAGTGCAACCAAGGTAGGGACATGTGAACTAGTCATATGCGTAGTACCAGTGGACGACGAAGACTCGCAGTCTAGAAGCAGATGAATGAACAAACAAGCTCCGGAGGATTATTTTTAACACTGGCAGCATCTGAAGGCGGGACAGCTCAGGAGAGCTAAGGAATTAATCCACAAGTTCCGGGACATCTTCACCGCTACCGGAAATGTGTATGGAGGGATGGATAGAGGGTACTATCACATCAACACCGCTAATATACCAGCAAGTAACCCGCACGGTACTCCTGGCCAGGAAGGCGGAAATCAACAAGAGGTCAGATGACATGAAACAGCGGGAAGTCGTTGAGGAGTCGAACTGCTCATGGTCATCACCAGTAGTCCTAGTTAAGAACAAAGGTGAGCTCAACTTTTGCATCGATTACCGCAAGCTGAAGGATGTCACGAAGAAGGACCGTTTCCCTTTGCCCTGGACACGTTATCCGGAGCCCAGTGGATTTCGACTTTGGACATGAAGTCTGGGTATTGGCATGTGACACTCCACCAGGAAGACAAGGGCTGTACCAGTTCACTGTGATGCCCTTCAGCCTCTGCAGTGTGCCAGCGACCTTCAAGCAACTGATGGGAGCCTGTACTGAGAGGGCTAATCCAAGGCGCCTGCCTCTGTATACCTAGATATCATCATCGAGGGGCGCACGTTCAGGGAGCAAATCGATAAAATGCGGGAGTGTTCCAGAGACTCCTAAGGGCTCACCCAAAGCTAAACCCTGGAAAATGTTAGCTATTCCAGAAGGAGGTGCACTACCTGGGCCACATCATGTTATCAGAGGGAGTAGCCATGGACCCAAAGAAGTTACAAGCCGTCAGGGACTGGCTCGTGCCAAAGGACAGGCGAGAGCTCAGGAGTTTCCTTGGCCTTACAGGCATGCAGGCTTTTAGCCGGCTATGCCGATATCCCGAAGTCACTAACACAGCTCACCGAGGAAAGGAGGATGTTTCAATGGTCATCAAAGGAGGAGATTGGCTTCTATACAGTAAAGGAGTCAGTGTGTACAGAACCCATCCTGGGATAACCCAAGCCGGGGGAGAAATTTATCGTGGACGACAACGCCGGGGATGCGATTGGCAGGGTTCTCTTGCAGGTGCAGGATGGCCTGGAAAAGATGTTTGTCTATTTCAGTAAGACTCTGTCAAAAGCTGAGCGGAATTACTGCATGACACGTCAGGAACTGCTGGCCATCGCAACGGTGCCAACCGTTGAAGTGGGTTATCAGCAATTGCCCATTAGTACTGCGATAAAACAATCTTTGTAGCTGATTTTGCACCTAGCAGTTACTTTTCATTGTAGATTTTCTTGAAGCATCCTTTCCTCCCTTGTAATTATATTTTTGTCTTCTGGACTATAAGCAATTCCAGTGTAGATGTGCTTAATGAGGCCTAAATTCTGTTTGATTTTCCCTAACAAACTAAAAACTACTTCTGTGGGAAAGCTACTCTGAGGTACATTTAATACAATAGTGCAAATACAACATTAATTAAGCAGTGTTCTCCCCACGAATGAGTAACCGGGTGGGTAATACTACGTAGAAAATGAATATGATAAAATCTCATTTTATCCCCCTCAGAGGATTAATAATAATATCAAACAAATAACCATTAACATAAAATTGAACTATTTTAGTGTTATTTTCACAAACAAGACATAACAAAAGTATTTTGAACTTCTAGTGTTCTACTGCTCGTTTATAATCACGGAACATCGGTTGCTGTGGAGTGCAATATGGGTTGTGACATACGGAATCAAGCTTGCTCAAACCCCACTGTCAGCAGCCCTGAAGATGGTTTTCCATGGTTTCCTGTTTCCTTCCCACTCCTAAGCCTTTCCTATCCCATCGTTGCCATAAGACTGTGTCGCTGCGACGTAAAGCAAATTGTAAACGGAATTGAGCTCACATACAATTCCACACTAGTTCACACATCGCTCGCGCACATTACGTGATAGTCAAGCTAAATATTTAAACTAAGATGTAACTGATGCAATTATGCTGACAATAATGAAGATTTATCATTTAAATAAACAATTTTACAGTATTTGCATTTTAATTTGGACCACCCAGTGACTCGTATGTATAAATATTATGTACCTAGCACGTATCTAGGTTGTGTTAGCCGGGCGGTCTGTAAAAACAGCAGGGAGGAGCACCCATTACAAAGGTCCTAGGGAGAACACTGCTTAAGGTTTTGTAGTGAAGAAGAGCAGAGTAGAGCTCCTTCATTTACAATGAATACTACTATTAGTACTAGTACTACTACTATTAAAACTTTTTCATTTCTCCCCTGAAGGGGGAGGCGGGCCTCCTAGCCGGTGATGCCATCTCTCAGGCCAGGAGATTTGTTACGGTGAAGGAGATGCACAGAGAAGGTGAGGGGGTTAGTGACCGTGGCCTATACTAGGAACTCTTCCGGCATTCGCCGTAGTTCAGGAGAATGAAAAACCATGGAAAACCATTCTCAGGACAGCAGTCGGTTGGGAGCGAGCTGTGAGGTCTAGCCTGTCCCATCCCCCAAATACAGAGGCACAGAGCCACGGTAGAGCCGTGGCCACCCCTCCTCTGCTTGATGATGATGACGATTGTTGTTTAAAGGGGCTTAACATCGACGTCATCAGCCCCTAATGGTACGAAATAAGACTAAATAGATGAATTTAAAACGATCAGTGGAACTGACCCACAGTGCCTCACATGCACAGAAGCTAACACAAAATAATACTATTACTGACCAAGGGACTGCTTCTATAGCACGAGGCTGAATTGATTATGCTTGTAGTCGAAACAGGTCCAATATCCAGGTCATCGGCCCCTCATAATGGTATTTATCGCTAGGAAAGTAGAACCATGCTATTTGTCATTTGGCAGTACTAATCAAAAGTAGCGTAGACTCGCGGTATTCCACACATTATGGTACTATTCACAGGTAGTGTAATGCACACATGTAACACAGACCTATGGTGTTTCGCACATTGCGGCGCTATACACAGGCAACGCAAACATATGGCGCTCCTCACATAAGTGGACCAACCACAAGGACCTGAACTATCCCGTGGTATTCCTCACATAGTGGGAACTAAGCATAGGCAAGGCAGAACCATGGTGTCGCTCATATAGGGGTACGAATCACAGGTACTGTAAGACCCTCATCCTGATTCACACAATTTCGCTACTAATCACAAACCTATTGCGTACCTAACATAGTGGTACTAAGCGCAAGTAAATACGACCCATGGTGTTCCCTGCGTGATGGTAATAATTACAAGTAGTCTCATGGTTCTAATTTGATCATCCCTTCGTCGCCCGTTTTAGTCGCCTCTTACGACAGGCAGGGGATACCGCGGGTGTATTCTATATGTGCGTACCCCACCTGCAGGGGGTAGTGTGTTTGGTCCGCGAGAGGTATTTTTTTCTCCTCAAGTCCGCCAATCACCTCTCCCCCTGCTACGCCAGCGTAGTAGGTTCGTGGCTCCTCTGCTCGACTGGCCAGCCAAGAGTGCAGAGCTGATGGACCACGAACTAGCCATGGCCACTTGTGGGCCGAGATCCACTCTGCATTCACCGACGCACAATGAATTTCACAACGCTCACGGGCAGCAACAGGAACTGTCAAATAAGTTAAGTTGCAAACTCATGAGCATTGAAACGAGGAGGGTTGAGCAGTTCTTTCTTTTGTTTTTTTTCCTCGCAGAAACGGATTTTTTTCAGGATAGTGTCGCTTTTCCGTAATTATTTCCTCTTTGACCATAATCATGAAGCAAAATCCGTAATAATCACGGACTATCCGTGACAGCTGCCACCTCTGCCATCGTGAAGACCTCCGAGCACTTCCACAAGTACCTGTACGGCAGCCATTCCATCTACGCACTGACCACTCTGCCCCGACCTGGCACTCAAGCTTCCGAAACCTGGGGAGACAGACAGCTCACTGGACACAACGCCTTCAAGAGTACAACTTAACCGTCGAGGACCGACAAGGAAAGAGGCATTACAAATCCGATGCATTGTCCAGGAGGTCAAACTCTGAGAACTGTGCACACTGCCAGAAGGTGCAGAAGGAGAGGGCACCATGGATGTAAAGGCCATGAGGGCCACCGCCGATGAAAGATAGATCACTTTCTAGGATTCTTTACATATAGAATTTATCACAAACTTGAACACTGACTTGTTGAGTGTTTTAGCACAACATAAAGGAACATTTTATCTCACCATTATCATAAGTGTTTTTATTTCATATATGCCAATTTTTGTACCTTTACACACTTTTTTTTAGCTGAAGATATCCCAAATCAGGAACGAAACATGTACTTTTTTAATCATTTAACTAGATTTTTAGCTGGAATATACTTTATGATTCCATAGACTAGCAATAAAAAGGAAATGAGTATTGGAAGGTGGGATTCTTCCTTCAACTTAACCTTAGTTGAACAAATAGGTTGGGATCAAGCTGTCCTGAGGAGGGAGCAGCAGAAGGACGAAGACACTGGGCAGATCCTCACGGAATTTGAGTTGGGACAGTGGCTGGAATGGATGAACAATGTTGGACGCAGTCCAACCTACAAGGTGTACTGAGCCCAGTGGTCATTTCTCAATTTTTAGTGATGGAGTGTTTACCCATGTGTGGAAGTCTACCAACAGGAAGAAGCAGATGCACCAGTTGGTAATTCCCAGGAGTAAGAGAAAAGAAGTGGTGACCGAGTTGCTGGAAGTGTGGAAGACCCATAAGACACCTCTCCACTCTCACTTGGATGGCATGTTGGAGTGTGTTGTGAAGAACATCGAGGAGCATTTCAGAAAGGTGGTTTCGGAGCACTAGGGGGGGCTGGAATGAGAGGGACCCAATCTTCTTAAGGCCTATCGAGCATCCATCCACGAGACGACGGGCTTGAAACCTGCCAGCATGATCTTCGGTAGAGCACTGCACTTGCCATGTGGCCTGATGTTTAGATCGGCACCAGAATACGAGCAGCCTGCAATGGAGTATGTGTGGGAGTTGGTGGACTACTCACACTCGCGATTATACCCGACAACATCTGAGGGTAGCCAGCTACAGGATGAAAGCTTGCTACCATGCTGGTGAACTCCGTGGGTTTCCATCGTCACCAGGATCAATGTTGTCATCCACAGGATCCGGCGGCCTCCCCGAGGGAAGATGATGGTTATCCATCTTGATCACCTGGAGCAATATTGTGGAGCAGCTCAGTGTGAAGAGTCTTAAGGAGGGGACAGAGCAATGATTATAGTAACCACACACCCCAACGTGCAACTTAGGGCAGAGTAATCTAGCCAGCGCTCATGGCAGTGACGTTGCCCATACGGCCTGCCCCTGCCTCTAACTGCACGGCTCATGGACAAGCTTAACTGCAAGGCTGGCCCCTCTTATTCACTCCATGGCAATGTGTGGCCTAAGTGGAAACAACAAGAAAGTTGAACCTACTGTCAGATTTTTTATTATGGACACTCAAGTTTAGGCTTTAATTACAAACGAACCGATAGGGGCCTATTGCAATGTGAGGTATACCAATATTTTCCTTGTTTAATTCTGCATTAGGGTATATAAGAGACACTGTTTTTGAAATTCATTAAATATTTTTATTTGCGGTTGTAGTAAATATTGTCCGGGGTTTTGGCTTTTTCTCTAGGAAGCGCTCACTTACAAATATGTACAGGGAAAGCTACTTGTCTGATGGTAATTAAATTTTTATATGTTATAACCATATGGGTTTGTAGTGTAATACTCAACTCACTCCGAAAAAAGTTCTTAGCATTTTTCTAAAGCAGCTCTTTCTCAGCCCAAGATAAACGTACAGCAGAAAAATTGGGCTTGTATTGAAGCACTCGGTTGTGGTTATTAGAAACTACAACCACTGTAACAGTACAGTGTGGTACCGAATTTATGAGGAGTAATATTGAAGGGAGGGTTTGTGCATGACGGACAGTGCAATTAATAGCAGACGGGTAGGAGAAATTGGGCGCAGTGTTGCCGTGTACACTCGCCCTGGCAGCTGTGAAATGGAATGCCCGTGACCTTCGTTTGTCCGCAAGCTATTTTCAGTTGTTCTATGTTCTGCATGTTGTCCACGTCACTTCAAGATACCGTTATCAGAGGGTGAACTTGCAATGATTTTGAGTGCTATTTGTTTATTTCAAAGTGAAGGGGAAAGTAGGGGACAAGAGGTTCCCTGTGTATCAGAAAGTGGCAGATTGTCTTGGATTACAGCTGTCATCTGTGAAGAGAGTAGGAGACGCTTCATTGCGCGCTTGATTACTACTGAACGTGGCAACAGTGTGCCCTATTTCACCACCCGGTCTGCTGTTAATCTCACTGTCCGGCGTACATAAAACCTCCATTCAATATTACTCTTCATAAATTCAGTACCACACTATATGGTTACAGTGGTTGTAGTTTCTGATAACCACAACTGAGTGTTTCAAAACAAGCCCAAGTTTCTTGTTGTACGTTTACCCTCAGCAGAGAAAGAGGTGCTTCCAAAAACTGATAAGAACTTTTTTTTGGGTAGTTGAAAAAATTGTAACTTGAGTATTACACTACAAATATATGTGGTTATAACATATAAAAATTTCATTACCATCAGACAAGTAGTTTTCCCTGTATGTATTCGTGAGTGCTTCCTAGAGAAGAAGCCAAAAACCCGGACAATATTTATACAATTGCAAATTAAAAATATTTAATGAACTTCAAAAACAATGTGTCTTATATAACCTAATGCAGAATTAAACAAGGAGAATATTGGTATAACTCACTTTGCAATATGCTTATCGGTTCATTTGTAATTAAAGCCTAAACTAGAGTGTCCATAATAAAAAATCTCACTGTAGAGCCTAACAGCAATGACACTGTTTAGGAGTTTATTATTCAGTAGTACATAATTTATTAAATCTGTCTTTAATTCTGGGAATGATACCATAATCCATTAATTTCAGCCAATGGCAGTGGTACTTGATGCGGGAAATATGGAAAAAGTCTCACGATTTACGATATTAGGTTATAAAAGAGAACATATTTCTAGGGGTAGGTTGGTGGGTCTCTGACATTCGTAACGAACATATCAACCCTTCACCTCCCAACCACAAGTAATACAAGGTAAGATATACATCCAAGTACTTTTCATTATAATGTCATTTATGCTCTGGAGCACTTACTGCAGTTTTAAACTTTTCTTATAGGCCTATGCCAGTAACTTAAATATAAGAACACAGGGCTGGTGTATCTGAGAGTCTTCAAGTACCACCTTATATGTCAATGCAATGAGCTTGACAAACTATTCAAGGATTTAAAGGTAAAAATTGACACTTCGAGACAAGATTTTTCTAACGTTATAAGTAAGTGGAAATTAATGAAATCTTACTTGGAATGAGTCTCAGAGGAGAGGTGTTCAATGCGATGTCCAGGAACCTCCCATCCTGCCCCCAGAATTACATTTACTTTTATAACCTAATGAAGAGCATTACACGCCATTTTCATTGCTTGAGTAGCTACTTGCATTCCCATTAGCCAACAAAGTGGCACGCGATTTCATTCCCGTCAATTATTATAGCCACAGGGTATTCCGTTAACCAACCCCGGCACAATTAAAGCACAAGTAAATGTAACATGTTAAGGATCCAATGGCGTTTCCAAAGGAAAATAGAGGCCTAAGGCCGCTTTGCTTGTCCCTATATCACTGGCCTTGTCCAAGTCCTGGTAATTCTTCCGCAAGCAGGCTGCGTATAGCACGGCTCGCATGATGTCACAGACATTAAACAAACAACATGGCTCGTGACAAGACCATTGGGCTGGGCGCAAGCAAAGGGGGCCTGGGGGCATAAGCCCCAAGGTTAGAGCCGCGAAGCGGCCCTAGGCTTCTAGTAGGTGGCGCTTCCACAAACGGGCCGGCATTGGTAATCATTAGTAAAGATTGAAAAGGAATGTTTTACAATACCTGGAGTACCAGAGAGGAGAGATCCTTCGTCTACGCTTGCTATAATCCGACCATCTCGCCCCAAAAAGTATTATTTCTTTTATAGGAAAACTGAAAGCAAGACAGCATGAAAGAAGAAATTGTCACCATTATCTTTACTCCCATTGGCCAGCACCGATCAGCTGTGAAGATTCCTATGTAACTTTTTCCCCGCTAGAGGTCGCATGATCAGTCGCCACAGGGTTACCACATTCGGTGAAAATAAGGAAAGCGTGCATTTTTAATGTAGCAATGGCTTGTGGTGGATGCAATTTAAGTAATCATAAAATCAGTCTTTTGAGTGTTGTCAAAGCTAAACTGAATGACCTTCTAATCGGTCACGGGCTAATTAAAGGTTCCGTTCCTTGTGGCGTTTGCTCAAAAAACATTGAACGTCAAAGGTTATAAAACAAAGTCGTTCAGGTGCAGGAAAAGCGGGTGCTCGTATAAGTTACCTGCTAAAACAGGTACATTTTTGGAGGCTCGCCTCTCGCACGTGAAAATCGTACCCTTCGTTGGGTACGGGTTGTTACCAAACAGGCCACCTTACCCATACATTGAGCACAAGCTCAAATGCAGTTCCGAGACAGTGTGTGATTGGTAGAGTTATTTGATACAGAAGTTGATTCCCATAGGGATCATCTGATGGCCAAGCAGGCATCAATTTTTGATAGCGAGATATAGCCCCTCATAGTGCATTGGCACTGCCGGTGGCTTCAAGTAGCCTACGCAGTGGTCTCCACGGTATGCACAAGCCATGCGTCTTGGTAGGTGTGCTAGGCACCAAATGACGAGCCCTACCTAGCACACAGGGGCGAAACGCTGGCAACCGGGAATGAGTTAGCTGGAAAATTTATAATGTCCAATAACGGACCATTTATATTGGTATTGGTCGAGTTATTGCCGAGAAGTTTGTGAAGATTGGGCCACACGTAATTCAACACGAATTGGAGGAATAGGCACTGTGGTTGAGATTGACGAAGGCGAAATTCGGCAAAAGGAAGCATAACCGTTGTCATAAAGTGGAGGGCCAGTGGGTGTTCGGCAGTTACCCGGGACAACGATTGTATCATTTTTTTTGCTAGGGGCTTTACGTCGCACCGACACAGATAGGTCTTATGGCGACGATGGGATAGGAAAGGCCTAGGAGTTTGAAGGAAGCGGCCATGGCCTTAATTAAGGTACAGCCCCAGCATTTGCCTGGTGTGAAAATGGGAAACCACGGAAAACCATTTTCAGGGCTGCCGATAGTGGGATTCGAACCTACTATCTCCCGGATGCAAGCTCACAGCCGCGCGCCTCTACACGCACGGCCAACTCACCCGGTCCGATTGTATCAAACTGTTGGCGGGCTTATGACTGCCTTCAGGAAGACGGTTTTCTCCACCTGAGGGTCAATCATTCTATCCAATATCTGGACACAGATAGGAGCGGACTCGTCCACGAAGTGAACCAGGAACGCCTCGCTGGAGAAGATCTCGCTGTTCACACGAACACTATCGAGAGAAAGTGTAGGACTGTTCGTGAATCCCTACCGACCTCAGGACGCAGAAAGGACCATTTCATTGGGTACTTGGCAGAACATTTGTTCATATACTGCCACCCCTGCGAAGAATGTGTCCATCACTTTCTTCTCGCGGCGAGCACGTTGTATCCCCACCATAATAAAAGTAAGATTTTATCATTCGATCCTTGTCACGAAAAGTGTGTGTGTACACGAACGTAAATTGAAATTTTGTTCGTTTTCTTCATGTCGCTCATTCATTTTATGCCCTAACTCAATCATTAAATGATATATTTGAACCATTCCAGACCAATCATGTTTCCACACGAAACTAGGGTTATTGGTCCAGGGATCATGCTATTTTTCTTTCAACAAACAAGTAATAAATTTATTAAATAATGTTATTTGTTTTACGTCCCACTAACTACTCTTTTACGGTTTTTGGAGACGCCGAGGTGCCGGAATTTTATCCCGCAGGAGTTCATTTACGTGCCAGTAAATCTACCGACACGAGGCTGACGTATTTGAGCACCTTCAAATACCACCGGACTGAGCCAGGATCGAACCTGCCAAGTTGGGGTCAGAAGGCCAGCGCCTCAACCGCCTGAGCCACTCAGCCCGGCAATAAATTTATTGGTCCAGGGATCATGCTATGTTTTGTCTGGTCTTTAAATTGAATTTGCCGGTCTCTAAAAGATATTCGTAGATTGGCAGCCTTGTGTGACCCGTGCCATGTTGTTCGTGTAACTTCTCTTGCACCAGCTGAGGCGCAGCACACCAACCCGCGCAAAATAACAACACTCGCTTGTCAAGAAAGAAAAAAAAAGTCATTTAGTAGTGGTAACCTATCTTTGTAAATCCAGGCCAAGCTCTGTCATGAGAACAGTGGCCCCCTCTGGGGGCCACAGTCCCTTCGGAAGGCTCTTAACTATCACCGGCGGCAAGAAAAAAGTTAATTTAGTGGTTGTAACCTATCGTCACATTTTCTCAACAGTTGGCGACAGCATCACCCACCATCAAACCTTCGTACGTACAGCAAGCTGAGTGTGAGGCGCGCCATGCCTGGCCCGCTTATGGAAGTTTTACCTTCTAGTATCCCGCGTGTCACCACCCTTGGTCTGGATTGGTTAGGTCCAGCTAGTGTCAAAACCATTGGTCTGGATTGGTTAGGTCCAGCTAGTGTCAAAACCATTGGTCTGGATAGGTTAGGTCTGGCTAGTGACAAAAACCATTGGGCTGGATAGGTTAGGTCCACCTAGTGACAAGACCACCGGTCTGAATTATAGGAAAGTCCCTCAATTTATGTTCATCTAAACACTTTTTGAGACAGAGACTGAATGATCAAAAACGTGCCTTAATTACAGCGAGGGATACAATTTCACCTAATGCGGTAACCGTGGCCACTGATCACGCAACCCCTAGCGGGAAAAAAACTATAGACTTCTTCACAGCCGATTGGAGCTGGCCAATAGGAACAAAGATAATGGTGGCAATTTGTTCTTTCATGCAGTTTCTCTTTCAATTCCCCTGTATAACTAAGAGTACATTTGGGGAGGGATGGTGGGTTTCTAGCAAGCGTAGAGGAAGGATCTCTCCTCTCTGCTACTTCAGGTATTGTAAAATATTGCTTTTCAATCATTTCTAATGATTCCCAACAGCAGCCTGCCTACAGAAGCGTCACCCAGGTCCTAACCTAACCGTCCGGCCAGCAAAAACCAGTTCAGACCAATGGTGTTTCCACACAAAAGTAGAGGCCTAAGGCCACTTCGCAGCTCTAACCTGGGGGCTTACGCCCCTAGGCCCGCTTTGCTTGGTCATATCACTGGTCATGTCCAGGTCCTATCTTAACCGTCCACACAGCAAGAATCAGTCCAGACCAACAGTGTAACAATAATCACCACCACCACCACTACCTACTAATTACTCAAGAAGCACCCATTAGTTCCTAAGTAGAGAGGTTGGCAGCATCATGCACCGCATGACAACATCCTTCCCGAGAAGGCCGTGAGAAGTAAATAAACGACAGTCATTCCGCGCGTGTATGAATGTCTTGTCTCGAGGGAGCAAGTATTGATGATTTAAATTCCACTGCAACAATTTCTCTTCTCATACCTTCGAAAGGCACTTAGCTTAAAAAAAAAAAAAAAAAAAAAAAGAAAAGGCAGCATATCTAAAAGTCTGTTGAAGGAAAAATTACAGTACACGTCGATTGCATTTTCATTCCACATGGGATTACAGTAACTTATAACCAATCCAATCGTATAGCCTATAGGATGTATCAATGCATTTCAAAGTAAGAAAGTAGGTTAGCATAACATAGCAGAAGGAAGCAAAGCATGCCATGTTAACATATTTCAGGAATTATGTTACCTGTCAATAATCCTGTTGTTTGCTCTTGATTAAAGCCTCTTGCTTGCTCACCGCCAGTGCTTACCCTAGAGTAAGCACTGCGTTGAATATTTTGCTTCACATGACCAGAAGAGCCAGCCATTATGGAAGTCTCAAGACCTGCACTTTTCAAGAGTAGAGCCTACACTAGCTTCAAAGAAACAACTTCGCAAATACAGAACACAATAGCATTGTATATCACATTCACAGTTCGAAGTATTTTGATGACCAATAAAATACTGTTAACACCAACACACCACAACTTCCCCTAAAGTGCAATTTAAGTGCTCAGTCAAACATATCCAGAATTCCAAAACAGTAGCTGAGCTTCATCCAGTGAAGACAAATCAAGTTTATAGTTTTAAATATTCACTATCAGTCTGGACATTCATTGTAGAAAAGCAAGAAAAGCCGATGTCAGTCTCCAGGATCTTGTTTCCTCCAGCCACTATGTGGCCGTTTTTGAGCATCAGACATGACTATTTGTTGACTGCAGGAAATAGAGAACAAACTCTGCGACATCACGAGTTCCCTTAAGATCAGATTGCACAATATTTTTTTAAGAATCAGTAATTCGGTTGCAAGTATTCACAGATCGTATGGATATTTTCGAAGGTTACCCTGAAGATGACAGCTTCAGAAGGCATACAGTTTTTCCCAAGCTTTCCTTGATAACGTTCATGCTTTCACAATAAAGGCAAAAAGCCTACACAGCTCGTTAGTGGTTAGGCTTTTTCATGACCACTGAATTTGTTTCACGATAATTTTAAATAGCAAGTCACTTATTAGAAATATATTGCAAAGCGGATGATGTTGGTAGACGGCGATTGCAATTACTTTTACACACACGTGAATTAAGAAACCATCCAAACTTTTTCAAATACGGCTCGGCAAACTCAAAATGTAACGTTGTAACTCGTAATACAAATAATGTCTTCACTTCATGGAAGTTCATTCCTTAGCAAAACTGCTTATACTCCTAAGCTTTAAGCATGCCGCTTCCGTCAGCTCTGCTTTGAACCAGGGCTTCAGAACTGTGACTCATCCACGAGCTCGAGGAAAGGATCTGACGAACAGCAAAGCCACAGGTCCAACACAGGTCTGTCAAATTACTACAACCAATCGGGAGTGTTTTAGATATCCACCACAAGTTGCGCTAGCATCGTATTAAGGCATTCCATTCCCAAAGATGCGCTCATGTCCAAAGACAATAGAATGGTCTAGTATGAGAGAGACAACCTGCACATGAATTGATCTCGTAGGTATTCAATGGCTTCATCCTTTTCTCTAGTTCCAACAACGTTCCCAAATAAGTAGAACTAAAGAGCTGGAAAAAATATATCATACGAATAGGAATGATATAATATTAAACTGGATCTAGTATTGTATTGTATTGTATTGTATTGTATTTCGTCCAACTGATCATACAGTGATATGGGACACGTCAATAATCATATTTACAGTAACAAAGGATAAAACAGTAATATACATGCCATGATAAATAAAGAGAAATATACAATGTGTTAAAGAGGCACAGATTTAAAAAAAAAAAAAAAAAAAAAAAAAGTGATACATAAGTTAATTTTCAAGAGCTAAGTATTCTTCAATAGAATAAAAACAATGGTTAGAAACAAATTTGAATAATTCTTTCTTAAATTTTGAACATGGTTTTATCTGCTTAATGCAGTCTGGTAATTTATTAAATAAATGTACTCCTGCATAACTCAAACTTGATTCATATAGCTTAGTTTTGTGTGGTTCTATGTGCAGACTGTGTTTATTTCTAGTATTATACCTATGTACATCAGAATTTATGGTGTAGCTGTTTACATTCTCCTTCATATATACAAGTGTATGGAAGATATAAAGGCTAGGCAATGGTAAAATAAAATAAAGTTTAAAGTATTTCTTGCAGCTTGTCCTCCTGCCGACACCGGCCATTCCTCTAATTATTTTCTTTTGTAACTTAAAGATGACTTTGCTATATCGTGAATTCCCCCAGTAAATGATTCCATAGGTTAGTATAGGATGGACATATGCAAAATACATAATTTGGCAAGCCTTTAAATTAAAACTATTTTTCAAAGACATTATCATGAAATAAATTCTACTAAGCTTTTTCCCTATAAACTCTGTATGTTTATCCCAGGTTAATGATTCATCCATCCACAAGCCAAGAAACTTTGTTGATGATGAGTACTCAATTATGGTCTCTCCAAATGATATTGGACTAACTTCCATATTTAAATTAATCTTATGGTGAAATCTAATCACAGAAGTTTTCTGTTTACTTAAAATTAATTTATTATCCTCAAGCCAGCTCAGGATATTACTCACTATATTGCCTGCCTTCAATTCTAACCCTTCAGAACTTTCATCAGCTACAAAGACAGTAATATCATCTGCAAACAAAGTTAATTGCACTCCTTGAATATCATCAACAATTTGGACGATATCATTAATAAATACTAAAAATAATAATGGTCCTAAAACTGACCCCTGTGGAACACCATGATCTATGTTTCTGGCACAGGAATACACATTCTTAATTACATTTTTGCTCAAATCAGTACCGGTATATGATATTTCAACAATCTGCCTTCTATCCCCTAAAAATGATTTGAACCAGTCATAGGCCATTCCCCGAACTCCATACATGTATAACTTTTCTAAAAGCAAGCTGTGGTCAATTATATCAAAAGCTTTTGTTAAGTCCAAGAAAATACCTAAACATGCACCCTTCCCATCTAGTGTGTCATATATCCGTTCAATAAAGTTAATGAATGCTGTGGTAGTTGATCTATTTTTACGAAAGCCATTCTGGCAACCAGCTAATATATTATGCTTCTCTAAGAATGATAACAGTCTATCGTACATAATTCTTTCCAGTATTTTGGAGAATACAGAGGGGAGGCAGACAGGCCTATAGTTACCAGCATCTTCTTCACTACCCTTTTTATGTATCGGAACAACTTTGGTTACCTTGAATTTGTCTGGAAATTTACCAGTGGTTAGTGACAAATTTATCAAGTAACAGAGAGGCTTGATTATGTATTGGTAACAGCATTGAATAAGGTAGTTTGAATAACCATCTAAACCAGAAGACTTCTTTTTACCCATCTGTTTTATTATCTTATCTATCTCTTGCTCAGTCACAGGAGTAAGAAACATAGATGATACATTCCTGTGAACTGTATTCAAGTTTGTTCTTGTCACAGATGTTTGAAAATTTTCCGTTAACCTCAAAACTGCTTCTATAAAACAGTTACTAAATATTTCTGCAACTTCTTCTGGATCACTGATTTCTTTCCCTGCATTTGTAAGAGTAATATTATTTTTTAATGGAACTAGAGTACCTTTCTCCCTTTTTATAATGTTCCACATACATTTAGACCTGTTTTTAGAATTTTTTAGCTCATTCTCATTATGCAATCTTTTGGCAGCCTTCAAAACTTCTTGATATATGTTCTTATACTTCTTATAATAATCCTTCAATTCAGATGAGGTGTTACTCCCTTTCACACATTTGCTTAAAAACCTTAATCGTCTACTTGAATTTCTAATTCCTGTTGTAATCCACCCATTCCTATAATTCTTTACAATTATCCTTTTGACTGGTATTGCCACTTGATAATAATAATCGAACAAACCCAAAAACTCACTGAAGGCCTCATTAGTTGAGTTATTTCTATATACACTCTCCCAAGTTTCCTTGGCCAATAACTGGTTAAAATATGAAATATTTTCCTTGTTGCACATTCTAGTTTCCCTGTAAATTACATTGTTATTTTTTAAATTATGGTTTCCTATTACCCTAAAATTTAGATGCACAATTTGAGCAGAATGATCTGAAAAACCTGTATCATAAACTTCTATTTCATAGTTCCACATTTCCTCATTCAATACGACTTGATCTACTGCTGACTTTGTATCCCCAGATATTCTAGTTGGTTGATTTACAACTGCCTTTAGACCGTACAAGGAAAACAACATTTCTAGCCTTTGCTTATCTCGCCCACCATTATTCCCTAAAAAATCTACATTGAAGTCACCCATGATTATTACATTTTTGTTATGATTCTGTAGGTCATCTAAAATAATTTCAATATTATTATAAAAAGTTTCAACATTACTAGAAGGATTTCTATAAATGCATATAAGTATTAACATATAATCCACTAGTTCAACAAAGCTAGCCTCGAAATGCTCCTCTACATTCAGATATTCAAATTTATCCAACTGCTTACATTTGATATTATTATTCACATATATACATGAACCTCCACACTTCATTTTCTTTCTACAAAACTTACTTGCAAGAGCATAACCTTCTAATACAAAATTTGAAATCTCATCCTCCATCAACCAATGTTCAGTTAAGCATAAAACATCATACCCTTGTAGGTTATCTGCCAACAGAACCTCCATACTTAGAATTTTATTTCTTAAAGATTGAACATTCTGGTGGAACAAATTTAGCTCTCCCTTTAGATTATAACTATTGCTACCTTTTACCATAAAAAATCCTGCTCTAGTAATACTGGTCGTTTCCTTGTCCTACTTGACGTTCTTATTTCTGGTTGTTTAGCTTGCCCTCCTTCAGTTCGTCCTGATGGTGCTCCAACATCCAACTTCTCCAGTAACTCCTCTCCTCGTTCATCCAACTGACTGCTACTGATGATCTCAATGGTTTCCTCACAAGTTTTCCCTGAGTACTCAGTGCTTTCTGGTATTGCTGTCTCTGATGATTGTGGTAGAATCACATTAATCCCTTTCAGCTGATGTTCTTCTCCTAGGCATCCTTCTTTAGTGGTAGCACTCACCTCAACTACTTCCTCAACTCTTCTTACTTTCATTACCTGCAAATGTTCTGCAACTTCCTCATCTTTATCGAACAGCAGTGGTATGGCATTGGTTGTGATAGTTGTTCCTGAAGTCTGTTGTATTTTCTTTCTTATCATATTACATAGCTGCTTTTTCCCTCTTCTGCTAAGATGCATGCCATGATTTGTGAAATATCCTCGATCCATATTGCTCATATCAATTATTTCTGTATTTCGAAAGCATTTGACAATTTTCTGTAGCCGCCTGTTTGTATCATCAACTAACTTATTTACACAAGACCATTCAATTAAATCATGTCGATGTGGAATATTACATAATATTACATTGGTGGTCTTTAATTTGCAAAGTGCTTTCTTCACCCCAGAAATCACATTTGATGCTTCATTTCTGGCAATATCATTCGTCCCTGCCATAATAACCACGTAGTCATTCTCATTAAGTGTTCCCATCTCTTCCATATCTGACTGAAGAACCTCTTTGAACAGAGCACCTGGCTTGACAAAACCTACAACTTCAGCCTCCGGTAGCATATCACCAAGTTCGACAGCAATACCCCGACCATGGCTATCCCCGTACACAACTACCTTACATTTTTTCTTCTTCAACCCCAGTGCAGGCTTCCTTGTAATGGCTGGAATGTTATTAATCTTTACACATTCTTCTTCACTAGCGGTAATTGATTCAAGGACCTGGAACTTATTCCTTAATTCAATACCTAGGCCTACGCCCCGATCATGATTAGTTTTAGGCCTACTGTTACAACACCTCGTACTTACTTCCGACCATGTCTCAGTTTGCACTTCAGTCACACCATTTAAACTAAGTCTATTACGTTTAATACTTTCAATGTCTTCCCTTAACATTCGAATAATTTCATCCTTTGAGGCCAATTCGGATAATAAAGTAACACAGTCAACACACTTTCCCGCTTCCGCATGCACGATGCGTGCGTCACATACACAAACACTTCGCGAATTATTTTTCCTTTGGCCTATGACCTGATCCACACTTCCACTGGTATTTGACACCTTCTTCTTCCCGTCGTTAAATTCTATGCACTCACTACTTTCCATTAAACTATTACATTTCTGAAAATTCTCAACAGCTTGAGGAGCAACACGACCGGCAGGCGCCATTTTATAAATACTCTACAAATTTATTTATTTATTTATTTATTTATTTATTTATTTATTTATTTATTTATTTATTTATTTATTTATTTATTTATGTATTTATTTATTTATTTAAAAATCTGTCGTGGATTTTAGTGCCGGTAGTGTCTGAGGACATTGACACCAGGGTTGCCACCGCTAATACTTTAGTACTAGATCTAGTACTTCATGGACATTTCTAGTACGTTAGTTCTTTTTATGGAAATCTAGTAAATTTTACGGAGGTAGTATAGAGGCTCTTCTACCGCAGTAGAACAAGAAAGAAATTGATAAGAAGTTTCAGTTTTCATGTTGAATTCTGTGAACAAGTTTTTAAGAAGGTAGATTTTAGTGATCTTATTTTATGAAATCTCTCCATGTCGAACTAGACAATTGCAAAAGAGATGGCAATTTCATCAGTATAATCCAATTAGCTATATATTTCCCTAATGTAATTACAGAAAGTGCTCATGAAGTTAGGTAGGAAATGGTCAGTAGCAAAGTCCACAGAAACTTAAAAGCTTTTCAGTCTGCCGAACATACATGCTCAGTATAAATATTACGCTATAACATACCTGCAAAAAAAAAAAAAAACACTATTAAACAATAGGCCCTATTTATATTAAACTTGTGTGTTCGACGGACTAAACGGCTGTTAAGTTATATTTAACTGAGTCGACACTGGAAAGTATGGCTTCCTTCTTAACAAACAAGTCCACAGAATCGCTGAAAGAGAACTAAGAATTTATGGAATTTTGGAACTCTTTAATCGAACTGAAAAATCCTGTAGGCGACTACATTTTTTCAAATTTGACAAATTTTGTGAAGGCATTGCTCTGTTTACCACTTTCTCCTGCTGAAACAGAACAGGTTTTTCCTTGCTTTTTCTGTTAATAAGGCCGGATTGAGAAACAAACTACTATTCTGTAGCGGGCGTGAATGGGCTCCTTCTAAACCACTCTTGTCTGCTTAAAATTTTCACATTTCAAAACAGTTCATTGCTTTGGCAATATTTTCCAAGGATTAAGGGAAGAGCAAAATGTGAAATACTATACTATAAAAGACAGCCAACTTTTGGGTAGTGTATGAAGACAAAATATGTGAGTGTAAATGTTGAATAGAAATGCGTGAGAATATTCATAGTGTTCACATACATACATACATACATACATACATACATACATACATACATACATACATACATACATACATACATACATACATACATTATCATTATAGACTGTTATGCCTTTCAACGTTCAGTCTGCAAGCCTCTGAGAATTTACTAAACGTCGCCACAATCCTCTATTTGCAACTAGTGTTGTGGCCTCATTTAGTTCCATACCTCTTAACTTTAAATCATTAAAAAACCTAGTCTAACCATCGTCCTCTTGGTCTCCCTCTTCTTCTCTTACCCTCCATAGCAGAGTCCATTATTCCCCTAGGTAACCTATCCTCCATTCGCCTCACATGACCCCACCAACGAAGCCGGTTTATGCGTACAGCTTCATCCATCGAGTTCATTCCTAAATTAGCCTTTATCTCCTCATTCCGAGCACCCTCCTGCCATTGTTCCCACCTGTTTGTACCAGCAATCATTCTTGCTACTTTCATGTCTGTTACTTCTAACTTATGAATAAGATATCCTGAGTCCACCCAGCTTTCGCTCCCGTGAAGCAAAGTTGGTCTGAAAACAGACCGATGTAAAGATAGTTTCGTCTGGGAGCTGACTTCCTTCTTACAGAATACTGCTGATCGCAACTGCGAGCTCACTGCATTAGCTTTACTACACCTTGATTCAATCTCACTTACTATATTACCATCCTGGGAGAACACACAACCTAAATACATGAAATTATCGACCTGTTCTAGCTTTGTATCGCCAATCCGACATTCAGATCTATTGAATTTCTTATCTACTGACATCAATTTAGTCTTTGAGAGGTAATTTTCATACCATACTCATTGCACCTGTTTTCAAGTTCCAAGATATTAGACTGCAGGCTTTCGGCACAGTCTGCCATCAAGACCAAGTCATCAGCAGTTAATGAGATGAACTGAATGACGTGATATATGATAGTAGGGAGAGGGTGAAACCCGGTGCCAGCACATAGCCTACTCCTGTCGAATAGCACCAAGGGGAATAGCACCTAACTGAATCCCTCTCTGCCATTTTATACCTTTCAGCAGACGATCCATGTAAACTACGAACAGCAAAGGTGAAAGATTACAGCCTTGTCTAACCCCTGTAAGTACCCTGAACCAAGAACTCATTCTACCATCAATTCTCACTGAAGCCCAATTGTCAACATAAATGCCTTTGATTGATTTTAATAATCTACCTTTAATTCCATAGTCCCCCAGTATAGTGAACATCTTTTCCCTCGGTACCCTGTCATATGCTTTCTCTAGATCTACGAAACATAAACACAACTGCCTATTCCTCTCGGAGCATTTTTCAGTTACCTGGCGCATAATGAAAATCTGATCCTGACAGCCTCTCTGTGGTCTGAAACCACACTGGTTTTCTTCCAACTTCCTCTCAACGACTGATCGCACCCTCCCTTCCAAGATGCCAGTGAATACCTTGCCTGGTATAATAATCAATGAGATACCTCGATACATGTTGCAATCCTTCCTGTTCCCTTGCTTATAGATAGGTGCAATTACTGCTTTTGTCCAATCTGAAGGTACCTTACCAACACTCCACGCTCATTTTACTACTCTATGAAGCCATTTCATCCCTGCCTTCCAACTATACTTCACAATTTCAGGTCTAATTTCATCTATTCCCGCTACCTTATGACAATGGAGTTTATTTACCATCCTTTCCACTTCCTGACGCATAATTTCACCAACATCATTTTCCTCCTCCCCATGAGCTTGGCTGTTTGCAACACCACCAGGATGATTTCCTTGTACATTGAGAAGATGTTCAAAATATTCCCTCCACCTCTCCAGTGATTCCCTGGGATCTATTATGAGTTCACCTGAATTACTCAAAACACTGTTCATTTCCTTTTACCTCCCTTCCTAAGATTCTTTATTACTGTCCAGAAAGGTTTCCCTGGTGCTTGACCTAGCCTTTCCAGGTTGTTACCAAAATCTTCCCACGACTTTTTTTTGGATTCGACAACTATTTCTTTCGCTCTGTTTCTTTCATCTACGTACAAATCCCTGTCTGCCTCGGCACTTGTTTGGAGCCATTTCTGATAAGCCTTCTTTTTACGTTTACATGCTGCTCTCACTTCATTCCACCAAGTTGTTCGCATTTTTTCCGTCTTTACACACAGTCATTCCTAGGCATTCCCTTGCTGTTTCTACTACAGCATCCCTGTATGTCACTCATTCTCTTTCTATATCCTTAACCTGCTTACTGTCCACTGTTTTTTGAAACTTCTCACTATTCCTATCCATGTACTTCTGTTTGATTTCCTCATCCTGGAGATTTTCTACCCTTATTCGTTTGCAGGCAGATTTCACTTTCTCTACCCTAGGCCTAGAGATACTTAGTTCACTACAGATCAGATAGTGGTCTGTATCATCGAAAAATCCGCGAAAATCTCGTACATTCCTAACAGATTTCCGAATTCAATGTCTGTTCAGATATAGTCTATTATGGATCTGGTACCCCTAGCCTCCCATGTGTAGCGGTGAATAGCCTTATGCTTGAAGAATGTATTCGTAACACCTAAACCCATACTAGTACAGAAGTCCAGCAAACGCTTCCCATTCCCATTAGCTTCCATATCTTACCCACTTTTACCAATCACCCTTTCGTATCCTTCAGTTCTATTCCCAACTCTGGCATTGAAATCGCCCATTAGCACTATTCTATCCTTGCTGTTGACCTTGACCACGATATCACTCAATGCTTCATAAAACTTGTCAACTTCGTCCTCATCTGCAACCTCACATGGTGAATACACGGCCACAATTCTTGTCCTAATTCCTCCAACTGCCAAATCTATCCACATCATTCGCTCATTTACGTGCCTAACAGAAACTATGTTGCGTGCAATGGTATTCCTGATAAAGGGCCCTACCCCAGACTCTGATCTTCCCTTTCTAACACCCGTCAAGTACACTTTATAATCTCCTATCTCTTCCTCATTATCTCCCCTTACCCGAATATCACTTATTCCTAGCACATCCAGATGCATCCTCTTTGCTGACTCAGCCAGTTCTACCTTCTTTCTTCCATAAACATAAATAAATGACTCTCATCTCGTAGTAAGCTTGGAACTGGAAGTGTTAGGATGGTGGATATTGAAACTGCAACATTGCTGCATCCCATCATAGTTATCAAAACCAATAACTTCTGATAATTACGATTTTCTCATTTAATTAAGATGTATATTTGATAAGTATACTTTTCTCTCTACTGCCTTTATGAATAATCCTACTCCATTGTAAAAAAAAAGTGATTTAGTACCTTTTTTCCATAATCTAGTACCTTTTCACGGGAAAATTTAGTACGAATTTTTTTCCCGGTGGCAACCCTGATTGACACCCATGCGTGACCTACGCGTCTGGATGTGGAACGATGATAATAATAAGGTAGGGAGAGGGTAAAACCCAGTAACGGCACATAGCCTATTGCTGTCGAATAATAATAATAATAATAATAATAATAATAATAATAATAATAATAATAATAATAATAATAATGGCGTATGGCCTCCGGAGAGGCTTGGTGCGGGTCTCTTCTTAGCCGACCTGCATGTCTGTGAAGATGAGAGCCCTACCTAGAATGACTTCTGATGCTAAATACGCCAGACACACCCAGCCCCCGAGCTATTGGAATTAACCAAGTAAGGTTAAAATCCCCGACCCGGCCGAGAATCTAACCTGGGACCCTCTGGACCATAGGCCAGCACGCTAACAATTTAGCCAAGGAGCCGGACTCTTGTTGAATAACAGCAAGTGATATGCTGAAAGCTTAACGTCACCATCGGGCGGACGAATCACCATCATAAGCATCTTACACCCCCATACCTATCTAAGGCATTTGATAGGGTAGATCATGGACGACTACTGGCAAAAATGAGTGCAATTGGACTAGAAAAAAAAGAGTGACTGAATGAGTGGCTATATTTCTAGAAAATAGAACCCAGAGAATTAGAGTAGGCGAAGCTTTACCTGACCCTGTAATAATTAAGAGGGGAATTCCTCAAGGCTGTATTATTGGACCTTTATGTTTTCTTATATATATATGAATGATTCAATGATATGTGTAAAGAAGTGGAATCAGAGATAAGGCCGTTTGCAGATGATGTTATTCTGTACGAGTAAGAAATAAGTTACAAGATTGTGAGCGGCTGAAAAATGACCACGATAGTGTTGTGAGATGGACAGCAGGCAATGGTATGATGATAAACGGGGATAAAAGTCAGGTTGTGAGTTTCAAAAATAG